>NW_023425529.1:130860113-131460113 GCF_014108245.1 Pipistrellus kuhlii
AATAGACGATGATCCTTGAAAATTCCTGTTCCTCTTTTATTGGGTGTTGATTGTAATAATAAAGAATATTTATGTTAATTGATTGTTTTTAAAAATGTTTCTCTAGGTTATACAATAAAACTCTTTAAAGAAATGAATAATTTTATCATTTTGTAAAAAACGAAACAATACCACTATTCACATCCACAACTTGCAAATTCAGCTAATTATTCAATATATTCAACATCTGGAAAGGTTAGAATAAATACACACTAAAATGAATCATTATAAGCATGTCAAAAGCTAACACTTAACTACTTTAAATTCCCCATCACTAACATAATAATGTGTTTTAAAGGTAACATTGTTAATTCTCCTCCACCAAGCTACAAGAGACAATCTGCATTATGTGGTTTGATTTGTAGTTCAAAACTGAAGAAAGCATGGAAACAAAAATTAGCATAAATTTTATTTCCTGTTGTCAGTTTTTGGTTTATTCATAGCCAGCAGTTTAAGGAAGAAAAGAGTACATTGTCAACTTCTTTTGTATGGCTAAGCCAGGGTATATTGATTCAGGAAGTTAAGGCAAGATAGCAGGAATATGTTTTCATATAGCAGGTGAAACAGAGCCATAAACATGAATTCCTGAGTAATAATTAACAGTGAATTGAACAATTATGGGTGTAATATACCATTTATGATAGATGTGCTTACAAGGATATTTGTTTTGTAGTTGCTTTATGAGTCATGCATAGAAGCTTTATATTTGTAAAGGTTAGTTGCCACTGTTATAAAATGTGTCTTAGAGAAACTGAACTTCTATTTGAGTAATTACATACATACTGAAAGAACACAGTGTAATAATTATCATATTTAGTTTTAGAAACCCACATGTGGAAGGTGGTCTCCCTTATGGATCAAGGACTTATTATGTATAGAGAAGGCTAAGACATTAAAAATACATATTCAAGTAATGTGTGGAGTTCATACTATTTGTGATAAAACTGGTGTCCTACAGATAGAACACAGTTACTCTGTAAATCAATTTATCCACCCCCCTTTTGTTCCATGATACATGGTTATTTTGCTATTTAAATAAGGAATATTTATCCTGGAAAACATTAAAGTCTACATATAAAGCATTTCTAATGAATTATCCAGTTAAAATACTTTAATTACATCAACATTCCATTCCTGTTACACTACATTTTATTTAATGGACTTTTTGGTATTTGAGAGTATGTCCATATGTGTATGTGTGTATGAACTGCAGGTGAGTATACTAGTATATACACATGTACTGTGTGTGTGTGTGTGTGTGTGTGTGTGTGTGTGTGTGTGTGTAAGTGATTCTAGCCCAGCTAGAATCGACCTATAAACCAGGAGGTCATGGTTTGATTTCCAATCAGGGCACATTCCAGAGTTGTGTGCTCAGTCCCCAGTGGGGGTTGTGCAGGAGGCGGCAGATCAGTGATTCTCTCTCTCTCATTATTAATATTTCTATCCCTCTCCCTTTCTGTCTGAAATCAATAAAAAATATATAGTTTTTTAAGTGATTCTAGCTAAAAATATATTAGAATTCCAAGTTATAGAAATATCTGATCTTGACCATGCTTTGGAGAACTCTCCAGAACATGCCACTCAGTTTCCTTTATGTAATTTAGTGCTTTTCAGTTCTGTGGCTCAGTAGGATTTCTGGCGCCTAACTCCAAAAGTCAGTTTGTTTTTCCACTGAGCTACCTTTACCTTTATTGGCATTTAATTACTGTTTTCCTCTGATGCCTGTTTTTGTGGGGGGGGTTTTTCATCTAAACTTATAGCACTTATATAGAGATTTATGTGTTTAATGCTTTATATAATTATTCATTAGATAGTTCACATATCCTTTTGACATGCACCAGTATTATTTTCCATGTTTACAGATGTAAAATCTGAGGTTTAGTGGGAAATGGCTGTGCTTTATATATAGCACACAGTTGAGTCAGTGGCACACACAGTTGGAGACACAATTGTATCTAGTCTTTCTTCTCAGAGGATAAGTTCTCAATTACTGGGAAGGAGGAGAATGTGAGTTTTTTTCCTCTTAAGTCCTTGAAATTACCAGTTTTTCCAGAATATCTACTCTAATGCTTTGGATTTTAAGAACAACTTCCTGCCTGGTGTAAAAATTTATAGCTTTACATTTTCTTAAACTTAAAACATTGAACCTGTTCAACAAAAACAATTCTCATTCATTTTACCTTCATGAAATTGTTTTGACATTTAAGGAATTACTAATATGCAGCTTAAATTCATTATTGCTTTTCTTAATTCTTTCATACTGCTGGCTAAATAGATTCTTTCCTGAGGCTTTCAAATAATGTTTTATTTAATGATTCTAATAAATTTTATATGTTGGATAATTAAACTCCAGACAGTGTAAGATAAGCCCCAAATATTTATCTTTTAAAATAGTATATCCTTAACAATTGGGCTCCTCACCCTTTTATATCAGAAAATAGACCACACCAGCCAAAACCGGTTTGGCTCAGTGAATAGAGTGTCAGCCTGCGAACTGAAATGTTCCAAGTTCAATTCCGATTAAGGGCATGTACCTTGGTTGCGGGCACATCCCCAGTGGAAGGTGTGCGGGAGGCAGCTGATAGATGTTTCTCTCTCTTCAATGTTTCAAACTCTCTCTCCCTTCCTCTCTGTAAAAAAAAATCAATAAAACATATTTTAAAAAAAGAAAGAAAGAAAGAAAATATGCCACATCAAATGGAAATGCACAATGCAGACTTAGAAATTAAAATTTGAACTAAGAATTTGGAGACAAAAATTGTTTTCCCAAGTTTACCGCAGACCAAATATCTAATTCAATTCTCTAACTCAGTTATATACTTAGTATATAGAACTTAGTAATACACTTAATATATATACTTAGTAATTTAGTATGTGATAAATTATAAAATAGATACTACTTCTATTTTAAGGATAAATGTTTTAATTTGATTTCCAGTGTCTATAGTTTTTTTATATTTTAAAATATGTATTTTTTTTTTATTTCAGAGAGGAAGAGAGATGTAAACATCAGGAATGAAATCATTGATCAGCTGCCTCCGGCCCACCCCCTACTGAGGATTGTGCCTATAACCTGGGCATGTGCCCCGACTGGGAATCAAACCATGACCTCCTGGTTCAGAGGTCAATATTCAACCACTGAGCCACTCTAGTTGGGAATATAGAGTGTTACTATTTGTCCATACATATTTTCTTTTTACCTTTCCTAAAGTCATATTTTATCTTTCTACATTTTGTGAGCAAGTAGTCATCTTTGAAAATATTAATTTCATATCCTGCCAGTGTAGCTTAGTGGTTGAGCATTTACCCTTGAACCAGGAGGTCATGATTGGATTTCCAGTCAGGGCACATGCCCAGGTTGCAGGATCAGTCCTCAGTAGGGGATAGGCAGGAAGCAGCTGATCAAAGATTTTCTCTCATCACTGATGTTTCTATCTCCTTTTCCCTTCCTCTCTAAAATCAATAAAATCTACACTAATAAAAGAGAAACATGCAAATTGACCATCATTCCTCTACACCCATCAGCCAATCAGGACTGAGTATGCAAATTAACCCACCAAATATGGCAGCTGCCATGGAGCTAGAGCAAGCAGGAGGCTTGGGTTGCCCTTGGTGATGGAGGAAGCCAAGCTTCCTGCCTGCCCTGGCTAGCCCTGGCGTCCCTCAAGGCTACAAAGTTTTAATTATGGAAGATAAATAAATCCCAGATACCTGCTTCCACCAGCCTTGGCCTCTGCTCAAGGAAGCACTGAAAAAAAAAAGAAAAGAAAAAAGAAGAGCTGAAACCGGTTTGGCTCGGTGGTAGAGCATCAGCCTGCGGACTGAAGGGTCCCAGGTTCGATTCCGGCCAAGGGCATGTATGTTGGTTGCAGGCATGTCCCCGATGGGGGGTGTGCAAGAGACAGCTGGTTGATGTTTCTCTCTCATCGGCATTTCTAGCTCTCTATCTCTCTCCCTTCCTCTCTGTAAAAAACCAATAAAATATATTAAAAAAAAAAAAAAAAAAAAAAAGAAGAAGAAGAAGAAAAAGAGGGGCTTGGAGCCTGGATTGCTGGGGGGCATAGCCAGCCTGAAAACAGCCTTCAGCTCCTCACCCAGGCTGGCCACACCCCATGGGGTGAGGGTCCCCACTGGGGGGCATGGCCAGCCTGTAAACAGCCATCAGCCCCTCACCCAGGTTGGCTATCTCCCCCCATCCCCCACGGGGATCCTCACCTCATGGGGACGTAGCCGGCCTGAAAACCACCACAGGCCCCTTGCCCAGGCCACCCCACACTCCAAGGGAACTCCCACCCTGATCCAACACCCTTCAGGGCAAACCAGCTGACCCCCACCCATGCACTAGGCCTCTCTCTGTACTAATAAAAGGGTAATATGCTAATCAGACTGGGAGACCTTCCAGGAGACCTTCCAGACGTTCTTCTGGAAAAAGCCATCGTAGCATGGCTGAGGTAGAGGCAGTTACGGGCCAAGAGGGGAGGGCAGTTGTGGGTGATCATGTCAGGATAGGACAGCAGTTGCAGGTTATCGGGCTGGTGGGGGGCGGGGCTGTTGGGGATAAGCTAACTAGCAGGGGGACCAGTTTGGGGGAAGCAGGGGATCAGTGGGGATTAGTTGGAAGTGATCAGAACATTGGGGGTGAGGGGCAGTTTCAAGTGAGCAGGCTAGCAGGGGGGCAGTTAGGGGCAAACTGGCCAGTGGGAGGGAAGGTTGGGGCGAGCAGGCCAAACAGGGTAGACAGTTGGGGGTGAGCAGACTGGCAGGGGGGAAGTTTGGGGTGATCAGGCTGGGGGCGGGGGGGGGGGGCATTTGGGGGCAAGCAGGCCGGCAAGCAGAGTGGTTAGGGTCAGGCAGGCAGGCAGGCAAGCAGGTAAGCGGTTAGGAGCCAGCAGTCCCAGATTCTGAGAGAGATGTCTGACTGCAGGTTTAGGCTCTCTCCCTATAAACTGGCAGTAGGACAACCTTCAAGGGATCCCAGATTGGAGAAGGTGTAGGTGGGGCTGAGGGACACCCCCCTCCCCTCATGCACAAATTTTGTGCACTGGGTCTCTAATATATTTACAAAAGAAAATGTCTTCATACAAAATTACTAGGTATTTGATTAGGTCAAACATTACAGTTGCTGTTCTGATATCTTTATGGACTATAAATTTATCTTTGAGGAATGGATACAGGGATTGATAGAAAGAGAGGGAGAGAGGGAGAGAGAGAGAAGGAGAAATCATGGTCATAGATAACAGTGTGGTGATTGGGGAGGTGGGAGTAAAGTGGGGGTAAATGTTGTTGGAAGGAGACTTGACTTGAGGTAGTGTATAGATGATGTGTTGTGAAATTGAGCAACTGAAATCTGTATAATTTTGTAAACCAGTATCACCCCAATAAATTCAATAAAAGGATAAAATAAATAATTTTAAGTACAAATATTTTTAATTTAAAATTTTTTCTTTTAGTTCAAAACATCAGGTTATTTTTTAGTCTTTTGTTATTTACTATTTGTTAATTAAATGTAAACAGATACTCTGACTTTAAATCTTGGTGTGTGTTTTTTTCAGCAATTTAAATAAAGAAAAGTCAGCTTTACTACAAATGAAAAATCAAATGGCATTAGATTTAGAGCAACTTCTAAATCATCGTGAGGTACGTTTTCCACTTTGTTATAATTTTTACCACTTTAGGATTTTTTTAAAGCCCATGTTGGGTTAAGAGTATTGAATCCCAGTTTTCCATGTTCATTAATGAATTCTCACATTTGCACCTATCTCACTGTGATCTAGCCTTTATATTTAACTTGGGATAGTTCTTTCTTTATGATTTAATTTGTATTTTATTTTTTTATGTGTTAAGTCTTATTCCTGAAATGAACATTTTAAAATTATTGTTCGCTTTTGCACTGGACAGCTCTAACTTTTTAATCAGTATTACTTTGTTCCTACAAGACTGTATGCTCCCTAACAAGTCACTATAAATGATCACCAGCTCATTTACATACCTATGAAGTGTGCATTAAAAAAGAAAACTGGTGGGATAATTCTAAGTTGACAATATTAGGACATTTGGAACATGGCCACAAAGGGATTTTATTTTCTTTATTAGTAGTGTTAGCTTACAATTATTACTTTCAAAGTAACTCCTTTCAGGTTAGGTCTGCTTGTGATCTAAAGATTTCTAAAAATGATAAAATTATCATTGGCCTCTTATTCTACAAATTATTTAGCATTTATTCATTCAAAAAAATGGTTGTAGGTATTTGGAATTATGAATAGCATATTAAATGATTTTTGTTCTTAACTTTAGAAAATGTGTGTGTGTGTGTGTGTGTGTGTGTGTGTGTGTGCGCCTAAGCAACCATTCTACCGAGAGCTATGATGTGAGCTGACCACCAGAGGGCAGACACTCAATGCACAGGCATGGAAACATGGGACAGACTGATGAATCTCAACAGAAGAGTGAGGAGGAAGGGTGGGAAGAGATTAATCAAAGATCTTATATGCATACTAGAGGCCTGGTGCACAAGATTTGTGCACTTGTGGGGTCTCTTGGTGTGTCTTCAGGGACCGGGCCAAAACAGGCAGTCTGACATCCCCTGAGGGGTCCCAGATTGGGAGAAAGTGCAGGTCAGGCCAAGGGATCCTACTGGTGCATGAATCTGTGCACAGGGCCTCTAGTTAATAATAAAATATATTAAAATGGGAAGAGAATTGTTCCAGCCAGTTTGGTTCAGTGGATAGACCATCAGCCTGCAGACTGAAGGGTCATGGGTTCGATTTCAGTCAAGGGCACTTACAACTCCTCCCCAGCCTAGGACCCGATAGGGGACTTGTGCAGGAGGCATCCAATCAATGTGTTTTTCTCACATCGATATTTTTCTCTGTTTTTTCCACTCTCTCTAAAAATCAATGGAAAAGTATCCTCAAGTGAGAATTGAAAATAATAAAAAATAAAATGGGAAGAGAATAGAGGAAAAATAGCATTTTTTAGGTTGTCTTTTCAGATGACAAAGCTCAACTGGGATAGGTAAATATATTAGTTTAGAGCACATGTGTCAAACACAAGGCCCGCGGGCCAAATCCGTCCCGCCAGGCCTTGCAATGTGGCCCGCACCGCACTGTCATCACTGCACTCCGCTGCGTTTCCATCACAATGACAGTTTATGACTGTTCAGTAAACCATTCGGCCCACGATTTAGGCTGGATTTTAGATTTTGGCCCCTTCTCTGATTGAGTTCGACACCCCTAGTTTAGAGGATCTGCACAGCAAATACTAAAAGATGTGATCATGAATTGATTTGATATTTCCTACCTGTTTACATCTCTTCATGCTAAATGTTCTAAGTTCTGTCCCTGAATTCAATGAAATCTTCATAAAGCAGAATGAGGGGAAAGAGGCAAAATATCTCCTAACAAAATTCCTCCCATTTAGGTACAAGTTTATGTCATGATCTCTGCCTTTAGAAGTTCAAAACAAGATCTGGTGTCTCTGTTTTGTGAAACTAAGTCAGTCTACTAAGCACTTCTATTTATGTTACATAATTTAGTCTTTACCACAACCCACTGAGATAAATATCGTCTCCACTTCTACTGATTAAACTGAAGCTGGGAAGAGTTAAGTGACTCAACCACCATACTTAGAGTCAAAACCAGGAGAAACACTTTTTTTTTTTTTTTTTTTTTTTTTTTTTTTTTTTTACCTGAATCAAAAGCTTATGATCTTTCCTCTTAGTCCCATTTAGACAAAAATCTCATGATAAACTACTTGCTCTAGTTCCAGGAAAAGTTTTGCCTAAGTAGATGAAGTTATATCCTTTTTCTTTTTCCTTTTTGTCAGAAAATGAAAACCATGTAATTTAATGTATTTCCTTATTACTTAGTTGCCAGAAAACTCAGAGCTGAATATCTTATCCAGGTGTTACTTTTTTTTTCTCTTTTACTTTTGAATAACTTTTTCTGTACTATTCAAGTGGGTCATAATTTTCTTTATCCTTAAATGTTTTCACTTATATTAAGACCACTTAGGAGTAAAAGTATAAAATATTAAAAATATAAAACTTAAATAATTAGGTTGAAAGGATGGATGGCAGGCATGTCAGGAAGAGAGCAGAGTCAGGGAAACCCAAAAAGACCCATTCAGAAGAGATGGAGTTAGAGGTCAAAGATGAAAAAGAAAGTGCAATTTGGACTTAACAAGATGCTGAAGCAGTTTCAGTGGAGCTAAAAGAGATTGCAATGAATTGATAAATGAATAAAAATTGAAAAAAAGTCATAGGAAAAATAGATAACCTTTAAGGTATTTGAATAAGAGAATATAGGATGACCAGTGAGGGTGCATTAGACCAAAGCTTTTTTATCTCAAAGTTGGAGAGTATCCAGTTGCAATGGTGATAGGAAGAAACCAAACAGAGACATTGAAAGTACAAAAGAGAGAATAATCAGTTGAGCAAAAGCCGAAACCGGTTTGGCTTAGTGGTGAGCGTCGGTCTGTGGACTGAAAGGTCCCAGGTTCGATTCCGGTTAAGGGCATGTACATTGGTTGCGGGCACATCCCCAGTAGGGGGTGTGCAGGAAGCAGCTGGTCGATGTTTCTCTCTCATCGACGTTTCTGGCTCTCTATCTCTCTCCCTTCCTCTCTGTAAAAAATCAATAAAATATATTTTTAAAAATAATAATAAAAAAATAATTAAAAAGATGTTTCTAAGTCCTGGAACTCTTCTCCACTTTCATTCAGTACTCCCGCCAATAACATCTCTCAGGGTCCACACAGGCATAATAACCAACCACTGCTTGCTAAGTGCCTAGAATGGGCAAGACCTCACACTTGCCTGAATGTTGGACTAACTTCCATTATCCCAGATGACTTGCCTCTTACTGCACTGTGTGTCCCTTAACAAAAAGAAAATAAACCCTACATTAGCCAGGTTTCTTAAAAGTGAAGTCACAGTATAATTATTATTCTTTTATGGTATGTTTATGTTCCAGGATTCTAACTGACATGTTCTTTGTGATTTCTCGGAAAGTTTCAAGAACATTTCAGCATCACAAGTGTCCTTAGGCAATGTACTTCATAAATGGTTCAAACAAATTACATTTTTCCACATGTGTGTCATTCTTTTTGGTTCATACTTAACAGTTCTGAGAGTTTCTTAAGAATACCTTTTTGCATGTTTTTCTCATACACCTATGTAGTTAAATTTTATAGTCAGCATGACTGGGTGGGGGGGAACTCCACTAAGTGGGTAAGTTAATTTTTTTAATGAGGATATAATTATTTTCAGATTCATACATTTCTCGTCATAATGATGCTCTTTAAATTAAAATTTATTTCTAATTGAAAATAAATGAGTATTTGAAAGACAGTTATTATAGTGAAACGCAAGCACACATACAGTGTAAGTCATATTTTCCCTATAGTGTTTAAGAATGCTTTTTTTTTTTTTTTTTTTTTTTTTTCATCCAAGGGTGTATGTATTCAGGCCTGAGGAAAGTAAGGGAGGAAACTATTGCAGAAAATACTCTTTGCAAATGTTGACTTTATATATACTTTAAATAAGACAGAACCAAACCTATTATATAACTTCTTTCTACCAAAATGTTTAAAACACTTTTAGATCAGTATGTTATGCTACCATACTCATTTAAGGGTCAGTTATAGATTGCTTTCAATCAAATATGTCTGGGAACAAGCAATCAGAGAAAGAAAAAGTTTTACGTTATCCTTCGTAATGAGGGACGTGACCCTTGCCTTATGCCTTCTAGAAGTCAAGAGGGCATTAACTTTTTCCCCAACATATTCAGTTCATAATAAGAATATTTAATATTTATATATTATATAGTTCTTTTTATATTCATTTATTCCAAACCTCACTAGAGCCTTGTGATAGTCTTATACTCATTTCACAGAAGCAGTAACTGAATCTCAGGTGTCCATTATGTGGAATGTTAATTCCTCAATTTTTAAAAATACATTTTTATTGATTTCAGAAAGGAAGAGGGACAGAGAGATAGAAACATTAATGATGAGAGAGAATTGTTGATAGGCTGCCTCCTACATGCCCCGCACCAGGGATCAAGCCTGTAACCCAGGCATATGCCCTGATGGGAATCAAAGCATGACCTTCTGGTTCATAGGTCAACACTCAACCACTGAGCCATGCCAGCCAGGCATAATTCTTCAATTTTGAGTTGAAAAAAAAAATGAATTTCTTTTAGATTGTACTCTGTGGACCTCTGTGTTTGTGTGGACTTGTACAGAGAACTTAGTAGAACTAGATCACGTTATTTTGAGTTTCATAAGTATCTTGGCTCTTCTTTAATCTTTTCATCATCTTCTTTACAAATATTTTTGTTGTATCCTATAACTAACATTCTGTGTTGTGTGAAGTAATATAATGTCTCATCATAAAAATATTTTATCTGTGTATATATGCCCTTTTAACTTCTTTCACATCTATTATGTATTGTATAGACCTGTCATTTTCTTTTCTTTTTTTAAAGAATGAAATGTGTATTTTTCCCACTACATTTTAGAAGTTTAGTATGTTTTCTTTTACAAAGTTAAATACACTTCTCTCTCTCTCTTTTTTTTTTTTTATCAGTAACGAGCAAGTAAATGACCTCTTGCTATCATTTCTAACCCTGTGTTTTTATGACTCTTAGTATAGTAGCAGTTTATAACAAACCAAACAATTCTAGGACATAAGGAGACACAAAACAAACTGTAGAGCTATAAATGAGTCTCTGGAACTTGTGGTGGCCAGGAGAGAATATTGACAATGATATGAGATAACTGTGGTCATTATTCTGTTGGGTACCATACTGGCATGTTTTGATATAAACTTAACAAGGCACTGATCACATATCAAGGAGCTGCCACTGAGAGAAGACTGGGGAATAACGTGGAGAAAGTAGAGGCCCTGGAATAAGTCATACTCTGGAAACCAATGCTCAGAACAGAGAATAGAGTTCAAAATCTACCAGATTGAAATAGTGAAGGCCAGAAAATAGAGAGCAATTAGATGAATTCTGTTACAGAAGGGAAAGTCAGGCACTAAAAGGACTGAATACCAGCAGACAAAGCAGTCATAAGTCTAAGGCACTGTTCAGTAAGCAGGTGACCTAAAGGGTCCACACCAACCAGTCAGAATGGAATCAAGGTGACCACATTTCTGTTTTAATCCATAGTGGCAGTAGATTTCAACTCCGGGGCCTACTTCAGCATGTTAATACTAGCTTCCTCTACCTGGGTCACTGTTGAAATGACCTTAAGATAATATCCAAGTTCAGGGAAGAATGTCTCAGGTGATTAATTAAGTCTCCTAAGCTATGACAGCACAATTATTTCTCATTTGTTTAACACTTGAGCTCTCGCTAAGCTTTCAGTCATAGGGTATGTCTCCAAAAATGTTGATGTCATCGGAAATGTTTCAGACTAAGGAGTAGATTGGCCTTATTCCACTTTGCTCTACCCAAGACTTCTTTCTTTATTCTGTTCTAGGCCCAAGTTTTTTATCACCAGCAGGTAATCTAAGGAAAACAATTAAGATGATGAAAGAATTCTTTTCAGTCACAAGAGAGATGAATGAACTGGGGGTGTTGAGAGAAGACTTAGATATAAGAAATTCAAAATAAGCATATGAACAAGGCAATAATAGACTTGGTATCCATGTCTCCAAAGATTGAAATTAAAACCTAATGGTAGGTTGGCACCATTTTGAGGCTCAGCCATCTGGTTTTCCAGATGACCTAATCCTATCTAATAAAAAAGTAATATGCAAATTAACCACTCAGCTACACACGCGCGCACACACGCCACGCCCACAAGCCAATCAGGAGCGAATATGCAAATAAACCCAACCAAGATAGCTACAGCCACAGAGAGCAGGAGGGAGGGTTGGGTTTCCCTGGCAATGGAGGAAGCCAAGCATTATGCCTTCCCTTGCTGGCCTAAGCCTCCACTCAAGGCTACAAAGTTTCAATGATAAAAGATACATAAATTCAAACAGAAATGGCGGCAGCCATGGAGCTGGAAAGAACAGGAGGCTAGGGTTGCCCCTGACAATGAAGGAAGCCAAGCTTTCTGCACAGCCTGGCCTGCCCAGTCCTCTGCTTAAGGCTACAAAGTTTCAATTATAGAAGATATATAAGTCCCAACAGAAATGGCTGCTGCCATTGAGCAAACAATCTGGGCTCCACTCAAGGCTACAAAGTTTCAATTATAGAAGATGAATAAACCCCAGATACCAAGGCCTCCGCTTGGGTTGCCAGAGGGCGTGGCCGGCCTACAAACCATCACAGGCCCCTTGCTCAGACCGTCCCACACCCCAAGGAGACCCCACCCTGATCCAGGACATCCTTCAGGACAAACCAGCCAGCCCCCACACATACACCAGGCCTCTATCCTATCTAATAAAAGAGTAATATGCAGATTGACCATCACTCCAAGACACAAGATAGCTGCCCCCATGTGGTCAAAGATCCTGCCCTCATATGAACACAAGATGGCCACCACAAGATGGCCAGCAGGGGAGGGCAGTTGGGCGGAGCCAGGCCTACAAGGGAGGGTAGTTGTAGGCAATCAGGCCAGTAGGGGAGGACAGTTGGGAGTTAACAGGCCTGCAAAAGTGGGTAGTTGGGGGTGATCAAGCCAGCAGAGGAGGGAAGTTGGGGGCAACCAGGCCTGCAGGGAAGAGAAGTTTCGGGGGAGAGGGAGAACTAGGCCTGCAGGTGAGAGCAGTTGGGGGGGGCCAAGCCTGCAGGGGAGGGAAGTTAGGGGCAAACAGGCTGGCAGGGGAGCAATTAGGTGTCAATCAGGCTGGCATGGGAGTGGTTAGGGGTGATCTTGCTGGCAGGCAGAAGCAGATAAGGGCAATCAGAAAGGCAGGCAAGCAAACAGTTAGGAGCCAGCAGTCCTGGATTGTGAGAGGAATGTCCGACTGCCCTAAATGGGCAGTGGGACATCCCTCAAGGGGTCCCAGATTGGAAAGGTCCCAGCAGGCTGGTCTGAGGGACATCACCCCCACCCCCCAAGCACAAATTTCGTGCACTGGGTCTCTAATAAATTTATAATTCTTTAGCCCTCCCCCCCCAAAAAAAGCCAACTAATGTTAAAAATTATAAAGAGACATGTTTTGTTTGTTTTATTTTGCTCCATTTTGTTATTATTGTCAGTGTTGTTATATTGCCTTGTTTTTCATAGATGCTAGGTTAAATAACTTGAAGATCCCTTCTAAACCTGAAATTGTGTATATCAAAAGCCTTGGTAGAAGGTATCTGCATTGTGTAAATAACAAATCTGAACCCACAGAGACCTGCATTTGAATCCTAGTTTCACCTTTTGGTAGTTAATAAACTTGGATAAATTTCTAAAAATCTTCTAAACCTTAGTTTCCTCATCTTCAAACTTGAGTTAATGTCTACCTCCTGGGTATTTAGGAGAGTTTTAATTTATTATGTAAAATACTTACCTCAAAGCCTGGAACATAGTAGATACTCGGTGAATGTTAATTCTTATCCTTTCTCTTCCTCTCTCCACACCTAAAAACTTTATATCCTCCCCTTGAGGCAAAGAGACATCCTAGGATGAAGTTAGCCTACAAATGAGAGCAGGTATTTAGATGGAAAAACTGAGGGCAGTGGAAAGCATTATGCAGTTGTAGATAGCCTATTCTCTAACAGTTTTGCCATGCAAAACCTATTTTGTCTTGTATTTAGAGTATAGTGCATTGGCATTCAAGGTATAATTTTAATTTCATCAAAAATCATACATTAAACACTGTGCTGAAATTTGCTTTGATAATATAAAATTCTTATTGAGCACTCTATAGGATAGATGATTGAATTAAATTTGCATTTTCTTTTAAACTGCATTGTGTCAGATATGATAATGCTATCTTGGTATTATTTTAAATCTTTATCTCGTAAAATCTCTACTAAAGTGTTTATAAGTGAAGTGATCTGAGGTCTGAAATCTGCTTTAAAACATTTTCCAAAATACTGGTAAGGAAACATTAAACAATGTTGAGAAAACAATCTGGCAATTCCTCAAACAGATAACTATGGAGTTGCCACATGTGACCCCAGCAATTCCACTCTGAAGTGTACACCCAAGAGAACTGACAACATCCACACAAAAATTTGTGCACAAATGTTTAAAGCAGCATTATTCACAGTAGCTAAAAGGTAGATATAACCCAAATATCCATCAGTTGATGAATAGAAAACAAAATGTGTGATAGCGATATAGTAGGATGGTACTCAACCATAAAGATGGAATTAATACTGATATATGTTATAACATAAATGAACTTTGGCAAAATATTATGCAAAATGAACGAAGCCAGTCACAAAGGACCACATCTTATATGATACCATTCATATAAGGTGACTACAACAGGGAAATCTACAGAGACAGAAAGTAGATTAGTGGTTACTTAGGGCATGGAAGTTGGGGGCAAAGTGGAATAGAGAAGTGATAGCTAAAGGAATCAGGAGTTCTTTTTGAGGACATAAAATATTTCAAATATTAACTACAGTAATGGTTGAACATTACTAAAAACCATTAATTGATATACTTTAAATGGATGGCT
Source organism: Pipistrellus kuhlii (assembly GCF_014108245.1). Taxonomy (NCBI): domain Eukaryota; kingdom Metazoa; phylum Chordata; class Mammalia; order Chiroptera; family Vespertilionidae; genus Pipistrellus; species Pipistrellus kuhlii. The sequence continues at coordinate 130,874,731 of NW_023425529.1, forward strand.
AAATGGTATGTTAATAATATCTCAATAAAGTTTTTTAAAAAATAGAAAAATGTTGATAATTGTCAAAGTTGAACAATAGAACTAAAGATTAAATGTACTAGGCTCTCTTCTTTTTGATTCTTTAAAAATGTTCATAATAAAATGTTTATCAAATACCCTTTTAAGTGAAGTTTAAATGTTGTATGTATTGTTTTAAATGTCTCAACGGTTGAGCATTCCTCAACCTGTGAACCAGGAGGTCTCATTTGATTCCCAGTCAAGGCACATGCCCAAATTGTGGGCTTAATCCCCAGTGTGGGGCATGCTGGAGGCAGGCCATCAATGATTCACTCTCAGCATTGATGTTTCTATCTCTCCCTCTCCCTTCCTCTCTGAAATCAATAAAAATATTTTTAATAAAAACAATTAAATATGGTAAGTTTTCACATCATGTTGTCTCAAGTAGAAGTGCTACCCAGAATTATCTGACTTGTTAGTCATGAAACTTTGGTATTGCTATATAAAAGCAATTACATTTAACCTGCAGTGGAGCACATAGTTTGCATTATACTTGTCAGAGCTATTTTCATCAAGAAATGCCATCTATGTGTCCCCTTGCCAACATCTTTGCAGAGTTTACAACTTTCAGCAATTTATTTTCATGAACTATGCAATACTGTTAAGCAGCTGCTCTGCAGTTGAGCTGTTTTAATAAGCACTATTCTATGCAAATAGTTTATATAAATGGCCAAGCTATGTGCTTTTGGATTCAAGACAACAATATATCTCTTTCATAGAGATTATTTGTACAATAACAATCATCATCATCATCATTATCATCATCTGGACGTTTCTTAAGAAAGTTCTTGCCCTTGACTTCTTCAATTTTGAAGAGTAGTTATTTTACTACAGTGTGTTTCTTATTGTTTTGTTTTGTTTTAGTTTTAGCCTAAGTTTCAATTGTAATTTCAAAAGTAAGTCTACATTTATTAATTTTAATGACTGGTTCATTAATTATTAAAGTTACTGTAATTTTTCTCTGTATTTGATATGCTACAATTATAACACATATACTATTAATTTTTTCAAAATGAGCATAAAAGCATGTCAGAACTAATGAATATTATTGTTTTTAAATCAAACACTTAGTAGATCATTTGTGCCTAAACTATTCATATGCATGAGAAGCTTAAAAAATAAAACGCTTCTGCTGAAACTGGTTTGGCTCAGTGGATAGAGCATCGGTCTGTGGACTGAAAGGTCCCAGGTTCGATTCCGGGCAAGGGCATGTATCTTGGTTGCGGGCACACCCGAGTAGGGGGTGTGCAAGAGGCAGCTGATCGATGATTCTCTCTCATTGATGTTTCTAACTCTCTATCCCTCTCTCTTTCTCTCTGTGAAAAATCAATAATATATATATATTTTAAATAAATAAATAAATAAATAAAAATAAATAAATAAAACACTTCTGTACATGATGATGAAAAGGCAGTAATTGTTTTTGAAATTCCACTGTTATTTAAGTCACTAGAGTCCCAGTGCACAAATTCCTGCACATTGAAAAGAACTGTGGGCCATGAGGCTGCAGTGGGCACAGAGATGAGTCACAGCCCATCCTCCATGCCACTGCTCACAACCCATCCTCCATGCCACTGCCAGCCCCTCCCACCATGGCTCCCAGTCCCCTGTCTGTTGGCAGCCCCACTCCCGTCACCACCGCTCCCACACACTGCTGGCACCGGCCCCTCTTGCACTCACTGACAGCGCAGAGCAATTGGCGCTGGCGCCAGCAGTGTGTGCAAATGGGGCTGTCATCAGCACCAGGTGCGATAGATGGCTGCTGGCCCCATCGCCCCTCAAGAGCAGGGGGAGGTGGAGAAGGCCTCAGGGCGATTGGGGCTGGCAGCCACTGGTGTCAGCAGGTGTCAGCAGTGAGTGCAAACGGAGCCAGCACCAGCAGCAGGTGTGAGCACATGGGAGCAAAGAATTTTCAGTAACCATCAGAAGCTTGCCCCATGACAGGGACCAGTGCCCCACTTTGGCCTGGCACCCCTGCTCACCTGCTCCACCATCCCACCACGGCCGATGCCCACCATGTTCCACATTCTGCCGCCTGCTGCCAATGCCTGCTATGTTCCACATGCACCCTGGTGGTCAGCACACGTCATAGCAACCAGTTGTTTGGTTGTTCAATTGTTCCACTTTTTGGTCTATTTGCATATTAGGGTTTTATACATATAGATGTTTCTAAAGCCAGACTTTCCTTTGCAGCTGGCAGAGTCTCAGGTGTGACTGGCGATCAGAACATAGCATAACACTATTCCTCTTCCAGGTTTTATTAATTTCAGTATGTGTGTTACATTAGACAGACCTGTATAGGCATCTTATTTCTTTAAAGAGCTGCTTCACATATAAGTGTCTATAATAGCCCAGCCCTTCAAAGTGTAGTTTGAATAAATATTATCTATTTTCTGTGGGTATTCTTAAAAGTTTTAAACAGAATGACCTCATAGTTTTAAAAAAGATTATTATTTACCTAAGATGTGCTAGAGCATTTTGGCCAACCATAAAGCAATATACTTCTTAATAATCTTAATTTTGACATTTGAATAAGTAATGGAAACTTTCTATTTCAAGGGCAAGTGTTCCATCAATCAGAATTAGTACCTTAAAAAAAGGCAGCTCTTCAATGGAATTGATAGTGATATAAAATGTTTGATATAAGCAGTACTTCCATAAAATAAGATTTTCTAAAAATTATTTCCTGTAATTTTTTAAAATAAAAGGGCAATTATGGTATAAAAAAGAATTAATGAATATTATTGTAAACCAGACTGTGTTATAGAATAGCATTTAAAGGTATCTAACAAGTGATAAAAAGAAAAAAGAGGATTAGACATGGTGCTTTTTCAGTATCTGAATTTTACAATGAGCAAGTAATGCTTTATAATTTAAACACACACATACAGGAATTTTAAAATGTATTTGGAGAAATGGCTTCAAAGTTGCTGAGTGAATTGCTGGAGATAGGCTACAACTATCCAAATGAAGAGGCTCCGGATTAAGACATTTCACATTTTTCTTTTGGAGAAGAGAACCTGTATTCTGCCTGAGGACCTTAGAGGAAAGTCTGCTAGACAGATTTTCTTGTTCACATGTATAGATGTTGTACTCTCTAATTCAGATGAATGACCCATAACAGCAGAAAGAAAACATTTAATCTGCTCATTGGTTCATAAGTTGGAAGACACAACCAAAGGCCATCAGAAAATGCAAGAAAATGAATAGCACAAAAGAAAAAAAATCAGAATAAGCAGATAAACTGAACCTCTTCCCCAAAGGAAACAAAAGGAAATTCTGGAGCAAGAAAGAACTTACAAAGCATTGTAATTGGTTTCTTCAGAAAGATTCGAGAAAGTAGTCTTTTCATAAAACAAGAAACAGTGGGAGACTGAAATGGCACTAGGCACTGTGGGTTCCAGCTAGTGGGGATGGAGTGGGGTGTTATATCTCAGGACCCAGTCCTGATGGACCACCACAGGGGTGTGGGTTGGGTTGGGCAACCTCCCCTGTGAGCAACGTCAGGGTTGGTTTAGTGTCTGTATCAAAGGTGGTACGGCCTCATGCTCACTCTGGCTTCAGGAGGTTTAAGCTTGTCTGTGATGCAGAGTTAGGGGAGAGGTTAGTGGTGATCTCCCCTTTTAAAAATCCCTGGGATTATAGAGTCTGCTTTACCCCAGAGTAGTCTCAAATTCATGGACATGCTGATCATATCTGTTGCTGCAGTCTTTTCATTCAACCCTATCTGGAGAAGTGCTCAGAGCCCTGGGTCAAATCAGAAAAAGGTGTGCATTATCAGCCCCCAAAAGATAACCAAACAAGATTAAAACATAATTCATGTGTTTAAAAAAAAAAAAAAAAAAAGGAAATCCTATCTAATAGAGGGAATATGCTAATTGACTGCCATGCCTTCACAAAATATGGCAGCACCCACAGCCAATAAGGAGGTAATATGTTAATTAACTGCCACACGCTCAAAGATGGCAGTGCCCACAGCCACAAGATGGCAGCACTCAGTCCCTCAGCCTCGCCAGGGCAGCAGGCATGCAGCACGCCTGCCTCCAAAGTCCCCCAGTCCCCTCAGCTCCCCTGCCACCCAGGGCCAGCCTGAGGCACAGAAAGCCTCAGATAGCAGCTGCTCAGCCACCCACAGTTGGCCCGGGGCTCAGATAACCATGGCTGGCCAAAGCTTGTGTTGGCAGCAGAGGCAGCAGCAGGAGTGTGCGGGGAGCATTGCCTTCTGATCACCGGATCTCCTCCAGCCCCTGAGGGCTCCCGGACTATGACAGGAGGAAGGCCAGACTGAGGGAATTCCCCCCCCCCAACCAGTGCATGAATTTTCATGAACCAGGCCTCTAGTAAATAAATAAATGAACAAATAGTGGTGGTAAAAATTTGTGATATTTTAAAATTTTGCTAAAATCATAAAATAAAAATTATGAAGTTGCTGTATTAAGTAAAAATGCCAGTATAAAGATATGAGCAGAGATCAGCAAATTCTCCTAAGACTTAGAAAAGGTAAAAAGATGGAAGTTAAGGAATAGCTAAACAATATAGATTTCAGAGAGAGAAAAATACGTTGAAAGATACAGAAATCAACTTGACATCAGAGTTCTCAGAAATTTGACTTTGGAACAGAGAAGTAATCCCATCTAAATTCTGAAGGAAAGCACAATACCTTCTTCCACAGTATCCTCTCCTGAAAACATACTAGACTGTATGCCATCAAGTAACAAAAAGAGAGATGCACAAAATAATGGAACTTGCCAAAATGTGCAATAAAAATAAATTTCAGAATAACAACTGTGCATCAGTCTTAAAAACAGTCAAAATTGATTTCTGCAAACATTATGATTAAGACGCTAGATATTCTTAGGTAATATTTTTTAAAGGGCATATATTATATCCATTGAGGAGGAAAAGACAGAACTCAAAGAAGAAAGGGGAGTAACTATAAAAGTCAAGCTTGAAATAGGAGCTAAAATAAATGATATGATTTTGAGCCCCTATCTCTAAGAATATAGCCAGAAAACCCTTCAATCATAAAATATTGAAATAGTAGAACACTGGTGCATGAATGAATAAAAAGACCATTGGAGTACAGTTTAAAGGCCCAGAAATAAACCATACACTTATGGATGTTTAACATATGGTAAAGTTAGCATCTCAAATCAATGCGGAAAATTTGTCTATGCAGTACATAGTGTTGTTATTACAAAATAGCCATGGGGGGGGAAAGATGTTCAATCCCCCTTTCCGGTCGGAACCGCCATCTTCCAGGTCGGCCCTGCGCGTGGCTCCCGGCGGCCGTGGTTGTACAGACTAATTCGCCAAAATGACTAGCACAAAGGGAAAGCGGAGAGGCACCCGCTATATGTTCTCTAGGCCTTTTAGAAAACATGGAGCTGTTCCTTTGGCCACATACATGCGAATCTACAAGAAAGGTGATATTGTGGACATCAAGGGAATGGGCACTGTTCAAAAAGGAATGCCCCACAAATGTTACCATGGCAAAACTGGAAGAGTCCACAATGTCACCCAGCATGCAGTGGGCATTATTGTGAACAAGCAAGTTAAGGGCAAGATTCTTGCTAAGAAAATTAATGTACGTATTGAGCATATTAAGCACTCTTAAGAGCCGAAATAGCTTCCTGAAACGTGTGAAGGAAAATGATCAGAAAAAGAAGGAAGCCAAAGAGAAAGGTACCTGGGTTCAATTGAAGCGTCAGCCTGCTCCACCCAGAGAAGCATACTTCGTGAGAACCAATGGAAAGGAGCCTGAGCTGCTGGGACCCATTCCCTATGAATTCATGGCATAAGTGGGGAAAAATAAAGACTTCCGTGCTGATAATAATGTTTATTTTAATTGAGTGGAAGTGTGGTGTCTTCCCCCTCCCCCATAGAATAATTAAAGAAAACTTTGTGTCACCCTAAAAAAAAAAAAAATGTTCAATTCACCACACTTATCACCAAAGCCCAGAATAAACTTGAAACAGATCAAAGATCTAAATGTTTGAAAAATAAAAGAAAAAGAAACCATAAAAGTAACTTGAGGAAAATGGAAGAAGAACCATGAAGAAGGCTAGAAAGTTGAAAACTGACATATTCAGCTACATCAGAATCATAAAGTAGATAGCAAAAAAAAAGTGTAAATAAAGTCAAATAAAAATTAATTGAAAAAAAGTGCTATTCATGTTTCAAAGGGCTGATATCTCTAACATATAAAGAGCTCCTTGAAAAGTATAAGAAAATGACCAATCACCCAGTAGAAAAGGAAATATCTATATATCTATAAATATCTATATCTATATATATATATAGATCTATCTATATAGATAGATAAATATATATATATGTGTGTGTGTATATATATATATATATATATATATATATATATGAAAAGCTATTGAACCTCACAGTAGAAGAAATGCAAAACAAACATACCCAAAAACTTATCAGATTGGCAAAAATCCGAAAAGGTAACACAAGCATACATTTTATCAATTAGGAAACTGAAACTCATTGAACCAGAGTACATTGTCTGTATTTACACAATTAATAATAGAGTCAGAAATGGCTGTGTCTTTGACTTCTCACCTAGTACTAATACAGAGTGGCCAGATTATTATGATCTCTGAACGCATAATATGGCCAGTGTGTGTGTGTGTCTGTGTGTGTGTGCACGCGCATATATACAAATATATATACTAAACGTCCAGTGCATGACATTCATGCACTTGCGGGGGGGAAAGGAGGGGAGGCTCAGCCCAGCCTGAGCCCTTTCGCAGTCTGGGTGTTCTTGGCAGATGTCCAACTGCCCCAGATGCCAGGACCTCCAGTTGAGTTGCTGGGGGTCATGGCCAGTCTGCAAACCACCAGAAGCCCCTCGCCCAGGCTGCCTCACTCCCCAAGGGAGCCCGCACACTGATCTGAGACACTCATCAGGGAAAACCAGCAGGCCCCCACCTGTGCACCAGGCCTCTATCCTACTTAATAAAAGAATAATATGCTGAAACCAGGTTGGCTCAGAGAATAGAGCGTCATCCTGCGGACTGAAATGTCCCAGATTCAATTCCAGTCAAGGGCATGTACTTTGGTTGCGGGGCACATCCCCCATGGGGGCTGTGCAGGATGCAGCTGATCGATGATTCTCATCGATATTTCTAACTCTCTATATCTCTCCCTTCCTCTCTAAAAAATCAATAAAATATATTTTTTTAAGTAATATGCAAATTGACCATCACTTCAACACAAGATGGATACTCCCATGTGGTCAAAGATGTCTTCCCCATGTGGACACAAGATGGCCAGCAGGGTAGAACAGTTGGGAGGGACCAGGCCAGCAGGGTAGGGCAGTTGGGAAAGACCAGGCCTGCAAGGGAGGGCAGTTGGGGCAATCAAGCCTGCATAGGAGGGTCATTAGAGGTGACCAGGCCAGCAGAGGAGAGAAGTTTGGGACAACTGGGCCTGCAGAGAAGGGCAGTTGGGAGGGACCAGGACTGTAGGGGAGGGCAGTTAAGGGTGACCAGGCCTGCATGGGGAGGGCAGTTAAGGGCAAACAGGCTGGCAGGGAAGCAGTTAGGCATCAATCAGGCTGGCAGGGGAGTGATTAGAGGGTGATCAGGCTGGTAGGCAGAAGCGGATAAGGGTAATCAGGAAGGCAGGCAGGCAAACAGTTGGGAGCCAGCAGTCCTGGATTGTGAGAGGGATGTCTGACCTTCCGTTTAGGCCTGATCCTAAACAGGCAGTTGGACATCCCTCGTGGGGTCCCAGATTGGAGAAGGTGCAGGCTGGGCTGAGGGACACCCCTCCCTGCCATTGCATGAATTTTGTGCACTGGACCTCTAATATATATATTAGACACCCAGTGCATGAGTGGGGTCCAGCCAGCCTAGCCAGGGGGAAGAGACATAGGTGGTTCGCCAGCCTGTCTGCTGGTTGAACTCCTGGTCGAGGGGACAATTTGCATATTAGCCTTTTATTATATAGGTTATACACTGAGTGGTCAGATTATTATGCGTTCAGAATTCATAATAATCTGGTCACTCAGTGTATATTGCCACTACATGTGCTTGGCTTTCTGTGTGTTCAGTAGATGATGATATTTTGGATACTATTTGATCTATTTTTTGTTAAAGTAGAATTTTCTATTCTCAAATTTACCAATTATATGAAAGGGATCATCTATATGATCAAACATAGTAAAACTGAACAAAATTGTTTTATATTTTATTTTCGTACCCATTGTATTATCCTAACAGAAATTTTACAGAAACTTGTTGCTTTTGAAATGTTCCTTATCTGGGTTTCACAAACCATGCTAACACTGTTTAATGCTATCAGTGAACAAAAGTAGTGCCTTGAGCCTGCCTGGGGTGGCTCGGTGGTTCAGCCTAGACCCATGAACCAGGAGGTCAGGGTTCAATTCTCGGTCAGGGCACATGCCCAGCTTGCTGGCTCAATCCCCAGTGGGTGGCATGCAGAAAGTAGCCAATTGATTATTTTTTCCCATCATTTATGTTTATATGTCTCTCTCCCTCTTCCTTCCTCTCTGAAATCAATAAAAGTATATTCAAAAAAAGCAGTGCTTGGGGGAGATAAGAGATCAACCGAAAGACTTGTGTGCATGCATATAAGCATAACCAGTGGACGCAAAACTCTGGGGGATGAGGGCATGTATGGGAGTGGGGGTGAGGGACAATGGTAAGATATGTAACATATAATACCTTAATAAAAATTAAAAAAAAAAAAAGCAGTGCTTTGACAGAACCCTACGTTTGGATGATCCTCTTCCAGATAAAGCAAACACGTTTGATTTCTCTTCTGTCTTCTACTTCAGGCATCATCTGTTTTCTATAACTGCTCCTATACCAGCAACAGAGAAACAAAAAATGATCTCTAGGACACTTAGGGGCCAAACCTTTGCCTAGTACACATGCAGCTTCTTCTTTTTCTTCCTCCTCATGCTCATTGCCTACCCTCTACCCCCTGCAAGTATGATTTCCTTTACCTTATTTATCTGTAGACTAGAAGTAGGGGGTGGGGGGGACCTAGAGGGAAGAGAGGAGGATATTTTTTTCCTTTTTTTTTTTAACCTTCATGCCAAGATAAAAAAAAAAGTTATGGCCACTAAAGGGAGGTGGGAAAATTTCAGGTAGAAATTTTCTTTGGATGTGCTGAGAGACTGTCATCTCCCTTTCCCTTCTACTTCTTGTAGTAAGTAGAACAGGGGCAGAAAGCTGCCATAATGCCAGGAATGTTTAACATTAAATCAGTGGTCATTTACTTCACTCTAGGGGAGCATATAAATGAAATAACATACTCTTGAATACAAAAAGAGCCTTCAAAAGGCTCAAATATTGGCCAAGTCTGAGATGTAGCCATTCTCATTTGCGTTGGCCTAGCCAACCCCAGTATTGCAAAAGGAGAAAGAAGATTCCAGTGCCATTTCTTCCAGCTCCTCGCTTGGCCCTAAGATTTATTAAGCTTGTGGCTTAAACTCAACAGCTCTGTTTTTAAATACCCACTCAAGCTAGATGGTTCTAAATAGAACTAATGACAGCCAGAAAGAAAAAAAAGGCCTGTAGGAACTTGCTCTGACACAGAGCTGATGTCTATAAACAGATTAGTAAAAGCGAGCAGAACATCTTTCTATCACTGTTAGTTTGTGTCTTGGCATGAAGATGAAATAAAAAGCCTCCCACTGTTCTACATATAATAAAGGAGAGTTTATTCTGTCCTCTGTCCACATGCTTGTGTTTGATTGAATCAATGTGGTGATTAATCACAAATATCCACTAAGTAATGTTAGGTGCTAAAAATTTGACTAGAGAGAGAAAGAAAATAGACTTGGAAGAGAGAATGAGTGAAAATTTTTACCTGAGTTCCTTAACAAGTTCAGATAATAATTCTTAGTCCAAACAGCAACTGGATAAAGCTAACTCCATTTTTCATTTGTAAGACAATAGGGAATGCCATGGTTACATTCTTTATTTATTTATTTATTTATTTATTTTTAATATACATTTTATTGATTTTCTTACAGAGAGGAAGAGAGAGTTAGAAACATCAATCAGCTGCCTCCTGCATGCCCCCTCCTAGGAATATGCCCACATCCAAGGTATATGCCCTTGACCGGAATCAAACCCGGGACCCTTCAGTCCGCAGGCTGATGCTCTGAGGGGTGTCGAACTCAATCAGAGAAGGGGCCAAAATCTAAAATCCAGCCTAAATCGCGGGCCGAATGGTTTACTGAACAGTCATAAACTGTCACTGTGATGGAAACGCAGCGGAGTGCAGTGATGACAGCGTGGTGCGGGCCACATTGCAAGGCCTGGTGGGACGGATTTGGCCCGCGGGCCTTGTGTTTGACACATGTGCTAGCCAAACTGGTTTCGGCCATGGTTACATTCTGAAGATGTTTTTAAATTATTTTTTGAGTGCTGATTAGTAAGCAAGAAAAAAAATTTGGACTCTTTTATTCCCTCCCATCTTCATAAAAGATTTCAGAAGGAAATTGTATAGTTTACGAGTAGAAAAAGTTAAATGCCTAAATAATTTACTCAACAAACATGTAGAAAAATTGTTGTGGAATGTAACTATGCCAATTATTTCCAAATTTGTTTGTCCTTAGAATCACCTAGAGATCTTTTAAAATGTTCAATGCTGAGGTTGCTCCCCAACCCAATTATTTTATAATCCTGTGTGGACACAGGATTCAGTAGATTTTGAAGCTCCTCGGATGACTCCATTGTGCAGAAAAACTTAGGAACCATTAGACTATGGGATGACATTTATTGTTTATCATACTAAAGCTGTCAGTGACTGTGAGTGCCATGTCTGTTATTGTTCATTAATATGTTACTTTATATAGTATAATTGCTTCAACTGTTTCTTCTACTCCAAAAAATAAAAATAAGTTTTAATGTCAGTCCTTATTAGTCTATGAGAGGCCTGATGCACAAAATTTGTGCAACAGTAGACCTTCCTTCCCCCAGCTGCCGGCGACTTTTCCTCTGACTCCGGAGACTCGGGCTTCCCTAGCAGCCCCCGTTTCGTCTGAAGGTCCTCTGGAAGGACTTCCAGAAGGACATCTGGTCTAATTAGCATATTATGCTCTCATTACTATAGATGTACTGAAATCATACTTGCTGTTTTCTATTTTCATATATCAACAGGAATTGGCAGTTATGAAGCAGATTCTCACTAATATGCGTAGTCAGCGTTCTGAGGACAGGTTACTTCTTACTAAAACGGAATCAAAAAATGTGACAGAAAATCAAAAATCAAAGATTTTGAATGTGCCTAGAGAACATGAAGATAATATATTTATACCTAAACCAACACTCTTTGTAAGTACAAAAAGAAAAACAACTTAAAATTTTAATCTGTTTTTCACTAAATATGTTTTACTTAAATCTCTTTGCCTCTTTCTTGTTCATATTGGTTTTAAACTAATTTTAGTAGTTTAATGAAAGGTCCTAGAAATATCTGTATACCTCGTATACATATTCAGAAAAGGGAAGCTTCAGTAGGATATTTATACATCCTATCTTATAGCTGATAATTGGGTTTTATTTTTCTAGTTAATATGTTGGACTTGCCCAAAAATTAACCTTAATCTCAAATTTACCTCCTTAAGTCTCCAAGGACTAATTATAGGGGAATAGGGAAGACGTGTATATAAATGTTTATTTTAATAAGAATTTCCCAGCCAGTGTGGGTCAGTGGTTGAGCGTTGACCTATGAACCAGGAGGTCAGAGTTTGATTCCCAGTCAGGGTACATGGCCTGGTTGGGGCTCCATCCCCAGTGTGGGGTGTACAAGAGTCAGCCAATAAATGATTCTCTCTCATCATTAATGTTTCTGTCTCTCTCTCTCCCTTACTCTTTGAAATTAATTTTTAAAATATACCTATTTTTTAAAGAATAAAAGGGATGCAAAGTATTGCCCATCTCCTTTTATTTGTAAAACAGTACAGTTTGCTCTGTTTCCTCATAAAGTATGAAATCAATGATATTAATGTTAAATGAAATGCTTATATTGGGTAGAAATGTATATGCACAGAAATTAGTTGAAGAATAAGAAATTAGAACAATTTGAAAGTGATGTTTTAACAAATAGTAGAAATAGCGATAGAAAGGCAATTTTAACTGCGATATTCTGATTCGGTGAGTCCTCAGAATCTATTATTTTTAAACTCCCTAGATGATTATAATAATCAGTCAAGTATGGGAGCTTCTGATCTAAGCTCTTTGATTATACATTCAGATAATGCTACTCAAGATCAATGAGGTGATTACAGAGTTCAACCTTTTAAAGTAAAAAAGAAGTGGCCAGCCTCAGTGGCTCAATAGTTAAGCATAGACCTATGAACCAAGGTTTGATTTCTGTTCAGGGCAAAAGTCTGGGTTGCAGGCTTGATCCCTATAGGGCAAGCATGTCAAACTCAAAGGCTGGGCCAATAAACAAGGTTTAAGTTTATGGGGGCTGCAAAAAAAAAAAAAAAAAAACTTTAATTTTCATAGAAACAGGTTTATTTTGATAGAGACATGCTGACTACAAAAGGCTGAAATAAATGAGTAATTGTTAACATAAAATAATAGAACACTTTAATAAAATTAATATTTTTTCTTGAACATTAACTTCCCAGACACTATTGAATAGCTACACAAATTAATAAGCATAACACAAATATACCTATTTTTCTTGTTCTCCGAAAGCAAAATATTTCCTGTTGCGCGTAGCAAACAAGTCAGTCCAAGATTAATGACGTGGCAATCGGCTGCTAAAATATTTGCTACTAATATTAGTGGAGAGAAATGGTGCACCTGCGAGTAAGGCACATAAGGGAAACAAATGCAACATGACTATAGTAATCAGACATTAACGAACATTGTAGTTCCGTTATTAATAATCCTATATAATAAAAACCTAATATGCTAAGTGTCTGGTCATCCGGTCGGCTGTTCAACCAATCAAACCATAATATGCTAATGATATGCTAAGGCCACTCAACCATTCACTATAACATGCACTGATCACCAGGGAGCAGATGCTCTGACTGGTTGATTAGCTTGCTGCTGGGGTCAGACTGGTTAGGACTGAGTGAGATGGGCCGGACATGCCCTGGAGCCCTCTCTCAGTTCCTCCCCAGCTGGCCAACTTCCTGCTCCCTCTCTAGCCCTGACTGTGCACCTCTCGAAATTCAGGACCCCTCCAGGGATGTCAGAGAGCCAGTTTCAACCCGATCCCACAGGCCAGGCTGAGTGATCCCAGTGCAGGAATTTGTGCACTGGGCCTCTAGATATATAAAACAGGATATTGTAAAAATTAAGTTATGAAATTTTTATTGAAATGTTTCTTACCATTATATTGGCTAGGCCGCAAAAATATTCGTTGTGGGCTGTATGCAGCTCATCGGCCTCGAGTTTGACATGCTTGCTGTAGGGGGCATGCAGGAGGCAGCCAATCAATGATTCTCTCTCAACATTGATGTTTCTATCTCTTTCTTCCGCTCTAAAATTAATAAAAACGTTTTTTAATTAAAATTTTTAAAAGTGACAGTTACAGTCTAGAGTAAATAAGGATAACTGCTGTAAGAATCTATATGGCAATAATGGAGACCAAGCTGACAGGACGGAGAAAACAGGAAGCCTCAGTTTACCAGCCTGGATACAAGGCAGCCATGTGAATTTCTGCAGCTGAGTCTGTGGATCTTTTCCTCGAGCAGTACATCAGCTTCTCTTTGCTTCTCTCTGTTTCTGGTTATTCGTATTTTCCACTTCCTCATTAAGTTGCTCACGGCTCCTTCTCCTGAGACGTTTCTGTGTACCTTCCCACATCTACCCTCTTAAAAGCTAGTCCTCCCTGTATTTTCCTGGAGCAAGAATCTAATTGGCACAGCTCATCCTTGTTGGGTGATATCCTTTGTGGCCAGGCTTGTGACGGGTATTAGCCAGCCTACTGAATGGCTGCCATTATAGTGAGCAGGGGTCACATGGCACCAAATAGAGCTGCCCAGGGCTGTTTATTCAGAAGGATCATTGCCAGGCAAGTTTTTCTTAGAAAGTTGGCTGAGATTATGACAGACACTCTGATGTGTCCCTTATATTACAATCTACAGGAAGAAAGCAGACGGACAACATAGATGTCAATGGGAAACATAGGGTCGGATGAAAACCACAAGATACAGCCAGAGATCTAAAGCCTTTCACCCTCTGGGATGGCTTTGCTGACTCTTCTCTGTTTTAAGCAATGAACTATTATTCCTTCTGACCCCGACCTCCCACATTTCTGACTTTAGCTTTGTAACTTGATTCTGGTATCCTGAAATCCTGACTCTAACTGGTAAATAAGTAGTAGTAAGATTTTGCCTGAAACTCAAATAAGGTTATGCAGTGAGAATGAAATGAAGAATAAAAATATAAAGTATTAATTGGGTAGTTTTTATTTCCTTCTTTGCGCTTATCTATTTTTCTACAACTTTATTTTTTTATAACAGAAAAAGTTTTAAAAGAGGTATGAGTTCAGCTATGTCCTTATGAAAATTTAGAGATAATACTATCAAATCAAGACTATGTGGTGATAATGCAAAATTAGCCCAGTCAGTATGGCCCGGCAATTAATTGTGCGTCGAACCAGAAACCAAGAGGTCACAGGTTTGAGTCCCCAATCAGGGCATATGCCCAGGTTTCAGGCTCAATTTCCAGTAGGGGGTGTGCAGGAGGCAGCTGATCAATGATTCTCTCTCATCATTGATGTTTCTATCTCTCCTATCCTTCTCCCTTTCCTCTCTAAAAAAATAACTGAAGAGGAATAACAAAATTTATTACCTGAAGTGCCAGCTTTTGGGTGAGAAGGATAAATAATCTTTTTAATATGCTAATATAAAAGAAACATTAGTGTTTAAATAGGTTAAAGAGTGGAGTTTCCAAAATAAAAATCAGTTAATTGTATATATGAATTGATTTATTATGCCCAATTGATTAAATAGTCATCTATTAGGAGTTGGCAAATTTTTCTTTAAAGATCTAGACGGTAACTATTTAGGCTTGTAGCTACATACAATCTCTGTTTCATATCCTCTTTGTTTCTTTGTTTTTTGTTGTTGTTTTTAAATGTCAAATCCATTCTTAGCAGGCAATCCAAACACAGACAGACTAGAGGCCATAATTTGCCAATCAGTGATCTCACTTAGAAGCTTCCAGTATCTGAAACATAGGATAGACAGTATCTTACTGATAAAAATATCTGGAAATGAGGAATATACATCTCATGAGAATAAGAAATCAACTTTCCAGAATCACTGTTATCTGTGTTGGAATTTATTTGAATTTAGTTGTGATTAAACATAGATACTGATATAAATGAGAAGCCACTGTGATATAGTCTATGAACAGGCCACTTGAATTTCAGACAGTCACATGACTGAAGGCAGAAGTTTACCTAGAAAGATTGAACAGATCAGTGAACTTTAATTCATACAACAGACTATACTACTTCCCTGTTTTACTCATTATTGTCACTACCAATGAATAATCCCAGTGTTCCTAAGAATGATAAATACTGCCCACCATGCAGGGTGGTTGTTGTCCGGTTATTGGAACCATATTGTTGTTACTGTAGAGGCATTTTCTTTCACATTATGTAGGGAAACTTGAATGTAGACTCTCATGAGACTTTATGTCCAAATTTAATATTGTAGAACTGAGAGGCTTCTGTGATGGCAGACCAAAGCATCATTCATCCATTTATTTATTCAAAAAATGTTTATCGAGCACCTCCTTTGTGCCAAGCACTGTTCTGAGTGTTAAGGATATAAAGATTTCTGCCACATTCTCACATTCTTGTAAGGTGAAGAATTATTGAATATTCAAAAATGTAATTGTATTCAGTGTCAAAATTATGGATAATATAGGGATCCTTCACTAAATACTTTATTATTGTATATCATTAATATATAAAGCATTTAGATTTTTAAATGACAGTAGAAATAAATCTATTCATTTAACTAACATTTATTGAACAATATTTTATGACTTTAAGGAAAACACAATTTATTGAGTGACTAATTCAAATAAACAATTGCAAGAATGATAAAACAAGTTAAGTATTGAAGGCTTTAAGTTCTTAAAAGGAACACCTTCCCTCGGCGGCCAGCACCAGCTAAGATAAAGATGAAACAAAATACACACTAATTTTTTAAAGGTTAAGCATCATTATCCAGGAATTGCTTTCCACTGCTATTTCAATGACTTAAGCAAGTTGTTCAGACTTTCAGATAAGCATTAAAGACCTAATATTTGGCCCTTTGGAGTCATCAGGGAACTAAATTACTTCTACCTTTCTCTTCAACCATCCTTGGTATGTGGCTTCTATCTTCAGATTCACAATATGCTTGCTGTAGCCTCAGCCATCACATCTGCATTGGAAGCAGGAAGCAGAAATGGGTAATATACAATCTCCCTCCTAAAAGCGTTTTCATAAGTTCAAACGAACATCTACTCACATCCTATTGGCCAGAACTTAGTCACATGGCCATCTCAGTAGCAAAGGAGGTTGTTTAATGTAGTTTTTACCTGGGTGAGCCCTTTACTCTGGTAATAAAATTAGAGTCCTCTTATTAAGAAGGGGAAAGTAAATATAGGCCAGGCAGCCAGCAGGTTTTGTCACAAGGTCTTAATTCATTTTTATATCCCCATCACCTAAAACAAGGAACTGGCACAGAGTAGGTGCTCAATGAAGTGCTATTAAACTAATATCAACTACAAATCATTTAGTTTATGTAGGAGACTGTCAAGAGACTGGATTAGAGAAGTAAGTATGTATTAGATGCTAAGGGGCCCTGTATTCTAATTAGTAGTTAGAACATGACAGTCAAAGTGAGGTGCCCCCACAGTAACCTAGGGATGGATAGGAACATGGGAGCAGGCTATAAAATTAATTTTAATCAAAGATCTGAAAAGTCCATTTAGGAAGTAGAAAAGCAGTTAATCCTCAGGACGAGGTACACCGGTGGCAAATCTACTTCATTAACACATCTGAAGAAAGAATGTACTGGAGGGAGAGGAATGGAGGGAGAATGGTCTGCAAGGGACCAACACAGATAAAAGGAATCAGAAGTACTGTCTGCCATTAAATTCTTTTACTGCCCTTTTGGAGTCTTAAGGTTCCTTTTTAATACCGAAAGTTTTATTTAGCTTCTTCCCAAATACAGATAGTAGTAATAAAACTTTTAGTATCAGTTGACTAAGAAAGTGGAGATGTACAAATTCTATACCCTTTGCTATAAACTCGACGATCTGTAACTTGGTGTGTAGAAGTGGCTTTTAGATTTTTATTTATTTATTTATTTATTTATTCATTCATTCATTTATTTAGTCCAGGAACCATAGTTAAGAAAACCATTTTACATCATGACTTAGGGAAGAGCACAGTTTCTCAGGGCACAGCTTAATCCCTGCAATGGCAAAGTACTCTGATATTTTGTATTCTAGTCCAGTGGTTGGCAAACTCATTAGTCAACAGAGCCAAATATCAACAGTACAATGATTGAAATTTCTTTGAGAGTCAATTTTTTTAAACTTAAACTTCTTCTAACTCCACTTCTTCAAAATAGGTTCACCCACACTGTGGTATTTTGTAGAAGAGCCACACTCAAGGGGCCAAAGAGCCGCATGTGGCTCATGAGCCATGGTTTGCTGACCACTGTTCTAGTCTGTGCGATTATTTTTCTTCCTTAAATCTGGTCTTATATTTTTTTACCCATAGATTAAGAAGCTACAGGGTTTTTTTTCCTTCCAGTTTTATTGAGATATAATTCAAGAGACCTACAATTTCACAAACACTGGTTCTTCTGTGACTGTGATTGTGAGAATCTTAGATTTGCTGCTGACTCACCTTTCTTCAGTCACCCAAACCTCTCAATCTGATTACAAGAGAAGTAAGCAACTCCCCAACTTTACTCTAATTTTTCTTTATGGTCTGTGACTTAGCTTTAAAAAAATGTAAAATAAGACTGGCAAAAGTAACAGGCATTCCTGGCCAACGGACAATTACATTTCTCATCACCAGTTAATAAACTAGCATTCAGCTCAGCCCCCTTTGAATTCTCTTGATAGACAGCACTTGGCCTTTCCCTATCAAGGAAATTTCTTTCTCCTTTAATACTAAGGACTTTGGACTTTTCTTTCCAAGAAAGAACTCTTAAGTGTTTTAATGCAGTTTTGCATTTTAGAAAGATAAGCTTGGACAGATCATGGACTATGAATTGAACAGAATAGAAGAGAAAGCCAAATCAGAGTTAAGAAAATCTGGCAGGAATTAAGCCAGAAATGATAAGAGCCCAAGGTAAGCCAATGGGGTCAAGATAGTAACAGAATGAGGAATTTAAAAGATTTTCAGTAAAAGGTAGGGACTGTTTAAAATAGATGTAGCAAGTGAAAAGGAGAAATCTAAGATGAAGAAGAAAAGGACATTTCTGGTTGAAGTGACTGAGCAAAGTATAGTACTTTTTACCAAGAAAGAGAAGATAGATGATTGGGGATTCGTTTTGACATACTGAATTTTAGTTGCCTGTGGGGAACACCATGTAAAAGCATTTGTAGCTCAGGTTTGAGCTGTGGTAAAAAGGCGGCAATTTGGGGAGGAGGGGGAGTATTTGGTGGGAACTGAAGCTGACTTATTTGGTGGTCTTTGAAGCTGGCCAAGGGCATGGATAGGTCAGGAGGAGCTGACCACTGATGTCACTTCCAACATTTTATGTATCAGCTATGGCATATGAAATTATGAAAAACATAAACTTAAAAGTATCATACTTATCTATGTGCCTACATGCATATATATACATTTAGAAATGTAGTCCTTTATAACTTTAAACAGATGGAAGTGGGAAAGCAGTAAGCTTCATATTTAACATATTGTCATCTATAAAATAGACTGCTTTGACTGCCTGTGTAGGACCCTATATAAGGAGTTCTGAGTACTTTGTTCTGTAAGTCTACTTTCCTTGCCTTTTTGTTACTATTCTGTACAGCCAAGCTCTTTGTACACTAAAATGATTCAGTAGTGAACCCAAGAACTGTGGTAAATACTTAGCAATTCAGGAGAGCCAAAGCACAGTGATTTGGATCTAGTCATTAATTAATAAATATTTATTGAATGAATGAATGTCCATATATAGATAGATGAGACTGACAAAAAAAAAAAAAAAGATGCTGTGTCCTTGATTTTTTTTTTTATAATTCTCTTTGAAAATAGAAACAATTCATATGATACTCACTTCCATAAAATATGTTAAATACAGGCTTTGAGCCAGAAAACACAGATGTGTATTCTTTCTACAGACATACCAGGTGGGAGATTATTTCTCACAAAACATAAAACCTTTTGTTCCTAAAGTATCCTTCTGAATTAGGAAAAGTGATTATTTACTGTAATCTTACATAAGAAGCCCCATTGCATATTGGTACTTAGTTCTATGAATTGCCTTTCTTATCCTCCTAGTAAGCATTTTACTTAATTTTCTCTTTTTCTTTTTAACAGACCAAAAAGGAAGCACCTGAGTGGTCTAAGAAACAAAAGATGAAGACCTAGTGTTCTGAATGGATTTGCTATATCGCTATTTACTCCTGAGACCTAGTGTTCTGAATGGATTTGCTATATCGCTATTTACTCCTGAAGTTCTTTTTCTGATGAACAAGAAGTTTATCTTAATCATGTGCTTGGCATTTTTAAAATAACTAATATAAAATTTATTTTCACTGAATGGTAAATTAACAGATTTCAGCATAATAATCAATATGTATAAAATGCAAACAATAGTATACTTTAATATTTGGTTTTATATATTTTGTTACAAAATAAATATACTATAGACTGATTAAAATTTGTACCTTTCATTGTTTTCAAGGTTTTTTAAATTGTGTGGCTTATAAATACACAGGTGTTACATTGGTGAATATATTTTCTAACAGTATAAATTTCAAGTTTAATATCATAACAAATACCAAAACACCTTTCATTTTTTAAAATTAAGAATTACTTATGAAATCTATTGTAAAGCACTTCTTGTGCTCATTAATGGTGGTCAGATACCATTTATTTGATATTGTATTAACCAATAAAATCTGGTAGAAACTTTGTTATTTCCTTTGTCCAGGTCAGGTAGCTCAGCTGGTTAGAGCATGTCCCATACACAAAGGTTGCGATTCAAACGCCAGTCAGGGCACATACAGAATCAACCAATGAATGCACAAATAAGTGGAACAACAAAAAAATCAATGTTTTGCTCTAACTGGTTTGGCTCAAATAAGTGGAACAACAAAAAAATAGCACCTGGGTCTGCGGACTGAAGGGTCCCAGGTTCGATTCTGGTTGGACATGTACGTTGTTTGTGGGCACATTCCCCTCCCCCGCTTTTTTTTTTTCTTTTTTTTTTCTTTTTTTACCTACTGGTAAATATGAAGTAGGGGGTGTGCAGGAGGCAGCTGATTGACGTTTCTCTCTCATCGATGTTTCTAACTCTATTCCTCTCCCTTCCTATTTGTAAAAAATCAATAAAATACATATATTTTTTAAATTGATGTACCTCTCTCTGTCTCATCCTTCTCTTCCTCTAAAATCAATTTTAAAAATGTTTTAAAGAAATAAAAAGTTTGTTATTTAATTGGTCAAATAAAAATTCAGTGGAAAGGTCCTGGCTGGATGGCTCAGTTGCTTGAACCATTGTCCGTACACCAAAGGCTGTGGGTTCGATTCCCAGTCAGGGCATATACCTAGGTTGCCGGTTAGATCCCCAGTTGAGGCAAATACAGAAGGTAACCAATTGATGTTTCTTTCTCACGTCTCAGTATGATTTTCTCTCATCATAAAACATGCTCCATTTCTCATCCAAGAGATACAATTTAAAGGAAAAGGGACTTAGAGGAAGAAGGAGAGATATTTATCAGGTTTTTCTCAATTACTACTGACAAATGACTGGATAATTTTTTATTCCCCCTGGGGAGTGGGGGTCAGTCCTTTGAATTGTGGGATATGTAGCAGCACCTCTGCCCTCCACCACTAGATGACAGTAGCACCCCCTCCTCAGTTGTGATAACTAAAAATGTCTTTTGTCCCCTGGGGACAAATCACACACCCCCTAGTGAAGAACCACTGATATGCATATCAATGATTATCTTGGTAGATTTGAATAGAGAATACTATCTGTTCAATGTGTTCTTTGAAAGTCACATTAGCATAGGCTATTAGTGAATGTGAGAGAACAGAAAAAGCCTTTGATAATAAATTCTTGTAAATCTGTTGGTGGCCTGAAAACCCAAATCTCCTTCCCTGGTTTCATATATATTATGACTTTGCAACATAGGTTTGTGAAAATGGCCTTTGTCCAGCATGCATCCTAAATCCAGGATACCCGGATTCTTTTTTTCTTATTTTTCTTCTTTTCTCTTCTCTTCTCTTCTCTTCTCTTCTCTTCTCTTCTCTTCTCTTCTCTTCTCTTCTCTTCTTCTCTTCTTTTCTTTTCTTTTCTTTTCTGCAAAAAGCTTTATTGTTTCATTTGGTCCAGTGTGAGGGAGAGGGCTCCAAGGTGGATAAAAGAATGGCTAGTAGTTTCAGGAAGAGGCTCAGGCAAAAGCCAGAGACTTGGGGGGGGGGGGGGGGGGGGGGGGGGGGGCCTCTGAAAGGTTTCTGGGCTCCAAAGGCTCCTAGTCCTGCTTGAGGGTGAGCCTTTTGAAGAGATACTCGCCCAGCCAGGCCTGGGGGCTGGCCAGCCTGTGGATGTGAGTCAGGTGGTCGCCCATCTTCTCGATCAGTTTCACCTCCTCGTCCAGGAAGTGGTTCTCCAGGAAGTCGCAGGCGTGAGGGTCTGCGCGGGAAGAAGCCAGAGCATGCAGCTCCAGGAGGGCCTGGTTCAGGCTCTTCTCCAAGGCCAGGGCAGATTCCATGGCGTCCAGAGTTTTGGACCAGTCATCCTGGGGCGGTTTCTGCACGTGCTGGTAGAGAACGCGGCCGCCTCGCTGGTTCTGCAACTTTAGCAAACGCTCCTCGCCCTCCCGCTTCTTCTCCGCCAACTCGCGGAAGAAGTGGCCCACGCCCTGCAGGGCCAGTAGCCCAGCCCGAGGTAGTTGTAGGAGGCCTTCAGGTACAGATTGATGAGGCAGTTGACCGAAGCCTCCACGTCAGCGGAATAATTCTGACGAATTTGGGAGCTCATGGTGGTTCAGTAATGAGGCTTTCAGGTAGAAAAAAAAACAAAACAACCAAAAAACCGGTGTGTCGTCTGGTCCCTGAGGTGGCGCTGACAGTGGTGACTAGATGAGACGCAGGAGAGTGGCAGGAGGCTGGAAGAACGGTGTCCCTGGGTGTGTTCCGTCCAAACACTGTTGAAGAAAGAGACAGATCCGGGACCTCCGAGTGCG
The DNA here is from genome assembly GCF_014108245.1 of Pipistrellus kuhlii. Lineage (NCBI taxonomy): Eukaryota > Metazoa > Chordata > Mammalia > Chiroptera > Vespertilionidae > Pipistrellus > Pipistrellus kuhlii. Next base: position 130,897,191 of record NW_023425529.1, read on the forward strand.
CTGCTGTCTACCCTGATTCTTTCATTAAAACTAAGTTAACTTGTCCTGGATGGTGTGCCTCCGTTGGTTGGGCATCCTCCTGTGCACCAAAAGGTTGCTGGTTCAATTCCTAGTCAGGGCACATGCCTGGGTTTCAGGCTCAATCCTGAGTTGGATATGTGCTAGAAGCAGCCGATCAAATATTTCTCCCTTTCCCTTCTTCTTTCTCTAAAAGGCAATAAAAAACCTTTTTTAAAAAGAAATCTAATTTGCAGACGTAATTTATTTTCTTCTAAGATGCTAGAAGAAAAACATTTTTCAACTCTACTAACCTAAAAGTATTTTATAATTCTATCAACCCCATTTGTCATATCTATATATTTTAATACAAGGGAATAATGATTGATTATCCAGGTTAGAATAATAGTGTGGATAGGCATAGATGTAGGAAAATACAGAGCTTATTTAAGAAATAGAAAGTATAGTGATAAAGAAATTGAGGAAGTCTTCCTTCAAATCCTTAATTTTTTCCCTCTTTCCTTTTATTTCTAGAAATACTCTTTGAAAATTTATTTTAGCCAAAACCGGTTTGGCTCAGTGGATAGAGCGTTAGCCTGTGGACTCAAGGGTCTCAGGTTCGATTCCGGTCAGGGGTATGTACCTTGGTTGTGGGCATCTCCTGGGTGGGGGTGTGCAAGAGGCAACTGATCAGTGTTTCTCTCATCTATGTTTCTCTCTATCCCTCTTCCTCTCTGTAAAAAATCAATAAAGATGTTTTTTTAAGTTCATTATTTCTTACCATAATAACTATTAATAAATCTCAGGGTTAGATTATGATATGAAAACTTTTCATGATCCAGAGGATAAAAGCATGGAACAGATTGGAATTTCAACAGGAAGGGAGGGGTAGATTGGTGGGAAGAGACCAACCAAAGAATTTGTATGAATATATGCATAACCCCTGGACAAAGGATTGTGTGGTGAAGGCCTAGAGGAGAAGATGAGGCTCTGGAAGAAGCCAGGGGAAAGAGGAAAGACATTTGTAATACTTTTATTTAAAAAAAAAAAAAAAAAAAAAAAAAAAAAAAAAAAAGCCGAAACCATAAAAAAAATTCCTCTCTGTAAAAAATCAATAAAATATATTTAAAAAAGAAGAAAAAAGAAAGAAAGCTAGCTTTTCAGAAGACATTGTGAATTTTCAATTCAGATGCCACTCATTCCAAAAAGTTTTTGCTGTTCCACCATAATAATCTGAACTATGTACTCTGTACTCCAAGCATGTCAAACTCCTGGCCCACAACGAATATTTTTGCGGCCCAGCCAATATAACAGTATGTAAGAGACATTTTAATAAAACTTTCATAACTTAATTTTTATAATATCCTGTTATACATAATTTTTTAAAAATACACTTTTATTGATTTTAGAGAGGAAGGGAGAGGGAGAGAAATAGAAACATCAATGATAAGAGAGAATCATGGATCAGCTGCCTCTTGCATGGTCCCCACTGGGGATAAAGCCCACAATCTGGGTATGCGCCCCCAGCAGGAACCGAACCCGGGATCCTACAGTCCCCAGGCCGATCGATGCTCTATCCACTGAACCAAACCGTCCAGGACTGTTATACATAATTACTAATAACAAACTACAATGTTCACTAATGACTGATTACTATAATCCTGTTGTATTCATTTCCCTTAGCCATTTCTCTCCACTAATACTAGCAGTGAGTATTTTAGCAGCCAATTACCATGTCATTAGTCTTGGATTGACTTGTTTGGTGTGCACAGCAGGAAATATTTCACTTTTGGAGCACAAGGAAAATAAGCTTATTTGCTTTGCACTTATTAATTTATGCAGTTATTCAGTGTCCGGTAAGTTAATGTTCAAGAAAAAATATTAATTTTAATTAAAATGTTCTATTATTTTATATTAACGATTACTCATTTATTTCAGCCCTTTGTAGTTAGCATGTCTATCGAAATAAACCTATGTTTCTATGAAAATTGAAGCTTTGGTTTTTTTCGGGCCACATAAACTTAAACCTTTTTATTTGGCTCATCTTAGCCTTTGAGTTTGACATGCTTGCTATACTCTTTAATTCTGCATACTGTATTGTATAATAATTGTTTACTTTCCTTTTCCTTTAGGAAAAGAATTCTTATGCTTTTTTTGGCTCTTGGTTTTTTAGCACTGTGCCTTGAAGTTTAAAAAAAAAAAGTGTTTATTTGATGAATTTGGGCAGATAAGATATAACAATATCATTTTTTCTTATGTCTTCAAAATTAAAGAAGAGCCAAAAACCGGTTTGGCTCAGTGGAGAGAGCTTCGACCTGCGGACTGAAAGGTCACGGGTTCGATTCCGGTCAAGGGCATGTACCTGGGTTGCGGGCACATCCCCAGTGGGGGGTGTGCAAGAGGCAGCTGGTCGACTGGTTTCTAGGGATCAAGCCTGTAACCTTGGGCATGTGCCCTCAAATGGAATCTAGCCTGGGACCCTTTGAGCTGCAGGCCAACCCTGTGCCCACTGAGCCAAACCACCTAGGGCAAGCTCATTTTTTAATATCACTACAACCCTTGCCTTTCCTCCAAATTTCCAGACCTTCCTTTTTTCACTTTTATTTTCGTCTTTCTTTTTTGAATACTGTAAAAAACAAAAAACAAAAACAACATAAAATTTACGTTCTTTCCCATTTTTAAGTTTATAGTTCAATAGTGTATTCATATTACTGTGCAACATACCTCCAGAACTTTGTAACCTTTCAAATTTGAAACTCTATACCCATTAAACAATTATTTTCCCCTTCCCTGTCCCTGGCAACCCAACTTTTTGTTCCTATCTCTTGTACATGGAATATTTGTCTTTTTGTGACTAGCTTATTTCACTTAGCATAATGAAATGAAATGTCCTCAAGGTTGATTGATGTTATAGCATGTGTCAGATTCCTTCCTTTTTGAAGCTGAATAATATTCCATTATATGTATACACCATTTGTTATTCATTTATCCCTCGATGGGCATCTTGGCTATTGTGAATCACCTTACTTCTTATCTATTACTGAATCCTCTCCTGGTCTTTCTTGTATAAAAATAAATAAAAACAAAATTAACATAACACTTTTTTTCTTGCTAAATATCAAAAATAAAAATGCCCAAATGTAAGAGTAATAGCTAGGATTATCAAGCTAATTCTCTGCAGCTGCTCTTACATGCTCTTTACTCCTTAATTAACCTTCATAGTAACTTTGCCAATTAAGCATTATCTTCATTTTTAAAAACTCGAAGAGTAACTTAATGGCCCAAGATCAGTCACGTGATAAATAGCAGAAACAGATGTGAGTCCTTCAGGTGGTTTGATTTGCAATGGCCATGCTTTTTGCAGGACACTACAGGCTTCTCAAACTGTGCACCATACCCCCACCTCCCACTTCCATGGGGTGGAAAGACGAAGGGAAAAAATCTTACTCTATCAGCTTGTTTTTGCGAGGGAGTGAGAGGGAGAGACTTAGCATAGTTTAATTTTTGTTCAACACAAGTTCATAAATATGAAATCTATTCCTGAAGATTTTAATATTATAATGATAAAAGATTATAAAGTTAAAGAGTTCTCACAATAGAATACTATGCTGCAGTAAAAAAGAAGGAATTCTTACAATTTGTAACAACATGGATGGAACTGGAGAGCATTATGCTAAGTGAAATAAGCCAGTTGGAGAAAGATAAATATCATGTGACCTCACTCATTTGTGGAATATAATGAACAACATAAACTGATGAACAAAAACAGATCCAGAGACAGAGAAGCATTGATCAGACCATCAAACCTCAGAGGGAAGGTAGGGGAAGGTGGGGGGAAAGGGAAGAGATCAACCAAAGGACTTATATGCATCCACATAAGCCTAACCAATGGACACAGACACCAGGGGGGTGAGGGCAATGGAGGGATAAGGACACATATGTAATACCTTAATCAATAAAGAAATTAAAAAGAAAATAAAAATAAAATTAAAGAGTTCTGTGACTCTAGTAGTTCTTCCTATGTTAATGGTACATGGTTAATTTTTCAGAACCAGCATCTATGTGTTTTATTTATTTTTGAAATTTCTTTATTAACTAAAGAAATTAATTATGTGCCCTTTTGCCCCCATTATTCCCTAAACCCCTTCTACTGCCTTGTGGCCCCACCCACTGGTCATTCATGAAGGTCACTCTGCTGTCCGGCCTAATTTAGCATATTAGCTTTTTATTATATAGAATAGCATTTTAATCTGTTTTCCAAGTTCATGTTTTATAACTACCTTGTATAAATTGGAGATTAAAAATTATAGTGTAAAAAAGAAAAGACTGTTATTCGCTATGGACAATGGGTTGGAGAGAGGCATGAGGTGATTTAGAAGGGAGATCAGTGAAGAGACTATTTTTTTTTTTTTACTTTGCCCAAATTGTTTATTTTACATAACAAGTTTACTTTTCTAAAAGTATATAAACAATAAACAAAGCGAACATTCAATCAGATCTTAACTGCCAAGTATTATCTGTCCTGGAATTGTTCCATTAAGTTCCAGAGTCTATGCATCTTAAATTCAATAATCGTCATCTTCATCAGAGTCCATTACTTTTCTTCTGTTGAATTTAACTGTGGTTTTCTTTTCTGTTTGTTGGCTTACTTTTTCAAGGATTTCTATTAAACCTTGTTCTGTTACCTTCCCATTTAGTTGTCCATATCTTGCCATCTGTATAAGGTAATTCTCTACTCCTTTAGTTTTTTCGGGCTTTACAAGTGCTAAGTTGCTTAACCCGGCCCGGGCTGACTGGTCCAGAACTTGAGCTAAGATACTGTTTCTCATTTCTGCTTCTCTGTGCTTGGCTTCCTGTTGTGCTGCATCTCCAGGATCCCCGTGCTTGGCCTGCAGCTCCGCCAGCCTCTGCTTCCGCAGAGCCTCCAGCTCCTCCTCCGCCATGGTGCGACCGTCGGGGCAGGACAGCCACCACCCGCTCCGGCCCGCTCCGAGTTATCGCCCACGGCCGGCCGGGCCGGTGAACGCGGCCCCACCCTCTCAGTGAAGAGACTATTGACATAATTTAGGGAAGAGGGCCTGAGAGCTTGAACTAACGTGGTGATAGAAATTCACATACAGGGAATAAAATATAAAATATAAAAGCAAAGAAGTAGAAATCTTTTTAAAATCTTAAATTAGAATTTTCTACATTCTGGATTTAGTTCATTCCTTCTTCATGGTGACATTCAGCTTAATTCAGCTTAATTTTGCTTGTAGACTGGATGTTAGATGTGAAAACTTGATTTGATTAAAGTTAACATTTTGGGGGGCAAGGATACCATCTAGGTGTTGTTTTATACTTCAGGTTACATCATGTCAAGAGGCACATGATTTCAGGTTGTCCCAATCTTAATAGAGAGCTAAGGTTGACTAGGGAATATGGGGAGTTATGTCCTGTTATAAAGATCCCTATTATCCTTGTATCTAATTGCTTTGGCATTCACTGCTGATTAATGCCTGGGATCATTGATTTCATTAGGGGTTATTTTCCGTTTCTTATTTTTAAACATCTTTATTGAGGCACAATTGTTATATAATACACCAGACATTTTAAAAGTGTGCAGTTGGATAAACATTGATGTATGTATGAACTCATGAGAACATCACCATCAAGATAGTGAACCTCTCACCCCAAGACCCTTTAGTACATTTAGAACTTTTCATAACCAAAAGTTTTAACTTTTGGAAAAATCATCAATAGAACTTGATGATTGGATGCATGGGGGTTAATGAGAGAAGGGTCTGGGACGACTCCTAGGTTTGTACTAGGAGCCACTAAGTAGATGGGGTACCATTTGTTGAAACTGAGAACGCTGGAGAGGAAAAATGATGAATGAACTCATACATTTTCAGTTCACAATGGGACATCCAAGTTTGGATGTCAAGTAGGTAGGTGTTAAAAGAAACAGTTTGGACTAATATAAACTTGGAAGTATCGGCATATAGTAACTGAAGCCAGAGAGTAAGAAATTATCAAGAGAATAAGTACAGAAGAGAAAAGGGATTTAAAGGGGAAAAGAAACTGAGAAATTTGATTGTTTTATTATGATTAGTTAGGAGAGGAGCCTCTAGTTGAGATATAAGCTAAGAATGCCAATATATGATGTTTCAACAAATTTAACTCAAACATTTTTTAAAATTTTATACTGATTTGAGAATATTGTACCAACCTTGCATCCCCAGAATAAATCACACTTGATCTTTTAATGTGTTGCTGGATCTAGTTTGCTAATATTTTATTGAGAATTTTAGCTTCTATGTTCCCAAGGGATATTGGCTTATATTTTTACTAGTGGCCTGGCACGGGGGGGTTGTCCCTCAGCCCAGACTGCACCTTCTCCAATCCAGGATCCTTCTAGCAATCCAGGACTCCTGGTTCCTAACAACTCACCTGCCTGCCTGCCTGATTGTCCCTAACCATTCTGCCTGCTGGCCTGACTGCCCCCAATTGACCCCCACTGATGGCCTGTTCTTCCCCAACTGGCCCCCCAATGGCCTCACCCACAACTGCCTTCCCATCCTGACCTGATCCCCCATAACTGCCCTCCCCTCTTGGCCCGTAACCGCCTCTACCTCAGCCCCGCCACCATGGCTTTGTCCAGAAGAACGTCTAGAAGGTCTCCTGGAAGGTCTCCCAGTCTGATTAGCATATTACCCTTTTATTAGTATAGAGAGAGGCCTAGTGCATGGGTGGGGGTCAGCTGGTTTGCCCTGAAGGGTGTCTGGATCAGGGTGGGGTTCCCTTGGAGGATGGGGTGGCCTGGGCAAGGGGCCACACCCCATTAGGGTGGGGGTCCCCAGTGGGGATGGTGTTAGCCTGGATAAGGGACTCGGGCAGTTTTCAGGGCATCCACGCCCCCATGGTGTGAGGGTTCCTGCTGGGGGGGCATGGCCAGCCTGGTTAAGGGGCTGAGGGCCGTTTTCAGGCTAGCCACACGCTCTTCAGGGTGGAGGTCTCCACTGAGGTGCCTGGCCAGCCTGGGAGAGGGGCTGATGGATGTTTGCAGACTGGCCACGCCCCCTCCCCCCCTCCCCGGTGGAGTTATAAGCAAGCTGTTCAGATTTAGTTATAAGCAGGCTGTTCAGATTTTCTGATTCTTCCTGATTGAGTTTTGGAAAATTGTATGTTTCTAGGAATTTATCCAGTTTGTCCAGATTGTTCAATTTGTTGGCATATGTTCATAATATTTTCTTACAATTCTTTGTATGTCTGTGGTGCTGGTTGTTACTTCTCCTCTTTCATTTCCGATTTTATTTATTTGAGTCCTCTCTATTTTTAGATGAATCTGGGTAAAGTTTCATTAATCTTGTTTATCATTTTAAAGAATGAGCTCTTTGTTTCATTGATTTCTTTGTATTGTTTTTTTAGTATCTATGTCCTTTATTTCTGCTCTAATCTTTATTATTTCCTTCCTTCTACTCTCTTTGAGCTCTGTTTATTGTTCTTTTTCTAGTTTCTTTAGGTGTAAGGGTAGATTGTTTATTTGAATTTTTCTTGCTTCTTGAGGTAGGCCTGTATTGCTATGAATTTCCTCTTAGGACTGCTTTCATTGTGTCCCAATGATTTGAGTTTGTCCTGTGTTCTATTTTCATTTGTCTCAAGGTAAATTTTTATTCTCTCCTTGATTTCATTGTTGACCCATTCATTATTTATTAACATGTTATTTAACTTCTATGTGTTTGTTTTTCTTTCTCATATTTGGTTTCTAGTTTCATACCATTGTGGTAGGAGAAGATGCTTGACACGATTTCAATTTTCTTAAATTTATTGAGACTTGTCTTGTTTCTTATCATGAGGTGTATCCTAGAAAATGTTCCATGTGCGTTTGAAAATAATGTATATTCTGCTGCTTTGGGATGCAATGCTCTGAAAACATCAACTAAATCCTGTAATTGTTTTCCATAGAGTTACATTCTAGTCCTATTCTGGAAACCAGTGAGCCTGCCTTTTAGGTGACTTTGCACATCTCTGCTCTAACCCAGCATATGATGACTTTAGTTTCACTGGCAGAGGACTACTTTATTCTTTCATGCCACAATACCCTAACTCCTACCATCTAGACAAGTTATATTTTATGTTTCCAGTGCTCGCTTCGGCAGCACATATACTAAAATATTTTATGTTTCCAATGTTGCTTATAATGTAACAGACTTCCAATGTTTTAACGTCCCTCTTTAAAAGATTGTACCTTTTATTTTACCTAAGCCATTTCAATACAATTGAAACGTAAAAAAAAAAAAAAAAAAAAAAAAAAAAAAAAAAGTAACTTTAATTACCTTATAAGTAATGTCTTTCAATAATAGGGTTTATACAGATTTTATATTATTTTCTTTGACCTCATATATAGCCTTGAAACTATTATTTATTTATTTATTTATTTATCCTCACCCGAGGACATTTCCCATTGATTTTCAGAGAAAGTGGAAGAGAGAGAGGGAAATATCAATGTGAGAGAAAATATAGACTGGTTGCCTCCTGCATGAACCCAACCAGGGTCTGGGCCAGGTAGGAGCCTGTAACTGAGGTACATGCCCTTGAGCAGAATTGAACCCTTTGGTCCACAGGCCAACACTCTATTCACTGAGCCAAACCAACTATTAGGGCAAATCTACTTCTTAAATACCTGAATTTTGCCTTGGCTGGATAGCTCGCAGTGGTCAGCAAACTCATTAGTCAACAGAGCCAAATATCAACAGTACAATGATTGAAATTCCTTTTGAGAGCCAAATTTTTAAAATTTAAACTTCTTTTAACACCACTTCTTCAAAATACACTCGTCCAGGCTATGGCATTTTGTGGAAGAGCCACACTCAAGGGGCCAAAGAGCCGAATGTGGCTCTCGATCCGCAGTTTGCCGACCACTGGGTTACAGTACTGTTTAGATATTCCAAAGATTTGAGTTCGATAACAGCCAACATACATACAAGAATCAAGCTATGCATCCACACATAAATGGAACAACAAACCAATACATCTATCTCCCTTCCTCTCTTTCTAAAATAAATTTTAAAAAATCAAATTTGGGGAGAAACATTTAATCTATAAAAGAAAACATTTCATAACTAATTAAATAAGATTTTCTCCCATGTTACCCAGAAAAAAACGAGGTCATTTTTCATCTCTGCTTCTTAACATCATTCCTCCCCCTAAAAAAAAAAAAAAAAAAAAGAGGTATTTATCCCTTCCAAAATTAACCCCATTAGACTTGTACTCCTCACCTTTATATTGAAATCTGCGGTGGGCAATTGACAATCCAGAAAGAGAAATGAAGGAGCTAGAGCCCAAATCCCAACAAATACTAGCATTTGTGGAAAGGAAAAAGAAGAAAACAACAACAACAAAAAGGAGAGCCTCTGTCACTCTCATGTATCCCAATCTGGTTTGTGCCTAAAACCACCAAATTAAAACTCATCTCCCAAACGGCACTTATTGTACCCTCTAGTACTGAACATTAACCCTCCATTTCTCACTACTTCCTTTCTATAAATACCCTCCTCTCTCCAGTCCCTTACAAAAAGTCACTCCTCGGTGTTCAATCATAAGCCCCATGTTTGGTTTTCTCTCTTTTCCTTTTTTTTTAAAACACATTTTTATTAATTTCAGAAAGGAAGAGAGAGGGAGAGATAGAAACATCAATGATAAGAATCACTCAACGCCGAAACCGGTTTGGCTCAGTGGATAGAGTCTCGGCCTGAGGACTGAGAGGTCCCAGGTTTGATTCCAGTCAAGAGTACGTACCTTGGTTGCTGGCACATCTCCAGTAGGGGATGCACGGGGGGCAGCCTTCTCTCTATCCTTCTCCCTTCCTCTCTGTAAAAAATCAATAAAATATATATATATATTTTAAAAAGAATCATTCATCGATCAACTGCCTCCTGCATGCCTTCTACCTGGAATCAAGCCCAAAACCTGGGTATATGCCCTGACTGGGAATCGAACTGTGACCTCCTGTTTTATAGGTTGATGTTCAACCACTGAGCAACACCAGCTAGGCTCTCTATTTTTCATTAAGCATAGAAAATATTACTGGGAAATAAATGTATTCTGCTTGGCTCCCCCCAAACCTCCCTCCATATTTTCCACAAAGAGGGATTTTCCCAAATACCTCTGCCTCTTTCTACTTCTTGACTATCTGATTGATATACACTTTGTTTAAGATCTGTGTTTCTATAGTATTTCTTCTTCCTTTCTTTTTTTTTTTTTTTTTTTTTTTCCTACAAAAGAACCAGCCTATTCTATTTCTGGGACAGTTCCCTGCTGCTCTCATTCTAAGTCATACACCACTTTTTGACTGAAAGGGAGGTCTAAGGCACAGTATGGAGAGAGAAGCAGGATTAAGGGCCACTTGGCCTTGATATTAAGCTACTAGAGGCCCCATGAATGATATTCATGCAAGAGTAGGCCTTCCTTCCTCCGGCTGCCAGCACCTCTTCCCTCTGGCACCTGGGACCCGGGCTTCCCTCACAGCCCCAGCTTCGTCCGGAAGGTCATTCGGAAAAACATCCGGTCTAACTAGCATATTATGCTTTTATTACTATAGGTGTCTTTCAATATAGCATTTACAAATAAGAAGGACAGTATTTTAAATATCTACCCACTACTTTTGCCTTCCTGATCTAGTTGTTCAGAACTTGCCTGGGAAGAAAGACACTACTTATTAAGCCCCTCACATCTCCTGAACAGTAAGAATTTTTTTTTTAAGAGATATGATACTCATATCATGATATAGTGTAAAATGCCTTTTTACCCTTTCTCTTCTGGAGATACCTTCTGATCTCTGTTCAGGCATACAGATCTTGTTCCACCCAAAAGAGTCAGTGAAGACTAATTCATTTCACCAGAAAGTCTTTATCACATTGGGGAGAGACAGTGTTGTAAAATCTAATAGTTAATACAGCCGGATTTTTCTAAAGTTCTTTGTGATGAAAAACATTTTTTTTTCTGGGTAAATGAAAGAAAGGAATGAGTCACAACAATTACTCTTACATTTTCACATAGGACAAATCTTCCTCTGTGGCCCTTATAATCTCTAGTCTTTTTTATATCCAATTCTATGTTATCAATTGCCTCCAGGATATTCTTTCTTAAATTTTATTTTTAATTGCCCCCTTTATTTTTAAATTATTTGCAACTTTTTATTTTGACACAATTGCACGCTTACAGAAAAGTGGCAATACTAATGCAAATAATTCTCATTTAGCCCTTACCAAGATTCTCCAAATGTTCTCATTTTATCACATTTGCTTTATCCTTTTCCCTGCCTCTCTTTTTGTCTTGTTCTGACCATTTTGAGAGTACTTTGAAGATATGATTTTCTTCAACGGCCAAACTTTAATGAGCATTTCCTAAGAACAAGTACATTCTCTTGCATAAGCACAGTACAATGATTAAAGTCAGGAAATAAACATTGACACAAATACTATTATCTAATCTAAAATTCCTTTTTAGATTTCACCAATTGTCCCCATAATTCCCTTCATGCCAAGAAAATCTCCAGCTTCTTCATTCCAATAGTTGGAATGAAGCTTTTAACTCTCGTTTAATCCAGAGTAGTTTCTCAATCATTCTGTCTTTCATGACATTGATATTTTTGAAGAGTACATGTCAGTTATTTTGTAGACTTTAGTTAAATATTCCATTTTCACTCATTTGCCCCTTGGAGCAACAATGAATAAAAGCAATCTATTTTCATTCTATATCGTATTCTAGTTACATATTCTAACACCACCTCTTATTAGATGTGTGGTCACTTAAACTCTCTCAGCCTTAGTTCCTCATCTTTAAAAGTAGAATAATTTTACCTACCTAAGAAGTTATATAGAGGATTAAAAGAAGTGATATATTTTAAAGGAATTTACCCTCCAAATTTATCAAGTTGTGTACATTAAATATACATAGCATTTTGTATGTCAACCACACCTCAATGAAGTTGTGTGTGTGTGTGTGTGTGTGTGTGTGTGTGTGTGTGTGTGTGTTTAGGGGGGAAAGGGGGCATTTACCCAACACATGTCACAGTCGTTTGCTTTTCAAATTAGATAAATTTAAATAATCTTTGTTTCTCAACTCTTCTTCACCATCTGGCCACCCTTACATAAATGCATTCTAGTTTACGCATGTGTCTGTAAAAATGGAGTTCCAGCCCTGGTCTAGTAGCTCATTTGGTTGGAGTGCTGTCCAGTACACTAAGGTTGCAGGTTTGTTCCCTGGACAGGGCACATATAAGAATCAGCCAAGCCAAAACCGGTTTGGCTCAGTGGATAGAGCGTCGGTCTGTGGACTGAAGGGTCCCAGGTTTGATTCCGGTCAGGGGCATGTACATTGGTTGGAGGGGGGGGGGGGGGGGTGCTGGGGGTGGCTGGTCATATTTCTCTCTCATCAATGTTTCTAGCTCTCTATCCCTCTCTCTTCCTCTCTGTAAAAACATCAATAAAATATATTTTTTTTAAAAAATAAAAAGAATCAGCCAATACATTCCATGGTAAAATTAACAGTCAGTAGAGTTACATTTTATTTGTAAAAACACAACAACAAAGAATCAACCAATGAATGCATAAATAAGTGGAACAACAAATCCATGTCTTCCTCTTTCTTCCTCTCTCTCTCTCCCCCTTCCTCTCTTTCTAAAAGAAATAAAATAAAAATGGGGTTCCAGAACTACTTACAAGTCACCTAAATAATTATAAGCCTCATCATCCTCATTGAACCTGTAATCAGTTAAAACTTTTTTAAAAAATATATTTTTATGGATTTCAGAGAGGAAGGGAGAGGGAGAGAAAATAGAAACATCAATGATGGAAATCATTGATTGGCTACCTCCTTCATGCCACACACTGGGGATAAAACCCACAGCCTGGGCATATGCCCTGACCGGGAATTGAATTGTGACCTCCTGGTTCATAGTTCAGCACTTAAACACTGAGCCATGTTGTCCAGGCCCAGGTAAAACTTCTAAAGCTTTTTCTGCATCACCGTTTTTATTAGTGGTAGTGATATAATTATTACTGGTTCTAGTGCTTATTGACCTGACCAACTATATGTGCCATGCTCTACATTCAGCACCTCCTTGGATGGGCCATTTATATTATTTATATTACATAATTCTCCCTCTTTCATGAGCTAGTCATTATTTGCATTTTGAGATGACAAAACAGATTCAAAGAAGAACTTAAATAATGAAAGAGCTGGAATTTAGTCTTAAGCTGAAGTTTCACAACATAAATAAAAGTGGTTTTTTTTTCCTCCCTCAAGTATCATTTTAAATTTCTATGCATCACTGTAGCCTGCTGGATTCCTGACTTTGCCACCAGCATTTTCTCCCAACTTGGATCTTTTATGACTCCATATCTTCCTCCAAGTCATCGATTACAATGTTGTTCAAGGAGAATCCTGTGATTTTAACTTCGAACCATTTCCTTGGAAGTTGAAATCTATCACTCTCTCTAGACAGTTTTCCCCTCAAAAGCTATAAATAAAATCTTGCTGAATTGAGCTAATTAAACCTAGAACCATCTTATCCTCAAGAACAACTAAAGAAATTTTTTTCTCATCCCTCTGGCATGCCCCATGGCTACAAATCTGCTAGCATGATGGATGTGGAAAAGGCTTGTTTTAGTTTAGTTAAATTTATTTGTTTTGAAACATTGGTCCATAGTAATTACTACTTTTCTTCCTACAAATCCTCTCTAATAATCTGTTCTAGAATTTTGATAGACGTGAATTCAAACAACAGTTGTTTCCAATGTTCTGGTCCCTTTCTAACAATGTCACAAGTTGTCATGTGATCTAGAGAAGGTCATTCTTTAAGCCTAGACATTTCTGAAAAAAAACTATAAGGTTGAATCTACCATCTATTTTTTAAAAATATATATTTTATTGATTTTTTACAGAGAGGAAGGAAGAGGGATAGAGAGCTAGAAACATCGATGAGAGAGAAACATCAACCAGCTGCCTCCTGGACACCCCCCACCGGGGATGTGCCCACAGCCAAGGTACATGCCCTTGACTGGAATCGAACCTGGGACCTTTCAGTCCGCAGACAGATGCTCTAACCACTGAGCAAAACCAGTTTCAGCGAATCTACCATCTATTAAGCTCACTGTGCTAACTACACTTATTTTATTTTGGCCATAACTTCTGCAGTAAATATTATCTCTGTTTTACAGATGGGAATTTTTAGACTTGGCACTTAGCAAATGTCACTCCGGTTATAAGTGATGAAGCTGCTAAAGATATTGTCTCTAAGTGACAAATTTTGCAAATTATTTATCTTAGAACACCGCTGCTAATAACTGTTCATTTGTACCAAACAGTATCGACTAAAAAGTACATTTGCTTGAGCATCTAAATGCTCTCTACCCAACCAAATCACTAGCACGTCAGAGGGTAACAATTACCAATTTTTTTTACAATGCTAGTCCCCCAACAGCCTCAGGATAAAGCAGCTCTCCAGCCAAATAGGTTTCATGCCACCATGCTTCTCTTGGAGATTGAAATGGGTCAGAGGAGCCCTTTAGAAAAAAAACTCACTTAACTTTCTCCAGCCACAGAACTAGCTTCACAAGGCACATTTGGCATAAGCTGCTGTTGTAGGTGTCACAATAAGGTTTTTTCTTTTTCTTTTTTGGGACCACCAAGGACATTTAACCAGAGATACTGTGAGGTTTAAAATATGTATATTCTTATTTAAATGAACATACCTCGTGATTGTTTTCTGTCCTGAGGTGAATTTGGCCTCAACACCACCTGGTTTGGGGAAGTGCTGCTATTCTTATCTTACGTACTCTGAGAAATGTCTAGAATGTTTAAGGAATTTGCTTAATGCCTTACAGTAAGAGGAAGATCAAACTCAAATTCAGATTTTTCTTGGTTTTTTTTACACTTTTATTTTATTTATTTTTTATTTAAAATATTTTTTTCATCACCACTTATCCTCCCATACCCGCCTCCACCCGCACCCCTCCCACCACAATCACCACACTGTTGTCCATGTCCCTGAGTTGCTGTTTTTTTTCAAATTCAGATTTTCTTAAACCCAATGAGTATCCTTTCACTTAACTATTATCTTTGCTTTTTTTCCTTTGAGCATTTAAAAAGCTTGTTGATCTTTTCTAAATTTATTTTATTCTCTTTATAATCTGATTCTTTTTTAAAAAAAAATCTTTATCCTTGAGAGTATTACAGTTGTCCCCCCTTCCCCAGTTGCCTCCCTCCACCCAGTTCCCAACCCGCCCAGGTCTTCACCATCTTACTGTCTGTGTCCACAGGTAAGATCTTTGGTTAATCTCTTCCTGCCCCCTCCCCCTTCCCTTTGAGATTCATTAGTCTGTTCCATGCTTCTATGCTTCTGATTTGATTTTATTCACCAGTTTATTTTGTTCATTTATTTTCTTGTTTGTTTATTTTGATTTTTAGATTCAGTTATTGATAGATATATATTTGTTGCCATTTTATTGTCCATATTTCCTCCTCTTCCTCTTCCTCCTCCTCCTTTTTCCTCTAGAAGATCCTTTAACATTTCATGTTTTTCTTGTTTGTGAAGCTCTTTATCTTACCTTCAATGAGCGTTTTTCTGGTTAGAATAATCTTGGTCGTAGTTCCTTGCTATTTATCACTTTGAATAGAAGGAAGTGGCAAGAGATATTAAAAAAGCTTGTTGATCTTTTGAAAAACAAGCAACTTTGGTAAATGAATAAGGTTATGTTAAAAAAATGTAACAGTTTTAACACTGAAGATGATATTTGGAATTTTTTCCTCTTAAAAGTTTTTTATTCTTGCCATGGCCAGCGTAGCACAGTTGGTTGGAGTGTCGGCCTGTACAATGAAAGGTCTCGGGTTCGATTCTTGTTTTGGGCACATACTCAGGTTGTGGGTTCAATCTCCAGACTGGGGGTGGCATCCAGTGGCAACCAATGGATGTTTCTCTCTCACGTAAATATGTTCTCTCTCTCTCCCTCTCCCTTCCCCTCTCTTTAAAATAAATAAATAAATAAATAAATAAATAAATAAATAAATAAATAGTTATTATTGCTAAGCATCAGCAGGTTGGGGGTTTGGGGTTTGGAATGGGAACCAGTGTATGCCATACTAAGTTTGAACCTTGTGGGAAAATGATGGGATCCTGGAAACAGCAAATTAGCCCACAGCTATACTTGTTTACACAGTCAATGTGTGTTTGTTCTATTTGAAGATACTTCAAAAATAACATTTGTGAACGAGATTACCGCTTTGATCAGAAGATCTGGATCGCCTTTGTTTGACCATGCGTAATTGGTCTTTGTAATGTTAATGTCCCTTTTAAGGAATATCAGATCTGTAAATGCACCTTAATTACAGGCAAGCGGGTTTTGGAGGGAATCTGTGACAGCATTTCATTGAAGCTCTTTCCTAGTTCCTCTTCTAATCTAATTATAGTAGAAAAATTACTTTAGGCCAAGCAGCAAAAAGCTATAATTACTTGTGTTTTCATTAATGTTCACAAGAGTCCAAATAACTATCTTATTGAGGAATAAGATTTCAATCTTTAAGATGTCATAGATCTCCTCTAAAGTGTAGAGTCTAAAAAGCATGGGACAAAAGGTAAAGCCCTAAATGAGATGTTTCTGCTCATCTGTTAACCATAATGCTCCTGGCAGTTCAGAAATCTGTTTTCCCCACACTTTCCTGTTAGAGGCGCCACTGGGAATCCACAACGTAAACAATGGTTGGATCCTAAAGCTTGTTTTTAAATTTGAAACCAGCCAGCGAATCCAGTTAGTTTATGAGTACAGCATGGAAAGAAGGAAATTCTTTTTATTTCCTCCTGTTTTAATTGTGTGATATTCGGCTGAGGTTGTAAGAAACTGTGTTCATGTAGCATGTTAGATGTTGCTGAAGACATGAGGAAATGGGATTGCTAAACTGCAGACCGGGCGATTTGGTTAGATACGAGGAACTTTCTCAACAGCAGAGTGAAATCTCCTTCTGTGGAGGTGGTTTGCAAGTTGCGCCTTTTATGAAATGGTGTGGGGCAAAGCGTGTGTGCCAAGCAAGGCCTGCTCTGGGAAGGGGAACCTTTCAATCGATTGCCTGTTGTTTTGCACTGCATTCAATCTCCAAGTGGGACTTTCTCCTCCCCTCGCCAGAATGCTAGTGACCATATACCTGGCACTGGCTGCTCCCTTTCAACTCGTAAGGCTGTTTTTCTATGTTATGTTAACATTTAAACGTATCACTTAGAAGGTATAAATAGAGCCCGTCACACCTGTACACAGGGGAAGTATCTCTGAGGTTCAAACCATACTGAATTAGCACCTTCTGAGTCATTTCGTGTGTTTCCCCCTAATTACGGCGGCAATTAACTTGGCGGCATTGCATTCATTGCAAGCAGCAGGGATGGGGAACAATAATCTTGTTTACCCGAAGCTGGAGAGAGTGTACCTAGCTTTGTTCCCTCCAACGCCTAATCTAAACGCTCTGCTAGGTGCCATCTCACACAATAGAGTGCGATGGGACCCCCTCAACTGGTTAACTCTGTTGTCACTGAAAACCTATTCAAGGTCAAGAAAAAACTGGCACCAGGCCATGTCAGACTTCCCGTGGTGGCACATTATATCTTACATTGCTTTCAGAGAAAGAGCCATCCGATGTAGGAATACTTCTTAAATTGTCTAATCTGTTAAATTGTCACAGGGAAAATAATGGAACTCCTCTAGATTGTTCGTGACAGCTACTGGCATAGAGAGGTGGCTGCTGGGAGGGCCCTTTTGCAGGAATGGGGAAAGCAAACTACGAAATGGACAAGTTCTTTACGTTTGAAAATAAACAGCCTCTCACACGGGGAAATGAGCTTACAGATGATTCTGCTTTACAGCAGGAACATGTCATTAGTTTTAATTTTCCACAACAAAGGTTTTAGGGTAACGTGCCTTCGTTAGAATGGAATAGTTTCACTTCCACAGACATACTCCTTCGACAACTCTGTTGTCACTATGATGGGCTGTAATACTTTTTTGGTTTTTTTCTTACTCTATAAGAAGAATGTCCTTGATTTTTCTAAGGACCTAAATATTGTGACAAATGTTTTATTGTGTTCAGCAGGAACTGAAGTGGTGGGGTGAGCGTGATGCAAACATGTCCTAACCAGTGTACAATGCCAAATGTAATAACACTGTGAAAGTCTGCTGCCAGCATTTGACACACGTTAGTATTTTAGGGCGACTAGTGTACACAGTGTATTTTTCTACTGTAAAATGTGGGCGATTAGAGGAAGAACAATAATTAGTTACACATTAACCACGAGAGGCCATTTCTTGTGGCAAGTGCAAGGACTATTGATCAAGTAACATTTGTCAAATGAAATGAGTCTCCTTACTGAATGAAGCTCGTGAAGGAAACCATTGTCTGGTGGGACAACCTGATAGGTGCAAATCATCCATTTGCTTATGGTGGTTTGAATATCATCAAATGTTCATCTTCACTTTTATAATGTGATTTACTGGCTTTCCAGCTAATCAATCCCCGAAGCTGCATTTTTTTGTGCACTCATTATGTTGCACATTCAAACAATGATTAATTGCCTAATGTTAACCAGGAGATGGGGGGCGAGGGGGGGGGGGGATTAAAAGAAAATGAATGACGTACTCGCTTGTTACAAAATTGGCTTTAAACTAGTTTCTCAGTCTGAGCTGTGGTTTAGTTTCAAACTTAAATAACTTGTCTATGCAACCTTATCTTTTGGGTACTTCCTGCAAACTTCGTATATTATGCAATCAAGCCCATAAATATAAGTAGAAGTTAACGTGAGTGGCTGAAACAAGAGTTAACCACACACATGTAGTTAAAGCTTTATCGCTTTTTCTGTCATAAACCTCTCCCTCTTCTTTAAGAGATTTACCAAGCCATCATAAAAATGGCTGTATCTTTGCAAAACATGAGTTCCTAAGAAGTGACTTGCCTCCTTAAACATACTGGACTTGGGCTAAAATCCCATAAAGTGCAACATATATGCTGCTATATGTCAGGATAGCTGGTGTGTTTGTATGTTAAATGTAATAGGTTCAGATGGCACTGCCATTCATTATTCCCTCTGTATTTTTTGTAAATTCCTTAAAAATTAACACAGTGATGACATATTACTAGAGACATATAATTAAATACTTTAAACCAATTTACCAAATAAACAAGGACAAGTGTGAAATAGAATGCTTTACAGGGGGGGAAAGCAATTATAATCAAATATCTGTAATAAGTGGGAAAAGAGATTTTCCAAGGATATAACCAAACTAAAATAATTGGGCAGGAACATTGAAAGATCGGCTCCCCTAAACTGTCTTAGTAATAGGCTATATAGCAAGCACCTTACTGATGATTCTGCTGATTTCTATCCAGGAGCCACTGCCAATAGCATTAGATCTTACAGTACATTGAGAAACTAAACTCAGTCATTGTAAGTTTCTAATATTGTTTTTAATGTTTTATTGATTTCAGAGAGGAAAGGAGAGATAGAAACATCAATGATGAGAGAGAATCATTGACTGGCTGCCTCCTACATGCCCTACACTGGGGATCAAGCCCACAACCTGGATATGTGCCCTTGGCCAGAATAGAACCCAGGGCCCTTCAGTTCACTGGCCAATGCTATATCCACTGAACCAAACAGGCTAGGGCAGTTTCTAATCCTATCTAATAAAGAGGTAATATGCAAATTGACCATCACGGCAACACATAAGATGGCCGCCCCTATGTGGTCAAAGATGGCCATCCCATGTAGACAGTAGACACAAGATGGCTGGCAGGGGAGGGCAGTTGTGGGCAATCAGGCCAGCAGGGGAGGGCAGTTGAGAGGGACTAGGCTTGCAAGGGAGAGCAGTTGTGGGCAATCAGGCCTGTAGGGGAGGACAATTAGGGGAGATCAGGCCTGCAGGGGAGGACAGTTAAGGGTGACCAGGCCTGCAGGGGAGGGCAGTTGGAGGTTCAGGTCAGCAAGGAAGGGCAGTTGGGGGATACCAGGCTGGCAGGGAGACCAGGTCGGCAGGGGAGGGCAGTTAGAGGCAATTGGGCCAGCAGGGGATTAGTTAGGTGTTGATCAGGTTGGCAGGAGAATGGTTAAGGAGTGATCATGCTGGTAGGCAGAATAGGGGCAATCAGGGGCAATCAGGCAGGCAAGCAGGCGAGTGGTTGGAGCAAGCAGTCCTGGATTGTGAGAGGGATGTCCGACTGCCCATTTAGGCCCAATCCCAGTGAGACTGGGCTTAAACGGGCAGTCGGACATTTCTCGAGGGGTTCCAGATTGGAGAGGGTGCAGGCTGGGCTGAGGAACACACACACCCCTATGCATGAATTTTGTGCATCGGACTTCTAGTATTTTTTTTTTTAACTAGTAGATACAAGGCTTCTCTATTTATGAGTGACTTTTCTCCAGGAATATGAGATTATTTTTAATTACCTCTTATTGCCCTGGTTAGTATTAGAATAAATGAATTCTTTGATTCTTTTCAGACCAATAAATTCCATGAATGCCACCTTCCCTGGTAATAGACATTTGTGAAAGTAGGCTACTTTGTGCATAGAATTGCAAAATGCTGAAGAATATGTGTGTTACCTGCTGTTTAGTCAGTTCCAACTCCTGGTGACACTGAATGAGTGATGTGCGCAAAATCCTGTCTTCAACAGCCCTGATCAGCTCCTGTCGTTGCATGCCTATGACTTCTGTATTGAAGTCAATCCATCTCATATTTGGTCTTCCTCTTTTCCTGCCGTCTTCTATTTTTCCCAGTATCATTGTGTTTCCCAAAGAATCCTACCTTCTCCTGATGTACCCGAGACAGAACAGCTCCAATCTTATTGTTTTTGCCTCCAGCGATGTTTCAGACTTAATTTGCTCTAGGACCCATTTGTCCATCTTTCTGATGGTCCAGGGAATCAACAGAGCTCTCCTCCAAGTCCATATTTCAAATGAATCTCTTTTTTCCCCTGTCAGCCTTCTTCACTGCTCAGCTTTCTCATCTGTACTTAGTAATTGGGAATTCAAGGGTGTGAGTGATCTTAACCTCGGTTTCTAATGAGACATCTTTGCTCTTGATAATCTTTTCCTAGTTCTTCAATTGTTGCCCTTCTGCGTCTCAACCTTCCCTTGTTTTTTGTTTTTTGTTTTTGTTTGTTTTGCTGTGTTTCAATTTGACTTGATGACTGAACCAAGATAAGCAAAGTAGTTATCAATTTCAGTGTTTCTACTGTCTATGTTTAAGGTGTGCATTTCTTCTGTAGTCATTGTTGTCTTCTTGATGTTCAAATACACTCCTGCTTTGACACTTTCTTCTTTCACTTTCCTTAGAAGTCATTTAAAATCATTCCTACTTCCCAGCAATAAGAAGCATATCTTAAGTTATTAATATTTCTTCCACCAATTTTCACATGTCCTTCCTCTGAATCTAGCCCAGTTTTTTTCATGTCATGTTCTGTGCACAGATTAAAGAAATAGGGAGATAAAATGCCCCCTTGCCTGACACCTCTAGCCTATAGGAAACCATTGTCTGTCTCTTATTGTCCTGACAGTGGCTTTCTGTCCCCTGTACTGTTACACATCAGGACAATCAAGGGTTGAGTAATGCCCATTTAATGCAGAGCAACCCACAGCTTTTCCTAATCTGGATAGTCTAAGGCTTTACTAAATTATGTAAAACATAGACTAACCTTTTTCTGAAATTATTTTTTCCAAAGTAAGGGATATATATGTGTGTGTGTGTGTGTGTGTGTGTGTGAAATCAGCGGGGCCCTTTTTCTGAAATTCTTTGGAACTCTCCAATACCCAATGATTGTTCACAATTAGATCTCGAGTGCCTTTTCCTTTTCCAAATCCAGCTTGAACATCCATCTTGAGAATAGTAATGCTGATGTCCTGGTTTGGTGACTCAGTTGGTTGGAGCATCGTCCCATACACCAAAAGGTTGTGGGTTCAATTCCCAGTCAGGGCACATACCTAGGTTGCAGGTTTGATCCTCCATCAGGGCACATACAGGAGGCAGCCAATCGGTGTTTCTTCCTTTCTCTCTCTAAAGTCAATAAAAATATATCCTTGGGCAATTATTTAAATTAAAAAAAATAGCAATGCTGATAGGTTAATTATTCTTAAAATATATATAGATATAGATATAGATATAGATATAGATATATAGATATATTCTATTGATTTTTTACAGAAAGGAAGGGAGAGGGATAGAAAGCCAGAAACATCGATGAGAAAGAAACATCAACCAGCTGCCTCCTGCACACCCCGAACCGGGGATGCGTCCGCAACCAAGGTACATGCCCCTGACTGGAATCGAACCAGTCCGCAAGCCGACGCTCTATCCACTGAGCCAAACCAGTTTTGGCAGGTTAATTATTCTTGAGGTTAAGTAGCAACCTCCCTCCTTGCCTGCCGTCCATAACCCTCCCATCTCTCTTTCCTTTGCAGAGTAAACTATTAACAGTTTTAGACTATATATATTTCATATAAATTATTTACATAAATTTATGCATTAACCAGTGACATTTTTTTTTCACTCATCATGCCTTGCAAAATCATTTTATGCTAGTACAGACAGATCTACTTCTTTCTGTTGCAATTGCTGGACAGTATTCCATAATGTGAGTATACTAGAATCTATTTAATTATTTACTTGATCATTACATTATTTATTGATGGATATTTAGACAGTTTCTAATTTTTTCATTATTACAAACAACCCTGCAATAAACATTCTGATACATCTATCTTTGTGCATAACTAAGTGATTTTGAGGAATTAATTCCTAAAAGTGGAATTTCAAAGTGTATAAAAACTTTACCTTTTCATAGTTGCTATAGATTGCCTTCTGTACAAATATGTATTTTTTCAAAGTCCATACAAAGTTATATATTTACTAATGTTATGAGGCTTCCAGTTCCCCCACAGCTTTGCTGAATCTTTTCCGTTTTTGTACATCAGTTGAGCAAATGGTTTTCCATTGCTGTTTTGATTTGCACTTCCCTGGTAGTAATGAGGTTGAAAATCTTTTCATGTGTTTATCAGCCACTTTATCTTCTTTTGTGAGTTGCCTACTTACCACCATTGCCTAGTTTTCTGTTGGTTTCTCTTTGTCTTACCAATTTTTTTTAAAAGCTCTCTTTTACAATTGAGATGATATGATTGTGGATATTAAAACTTTGTTGTAAATATTTCTCCCAGATAGTTACTTACCCACTCGTTGTGTCAGGGGTGAGGGGTCACCTGTCTTTTGACTTTATGGTCACACTGATTTATGAGGCTCTCAATTGCGTTAGACTGGACTGTGTTATATAAATTCTTTATACGCACATAAAAATTGGATTTGATCAATCCATGGACCAAGTGCTCTCACCAATTCATTCATTAGTGAGTGATTTGGATAAATCACTAAGCACCATTCCAGTTCTGGACTGGAATTTCCTCCTTTTCCTTGCTATCTACTGTTTTGAAGAAACTAGTGTTTTCTTAAGGGTCAATTTAAGAATCAAAGTCCACAGTGATCTCTCTTCCTTGTTCTTGTTCGTTTGCATATTATTGAGGTAGTTAGTATTTTATGTGTGCCTATATTGTAACTTCAACCAGATGGGAAGCCACTCCACCGAAGGACCTTGCTATTGCCATACCTCCAGTGTTTTACACACAGTAGGAATCTAGTAAATATTTGTTAAATGTTTTAAAAATTATTTTTTATAGGGGAATTTTTAGCTTCCCCCTTCCCCCATACATACCCACTATGGGCAATTTGCCTTTGCATATCTTCAGTCATCTTTTCTGTGTAATTTGTCTTTTCCATTTCTCATTAGATCACACCTAATAATATATATAGGGGTTCTAAACATGAAAAAAAAAAAAAAGTTGTGAATGCTGTAAATGATCTGATTTCTCAAAAGTATCTGTCGGCTCAAAGAAGAATAAATACAGAACTTCCATATTTTCCAAATTTGGAAAACACATCTCAACACTTCAACTTGTTCCCTGACATAGGTCTTTATTTCATGCTTTCTGAACTCTGTTCTCAGACACAGTCACAGTGCTGCTTGGTGTAGTGATGTAACACAGGCCTACTGAAGATGGTCTGTGACTTTATAGCAGCTTTTTGGTTATTTGTTTGTTTTTCAGAGTTGAAAGTCAAACCTAATCCAAACTACAGTAAAATAAAATTGATATTTCATTGATTGTTCAAGTTGTGCTTGTTATTACTTCTGCTTCTACGGTCCTTTCCTCAAAACATTTATTTATTTATTTTTAAATTATGGTCATTTCAAAAATATGCAAAAATAGTCAGAATGAACCCTCAGGTACTCATGATCCAGCTTCAGCCACTATTTAAATCATGGCAACGTGATTGCATTTATACCTTCACTCAATGCTCACCCCCTCTGGGTTATTTTGATGCAAATCTCAAAACAACAACATCATTTTATGCTTAAACATTTTCCTAATACCTTTGAAAGACATTGCTAAAATAATGTTCTTTCTGACATTTAGTTTAAAGCTTTGGAGTCTATAGAGGTCCTTGATATGTGTGTGTAGGTTCTTTATTTAAACATACATTTTTATTTAGTATTCTGCATGGTTGAAAACTGCACTGGGAAAACAAAGATGAATGCAACATGGAATATAATAAAAATAAATGTGATAAATGCAGTAATGGTAGTGATACCCAGGGCATCAGGGGCCATCACGAGACTAGAGAAAGGGATGTCTTTTAGTTGAGATGGAATTGCTTTTGTGGGTTTGTGATGGGTTCTCTTCAACTTAGTTCTGTCTTAGACAAATATTCACCTTTTTTTTAAAGTTGGTTTTTAGAGACAGAAACATCGATTTGTTGTTCCACTTATTTTTACATTCATTGGTTGATTCTTTTTTTTTTTTTTTTCAATTTTGAAGAACTCAGTTTATTAACTGACCAGATTACAAAAATAACCATGGTAGATACCTTAGTTCATCCTTCTAATAAGCCTGTTGATCTGGTCTTCCCTGTTGCCAGCATCTCCACCTTCTACAAAATGGGTGGTCTTCTTCTTCATGCCACCCCGAGGAGAGGATAACTTGAAGGGCCACAGGAAGTTGTTCACTTCTTTGAAGTGCTTTCCAACATTGTAGATCTCGAGGATCAGCTCTTCCATGCAGATGATGCCATATTTACCAAGAGATCGAGCAATCAATGCGTTATCTGTCAGGGCAATTCGTTTTTTGTTGATTTTGCCATAACCACGCTTGTAGATCAATTCATTCACCGACTTCAGATTTGGGTACCCCCAAGCAATGTAAGGCTCCACAGTCCTCAGCATGTTGATGGAGGCCTTGTTGAGCTTAACAAAGGTGCCGTTGAAGATCTGGCGAAGGAGGAGAAGCTGCAGCACCTTTCAGACCTTTGGGCTCACACCATTGATACCTCTGATCCTGATGACAAATGCCAGTTTGGGTTAGGCAGGTATGTAGAAGTTGCCGGCTTTTCCTGGCATCCTAGCCAATCGAACCTCCATCCTGTACATCTGCCTGTACTCCTGTGATAGTGCTTCACTTTCTTATAGATGAGCTTCCTTCTTGCCTTTCGAAGCATCTTTTGGGCAAACTTCTTTCTCAGGCGCTTGATCTTCAGCTCTGTGAAATTCCTTCGCTTTTTCTTGAGGGTTTCTGGCACAGCAGGAACCTTCTTCTTCTTTTCTGCACCCTCCATGGTTCCAGCCGGAAAAGAGCCATTGGTTGATTCTTGTAGGTACCCTGACCTGGGATTGAACCTGTGGGAGACTGAACCCTCAGTCTTGGCACTGGGTCAACACTCTAACCAACTGAGCTACCCAGCCAGGGCTAGGGTCTTGTCTTTTTTTTTTTTTTTTTTAAATACATTTTATTGATTTTTTTACAGAGAGGAAGGGAGAGGGATAGAAAGTTAGAAACATCGATGAGAGAGAAACACCAATCAGCTGCATCCTGCACACCCCCCACTGGGGATGTGCCCGCAACCAAGGTACATGCCCTTGACCGGAATCAAACCTGGGACCCTTGAGTCCACAGGCCGATGATCTATCCACTGAGCCAAACCGGTTTCGGCTAGGGTCTTGTCTTTTGAAGTAAATCAAATGGTTCCCAGCTTTTGCTTTTTTCTTTTTTTTTTTTCCAAAATAATTTCAAACTTACACAAAAAGTAGCAATAATAAATACAGAATTTCCATATACTTTTTAAAAACATTATTAAAAAGTATACTTCAGTTTATTAACAAGTATACTTCATATATACATGGGAGAGATCCGGGGGGGAAATAATTAACTCCTCAAGTGTACTTCATTTTCATCCACTGTTATGTCCTCAGGGAACCCTCTCAATCTTCTTGGAATTTTAAAAACATTACTTATTTGGAAATGTTTTTTGCCCCATTTTCACAATTCATTTGTTCTGGTAGTTCTGCGCTTGTGTTTAGTTCCCCTAGAAGCAAACATTCTAACCTTGTGTGTGAGTTTCCATAAGCTAGATGTCTAGATGAATTGCTGGGTCCGAAATGGGCACATCTGCTTCCCTTTCATATCAGATTTGTGGTGTGGTGTGTGTGTGTGTGTGTGTGTGTGTGTGTGTGTGTGTTGAGGTGGAGGGTTGAGGGTGGGCTGAAAATTACACACCCGTAGGGACATCAGGAGCCATCTCTTTTCCCTGTTGGGGGGATCTTTGGTCTCCTTGTCCTGGGTCAGCTCAATAAACAATTTTCTCTGTACACTTTTTACCCAGATTCACCCATCGTTAGCCTTTTGCCATGTCTTTTTCTCTGCCTCTGTTGCTCTCTCCACACACGCTCACAAGAACACACACTTGCTTGGCCTTGATTAATTCTAGGATTAGTTGCAAACATTGTGACCCTTTGTCAATAAATACTATTTAGGGCATACATCTTAGGAACAGGATATTCTCTTATATAACCATAGCTATATTATTCAATTCAGAAATGTAGCATTGCCCATACTCAGACTTTGCTAATTACCCCAATAATGTTCATTACAAACAATGTTACCATAAACATTCTGCCACATCTGTCTATCTTTGTGCACATTTAAGTGATTTTGAGGAATACATTTCTAAAAGTGGAATTTCAAAGTGTTTGAACATTTTATTTACAGTCCATACTCATATTTTGCCAATGTACAGTCCATACTTAACTTTTGCTGATTAATGTTCATTAATAGCAATCTTTCTTCCTTCCCCTCTTTCCCCCCTCCCCCACCCCTCATCTAGATCAAGCTAGGATTATTTGTTTCTTGAAAAAGAAACAATTACTTAGCCTTTCTTTGTCTTTCATGGTATTTACATTTTTGAAGAGTGTAGGCTAGTTGTTTGTTGAAACTTCCTCAATTTGAATTGGACTTAGGTTATGCATTTTTGGCAAGACTACATGATAATGTTAATTCTTTCTCAGTTCATCGCATCAGAAAGGAGGTTTGTCCCATTTATGATGATGTTAATTTTGTTCATTTGCATAGTGTCTGCCAAGTTCTTTCATTGGTAAGTTATCACTTTCCCATTATAATTAATATCTCAACTGTAGGGAAACGCTTTGAGACTATGTAAACATTCTGTTTCGCATTTCATCCAAACATTTTAGCTTCCATTGATTCTTACCTGAATCAAGTAATAACATGATGATTGTAAAATGGGGATTTTTCTAACTCTTATTTCTTCTACATTTTTAGATGGCATTCTATCCAACTTTTATTCTTAATTTTACCTTTATGTCTATAATGAATAAAATTGAGTTCACCAAACATCAATTGCCTACTGTGTGCCAGCATGGGGTTAAAGCAGATGGTAAGAAGGGCTTTCCTGGGGACCCAAAGCTAATGCAAAGGAGAAGAAACCGAGAGGGTAATTCTTTTTTTTTTTTTTTTTTTTTTAATATATTTATTGATTTTTTACAGAGAGGAATAGAGAGGGATAGAGAGTCAGAAACATCAACCAGCTGCCTCCTGCACATCCCCCACCGGGGATGTGCCCGCAACCAAAGCACATGCCCTTGACCGGAATCAAACCCAGGACCGTTCAGTCCACAGACCAACACTCTATCCACTGAGCCAAACCGGTTTCGGCCGAGAGGGTAATTCTTACTGGGAGATATGGAATGACCTTGGGAGAGAGGTAGGATTTTAGTTGGGCTTGTGACATATGGTATGTGTGATCAAAGAAAGGCCATTTTAGAAGGAGCAGCAGGGGCATTTGGGAAATAACAAATAAGCCCTATGGATAGAGCCAAGGCTCCTGAGTTAAATGGCAGGAGGCACAGTGAGATTTCAGGTTGGGAAGATTGGTTGGAGTCAGTAAAAGTCCCAGGTGAAAGAGTGTGGATTCCAAGCTACTTATGGAGGGAAACAATAAAACATATTTGAAGAGTGGGCTACCTCTCAGACAATGCTTAGGGCAGGAACCATATCTTATTCATTTTTGTATTTCTTTTTTATTGGTTTCAGAGAAGAAGGGAAAGGGAGGGAGAGAGAAATAGAAACATCAGTGATGAGAGAGAATCATTGATCGGCTGCCTCCTGTATGCCCCACATTGGGGATCGAGCCCGCAACCTAGGAATCAAACCGTGATCTTCTTTCTGGCTCATAGGTCAATGCTCAACCATTGAGCCACACTGCCTGGGCCATTTTTTTTTTTTTTTTGTATTTTTAAGGCAACAGTGCTCAGCACATAAATGTTTGGAGCCATCAGTGTATGGATGATTTAGAATAGTAACGTGTGTGAGTGTGTGTGTGTGTGTGTGTGTGTGTGTGTGTGTGCTGGTCATGATGGGGTGAGAATGGGGGTGTACAGAAAACATTTTAAGTATCAAATTCCTAGACCAACCCAACTCCCAACTTTATTTTCAATCCCCAGTAAGCAAGTTTGGGAATTTTGAACAATTTTGGGTGCTTGAAGAACAAGGCTCATAGGAGGAAGTTAGTGTGGACATTCCATTAGAAACTATTCCATTGTATATCTTCTCTTTGAATTCTTTAGAATTACAAAACAACAACAACAAAAAGAATGCAAATAGCTCTTTAGAGATGCATATAAACTTTATCTAGCTTTCAGAGTTTAGGTGTTGTCCTAGCTTAAGGTGACCAGACATCCTGCTTTGGGCGGGACAGTCCCGATTTTTAACAATTCGTCCCACGTCCCCGGGCTTTTTAAAAAAGTCCCTATTGTTGGAAAGATTCTTCTCCGAAAGCTGGACGTCTGGTCACCTTACACCTACCTGGTTTGGCTCAGTGGATAGTGTTGGTCTGTGGATTGAAGGGTCCCAAGTTCAGTTCCAGTCAAGGACACATTCCTGGGTTGCAAGCTTGATCCCCAGTAGGGGGCGAGCAGGAGGCAGCCTATCAATGATTCCCTCTCATCATTGATGTTTCTATCTCTCTCTCCCTCTCCTTTTCTCTCTGAAATTAATTTTAAATATATATATATTTTAGGTCTATGCCAGTGGTCAGCAAACTCGCATGTGGCTCATGAGCAGCAGTTTGCCGACCACTGGTCTATGAATTTTTGTCAAAACACTATAAATAACCTGTCACTTAGTAGAGAAAAACAAAGCAACAAAGTAAAGTGCCCAGAATAACTAAGAAAAAAAATCATTGTAGAAGAAGTCTCACTGATTACTTAGGAAATGAATTAAGGATATTTATGTTTATATTGAAAATATTTGCCAGATTGTCTTTTCCAACTTTATTTAAATTTTATATTCTCTCTTCAACTTGTTTACTCTGCAGTAAATCCTAAAAATCTAGTGTCTAGATTAAGGAAGTTTATAAATCCTGGCAGGATAGCTCAGTTGTTTAGAGCATCATCCCAATATGTTAGGATTGATCCCTAGTCAGGGCACATGGATGCATAACTAAATGGAACAACAAATCTATGTTTCTCTCTCTCTCTCTCAAAATCAATAAATAGCTCAGCTGGCATGGCTCGGTGGCATTAACCTATGAACCAGGAGGTCACGGTTTCAATTCCAGGTCAGGGCACATGGCTGGCTCGATCCCTAATAGGGGGTGTGCAGGATGTAGCCAATCAATGACTCTCTCTCATCATGATGTTTCCCTTTCTCTCCCTCTCCCTTTTCTGGAAGCAATGAAAATATTCTTAAAATAGAATAAAATAAAAATCAATAAATACAAATTTTAAAAATTAATAAAAGAAAATTTATAAATTTACCCACAACAGGTATTGACAAATTGTGGTTATATTTGCTGGTTTCAAATGGAAAATCACTTGAGCATCACCTATAATTCCAATGAACCTCTCCCTTCCTCTCTGAAATCAATAAAAATATATTTAAAAAGAAAACACCATGAGCATTTTCCCATGTGACTAAATATCCTTTAATAATATGATTTTTGGTGGTGAAACAGTGTCCATTGCATAGATGTATTATTTAACTATTTTTCTATTATTGGACACGGTTATTTCCAATTTATATACATCAAATACATATATTTCCTAGAGGGGAAATTATCTATTGCTTTAAAGGTTGTTTACATTTTCAGCCTTCTTCATTCTTATTGTCAAATTGTCCTCCTCGAATGTTATACAACTTGACACAACCATCACCAGTGGATAGAAATTAAGGCATGAAGGGTCAGCATTGGTATAGGCACTATTTTTTACACATTTCATTTACAAATCAACCTCCAGAAAGGTATCCCTTTTTCATTTGAGCATTCACTGCGCTTGCTCCACAACCTAGGACCATTAGTGCTTTTGCTATCATGCGAACAGCAATTCCCTCTTCATATGATGACATAGCTCATTGTGATGCTGTTGATGTGTACACCTTAATGTTCTAAAAGATTGTTTGGTATAATAATCTCAGGATTTTTCCTCTGACCTTTCCATTGATGTGTAGAGTCAGGATTCAAATACTGTACAGTTTAAGCTACAGTATGTCTGACCTGTAAACTTGGCTCAAGGCATTTTTATTCATATCATTTTTGTCTGCTTATCATACCAGCAAGGTGGAAAAAAGCAATCCAACTTTCACTGAAAGGTAAAACTCTACTTTTAGGGGGTATATTAATAGAGTTTTAAAAATAAGTTAGGGCTTTAGCCGGTTTGGCTCAGTGGATGAACATCGGCCTGTAGATTGAAGGGTCCCGGTTTGATTCAGGTCAAGGGTATCTGCCCACTGTTGCGGGCTTGATCCCCAGGATGGGACGTGCAGGAGGCAGATGATCAATGATTCTTTCTCAACATTGAAGTTTCTATCCCTCTTTCCCTCTCCCTTCCTCTCTGAAATCTGGTTTCTATCTCTCTTTCCTTCTCCCTTCCTCTCTGAAATCAATAGAAATATATCTAAAAAAAAATAAAAGAAAGTTAGGTAAATTCCACTACATGTAGAAATAAGTGCAGATTGGGAGTTTTATGAGATAGTTCATGAACGCATTTAAATCCAAACTTACTTTAAATACAAAATTTAAAGTAAGAACTGGGATGGAAGATAGTGAAAAAATAGATATTTTCCCCTTAAAATATTAACTTAATGTACAAAAAAAGAAGCACATAATCCTATTTAAATTACATATCTTTCATCACAAAAGGAATGAACAGAGCATCTTTTCTCATATCTCAATCTTCTGATTCAACATGGTTTAAGTTTTTCTTCATCTCATTGGAGAAAATTTATTTATTGTGTTCTTTCCTCGATGACTTTTTTTTGGATGCGTGATTTAAAGCAGTTGCCATTAATAACAAAATAAGTAGATTAAAATGTGAAATGTTTTAGTGAACAATTTCATGTTTTTATTGATACAGATTCTAACATTAGGTAGACAAGTAATACATGCCATAAAAGTCACTTTATTTTTCCTTTTTTTTTTAAATTAAATGTATTGGAGTGACATTGGTTAAAAAGTCACTTTAAATTGAAAAATCTACACCCTTATAAATTATTTTTATTATTTTTTTACCCATTCTTGTGTTTTTCCTGTGGCCCCAAATCACTCAGTAACTTGATTGTGATATTACATAACTGGGATAGTCCATTAATATTTTCAAATCAAAGTGGATAAAATGTTATCTAAAACGCTCTAGATTCTTTAATTTCAAACTCGCCCTGGCATTTTGGCCAAACAACTGAACACAGATATTCCCTTTGCCCTTGTCCTCCTGCGAACATTGCCCTAGTGATAGCTCCATATTTTTCTCGTCTCATCATCCAGAAGCTATTTACCCATTTTTTTTTTCCACAGCCTCCTTCAAACTCCCCCCACCCCCACCGCTGAATGCCTGTTCAGCCCCCACACATTCAGGCGTACTTATTCCCGTAAAGATAGTGACACTTATGGTTTATTCTAAGACTAAATCTGTGTTGCCCAGTGACTAAGGACTTAAGCATGCACGCTGCTTCTATGCTTACCCTCCTACCTAACTTAACTACTCAACTTTTTTTTTTTTTTTTTTTTTTTTTTTTCCCTCAGCATTCTCTGTTTTGGCACAGCTCAGTTAACACACCACTGCCAGGCCACTAATTGATTTCTGAAACCTGACATTTGTTTTTTGTTTTCTCCTATCTCCCTTAATGGTACAGCACTACTAAGCAGGAAGGAATGCTAAGAACTAGAAAGTTCAAAGTAATTGAGGATCTGTCCATTCACACTGTCTGGCAGCAGGCCAGTGTAGAACCTGGAACATTTGAAAAATATTTATCAAGTTTTAACCCTTTTTGCTAAGTCGATGAATATGGTTTGCAGCTGTAGCATTTGTGTTAACAGCAACAGCAAGTAAGCTTGGTTGAACATGTTCTTTATACGTTCGGAATCACATGGCAAATGTCACAAAAAAAGGATTACTTTCCAATTTCCGTAGTATTGTACAGTGTAAGCTAGTTATTTTCTGTGAGATTGCAGAGCTGGGCATTTAAGAGAAACCACTACTTAAAAGTAGCAGCCCTATTTCATGAATCCTTATGTCAGAAATGAAATTTAAATAAATGCTACTGTATTTGAGAAAAAAAAATTGTAGTTAGCTTTTCTATTGTAAGTGTGCTGCAAGCTCAACCATAGCTAGGTTCAAATATCTGTATTTTTTAATGAAAGTAAGTGGAAATGTGGAAAAAAATGAACAGGATTATAAAAATATCTTATTAAAGATTTATCAAATTGCTGAGTTTTTTGTTGTTGTTTTTGTCTTCATTGGGAAAGCTTTTGTAAGTAAAATCAGGTTTTAAAATGGTATAAGACGTAGAAACATTTCTAGCTTAATACCTAGACTTTATTACAGTGAAAACTTAGGTTGAAATAACAGGCCACTGACATTGGTAAAAAGAAAAACAAAAGTAAAGGTCTAGATAGGCTTCAATGCAAATTACAAATATAAATGGATACCAATGCGGATTAATTCTAAATCAGATTTAGATTAAAGTTAAAAAGAATACATAAGTTCTGTTAAGAGTTATCTATATCACACTCAGGCTTGATCACGTCATCAGCTTTAGATAACTAAAAATCTTTCAAAGATCTTTTTAAAAAAGTTATAGTAAATCCCATACCAATTCCATAAACTTCTAAATTATGTAATTACATAATTGGAATCAATATTAGAGAAAATTAGGATAGCTTTTATGAGGTGAAGGTAATATGGGATTGCTTTCTTAGAAAAATGTTTGCAAAAACACATAAAATAATACTCTGGTAACATGAAAATAGTCGTCCAGCAGTCTCTGAAGGCAGTGATCACAGCTGTAATAAAAGGGAATGAAAAGGGAAAAAATTCACAGCATAATTTTGTTTTTTAATAATAAATAAATACCTCTAATACTTAATGTGTATATTAATGTTTAAAATCTACACACTTTAGTGAGAGCCATACCTCTGATAGATTTACTCTTTGGGGATAACATTTTTTTACAACTTGTTGGTTTTTTTAAAGTTGTTTTACTGTTAAGTGATGAGCAGTCTATGTAAAATTGTATATATAAAATTGTCTACCGGTACGGAGTGCTGTCAACATATATGCATATGTAGTAATATTCCAGGCATTTTTAGTGTAGTTTATTGTTCGGGCTTCCAATAAGCCAGACAAAATCATGTACAAGAACATTAAGGATTAAGGGAAGTGGTTTCCTTTAGGTGATTGTTGGCAAAAATTCACCTTCCCATTATAACAGTAAATGGACAGTAACGTAGCTGGCTACTACAAATTTGGATTCCCGGTTTTCAGAGCTGTTGCATGTCTCAAGTTTGTGGCTTCTCTGGATGTCTTTTTCGTAGGAAAAGGTGCCACGGTGTTGGGTAAATGTGCCACGTTTCTTCTTTGTAAATATTCAACTCCAATTTTTGAACATACAGTTCTAGTAAAAATAAGTCAACGATGTAATGTCTATTTAAATACATTTGATCTAGTCCTTTGTGCTTAAATTAGATTCCATGCTAAGCTGGAATCAACCGTGTGTTAAAACTTAAACATTTATATGGTCCATCCTCTCCTTCACACACGGATACGAGATAGAAATGTGTGTGAAAACTTCTTACCACTTAAATGCTGTAAGAAAAACAAACAAACAAAAAAAAACCAAACAAAAAAAAGCTTGTATGCATGGGCTTAAAAAAAAAAAAAAGAATACCTGCCATGAAACCTTTTATGGAGCACATTTCTAATTTGCTTTGCTAAATGGATATATTCCCTGATAAAGCAACACAAAAGACAAGCTCTGCCTTTTAATTTGTTTATCACACCGTTCCTAGCTCTCCGCTAAAGAAAAGTACATTTTGTATATTTTTAAAAAATATATGTATACCCATGAAACAAGTCTTTCAAAACCTTAGCGCCCCCCTCCCAGCTGCCTCCTGGATTTCCACTTTTGAGTTTCGGGTCCTTGCACAACTCCTAAGACGTGCAGTAAAAACTCTCTTTTCTTCCCATTCCTGGCAGAGAACCGTCCTCAGAGATCTCCCTCCACGTCTCCACCCCGATTCCCTCTCTCTCCCCCCGGATTCCACCGGCGCCTCCCGCCCTCCGCCCCCCCCCCGCTACCCGCTCCGCCGGGAACTTGTGTACACACTGCGCGGCCGCCCCGAGCGCGGAGCTCGTGGCTCCGGAGGGGTGCGGTCAGCGCGGCGGAGGCGGGGCTCCGGGAGCGCCTCCTCCTCCTCATAGGCTGGCCGTGCTGGCCAGGCCGGCCTTGGGGCCTCGGGATTCGCCCTTCGAGCTGCCAGTCCAGCCGGCGGGCCACGCCCACCCGGAGTTGGGTAAAAGAGACGCGGGCGTCAAGTGTCAGTAGTCGCGGGGCAGGTACGCGCGTTCGCAGCTCCCTCGCGCAGACCGGCGGCGGCGGGAGCGGGCTCCGGCGAGCGAGAGAGCGGGGCGGGGCGGGAGAAAGTGGCCGCCCGGAGGACGTTGGCGTATTTTTTTGGTGTTTTTTTTCACGCGTGGCGGAGCGCGGAAGAGTTTTGCTTTCCGTGCGCGCCTTCGAAAGCCGTGCCTACCGGAGTAGTGGGCTGAGGGGTCCGCCCGGAGCCTCCCCTCCTCCGCCTCCTCCTCTGCCTCCTCCTCCTCCGCCGCCGCCTCCGCCCGCGGCCCCGCGCGGAGCTCGCCGGCCCGAGCCACAGCGCGCGTCCCGTGGGAAGCGCGCCCGACCCGCGCCCAGCGCCCCCGAGTGCCCATGGCCACGCGGGTGCTGTCCCTGAGCGCCCGCCTGGGACCCGTGCCGCAGCCGCCGGCCCCGCAGGACGAGCCCGTGTTCGCGCAGCTCAAGCCCGTGCTGGGCGCCGCGAACCCGGCCCGCGACGCGGCGCTCTTCGGCGGCGAGGAGCTGAAGCACCCGCACCACCACCCGCAGGCGCAGCCCGCGCACCCGCAGCCCCCGCAGCCCGCGCCGCCGCCCGCGCCGGGCCCGCGGCTGCCCCCCGAGGAGCTGGTCCAGGTAGGCAGAGCGGCTGCCCCCCCTCTTTCCCTCCCGCCCTCCCTGCTTCCCTCCTGCCCGGGGTTCGGGCGTGTCCCGCCGCTGCGACGCGCGGGCGACAGGGGCCGCTCCAGGCTGGGACGCGCGTCGGGGCTCCATGGGAGCCGGAGCCCGGGGGGCAGCCCCGCCCTGCTCTCCTGGCCAGGGCACCCCGTTTAGCAGGGAGAAAGTCGATCTGGACAGTGGGGTGGGGTGGTGTGTGTGTGTAGTGTGTGTGTGTGTGTGTAGGTTGGTGGGTGGGTGGGTTGGTGGATGGGGGGTGTCCTTGGATGAGTGGGTCCTGGCCGGTCCGTCTGGGAAAGATCCCTGGGAAATGGGTGCTCGCGAGCACCTTTGGTTTTTTTCTTACATTTGGAGGCTCAGACCGCGTCTCTCACGCTCACATTGAATTCCGCCTTCCTTGCGCCTTCATCCCCCTCTCCTTTCAGGGCAGTGATGGCATTGGAAGCCCCTCTCTCCAGGCGCACGTCGTCTGGTGTGAAGTGGAGGCGCACATCGGGGTGCTGGGAGGGTCCTCCCCGGGAAGGGGGGGGGGCTCCTATTTTCTTACCTGTTGGCTCACCCTGCTCTAGACGCGATCGGGGAGCTAGCTGCCTTTGGGAGGGAGGCCGGAAAAGCACAGGCTGTATTGGGAGTGCTTTCCATTATTATTATTATTATTATTATTATTATTATTATTATTATTATTATTATTATTTTGCCTGAAAAGAAAGCCGGGGTGTTGTTTTCTCCATGTGTGCGCGCGTCCATTCCCCCGGAGCCGCGCCGGGAGCTGGCAGTTGGCTCTGACACTTGCCCGGCAGCCGAATTAGAGCAGCCGCCTGTTCCTTTCGCCCACGCGAGGGGAGTCATAGAGCCCAGAAAAAACTTCCCGGGACTTTTAGCCTGCCCCAAGGAAGAAAAAAAAAAAATTGGAAGCATACCCACACTCAAACAGCTGGAAGAGCTAAAATCAGAAACCACTAACCACCGCGGGAGCGGAGTGCACGAAAGGGTTTGCTTGGGTGTATTTCGAGGCGCTTCATGTACTAGCCCCTTTGCTTGCTACATTGTGTGTGTGCTGCCCGGCTCCCACGCGAGTGGGGGGTGGGGTGGTGGTGGGGGTCTGCGAGTGTCGCCGTGCTATGAATGGGCAGTGGCATTTGTCAGAGAGGTGACTCACATGAGAGCGAGAGCGTTAATTTTATTTTTAAGTCGTGTTTATCCGGGAAACCGAGTCTGCATCCTCATCGAAATGATACGAGGTCCGATAGGAAATGCTTTTGAACTTAAGTAGTAGCCAAAAAAAAAAAAACCTACTAGATTAAGATGTCACGGCTAATAATTTCGTGAGCCATCTAGTTTAAGATGTCTTTTTTAAAATTTCCTTTTCGGTGTTAAAAGAGGAGTTAAGTTTATGTGTTCTAGTAGGAGAGGAGATAGCTGTAAAAAGGCTTTTAAGACTTGTTACAAGTTGGATTATATATCTTTAAAAAGGCACCAGTTGAAAGCGATTTGGTTATTTCAGGATACCAGTTTTTTTGCATAGGAGACACCAAGAGTATAAGGCTTGATGAGCTTTTTACAGAGTAAGGGGGAATGTAGCATTGTCCCACTGAGGAGGACATGATAAATGTTTGGCTGATGACTGTGCTGGCCATACAGCAAGCAGCCTCTCCCCACCCACGGGCGCCTTAGCACCACTGTACCAAGGGAGTGATTTTCCCCTAGGTAATTAAAGATCTGTTCCAGATAGGGATATGAATAGGAACATTTCATTATCATATTAACCAATTACAGAATCTGCTGATTAAAATCAACATTTAGAACAAATGTTGAATGTGAACTTGTTCTTTCAGTGGATACTATGTTTTGATCAAAACATTGTATTTAGGTTCCTATTGAATTGTAAACCAAAAAAGGGCATCGAAATAGCTAAGGAATACATTTCATATTAGATATTTAAGCAATATATATAAATAAACAAATAAAAAAGCCACACAACCTCACAACTTTGCAATATTATATTTAAGGTTTGCTTAGTTAAAAAGCACACACACTTTAAAGACCTGTATAATATCGACATAATTGAGGTAGTTTTGCAAACTTAACTGTGAATCCTGCTTGTATATGAGCGATAAGGTGTACTATATTCTTGTATCAGAAAGGAGTATGTTCTGTTTGCTTCCTTTTTTCCTTGATTTGCCTCTTTTTTCCTTGATTTGCCTCATTCACTTTTTGTCCGCGGTTGATTCTTGGGAGCGATTTTACCAAATACACGTTTTACTGAGTTTCGTAAGGTTTGATGAACCAGTTATTACACAATTGACAAATAAACCTGATATGTTTATAAGCAACATTAGAAGGAGTTTGCCCAAGTACTTTTCACAGGGATTGTTGGGGAATTTTAGTAAGCGCCGCTTGTGTGTCCTTCCTGAGATGATGAATTAGGTGGATTATGCGTTTTTGTATCTTTTTTTCTTTTTTTTTCAGACAAGGTGTGAAATGGAGAAGTATCTGACACCTCAGCTTCCTCCAGTTTCTATGATTCCAGAGCATAAAAAGTATAGACGAGACAGTGCCTCAGTCGTAGACCAGTTCTTCACTGACAGTGAAGGGTTACCTTACAGCATCAACATGAACGTCTTCCTCCCTGACATCACTCACCTGAGAACTGGCCTCTACAAATCCCAGAGACCGTGCGTAACACACATCAAGACAGAACCCGTTACCATTTTCAGCCACCAGAGTGAAACGACTGCCCCTCCTCCGGCCCCAACTCAGGCCCTCCCCGAGTTCACCAGTATATTCAGCTCACACCAGACCGCAGCTCCAGAGGTGAACAATATTTTCATCAAACAAGAACTTCCTACACCAGATCTTCATCTCTCTGTCCCCCCGCAGGGCCACCTGTACCAGCTACTGAACACACCGGATCTAGATATGCCCAGTTCTACAAACCAGACAGCAGTAATGGACACTCTTAATGTCTCTATGTCAGCCGCCATGGCCGGCCTTAACACACACACCTCTGCTGTTCCGCAGACTACGATGAAGCAGTTCCAGGGCATGCCCCCTTGCACATACACAATGCCAAGTCAGTTTCTGCCACAACAGGCCACTTACTTTCCCCCGTCACCACCGAGCTCAGAGCCGGGAAGTCCAGATAGACAAGCAGAGATGCTCCAGAATTTAACCCCACCTCCATCCTATGCTGCTACAATTGCTTCTAAACTGGCAATTCACAACCCAAATTTACCCGCCACCCTGCCAGTTAATTCACAAAACATCCAACCTGTCAGATACAACAGAAGGAGTAACCCCGATCTGGAGAAACGACGCATCCACTACTGCGATTACCCTGGTATGTGATCTTGCCTGGTTGAAGCATCCTATTTAATGTTTGTATATATGTGCTTTTTCCCAAACTCAGGTTTTAAGTTACATAGGACAGTACTGCTTATCAATAAAAATCA
The DNA here is from genome assembly GCF_014108245.1 of Pipistrellus kuhlii. NCBI lineage: Eukaryota > Metazoa > Chordata > Mammalia > Chiroptera > Vespertilionidae > Pipistrellus > Pipistrellus kuhlii. The sequence goes on from NW_023425529.1 coordinate 130,936,611, forward strand.
CATACTTTGTTCTTTTCATATCCCTGCCGCCGGGCCTTTCCCTAATGTGTACCATTTAGTTGTCTACTGCTTATTTGAGGTTTCTTTTTTGTTTTTTTTTAAAGGCTAGACAATTTTGGAAAACGGTTACTTAGACTTTTTTCTTTAATATTAAATAAAAACTAGAATTTTTAGTTATGCCAAAGTTATTTAACATAACAATCTCCAATCATAAATTGGAGCTTTTAATTCTAAATTAAGTACCCTGAAAAAGATTACTTAAGTAAGGCAGGAGAAAATATGGTGTGATGATTGAAGTGGGGATTCAGTAAGGCTGTTATAAGAAGACAGTCTACACAGTAGATTTAAGGGTAGTTCATATATACTCATTCTTGAATGACATACATGACCCAAAATATGAACTGATGATACGGTAGTAATGAATATATTTGCAAGTTGCTGGCATAAGCTAATTTATGAATAAAGCAAGGTATAATTTATTGGCTGTGGTGCAGGATATGGCATGCCATACTAAATGAAAAAACAAGAAACGTTAGGGGTATAGAAAATGGCAGTCATCTTGGATAATGATTAACATTGTCAGCTCTGAAGCCATTAAAATTTTTAAATCGTTGAAGTATATGTTACTACCGTATTTTTCGGACCATAAGACGCTCCGGACCATAAGACGCACCAGTTTTTAGAGAAGGGAAATGAAGAAAAAAAGATTCTGAAACAAATAGTGTCCTAAAATATTTTATGTGCATTAAAACCCAACATCACAGTCATAAACACATGTAATCAACCCTGTAAAGTAAACAGCAGCATTTAGAACCATTTTAGAGCCAGGCAAGCACACAGAGACCACACAGAGCCGGGCAAGTAAAAAAACTTTTTTTTTAAAGTATATGTGTAGGCTATATTTGGACCATAAGACGCAGGGACTTTTTCCCCCCACTTCTGGGGGGGAAAAAGTGCGTCTTATGGTCTGAAAAATATGGTACTTACTATAAAGCACCTACTGGAATATAAACACATTTCCCATTTGTAGCTTGGTTTATTATCCTCTTTTTGCTAAAGTGATACATACACAAAGCAAATCACTCTAACAAGGTAATAGGCGAGTGCTTTTTAAAACCGAAGCTTGAGATATCTAGCATGAGAGATTTCTTCTTTAAAGCCAGATTTTAAACACTGAATCATCAAATGTAAAGATTTCAAAGGATCTCCAAAATGACAAGCTGTTCCTCTCCTGCTTTATTTTAGGCTGCACAAAAGTTTATACGAAATCTTCTCATTTAAAAGCTCACCTGAGGACTCATACTGGTATGTAATTTTCTTGTTAATTCTGTGAGTTGTGTAAATAGTGTAAGTGGTATTCATCCTTTTAAAAGCCAACACTTGTTTGATCTCTTCTTTCTTCTGTCAACTTTTATTTTTTAATGGCCTACCTTTTCAGCCCTGGCTTGGCTCAAAATTCAGTTCAGTGAAAAAGTCTGGTTCCAGGAAGGCTGATGTTCCCTCACTAAGGCCTTACCCTGTCACCTCACATAGAATTAATTACCCAAAAATGTAAACAGTGATGTTTACTAATGGATTTTTAAAGCTTATAATGGCATTGCTATTTCTTATCATAAAGGGAAGAAATAGAACTAATTTTTTTTTCTTTAACAAATCAGTTGGCTTCTATAAAGCTAAATTAAACATTAAAAACTCGCCCATTTAGCATGTAAAGCCTAACTGCTTAATACATTATCTTTAATTTTACCATTAGCCTAAAATATCAGTGTTGAGCATGTTTTATGTGCTTGATGAAAGGAAGGGCTGAAATTTCAGAGCATTAAAGTCAAACAGAGATCGGGTCGTAGTTTAGAAGTTTTTCTACACCCTACCCCAGCCCACATTGTGATGCATTTGAGAGACTTGATTTTATCTTATATTTCATCCTTTTTCAAAATGTGCTTTTAAATTTTATAAACATCTTTATCAAATGTATTCAATCACTTAAATGCTCCTTAATTTTAAAACTATATCAGAACCCATTTTAGGATGGAACCAGGTGGCATGCTTTCAAACCTTCAAATACCCAAAATATTTTCAACCACTTAGAGGTGGTTAGTATTTGTGATTTCGGTTAAATGGATAGCACTAAAGGAAAGAACTTATATGTAAAGTGATTATGTTTTGTTTTTCTCTCATTAAACAAAGCCTAACCTAAAGTTCAGAAGATAAGTTTGTTAATAAAAGCAATGACCTAGCAAAATGTTTTATTCCAGTATTGCTATGGAAACCAAAGTATTCAACAGTTCCTTTGAATGGGTTGTTGGATTAGTGTAAGGACTTGAATCTCCCCAGGCTAGATGTTTCTATGGAAATTGAGTTTTGATAAATGAAGTAGTTATCTCTAACTGCTGCATTAAAAAGTAAAAGCCTTTGAATGAAGGTCAGTTCTGAGACTTAGCATTGAGAGGAATATGACTGCCAGACATTTTGTATGCCTGTTAGGTATTGCTTGATACTTAATAAAACCTACATAGTGTTGGCAACAACGTGGTAGATTCCAGGGCTTTCTGAGAAACTGCTTTTAAAGAAAAAACATCTCTTTTATGAATCAGTGAAATGGATTGTTTTTTGGTCAGCCATTTTCAGATATAGACAATTAGGTTGTATAAAGGAAAAGATCCTGTTATCAGCGCAAAGTAGAAATTACATTTATAGTTGAACAAACTCCCATTACATGTAGAATAAACTCGATCTAAAGTTTTCAAAATAAAAATGACAGGAACACATTCCCTATAGAAATGCTAACATACTTTTGTGTACAATATATGTTAAGAAAGGAAACATTGAAAACAGGTTTTTACTTGAATTTTTATTAAAGAAGTGGAAGTATGAAACGTTCGAACTATTGTGTTGTGGGGCTTTCTTTTTTCTTTTCTTTTTTTTTTAAGTCCTTGAAAGGAGAGATAGGAGAGGAACATGTTTTTCATGAGGTTAAAGTCTCCTAATAAAAGAGGGGTGCGATTGATATAGCGATGTAATCAAGTGCTATTGCAGGGATGTAGTCAGAGCATATCTAAATGGCCTTGCAACCCCTGCAAGCCAGGGTTTAGTGCTCTGAATGCTTATACCTGCAATCCTGGAACTTGACCTGCTGGCAAGGAAATTTAATAGTGGGTTGTCTTAACAAAGCTTGTACTAATAAAAACAAACTGAAAAGAGGACTGAAGCCTAGTTTGGTTCCCTTGCATCAACTTTTTTTTTTTTTCACGTGATCGTAAACAGTGTGGCCATGGACATGTAATGAGTGAAACCATTTAATCCAGTTTAATAAAGTTTTGTTTGATAGTCTTTCAGATGCCTTGAGCAGGGTTTGTAACAGACTTGTTCATCTGGCTAAACCCGTTCTTGGGTAATCATAGAGCATTGAGGTTGTTTTCTCCTCATTTCTAGTTTCTAGACAATGCCTTTTAAAAATTACCTCCTCCCTACCCTGCCTGTTGTTTTTTAACGAATGTATCTGAAGCCAGAGAGGTTTGGGTTTCCCCTCCCCCAGTCCTTTTTAAGGCTCGGGCATTTCTAAAGTACTTCTCTCATTTAATAGCTTTTCTTGTTCTCTCTCTGTCCTCCCTGCCCAATCTATATGGAAATGTTGATCTTCTATTTGACAATATAAAAGTTATTTTTTAAATGACTGCCATTTTGCAGGCAGAATGTGAAGCACCCTAGCATTTCTTTGGAATGAAATTGTAAATGCTTTAAAATGTCAAGTTACCTTATGCTTTAAAATGGTTTAAGCAATTAAAACAACCTACATCTGAGTTCCATTGCTGATTCTGAATTTTCAGATTGTAAATGCTTCTTAACTTGATTTGCAAATTGAACATAAGGAAATAGTCTTTCCAAAACAAGACTTTTCAAAAACAATTTTGGATGAAAGAGTAGATATTTTCTTGAACCAGAAGTCTCATAGCATTCAAGTTTTTCCTAAGTTCATACCCTTTGGGTTTTTTTTTTTAATTAATTCAGAAAGAGTAGACAATACCAAGTTCTGTCTTCGTATGATTAGACAAAATATCTGACTCAATTTCAGGAAATAATGATATTTCACTTTTAAAAGCATGTTATGTCTTTATGTACATAATGACATACATAAAAGGTGCCCCTTATATAGAGAGAGGAGTGTGGGTGGTTGTGTATGTTACAATGCCATGTCATGCCTCTCCTTAGACATAATCGTGGCTGTTTCTAGGTAAGTGTCAAGAAGTGATAAATTTCCAAATAAAAATACTTGTACTTTTAACAACATTTAAATGTGAACATTACTAAATTTGAGTATACCTCATGATGTATTCAAGGGGCTGCACTCATTGCCACCGTTTAAAAGTTGCTCCCAAGCAGCTTGCTTTTTCTAAAAATTCACATACCATTTTGCCTATCTTTAATTTCATAATGAAGGTTTAAAATAACTCAGAGTATAATAAGTACAAAGAAAAATTTGGAAGAAATTGAAAAGTTGTTCTTACCACTCATACTGGGTATTTTTTGTTTGTTGTTGTTTGTTTGTTTTTTGTATGCTTATGAGTACCATAAGTTAAAATATACTTTTTACATTGAATGTGGAAATTTCTTTGAAAACTTGTGCCCAAACGTTAGTAAAAAAGTACTTTCCGAAGAAAAAATTCTGAAAAAGTAGATAGTGAACATAATATAGGTGTTTGAAACCTAGTGGTTTTAGTCACATGTGTGAATATGCACTTAACCCTAGGGGCTATGCTAAAGCAGTTGGGGAATTAGGGTCTAGTAACATTTTTTAGATCACTTATCAGTCTCGGCTATCTGGAACAGGGCAGAAAATGAGCACTTGTACAGAAAAAGTCTTTGAGCAGCATGCACACTTGGCTCAAGTATCCCTTAGACCCACACTTTGTGCACGAGCTGTTAAGGTACACTGATCCCAAAATGGCTTGCTAATGGTTGACAGGAAAGGTCAATTGGAAACAACCCCACAAAAGAAAATGGAAACCTACAAATAGCATAGGAACACAAAATGGACTCATTGTCAGTGCTGCATTGCACAGTGAGCTGTGTTCGGGATTCCGGAGGAAGTCTTAGAAAGATTTTTAGCCCAAGCCTCGTTGGGAAGGGGGTAAAGTCCCATGTTCTGCTTTACTTGATTATGTAGGACACTATTTCCTAATGACATTTATATTAAAATGCCACTATGTGTGTTTTAAAATCATAATCTCTGATTGAGATTTGTTGCTAAGCATTGATTTTAGTCTGTTTGGGTACTAAAAAAATCCTTAGATATAAATTTCTGTATAATTCTATGCTCTGCATTACTATCTATTAAACATGCTATGTATAATTTTTATTTTTAAAATATTGACAGTGTTTGACAATTTTTTTGTATTTTCCCTATAAAAGAAATATTTAAAAAATTCTGAATATGAGTTTTTTGGTTTGGAAATGTGGAAAAGAGTGTGAATGGCTTTTAAAAATATGAAAATTTTCACTTAAAAATTATTTAGAACTAAAATCAGCATAAGGATAGTGTAATATCTGGACTTTATGGAGATGAATGATATAATTTGGATCTAGGGATCAATATTGGTTAAATGTGTAATTTTTGTTACTGGTAGAGGTTAAAATTTTGTAGATTGAAATTTAGTGCCCAATGATTTTTTTGAGTCTGTATTTCAAAGCTGTGCAGGAAAAAGTATCAATTTAGCTTATAGTGTTAGATGTTACTAAAATATTTATAAATTATTTTCATTTTTAGCTTTATTTTATATTTTGACAATTTCAAGCTTATGTAAAATAAAAAAGTAGTGGTTTAAAGAGACCTGCTGGTCTCAGACCTCTGGAAAGGTATTTATGAGTTTGAAAGCTTAGAAACAATTTCTTTTTAATGACTCTCACTGGGAAGTTTAAACCTTGCTTTTAGGACTTGTTCTTTCACCTGAAAAACATTTACATAGGAAATTTTTGTTCTGCAATGATAAAGCTTGTCAAAGGTTAAGAAGTTTAATTTGATTGCATTCTTTTACCAATCTTGCAGTGAATCTCTTTATAAACTAGTGGGAGAAGATCATTTCTAAGTAGATTAAATAGAATTGCTAAAGTTGAGATAGAAACAATCAGCTGTAAAGGTAGTTTAATCACCCAAGGTTTTTACTTTGCCAGATATTTTTAGTTCTATAGAATGTAGTAGCTGTTTACTTCACGACCTACATCTTTTCTGGTGAAAGCTTAGAAACAAAGTAATGTCCTACTTTAGTAAAAGTATCTCTGTAGCAGCATTCTTATTCTGTCAGCCTGTGTTATTTATATTCAAGGATCTCCAGCAATTCTGATTAAGGGTAGCTTATTCTTTTAGAAGTACCCTGTCACTAACATTCATTAAAAAACATCTAGGCAAAAGAATAAATTTCTTTTTTAAATAACTTTATGAATGCAAACCTTTGAGTTGGGAGGAATCCTCTTGGTCAATTCAAATTGAGAGAAAGGAATAAACCAGAGAGAGACAAGTACCATATGATTTCACTCATATGTGGAATCTAATGAACAAACGGAACCAACAAGCAAAATAAAAACAGATTCACAAATGGGGAGCAGGCAGACAGCTCTGCTGGGTTGGGTTGGGGGGGCCTGGGAGAGATTGAACAAAAAAGGGGGAAAAAAGATACTCATGGACATGGACAACGGTGTAGTGATTGGAGAGGGAAGAGGAGGGGTAGATGGAGGTGGAAGAGGGTATAGGAGGATAAATGGTGATAGAAAAAATAAAACAGGATATTTAGTACACATTCGGTGCTGGGAAAATAAAAACATGGAATTTTTCTGTATTGTCAAAGTAAAGGTAAAATATTTCAATACTTGAAAAAATTTTAGTTTGTACCCTTATTATGAGAAAGTGAATCTGAATGTTGTCTTTAGACTGAACAATTGGTATTTCATTCCACTGTTAATGATAGAGGATGTTTTCCATTGTTTTTGTTGAGAACTCTCAGTAGCAGCAGTAGCTTAGAGCCTAGAGATTCATTCTGTTGGATATAGACAGTCCTTTGGCAGCTTATCCCCATATCCAGCCCCGTTTAGGTTTGGCAGATCACTGCTCTTTGTTCCCAGGAGGAGGACCAGCAGTAGGGACTCCAGAATGTCTTAGTTTTCCTCAAATGTATCTAATACTATAGAAGAAAACTTGTTTGTGTAGAATTTACTTATTCCTGTACAACTGTTGAATGAATAATACCTGATTGTGAACTTGGCCTCCTGAAGAGGCAAAAAGCACGATTCTCACATAAATGCACATTCAGTCAGATTATCCTCTGTGGTCTGAGGTAGTAGAGAAAATCCCCTATTGCAGGTGGGGCCATAAAAAAGGGATAATCCAATAGTCTCACACTAGATGCTATCCTGTCTCTTACACTTTCCCTTCTTTTCATTAATGAAAATAGCAGAGCTGATCAGACTTCAGCCAAATTTAAAGAAGTATTAAGAGAAGTGTGGCATTTATAGCCAGAATAGAAGCCAGTGTTTGTCCTTGAGGAACTTTCAAAGCCAGTGGAGGCAAAATTATAACTATTTGAAGCCTTCATGCAGCAGTATAGGTGCAAGTGAAACCAGTCATTCAAAAGAGAATTTAACTGATGTTAATAAAGATATTTTGTAAGTTACTGGCACTGACATAAAATTAGGAATTATTGAGCATAAATTATCCTACTTGTTCTTTTTTAAGATATCTAATATTTATAGATTTCCTTAATTTGGGGATTAATGTTTTTTATTTCTTTACCTTTTATTTAAAACTGTAGAGACAGTTTCACACTCTAAAATTCCTTAAGTTTCTAATTATTTTGGAAAAAAATTAATTTCTAAATTGCATGAAAATATTTTCCTTCTGAAATATTAGCTTGCTTTGAGGCTCAGATTTTAAGTACTAATTATTAAAATGATTTATTCTACTTTAACAGTTTGCTTTAAGTCTCAATATAGGATATGGATTTTAAGTTCCTTGAAGTTGGAGACCAAGTCTTACTTTTTGTATTTTGCAAGTCATTATTTAGTACAGGTTACACTCTTATTCACTAAACATTGGCTTTAATTCTGATGGTTTTAGCCTTTATCAGATGTCATTGATTTGGATAATCTCTAAGTTTTCAGAAAGAAAACCAGATATGTAGATTCGCTATGATAAACTTAAAAAAACCAACATGCTATTGATTTCAGAGAGGAAGAGAGATTGAGAGATAGAAACATCAGTGGTGAGAGAGAGTCACTAATCCGCTTGCCTCCTGTATGCCCTACAATGGGGGTGGAGCCCATAACCCAGACACATGCTCTGACCACCTGGTTCATAGGTCAATGGTCAACCACTGAGCCACGCTGGCTGGGCTGCTATAATAAACTTTTAAAAAGTCACAAAATAACAAAATATTTTCATCTATGATATTTTTCTTTTGTTAGAAAAATTGATGTAGAACATTCTAGGGAAAGGCTTTGGCATGAGTCTATTGAATATTTCTATGGCAGAGCAGAGGAATCTCTCATTCTGTTAATGCTAGGTTCAGAATTTTTTACCTGTTCATCAGAGAGGAAAAAATAAGAATTTTTTAGTTCATCACTAAAGATTTTTCAAATACTTCATAAACATATTGTGTGGATAACCCACTGAAATTCACTTAGCCTGGGATAAAGGGGAACCACCCTAATATATAAAAAGCCAGGGGCCATCACAACCAAAACAACCCGACAAATGACTGAACATAGACTGCAAATGACTGAACACAGACTGCGTGGGGAGACCAGATCAGCAGGGGGGCAGTTGGGGGCAATCAGGCAGGCAGATAGGTGAGCAGTTAGGAGCCAGTGGTCCCAGATTGCGAGAGGGATGTCTGACTGCCGGTTTAGGTCCAATCGGACATCTCCTCAGGGTCCCAGATTGGAGAGGGTGCAGGCTGGGCAGAGGGGATCCCCATGCATGAATTTTGTGCACCGGGCCTCTAGTTGTTAGATAATAATTGGGATCGGGGACGAAACCGGTTTGGCTCAATGGATAGAGCGTCGGCTTGGGGACTGAAGCGTCCCAGGTTCGATCCCAGTCAAAGGGCATATACCTTGGTTGCAAGCATATCAATGACTCTCTCATTGATGTTTCTAACTATCTCTCTCCCTTCTTCTCTGTACAAAATCAATAAAATATATATTAAAAAAAATAATAATATTGTAATTGGGATCGTCAATGCCAACACAGGTCAGTTTTCAGGACTCAGTGCTTCAGATAGTCTGGGTTAAGGCCTACTTGGAGTCTCTTAAACTTAACTGACCTTCAGAAGTGGCCTTGAAATCTTTAAATAAATTTGAACACTATCTAGGTGTTCTCTAAATCATTCATATAGAGAGTATTAATGTTTGCTAATGGAGGGCTTAAGAAGGACATTAGGGATAAGTGGCAGGCTAGGATTCTTAATGTGGAGCTCATCATTTTTTACTTCTAACTCAAGCTATTGTGAGGACTAAGTGAAACTATGAGAAGTGCCTAACTCTATAATGTGCCCAATGGATGTTCATGCCTGTGCCTGGAATTGTTTTTGTTAAATATTTTTTATAAAATATATTTATTGACTTTGTCAGTATGGATAGTGTATATGTTTAAGTTGGATTTTTTTTTTTTTTTTTTTTTTTTAAGATTAGGGATTCCTAACAAAAATAGTCCTAGTAATTTTAAAATAGAATGAGAGAATGCATACTTCTTTTGCGATAAAGTGGAAGCTTGTTTTCCAGGCTGTACAAACTTGTCACTTTTTTCTCTTTGCCTTTGGAGAGTTTCACATTAACAACACGAGAACTTAAAAATAACGTTGATGTTGAAAGAGCTTAACTAAATATTTTAAATTGGTGGTATTGGAAAAGGATTCTGTAAAAATCCAATTAAACTTTTGAAAGTTCTGTCCTGTTGAAATAACTTAAAGGAAGTCAGTTTGGTTTCCCAGAAGTACTGTGCATAGTGTTTCTGGCTGAGGAAGAAAGGCACAAATTGGCTATTTGGCCAGAAATTGGGTACCAGCTTCCTCTACAGTGTTTTACTTGAGCCGTGTTGACACTTGAACAAATCCCATAGAAACTGCCCAAAGTGGGGAACAGTTGTCCTTGCTTTTATAGTCAAGACTTGGTCCCATAATTAATGTCCCAGACACTGGTAGTATTCTTGGCTGAACAACCTATAGATGTGCATAATTTGGGAGCAAAATCACAAATATTTTAGGAAGTTTAATAGCTACCGTTTTCTAACCAATCAGTAAAGTAAACTTTAAAAAAATATTGGTACAGTTTATTGCTCCATAGCCAATAAAAATAGTGAACAAAAAGAGTCTAGTGTCCCTAGTTTCTTAAACTTTGAAAAGTCTGAATGATTTTTAAAATTGGGGCACTTGAGGAATTTTTTTCCTTGCCTCAGACAGCAGCAATAATTTGCCATTAAGCGACAGTAAGGTATTTAACCAACATGTTTGTTTTTGTGACTTTATTTTTCATGAGGAACAAAAACAAGTGTGCAAAAAGATAAAAAAAATTTTGTATTTGATTTACATCTGCAAGAGTGATAGCTCCCTTTACTGCTAGTATTAAAACATCTATGAAGTAAACAGATTAAATGTGATTATAAGCGAAAGAAAAGTAATTTATTTCTTATGTTACTTAAAAGGTTTGAGTGAATTAGCTTAAAATCTTAGAATTTACTATGAGAAGAAAAAACAATCCAGGAATTGTGATGTCTATTTTAAAAATAGGAACCAAAAAGAGAATTTAAAAATAAAAATGGTTGTGTCTTGGTTCAGAGCCAGAGAAGAGGAGACAGGAAAGGTGGCTTGGGGATGCATACCATAAGGAGTTGAAAGAGAAATCTCATGGGAAATAATTGGTACAAATTTCACAGAGCCAGGCTGGCCCTTTCTTCTGGTCCTTACGGAGTTTAGTTTGAGAAACAGACTAGTTATCCGAATAGAAAAACCATATTAAGCACAAGCTGTAGTAGAAATCTCAGTTGATGTGGGCAATGTCATTTAAAATGTGGACACAGTTGAGTAATCTTACAACTTCCTGAATATGATACTGCTAAATCAGGCAGAAAGGTGGTTGAGTTTCATGGTGACAGTGTTCAAGGCAACCCTGAGGTCCTTCTCTTTCAGAAGAAAACATTTTAAAAGGAATTTCAGAGTTTTAAAATGCATCCATATACAACTCGACTATAAACCAACAATACTTTTAATATGTAAATTTATCTCACAAGCTCTCATCTTAAACTAACATTCATAGGCAATTATAATAATGAAGCATACTATATAGAAACTAGTAAAGTTCAGTGGGAGATTCTTAGAGTTTAGGATTTATTTAGGGAACTACATAATCTCAAAATAGGATTAATTAATTCTAAAACTAGTAGCTTTGAAAGATTAGCAAACTTTAGATAACTTTAAAAGTAATACAAATTGCCATCGGGTGGCAGCTCAGTTATCAACTAAAGAGAGCTGTGAAAGAATAGGTAGATTGAATGATTAGGGACTTTTAAAAGTACGTATTAACACATGTAAGCTCCATGAAGCCAGGCATTTTTTGGTTTTACTGGCTGTGCTATTCCAAGCATTCAGGGCAGTGCCACCCATATAGTAGGAACTTGGCAAATCACGTATAAGAATGGGCAGTGCTTTACAAAGAAAGAGGAATGCAAGTATTCTTCTTTCTTTGTAAAGCAAAGAAAGATATAAATCAGCAAGTATTAGAATTATTATGGTTGTTTCATGACTAAAGTGAAATGGTTAGTATAAGACTGATCTGGTTGAGGAGTTTATTAAATAATCAAATGCTGTATAAAGCTTTAACAACATTGAACTTGAAACTTCTAGTTGTTCTGCTTCAATGTGTATGTACCACTGTGGATTTCTAAGAGCAGGTGCCCTAATACCCCATTTTGGAGGCTGTGTGTTCAAGGGAACTGTTGTATATGCTGGCAGTTTTAGTCTGGCTAATAGAGAAACATAGAGGACCAGTCTGTGAAGTAAAGGGTTGCAGTTGTGGGACTTTAAATTCATTGTATTGGTGATCTGAGAAGTACCCTCCCTCTTAAGTACAGTCTTTAATTTTTTCTTCTCTTGGTCAATTTATAGCCATTAGTCCTAATCTCACTTAATGTGGGTTTGTAGACATTGTGTTCCCATAGTAATGATAAAGCACCCAAGCTATCTAGCTATTTTTATGGATTTACACATACAGGAGTGCTGATTCAACTTGCACATTTAAAATTGCAAGTTTTTCATTCTTTACTTTCTCTTTATGATTTCTTCATATGATAAAAATTTCTTTTCAGGCAGGATCTATGATGTTTGTCTTAACAAGCAGGGCACCTCATCTCTTCTCTTTGTTCATTTGTCACAGGTGAGAAGCCATACAAATGCACCTGGGAAGGCTGCGACTGGAGGTTCGCTCGCTCTGATGAGCTGACGCGCCACTACCGGAAGCACACCGGGGCCAAGCCGTTCCAGTGCGGGGTGTGCAACCGCAGCTTCTCCCGCTCCGACCACCTGGCCTTGCACATGAAGAGGCACCAGAACTGAGCTGCGGTGAGGGCCCGCGTGCCCGTGCAGTCACACCGCTGGTCTGCAGCTCACTTGGCAAAATTTTAACTACAAACTTAACTATATATATATAAAAAGCAAAAGCAAAAAAAAAACCAAAACCCTGGAAATGTATATTTTGTATATTTGAGAAAACGGAGTACATTGTATTAATGCCAAAGTGTTTGGTCCTTTTAGGAATCTGGAATGCTTGCTGTAATGTATATGGCTTTACTCAAGCAGATTTCATCTCAAGACAGGCAGAGCATCTCAGCGTGGGTAGGGGCATGGGCGTGAAATGTGTTTGCCGCGTTTTTTACCTAAGCACCATCGTTTAACGTGACAGTGTTTAGTAAACAAGTCAGTTGGCAGGCACAGGAAGAAGGCTGGATTGTATGTCAAGATTTTACTTGACATCAAGTTGTTTTTCAGTAATAGAATGATTCCTTAGAGGTACGCAGTGTACCTGGCAATTCACAAATAGCCATTGAACAAATAAGTGTTTGTTTTGTTATGTTTTTTTATGAGTTGCCTATATTTGCTATTCAAATTTTGTAAATATGCAAATCAGCTTTACAGGTTTATTACAAGTTTTCTAAGATACTTTTGGGGAGAAATCATAAGTAATTTGAAAATAACCATGAGTTGAGTACATTTACAGTTAGAATTTTGTTGTAAGATACCTCTTAAAACCTTATCAAATTCATTTCTTAGGGGGAAAGATAATCATTCAAATGAACTTAAAAACCAGGTATAATGCACTGATTAAAATGGGATTTTATTTTAAATATGAAAGAGTTTTATATGAATTGTGAACTCAAGAGCTTAAAGATAGTTACAATATATGAAAGTTAAACCTCTTGAAATAAGCTAAACAGTATCATTTTACAGGAGGAGGACTTACATGGCAATGCTAAATTTATGATGCAGTTTTCATGTATGAAAATGTTGAATTTATGATGCAGTTTTCATATACTGAGTTATTCATACAGTACTGTTGGTTAAATGCCAGCTTAAGTGGATTTTGCATGTAATATACAGTGACACAGTAATTTTACCTAAATTACAGTGCAGTTTAGTTAATCTATTGTTCATATTGACTCAGTGTCTACCTTTAATTACAAATGACATGTTGAAAACTTAAGGAAGCAAGTGCTGCATATATGCAATATAAAATAGTAATGTGATGCTGATGCTAATTAACCAAAGGGCAGAATAAATAAGCAAAATGCCAAAAGGGGTCTTAATTGAAATGAAATTTTAATTTTGTTTTTAAAATATTGTTTATTTATTTTGTGGTAATATAGTAAGTTTTTTTTTTTTAGAAAATTTTCATAACGATAAATTATAGTTTTGTTTGTTAGAAAAGTTGCTCTAAGACGTGTAAATAGATGACAAGTGGTGTAAATAATTTTGTAAGCGGCTTCAAAATGTTTATACGTGGAACATAACTACATAAAAAGCTAAAATTGGTTGCTGTTTTGCTTCTTTTTCCCTCTTATTTTTGTATTGTGGTCATTTCCTATGCAAATAATGGAGCAAACAGCTGTATAGTTGTAGAATTTTTTTGAGAGAATGAGATGTTTATATATTAATGACAATTTTTTTTGGAAAATAAAAAGTGCCTAAAAGATTCATGTTGTGCCTTCTTCACCTACAATAGCAAAACTGGCAAATTTTGGAAAACAAAAACTAGCAAACTATATTTCCAAAGCTATTTAAAGCCACAGTCACCAACTGGTGATCTGCAAACCACTGGTGGTCTGTGAGGTCCAAGAGTCTGGCAACCACTGGTTTAAAGGGTCTGTTTATCAGGGCAGTTAATAAAAGTTCTTACATTGAACAAATACCTATCTTTGTTTAAGACAAAAGACCTCTCATGTCTTAAACAAAGGTAGGTATTTGTTCTATGAATCTATAATTAGAGGTATAAAGGGAGGCATAATTCATGAATGCTTATTCTCCCCCCTCCCCCTTGTTGATGTGGTGAAAATGGAACTTTGGTCTTCCTCCTAAAAACTTAATCCCAGTTGGTTGATGAGAAACACATAAGATAAATCCCAATTCAGGGACATTCTACAAAATAACTCCAGCTCTGGCCAGTGTGGCTCCGTTGAGCCGAAATGTCTGGTTCTATTCCCAATCAGAGCAAATGGCTGGGTTGTAGGTTTGGTCCCCGGGGTGCCCCCCCTCCACCACTGAGTGAGGTTTCCTCTCTTCAATAAAAAACAATGCGAAACTGTCAATATGAAAAACAAGGAAAAATCAAAGAAGCTGTCAGCAGGAGAAGCTCAAGGAAACATGACAACTAAATGTAATATGTAAATTATAGGGAATTCTGAGAGAGAGATAAATTATAGGGAATTCTGGCACACAAAAAAGCACTTTAGAGAAAAATGGGAAATTGAATAAAATATGGAATTAAAATTTAATTTTTTTAGTTAATTCTCACCTGAGGATTTTTTTTTTTCCCCATTGAATTTTTTAGAGAGTGTAAGGGAGGGGGAAAGACAGACACATTACTTTTACCTCCTGCATGTGCCTAATCAGGGCTGGGAACTGAGGTTCACACTTTACCTAGAATTGAACCCAGGACCCTTCTCTATGCAGGCCAGGGCTGGAATTTAACATTTTAATATTGGTTTACTGCTTATGACAAATGTGTCACACATTAAACTACTAGATGCTCAGTGCACAAAATTTGTGCACTGCATCCTCTGGCAACCCCAGGACCACTGGCTCCTAACTGCTCGCCTGCCTGCCTGCCTCATCACCCCTAACCACTCGCCTGCCTTCCTCATCACCTCTTACCCCTCTGCCTGCCTGCCTCATCACCCCTAATGGCTTGCTAGCCTGGCTGATCGCCCCTTTACTGCTCTGCTTTGCAGTAATTCTACAAATCTAAACTGTCGGATTGCCCCTTTACCGCTCACCTGCCTGACTGATTGATCCTAACTGCCTCTGCCTCAGCCCCTGCCACCTTTTTCTTCATCCAGAAGGACATCCGGAAGGCTTGGTGGTCTAATTAGCATATAATCTTTATTATAGATAGAGAATAGGGAGGGATATAACAGGAATTCCATTTTATCTTTGCAGTAATTCTACAAATCTAAACTTTTACAATAAGCTTTTTATTTTTATTTAAAAAATTATATTTTATTGATTTCAGAGAGGAAGGGAGAGGGAGATAGAAACATCATTGATTGACTGCCTACTCCATGTCCCCTACTAAGGATCGAGCCTGAAACCTAGGCACATGTCCTTGACTGGAATCAAACCCAGAACCCTTCAGTCCACAGGCCGACACTCTATCCACTGAATCAAACCAGCTAGGGCAAGAAGTTCTTTTAGAAGCAAAGAATCAGTGTGATTATTATATATTTTATGTATTTTTCAATAAATGGGAAAATCTCTGATATTGGAGCTGAAATGAAATTTTCAGTTATGTAATATGGCATCATAAGTTTATCTAGACTCTTTTGTTGTTGTTTAAATTCTTTATTGTTTAAAGTAGTACATATGTCTTCTTTTTCCCCCCATTGACCTCTCCCTGGCCACTCCCATGCCAAACACATGCCCTCACCCCCCTTTTGTCTGTTCATTGGTGCTCATAGGCATGCATACAAGTCCTTTGGTTGATCTCTTACTCCTCCTGGGCCCCCGCCACCTTCCCTCTTAGGTTGGAAGGTCTGTTTGATGCTTCTATGTCTCTAGCTCTATTTTATTTAATCAGTTTATGTTATTCATTATATTCCACAAATGACTGAGATCATGTGATATTTATGTTTCTCCAATTGGCTTATATCGCTTAGCATAATGCTCTCCAAGACCATCCATGCTGTTGCAAATGGTAAGAGTTTCTTCTTTTTTATAGCAGCATAATATTCCATTGTGTAATACCACGATTTTTAAACCCATTTGCTGATGGGCACTTTCACTGTTTCCAAATCTTAGTTATTGTATATCTAGTCTCTTGAGTCCTCATTCTTCCCTGTCATTTAAGTTAATATCCAGCTCAAGAATATAATACAAATCACTCCCTAGCCAGAATTTCTCAGTTTTATAATTTTTTTGGCTTAAATTTATCTCTAGAAATTGAAATAGGGAGGCTATAGTGGTTTTTTTTTGTTTTGTTTTATTTTGTTTTTTAAGCAACTCCATATATATATATGTCCAGTAACAAATCAGGGGTGTATCAGTATTCAGTTGTAATTGATAATTCTATTATATGAATTACAAAATTTCCTTGTGAGTAGAAACTTTCACTTATTTTGGTTCCCAGCACTTAATTGTATTAATCTTCCTAAAACTTAAATACTATTTTACTCCAGGTTGCACAGCACAAATGTTTTGAGTCCTCTTTCCCTCTTTCCCTCCCTGAAGCTCAAACTCACTTCAGGCCCTCTGTCTGTATTAACCATACTCATTAGAACTTCTTTTGTATTTGGAGACATGATAATTTAACATTTGAATTATTTTCTACCATAAATGTTTTTCTTATTTTTTTTTCCTTCTTTTTCACTTATCTTTATTGTTGAAAGTATTACAGATGTCCTCTCTCTCCCCACCACACTAACCCCCTCCACTCCGCACCTACCCCAACCCCCACCTTCACTGCATTATTATGTGTCCATGAGTTATGCATATATGCATATATGTGTTTTAATTCCTCAGATTGTCAGCTCCTTGGAAGAAGCACCACTTCTTAGATTGCCTTTGTATTTCTTGCTCTTATTGATAAAGTAGATGTCAAAAAATAACTATGGAGCTGTATGAAATGGCTTAAGCCCAGCAGGAATGGAATCAATCTATCTCCAATTTTTCTTTTAGCTATAGCAACACTATAGCATGTTGCTATAATGTTGGTTTTAGATTGTTGATACGGTGTGTGTGAAACAGATAAGGTGAGCAAACAGGTAATGCCTTGTGAATTTTTAAACATTATTAGGGTGTTTTCAAGGGAAAATTATTTTAGACAACTATGACTTAATGCCCTTCAACTCTGCAAATAATGTAATTGCTGATTATTAGCACATCCATTAAATGAATATTTGGTTTTCAAACATTCTGACCAGCCTCATGATAAGCTATTCCAACTAGATGAAAATTGATAATTCATCAGGTTCCAATTGGCCAGAAGGCAATCCTGTGGCTTGATTTCAGGTAAGTAATGCTCTGAGTTTTGTTCAATTAAGTTCTCATCTCCACTTCCCAGTTACCTTGTTTTTTGTTTTGCTTCATTTTGTCATTTTAATTCTGCTGTTGCAGCTTGTGGTAAGTGCATCATTTCATGGCATTCAATTAGAGAATCCTAGATAAGCATGACTTGGCCTGCCTACATAAAAATGTTCCTCAAAATCTAGTTAGATTCCTTTTCCTATCTGCAACTAAGCCCACCAGAGCTTTTGGGATTAACTTGTGGGCCATAACATAACAAAGAAGGGCTTTACTCTCCATTACTAAATCTGGTCACTACTTTGAAGTTAACTAAATTCTGTCTTTGGTTAGATTCTTCACTGCAGTGTTAAACTAATCAACATGAACCCCCCCCCCCCTTTTTTTTTTTAAGTCATACCAATATTCAGGTGACAAAACATGACAATTATTGAATAATTATCTTCACAGTGACTATTATATATATATATATATATATATATATATATATATATATATATATATATATAAAATCTCACATGAGAGCTATGTGTGATTGGAAGAGTTTGTTACATGAAAACTCAGATTTTTATTTTTATTTATTTATTTTTTTTGTAAACCAGCAATCTTTATCTATTCCTCTTAGTGCATATCACCCATGAAAGCATTTGGAGCTATATAAATGGTAATATTCTTGAATATAAAGGTAAAATGATTAATGCTATTAGAAAACCAAAGACATTTGAATGATGATATATGTGAAAGGACTGGAAAACTAAGAAGCACATATAAAATATTAGATAAAAATGTTAGATTACATGCATCTAATATTAAATATTAACAGATAACCAAGAATTACCAAATATCTGAGGAAACCATCTAAAATGAAACAGAGAAAAGAAAGTTGGAGAAAAAAGACTATATAAGTTGGGTAAAAATTCCAGAACTAACCTAAGGCCAAAACTAACCTATTAAAAGCTTCAGAGATATAAGAAAGGTATTACAGCTATGAAACAAACAGGATGCTTTACATATGCAGAAAACAAAATTAAAATTGAAAATATGAGCAGATATGAAAGAACAAAAGTAAACAGAGAAGTGCAAAAGAAGAAAAGAAAATTAGCATTCCATTTGAAGAGGTCCATTATTTAAACAGAAGTTCCAGAAAGGAAAGTAGAAAAAATGAGGGTATAAAAAGAAATTAAGACAATAATTTATAGAGTTATTTCACACCAAAGGACATGAATTTCAAAAAAGGTTTTGGGATGTCCTAACAAACCAGTGTAAATAGACACACACCAGTATGAAATTTCAAATCCTGGGACCTGAAAGAAATTCAAATAACTCTCAGAGAGAAAAAATAGTCATACATAAAGGAAGCTCAATTGCTGCAGACTTTTCATTGGTAATACTGAAATCTAGAAGACAATGGAGAAATACCTGTAGGATTCTCAAGAAAAATGACTTTTAATCTGTCATTTTATACCCAGCCACACTATATCAACCAAGTGTGAGGAAGAAAGAGTAAGACTTTTTTTTTTTTTTTTTTTTTTTTTTTTAACATGCACGGTCTCAACATTTTTACTTTTTCACCTCTCAGAAAGCTACTGAAGCCTGCACTTCACCAGAATGAGACAT
This sequence comes from Pipistrellus kuhlii, assembly GCF_014108245.1. NCBI lineage: Eukaryota > Metazoa > Chordata > Mammalia > Chiroptera > Vespertilionidae > Pipistrellus > Pipistrellus kuhlii. The sequence continues at coordinate 130,955,996 of NW_023425529.1, forward strand.
AAGTCAAGAAAGAGAAAGATATTGGTTAATAGCGATATGGAACCCTGCACAGATGAGAGGTGAAGCTGAATCTTCAGGATAATGGGCAGAGCAGAATAAAGAAGACAGTGTACACTAGGCATCAAGGGCAACTTTTCAGGCAAGAACAAATTAAAAACCTCTAGAAGAATTTTGCCTGGCCGGTTGCTCACTGGTTGAGCATAGACCTATGAATCAAGAGGTCATGGTTTGATTCCCTATCAGAGAGCATATGCCCGTTTTGCTGGCTCAATCCCCAGTACACGTCATGCAGGAGGCAACCAACCTATGATTCTCTCTAATCATTGATGTTTCTATCTCTCTCTCCCTCTCCCTTCCTGACTGAAATTAAAAAATATATATTAATCTGAAGAAGAATGTACTTTAAGATTATGAAACTGATGGAATACCGGATACATCTGAATTTCTTTCAAGATGATTTAGACTGCAGTTGGCAAACTGTAGCCCAAAGTCCAGAACTAACCCATGGCCTGAAACATCCTGCCTGCGAGTTGAGGGGGTTTTACATTTTTAAAAAGTTGGAAACTCTATGTGACCCACAAAGCCTAAAATATTCACAATCTGCCTCTTTTAAAGAAAAATTTTCTGACCCCTAATTTAGACAACTGGTGAATATTGGGATGTTATAGATTTATGTATGAAAATCCAACCAAAACAAACAAACAAAAATCACACACACACACACACACTCCACACAAACTCAAAATTATTCCATGTAAAACAAAAAGTTGTACAACTGAAGAGATGGATGGCATTGCTAGGTGTTATGTAGACATATAGAGGTAAATACTGAAGAAAGGCTACAATAGTTGAATGTGAATATCTCTAGGGATAGAGTAATAGTAGAAGAAAGGTGGGATTATTGATTATACATTAAAAAGTCTTGAAGAGGTATTTACCTTTTTAAACCACATATGTCCATAATTTTAATAAAAATAAACAGAAGGAGGAAGAGGTGGGGAAGAAGGCCAAAGAGCTCATAAAGAGTTAAATGCAATCCCCATAATTCTCTTGGAAACTGCTGGATAATTTGCCACTGTCAACTCTGTGCCTCCCCTGGCATCATATCACCTTTGATAGTTTGTATGGGAGCAGGCTCAGTTTCTAACATGAAGATCAGCATACAGCACAAGTGAAAACTGGAGAGTGTAGGTTTAGGAGTTAGGTACAGTGGTATTTAGAGTTTAAAAGCAATCTGCTTTGGGAGTTAATACAGTAAGTCCTCAATATTACAGTTCTCTAAGCAAAATGAGATACAGTAAAACCATTTTACCCTAGGCTAATTGATACAGATTAGAGGTAAGTTCCTGCAGGGTATATCTGTTCACAAATCATCAGCAAACATCTAAATAAGGACCCCAAACACTTCTAATAGGAAACATTGAAGTAAATGTGAGCTATTAAATACTCTATAAATGTGTCGACATTAAAGACAGAGAAGATCCCTAAGCCTATTCCAGAAGCTCAGGGCAAAGCTGGGCACCCACCTTGGACAGGACGCCCTTCCACCTCAGGGTGCATCTCACCCATACCCACCATCAGCCTGGGACAAGTTAGACCGCCATTTCATTTACCGGGCACATCTTTGGGATGTGGGAGTAAACGGAAGGAGCCAGAGAAAACCCAGCGAACTTGGGAGGAATGTGCAAACAGACAGCGGTCCTGGGCCTCCCTGCCCCCGCTGTCCCCCATCAACACTATAATAAAATGACATTGAACAAAACAACTTTATTCATTGGCCTGCTATATTAAGGTCTATGTTTTATAAAGTACAGAAATATACAAGATGATACCTTTTAAAAAAGGCACAAATGAACCATTTTTTCTCTGTTTCTAAATTTTGGGCTTGGCCATAGTAAATGCTCCATAAATATGTGTTGACTAAATAAAGAACTATGTGAAACTACCTCATAAAGATAGAAGAAATCTCAAGTATGTTAGAACGTTAGAATGATCTAACTCTGATTAAAAAATAAAAACACTGGTCATGAGTTCTCACCAGAAATTATTAAAAAGCTGTTGTTCTGTGGTATAGTAGGAAAAGTCTTAAAAGCAGAATAAGAGCATTTTAAAGTTTGACTATTATAAATTGCAGGGTTTTACAATATTGACAATTGCAATATTACAAATTGCAATATTTGACAGTATTGCTCTGCTAAAAAAAAAAGATGGATATAGTGGGATCAGCATATGAGAATTCAAGGCCACCTTCGAAATCTTTTGGATTTAAATGAACTTACTTTGCTAAATACATCAATTTCTTATGTTCTTGAAAGAAACAAATATTTAAAAAATGTAAAGTGATATTTATTTCTTTTTCATCCTAAAATGAGCAAAGAAAATAATACACTTTGTGTTTACATAGGAAATTTTATCTAAGAAGGCATAACTCTTTGAAAATAATCAATAATTCATCGTCACAGTACCACTGTGAATTAGATTAGTATCTTGCCGTATGTCTACCTGTAGAGACACTGAAATAAAAACATAATATGTATTTCTAATTTTCTGTCTCTCTAAAGGGATAGGGAAATTTGCTTTTAAAGAAAAGCATGCTCAATTGAATTGCAATAAAAAAATTACCTTTTGTTTAAAAACTGTTCAAACCTTAAGGTTTAAAATAAAAAAATGACTTTCACAAATATAAAGCATGATAACTAATATAGTAAATTCTTGGGTGTATGTGTGGATATATATTTTATCTATTTTTATTCTATTCTCTACGTTTATAGAGCTCTCTTAAAAATGGCACAAAACAGTCCTGACCAGTTTGGCTCAGTGGGTAGAGCATTGGCCTGAAGCTGATCCATGTTTCTCTCTATCCCTCTCCCTTCCTCTCTGTAAAAAATAAATAAAACATATATATTTTTAAAATGACACAAAACAATAAACAAAAAACTAACACAACCACAATGATTTTCTTTCAAACACAAAAGGCTTTGCAAATGTAAGTACTGTTGCAAATGTAAGTATTGTTGAAAATGTAAGCAATTCCTGTGAGTCATAATTGCCTCTGGGTTCTGAATTCCCTTGCATTTACCATTCTCCAGTTGAATTAGCCAGAAGTTCCTCATTCACCTTTCATAAGGCTTATAGAAGGTGGTGGACAGCCAGAGGTTTTATAGGTTTGCAGTACCAGATTACCTTGGTCATCACTGTTATAGCGACTGAGAAAGGTCTCTAACTAACCTGATTGCCCCACAATACTTCACAAATTCTACAGAAATAGAAGTTTTAATTACCTACATTTATAACTGTAGCATCCTTGGAGATACATGCTAGATGTCTTAAATGCAGTTTTGGTCATTGTAAGAATATCTACCAAATGAACAGATTATTACAAAATGGAAAAGGCCAATAAAACCACAAAGATTGCCTCCCATACCTATCAGAATGTGAGGTATTTATTTGTTGAAAGATGTGTTAAGTTTTTTACTTTGACAATGTGATTCTTATAAAATTAGTGGCAATGTTTTGGCCAAAATATTAAACAAATGGAAAGATTTTGTTTAAAATACCATGTTTTTAAAAACTGCTTATAATTTTGGAATGGTTTCAGATAAGCTAGATTTGAAAATGAAAAATGAGCGAAATGAAAAGTAAAGGACTTTTTCTTGGGGAAAATAAAAAGGAACTGAATATTATAATCTATACTAATAAAAGGATGATATGCTAATTAGACCAGGTCAACTGGACATCTTCAGGTCATGCAGTCTTCCTTCCGGACAAAGCCACAATGGCTGGGGCCGAGGCAGAGGCAGTTAGGGATGATCAGGCAGGCAGGCAGAGGGGTTAGGGTAACCATGCAGGCAAGCAGGTGAGCAGTTAGGAGCCGGTGGTCCTGGATTGCAAGAGAGATGTCCTTGGGATCAGGCTTAAACCAGCAGTCAGACATCCCCTGAAGAATCCTGGATTGGAGAGGGTGCAGGCCAGGCTAAGGGACACACCTGTCCTGTGCACAAATTTCGTGTACTGGGCATCTAATGTTAGGTGTAAAGTACTTAGATCTTCTAGGCAATTTACTAAGGAGATTTTCTTTTAAGAAAATTAGAGGTATTTTTGTAAATGTAATTTTCCTCCCTGCTAATTTCTTTAAATTTCATGTATTTAGAGCAAAGATGATTTCATTGTCTTATGGGATTTATAACAGAGATGTAATACATTAGACAATTATAGCAAAAAGAACTTATATAATTGCAGGGTTTCTGCATTTTACATGAAGTAGTACGATATTAACTCTGGATTGTGAAAAGTTAAAGATGTATATTGTAATCTGTAGAGTAACCAGTAAGAAAATAGAGCTATGCTAAAAAACAAACAAAAAATGGTAGTTAATTAAAGTATAGTTCTTAACATTTTCCCTAAATAATTAAAAAGATGGCAGGGAAGTAGAACAGAGGAACAACAACAACAAACAGTGGAGACAGACAAAACACAAAACACAAACAGTGGAGACAGACAAAAGACAAAAATGTGTTGAAAACCAGGCAGTTTATCATATATAACTAACATGTTATGTGCCAGGGTACTGCCCTCAGTCCTTTAATACACATCCTATCTAATAAAAGAGTAATATGCAAATTGACTGTTTACTCCAAGACCAAGATGGCCATCCCCATGTGGTCACAAGATGGCCACCATAAGATGGCCTGCAGGGGAGGGCAGTTGTGGGTGGTTAGGCGGGACCAGGTCAGCAAGGGAAGGCAGTTGGGAGGGACCTAGGCCTGCAGGGAAGGGCTGTTGGGGGAGACCAGGTCTGCAGGGGAGGACAGTTAGGGGTGACCAGATCATCAGGGGAGGGCTGTTAGTGGCAATTGGGCTGCCTGGGGAGCAGTTAGGTGTCAATTTGGCTGGCAGGGGAGTGGTTAGGTGTTGTTCAGGCTGGCAGGGGTGTGGTTAGGGGGTGATCAGGCTGGCAGGCAGAAGCAGTTAGGGGCAATCAGGCAGGCAGGGGAGTAGTTAGATGTTGTTCAGGCTGGCAGGGGTGTGGTTAGGGGGTGATCAGGCTGGCAGGCAGAAGCAGTTAGGGGCAATTAGGAAGGCAGGCAGGTGAGTGGTTGGGAGCCAGTAGTCCTGGATTGTGAGAGAGCGGTTGGACATCCCTCAAGGAGTCCCAGATTGGAGAGGGTGCAGGCTGGGGTGAGGGACACACCCTACCCCCCTCTAGTTAATCCTATAATGTGCTTATTATTATAATAACAGTTTTTACATGAGGAAAATGACTTTAACTGGCTTGTTTTTCCTCATGGAAACATAGCAAAACACAGGGATGGTTGTTCTGATTTCAAGTTCTTGACTCCACAATAGCATACCTGTCTCAAGTCAGGAGATTCACTCTAAGCATAGGGTAGTTTATCAGAGTCAAAGAATTAGGGAAACTGGACATGAGGTAACTGTCAGCTCTTCTAGAGGGCTTCCCACCTTCCCCTTGGGGCAGGAGTCAGTGGTTTCGGGTGCAGCATGCCTGGGCCTGCTGAGAGCAGCAGGTGAGCCCTGATAAGAAGCTGGCAAGTGGATTAATCTGTTTAGAGAGAAGCACAGATTCTGGCTGTGCCTTGGAAAAAACTGGAGGATCAGAGCTGTCGTGTGTAGGAACAGACCCCAGAGCTTGGGTGGACCCCAAAGGAGCATTCTGTCCTCTGACTTGAAAAAAAAAATCTCATCCAAGCTGGAGAATAAGGGTCCCTGTAGGTATACAATGACAAGTGCATTCCTTAAGATTATATCTAAAAGGAGACAAGAATAACGGGAAGGTGGGGGATGTTCCCAGTCTTTGATCTTGTCTACCTGGCTGTCCACTCCTCCTTTTGGAGATTTCCTGAGGCAGGAAATGGTGACATCACCATGTGTTCGTCAGCACTCTCTAGTTCTGAGTCACCAAGGCTGTTAGCATAGCTACCCATATGATTTCCAGGTAGATACTGGCTCCCCTTTTAGGGGATTCGCCCCGTGCTCAGCGTGCTCAGCGGCTCTGACTCAGGGAACTGCCAGGCTTCCATTCGGTCAGGATTTCCTCCTTGCAATGTCATTCAGGGTCCTTGGAAGTAGGACCTTCTTTTATTAACATTACCCTCTATTAAATAACTCTACATTGGGGGAAGAGGGCATAAAAATAGACAGCAGAATAAATTAGTTAATGTTAACCTTTCTTCATTGTTGAATATGAATGGAGTTTCCCATTATTTGTTACTCCAAACAGTGTCAAAGGAAACATCTTTCCACATATATATATGTGTATGTGGACGAGTGTTTCTTGTAGGATAGATCTGTGGCTATGGAACTGAAGAGTCATTTAATTTAATGTAATGCTGATATTTGTGTCATTTAATTTATAAAATTAAGAACCTTTTTTTAATGAAAATTTTCCAACACAGAAAAGTGGAGAGAACAATGTAATGAACCCCTCTATCATCTAGTTTTCACAATTATCAACTCACAGCCAACCTTAATTTACCAGTACTCCCACCCTTTCCCTGTCATCCTCTCTCTGAAAGAATAATCCCCTTGATTATTTTAAAGCAAATATGAGCCCTAACCAGTTTGATTCAGTGGATAGAGGATTGGCCTGCGGACTCAAGGGTCCCAGGTTCGATGGTTGCAAGCACATACCCAGTAGGTAGTGTGCAGGAGGCAGCTGATGGATGTTTCTCTCTCATCAATGTTTCTAACTCTCTATCCTTCTCTGTTCCTCTCTAAAAAATCAATAAAATATATTTTAAAAAAAGCAAATATGAGACATATCATTTCATTTGTAACTATTTCAGTATGTAGCACTTAAACGTTATTAAAACACACACACACACAATGTCATTTCATACATCAAAATTAACAATTTCTTCATATCATCCAGATAGCATTTTAAATCTGAATAGCTTTTCAAAAATTGTCCTTACCAATATATAAAATGTATATATAATAATTCATATATATATATATATGAATTATTATACACACACACACACACACACATATATATATATATATATATATATATATATATATATATATATCCCTTATTTTCCGGCATATAAGATGACTTTTGAAACGAAAAAAAGTCAATAAAAAATTGGGGGCAAAAGACCAAAATTGTACAAAAATTACCTGCAGATCTTGACGGCAAAGTAAGTCTTTTCTTTGAAGTGGGGGGTAGTCTTATACAGTGAATATAGGCCTAAACCTATGTTTTAACTGTAAAAATTAGGAGGTCGTCTTATACACTGGAAAATATGGTATATAAATTCATATACATGTATATGTGAATTTACTCTTCCACCAGCAGTGCTGTTCTTAGGAGCAGAATTCTGGAGGGAAAGGCAAGGTACAAGGGAAGGAACTTACATTAGCCGGTGTTGAAACATGAAGAACCACACTAAGAAATGGCACTGTAGTAAGAGAGGAAGCTGAACCCACCAGTGGTCTGTGAGCGCTCATCCATTTAATTCCTCTGAAGAACAGTCTTGAATAACAGACATCAAAAGGCAGCTGTGCTTTTCTCAGAATAAAACAGCTGAGCTAAACAACCACAACCAAACAGCTGTACTGCCTTTGGATTTAGTGTTACATTAAAATTAGATGTTTTCTTTCTCCAGCCTTTTTTCCCCCTCAGTAAAACAATTGAAGAGTTTTATTTCTGACATAAATGTTATGTTCACATCATTTGCACACAGCCCACAGTAAAATGTTAGTTATTATGGAAATTTGACTGATAGCATTGTCACTCATAAGTATAGCCTCTTTCTATTGTTTTCATTATTTAGTACTACTTAATTATTTAGATTTTGCCTGTTACAATGAACACCATTTATGACCCAGAAGTGAAGGTTCTGCTGCAAATTTTTCAGATATTTTATTTGTACAATGTATGAAAATATTCTGTTAGATTAAAAACAAACAAAAAACTTAAGCATGATTTTTAAAATGTATTATTCCTTTCCTTTATGGAAAAGTTAATGATTATCTAACAATCTAAACTGAGTGGAACAATGCAGACAAAGAACAAAGCATGGGCTTGCTTCTTCCTTACAAGAAGCCTATAACTCCCCCACCCCCAAAGGAAAAGCGATATTATCCATTAAATTTTCAAATTTCAAAATATTACATGTTCATTAAAGAAAATATGGTTAAGCTGAAAGAGTGAAAGTAAAGTCCTATAGCTCTAAAATGTATTTTTCAGAGATTAACCTGGTACTCTCCTACTCTAGGCACCATTCAGAGATAAACTATGTCCTGCCATTCAAAAATCCATTTTGCAAACTCAGGGGTTGTGCTTTACATTCTTTTCTGTACTCTTTTTTTTTCCTACTTAGGTCATAATTGTTTCACACCATTAACCATTTTTCATGATCTAGTTTATTCAAATTTTTTTTACTATTAAATGTGATAGATATAAAATTACTCTGTGAAATTTTTATATAAATTTCTGAGTGTTTATTCTCTTTTTTAAAATAATTTTTAAAAATATATTTTATTGATTTTTTACAGAGAGGAAGAGAGAGGGATAGAGAGTTAGAAGCATCTATGAGAGAGAATCATCGATCAGCTGCCTCTTGCACACACTGGGGCTGTGCGCAACCAAGGTACATGCCCTTGACCTGAATCGAATCTGGGACCTTTCGGTCTGCAGGCCGACACTCTATCCACTGAGCCAAAAACAGTTTTGGCTATTCTCTTTTTTAAAATATATTTTTTATTGTTCAAAGTATTACATATAGCCGAAACCAGTTTGGCTCAGTGGTAGAGCGTCAGTCTGCGGACCGAAAGGTCCCAGATTCGATTTCGGTCAAGGGCATGTACGTTGGTTGAGGGCACATCCCCGGTAGGAGGTGTGCAAGAGGCAGCTGGTCGATGTTTCTCTCTCATTGACGTTTCTAACTCTCTCTCCCTTCCTCTCTGTAAAAAATCAATAAAATATATTTTTAAAAAAGTATTACATATATATCCTTTTCCCCCCCATTAACTTTCCCCCAGCCTCCCCTACCTCCTGTCGCATGCCCTCATCTCACCCCCCACCCAGTGTCTTGTGTCCATTGGTTGTGCTTATATGCAAGCATACAAGTCCTTCAGTTGATCTCCCCAACACTCCCCAGCCTTCTTGCTGTAATTTGACAGTCTGTTCGATGCTTTATTGCCTCTGTATCTTTCTTTTTGTTCATCAGTTTATAATGTTCTTTATTTTCCTTAAATGAGTTAGATCATGTGGTATTTTTCTTTCATTGCCTGGCTTATTTCACTTAACATAATGCTCCCCAGTTCCATCCATGCTGTTGCAAATGGTAAGAATTCCTTCTATTATATAGCAGCATAGTATTCCATTGTGTAGATGTACCATAGTTTTCCAATCCACTCATCTGCTGATGGGCACCTAGGCTGTTTCCAAATCCTAGCTATTGTAAATTGTGGTGCTATGAACATAGGGCTGCATATATCCTTTCTGATTGGTGTTTCTAGTTCCTTGGGATATATTCTTATGAGTGGGATTACTGGGTCAAATGGGAGTTCCATTTTCAGTTTTTTGAGGAAGCTTCATACTGTTCATGGTGGCTGCACCAGTCTGCATTCCCACCAGCAGTGCACGAGGGTTCCTTTTCTCCGTGTTCTCGCCAGCACTTGTCGTTTGTTGATTTGTTGATAATAGCCATTCTGATAGGTGTGAGATGTTACCGCATTATCATTTTGATTTGCATCTCTCTGATTATGAATGACTTTGATCATGTTTTCATGTGCCTCTTGGCCTTCCTTCTGTCTTCTTTCGGTCCATTGCCCATTTTTTATTGGATTATTTATCTTTCTTTCTGAGTGTTTATTCTCAATATTTGCATTGGTATTATCACATGCCAGTGACAATTCCATGGACTATACTCCTTTAAAAATTGAATTTATTAGGATGACACAGGTTATTACAACCATACAGGTTTCAAGGGGTACAACTCAGCAGAACATCATTTGCACACTGCATAGTACACTCACTTCTCAGTCAAATCTCTTTGCTACTATTTATCCCACTTTGGCTTCTTCCCCCTCCACACCCCACTTTCCTACTGGCAATCATCATACTGCTGTCTATGTCTGGTTTTTTCTTTCTAATCCCATCACCCTTTTCACTCAGCCCCCATGGCTCCCCCCTCTGAGAGCTACTCGTCTATTCGCTGTATCTATGAGTTTGTTTTTATTTTGTTTGTTAGTTCCTCTAAAGATCAAGAACAAGACAGGTATGTTTGCTTTCACTACTCTTATTCAACACTAGAGGCCTGGTGCAGGAAATTCTTGTACTGGGTGGTGGGGGCGGGGGTCCCTCAGCTCAGCCTGTGCCCTCTTGCAATCTGGGAGCCCCTCAGAGGGAGGCCCCACCCATTTGCCACAGCACTGCCACTGGGTAGCCTGGGCCTCCCATTGCAACCCACTGGTCAGTGGCCTGGACCTCCCCTTTTGGGGTGATTGCAGAGGCCCTGATTGATCACTCCACCTTACTCTGGGCTTTGTTTGTTATTCTTTCTCTTTTCCTCTTTAAACATTTTGTTTAAATTGATTTTAGAGAGTAAAGAAGAAGGAGAGAAAGATAGAAACATCAATGATGAGAAAGAATCATTGATCAGTTGCCTCCTACACATCCACACTGGGGATGGAGCCCACAGCCCCGGCATGGGCCCTGACTAGGAATTGAACCATGATCTCCTGTTTATAGGTCAATGCTCAACCACTGAGCTATTCTGGACAGGCTGTTATTCTTTTTCTAGTTCTGTCAGATAGAGGGTCAGATTGTTTATTTGAGATTTTTCTTGCTTCTTGAGGTAGGCCTGTAATACTATGAATTTCCCTCTCAGAGCTGCTTTCATTGTGTCCCATACATTTGGGGTTCATTTTATTGGTTAATAACATGCTGTTTAGCCTCCATGTGTTTGGATTGTTTTCATCTTTTTATTATAATAGATTTCTAGTTTTATACTATTGTGGTCAGAGAAGATGCTTGATATGATTTCAATCTTCTTGAATTTATTAAGACTTGCTTTGTTTCCTAACATGTGGTCTATCCTAAAGAATGTTCCATGTGCCCTTGAAAAGAATATATATTCTGCTGCTTTGGGATGAAATATTCTCTAAATATCAACTAAATCCATCGGGTCCAGTGTGTTGTGTAAGATTGCTGTTGCCTTGTTAATTTTTTGTGTCTGGAAGATCTATCCATTGATTTCAGTGGGGTGTCAAGATTTCCTACTATGACTGTATTACTGTTGATCTCTCCCTTTATATTCACCAAGATTTTCTATGTATACTTAGGTGCTTCTAGTTGGGTACATATACATTTCCAAGGGTTATATCCTCTTGTTGGATTTCCTCCTTTGTCTTTTATGGCCTTTACTTTGAAGTCTCTTTTGTCTGATATAAAGTATTACCGTATTTTTCGGACAATAAGACGCACCGGTTTTTAGAGAAGGGAAATGAAGAAAAAAAGATTCTGAAACAAATAGTGTCCTAAAATATTTTATGTGCATTAAAACCCAACATCACAGTCATAAACACATGTAATCAACTAAACAGCAGCATTTAGAACCATTTTAAAGCCGGGCAAGCACACAGAGACCACACAGAGCCGGGCAAGTAAAAAAACTTTTTTTAAAAAGTATTATGTGTAGGCTATATTTGGACCATAAGACGCAGGGACTTTTCCCCCCCACTTCTGGGGGGGAAAAGTGCGTCTTATGGTCCGAAAAATACGGTACTACCCAGATTTATTTTTTCCATTTCCATTTGCATGCAATACCTTTTTCTATTGGTCCACTTTCAGTCTGTGTGTATCATTTGTTCTGAGATGAGTCTCTTGTAGACAGCATATATGTGGGTCATGTTTTCTTTTCTTTATTTTTTAAGATTGCATAGTGCTTTTGTATTTTATGGATTTTGAGAGAGAGAGAGAAGGAGGGTTAGAGGGAGATCAATTCATCATTTCACCCATTTATTCACTCATTGGTTGATTCCTGTATGTGCCCTGGCATGGGAATGAACCCTAACCTTAAAGTATTGGGATCTCAAACCTTTGGTGCACAGGTTGATGCTCTAACCAGGGTTTCATCTTAAACTTTTTATGAAATTGCTAAACTATTTTTCAAAGTGGTTACATTGTTTTATATTCTTACCAACAGTGAATGAGAATTCCAGTTACTCCATGTCCTTGTCAACACTTGTTTGGTCAGTCTTTCAAATTTAAGCCATTCTATTAGACATGAACTGGTATCTCATTGTGGGTTTAATTTACATTTCCTGAATGGTTATTGATGTTGGCATCTTTTCCTGTGCTTGTTTGCATCAGAATATCTTCATTGGTGAAGTGTCTGTTCAAACCTTTTGCCTATTAAAAAAAAATGGATTATTCTTTTTAGTATTGGGTTCAATTCTTAATATAGTCTAGACACAAGTCCTTTACCAGATATATACCGTTAAGCCCAGACTTCGTGATCTTCAAGGACCACCAGGGAGCCGAGTCCAATGCAATAAACAAAAGAGCCTTTCCCATGCTAGCATGGGCTCTGTCTCACTCACACCGACAGCATGGCGGAAGAGAGGCCGAATTTCACCAAGCCCAGGGGTTTTACACCGGTGGTGATATCACTGCTTTGGCTGACCCTGATTGGGCTAGGGTCCAGTTAATGGAGGATAACTCCACCCTGCCTCACAGTGGAGTCAGGAGTTTTATCCTCACCCTGCCCTGCCCTCTCATATACATTGCAAATTTTTCTCTCAATTAGTGCTTTTTAATTTCATTCTTCTAACATGTCTTTTAAAAATTTTATTTATTTCAGAAAAAAAACGGAGAGGGAGAGAGAGATAGAAATATCAATGATGAGAGAGAATCATTGATAGGCTGCCACCTGCAGACCCCCTACTGGGGATTGAGCCTGCAACCAGGGCATGTGCCCTTGACTGGAATTGAACTCAGGACCGATGTTTAGTCCACAGGCTGATGTTCTATCCACTGAAACAAACTGGCTAGGAAATAAGATGTCTTTCAAAGAGTAGGAAATTTTAATTTTGATGATGAATTTTGAAAGTCATAACTGGTTCTAGAGGCTAGCCACCACTAGAAGAGAAGCCAGTTTCTGAATGAGAAAATAAGCACAAAATAATTTAGAAACTATCTGGTGTTGTGAAGTTTCACCACCAACCACAGAGCAGGGGGAACAGGTAGCATAGCTGTTTTTATGGAAGAGGGAACCTATAGAATCTGTGTCAAGACCAGAGACCACAACCTCAACCTCATCAGTTGTCTCATATTGTTTGGTGTTAACCTTGGTAGATAAGTTATGAGAATGTAGAGAATTTACATGCTTAAAGCATCAGCTTAGAAATTTAAAACGTCTGAAAACGCTCCTAGCATTTGGCTTATCTAATAGAGGATGACCATAAAATAAGCCCCTGTATTATTTTGCTGGGGCTGCCAAAAACAAGTATCACAAACAACATATACTTATTTTCTCACAATTATGGAGGCTATAAATCTAAGATTAAGGTGTCAGCAGGGCTACTTCTTGGCTTGTAAAATGACTATATTCACATTAACATAGTCTTCCTTCTTTGTATGTTTGTATATTAATCTCTTTGTATAAAGACACCAATCACATTGGATTAGAGGTCACCTTAATGATCTCATTTATCCTTAATTACTTCTTTAAAGACGGTATCTCCAGTCACATTCTTAAGTATTCTTCTCTCTAGAGTAGGGGTGTCGAACTCAATCAGAGAAGGAGCCAAAATCTAAAATCCAGCCTAAATCGCGGGCCGAATGGTTTACTGAACAGTCATAAACTGTCATTGTGATGGAAACGCAGCGGAGTGCAGTGATGACAGCGTGGTGCGGGCCACATTGCAAGGCCTGGCGGGACGGATTTGGCCCGCGGGCCTTGTGTTTGACACATGTGCTCTAGAGAATCAATCTCCATGACATTGGCCATAGTCTATCTCACCAATAGGTAAGCCTTCTGAGAAAAAGCCTCTTTGTGAATTGTGAGTCATTCTCCCCTTTTGTTAGTTATTGATCCCTGAAGAAGTTAAGCAACACCTTACCGGGCAGTAGAAAAGATAATAATAGTAGTTACCTTATAATGTTATTGTGGGGCTTTAAAGAGATAATGAATGACCTTAGAACAGTGCCTTACACTTAGTAAAGGATCAAAAATGTTAGCTACTATTATTTATTCATAAAATATATACTGAATTCTGGCTTTGAACTAAGTAAGCACTGTGCAAGGTGACATGGCAGAGCCAAAGGTAGATAAGTCATGGATACAGAATCAAAGAAATGGTAATCATCAATAGCATTAATAGCTACCATTTATTGAACATCTTCTTTGGGTCAGCTTCTATGTTAGGAGCCTTTTATTTATTATTTTGTTTATCCTTCAAAAAGATCTTGTAAAATAGGTCTTATTTGTCCCATTTTTATAGATGAGGAAACTGAGACTCCTTGGGCTAAGTGAAATACCATAAATCAGCTAGTTAGTCATGCATATGAGATTTATACTAGACCCACCTGATGTCTAAATTTCTCCTTTCTCTCTGAGTTTATGGCCATGGGTGAGATAATGTACAGGTATAAAAAAGCATACTACCAAGGGAATAACGGGTGTGGCTTAGGAGAGAGATTGATAAATTGTTATAGGTATTAGAGTAAGAAGAGATTTTTTCCTTTGGTGTTTTAGGGAAAACCCATAGCACAGATATGATTCGGACTGAATTTGCATATGTGGAATTGGCAGGGCTGGGATAGGGTGGTGTGTGGGAATGTTCCTGGCTGTAAGAACAAAAAATAAAAATAAAAAATGTCAAAACCCATACAACAGGAAATTGTGGTTTTTAATTGAGGAACAAGGGGGAGTTTGGTTTGAGTAGAATTATGAGGGAAACCCTCATCAGCTCTGGCTTGAATCATGGCCTCTTTGTACTCCCTCTAACTTGCTCCCTGTCACTTCCTTCAGTAGACTTGGCCCCCATTGTACTGTCTGCATTACTGAGAGGTAGGTGATCTTTCTAAATCCGATCATGTTGCTCCCCTGCACAAAATTCTTCAATGTTTCTCCATCACCAACATGTTAAACATCTAAACTTCAGAGCCTTCCTGATATGTCCCCTACTGAAAACCATTTAGTAGTCAAGAGTTAAATCAGGCTCTCAAAACCTCCTTACCAGTACTGGGTCCCTGGAGGAGGAAGATTCTGGGCTTTTTTAAAAGAATCCCTCCCTGGATCCCTGGTTCCTGCATCTGGCTGGTGTCACCATCCGAGGAATTAGTTAAACATCCATTCCTGATGCCATTCCAACCTCACTCACCCGGAATTTGGGGTGGATAGGAACGAAGCAAGACAGCTTGAGGCCCAGGATTTTGAATTCTATTAAGTGTCTAAGTGGTTCTGACATCCAGACAGGTACTTGAAACATTTGATATAAATCTCTTCCAGGGGAAGCAAAGGTGAAGGGAGATGTTCACACTGGTAGAGACTGAGGGGAGGGAGAAGGAACCCCCAGACTTTGCTTACCTAGTCCCGAGGTCGGCAAACTGCAGGCTTGTGAACCACATGTTGCTCTTTGGCCCCACTGAGTATGGCTCTTCCACAAAATACAATGGCCTGGGAGAGTCTATTTTGAAGAAGTGGCATTAGAAGAAGTTCAAGTTCAAAAAATTTGGCTCTCAAGAGAAATTTCCATCATTGTACTGTTGATATTTGGCTCTGTTCAGTCTGAGTCTGACCTTCATGGTTATCTAATGCATTTTTACTTTTATATTTTTATTTTTTTAAAATAAATTTTTATTGTTCATATTATTACAAATGTTCCTCCCCCTGTTCCCCCCATTGCTCTCCTCCACCAGGTTCCCACCCCACCCTCTACCCTTTCCCCACCCTCCATTGTCCTCATCCATAGGTGCACAGTTTATGTTCAGTCTCTTCCCACATCCCCCTCTCCCCTTTCCCCCAAGAATCGTCAGTTCACTTCCCTTCCATACCTCTTTTACTTTTATATTTGTTTATTGTTGTTGTTGTTGTTTTTAATACAGAGTTTTATTTAGAACCTGTTTAAAATAGGAAAAAAAAACACCTTTGCTCTGTTAAGAAAGAGCAAATGGAAAATGGGTTCCCAATAAAATGGAAAAGTTGAAGAGGCCACTGTTATTTGAAAAATGGCTAGTTACATGCATTTTTGGCATTGTTAATCACTGAACCTGGGTTTTCCTCTGATTCCTCACGCAGCATGCACTAATGAACAATTCATCATAGAATACGTGCTTTCTACACACATTTCAGGACAAATTACCACCAGAAACAAATCAATACAAATACATCAGGGATGGAACGATCTCAGTAGTGGGTGACACACGTTTTGCAGAATTCTGCCAAACGTAAGAACTGAGTAGGCTGTGGGTAACGCATACTTTCATATTTATATTCTACATTTAAAAAATGCTTTTCATGGTTAATACACAGAGGGAATCCGGAGGTCCTAGGACTTGCTACTACATTTGTATTAAAAGCTGGAATTCCCATGGAAACTAACAGACCTGGATTCTTTTATCTCACAATCCTAGAATTGTTAGGAATCTTAAAGGTCATTTAGTGGGATATGCAAATTTTGAAGAGGAGCTTAGATAGCTAAAGGACAGGTGAGATCCAGATTCACTAGGCACGCGATGGTGAAGGCAGCTCGTCCAGCTTCCCCTGAGGCTTCCTGCCCCCAGCACTGATGGCTGGGAGATCAGGGCTGCAAAGAGTAAAGGTTGAAGGAAGATCTGGCGGCTGCATACTGGAAATTGAAGGGAGATAGGATTGTCCTCGGAGAGCCCGGAATAGAACCCCATGCCTGGGAGCAATCTTTCAGTGTAAACAAACACAAAGGAATTCAGTTACTCTCTCACCAAAAATTCATTAGTTGACACTAACCACAGTTCCTGCCCTCAGAAAGCTCTCAATCTAGTAGAGAGAGAGAGAGAGAGAAATATACATTACAATAGAGAGTGATAAGTTCAACAATAGAGGCAGATACTAGTAAGAATATGCTAAAACACTGCGGCCCCAAATTCTCTTTCCCAATCTTTTTAAATGCCAATGATAATTCTTTAAAGACAAAAGCATTTCTCTCATTGGGAGTACGTGACAAACAACCATGCTTTGCCTTCGTTATCTTCCTCCACCTCCCCTGTAATTGCCGCACTATTATTGGGCACTGAGGACCAAAGGTATTTTATTGCTGATAGAAAATGTTAACTACAGATTTTAAGATGTGTTGGAGATGGATTGGATAAGAAGAAAAAAAATTAAGAAACAGATCGAAGGTGTTCCTGGTTGGTGTCAGGATAGGGAGAGACAGGAAAACAGATGGAATTAATTGGAGAACGGGTGTGTGTGTGGGGGATTTTCAACCATGGAAATGGCTGCAATTAAGAAATATCAGGCAGCCGAAACCGGTTTGGCTCAGTGGTAGAGCGTCGGTCTGTGGACTGAAAGGTCCCAGGTTCGATTCCGGTCAGGGGCATGTACGTTAGTTGCGGGCACATCCCCGGTGGCGGGTGTGCAGGAGGCAGCTGGTCGATGTTCCTCTCTCATTGACGTTTCTAGCTCTCTATCTCTCTCCCTTCTTCTCTGTAAAAAAATCAATAAAATATATATATAAAAAAAGAAAGAAATATCAGGCAGTGTAATTTAGGCCTGTTCAATGGAAGATAAGCATTCAAAATGCTTTTTAAAAAAATGTTCTTATTTTTACTGCCTGGCTGGTGTAGGTCAGTGGTTGTGCATTGCCCTATAAACCAGGAGGCCATGGTTTGATTCCTGGTTGGGACACATACCCGGGTTGTGGGCTCGATCCCCAGTGAGGGGCATACAGGAGCAGCGGACTAATGATTTTATCTCATCACTGATATTTCTCTCTCTCCATCTCACTTCCTCTCTGAAATCAATTTTAAAAATGCATATATTTTTTAAAAGTGCATTTTTTAACAATTAGCAAGGGGGAATATATATCTTTACTTTTAAATAAAAAAACTGCATGAATAGGAGTGCTGCCAGATACTAGATGAGATGTTACATTGTTATATAATTGACTATTATAATTGTTGGATTAGTTAGAAAGTAATAATCAAATTGGTATAGTCAGTAGATTAAGTTAGTCTGAATGATATCTAATATTTAAAATTACTAATAATTATAATTTAGCGAGTTGATGCTAATTTCAAATAAAACAAATAATAATAGCTTCAAATAAAATTTAAACTATGGTACTGTTTCTTTTCCCACCAAAGATATATAAGATTAATATTGCAATGGAATCCTAAATCATTTTTATATAGATTTTCATTTCTAACAATGAGGTTGAATCTGTGCTCAATGGACTTAGTTACGAATACATATCTTGAGGTTGTAGGCCAGTGTTTCCCCAAGTGTGGTACGCTTGGGAACTAACAGACCTGGATTCTTTTATCTCACAATCCTAAAATTGTTAGGAATCATAAAGGTCATTTAGTGGGATATGCAAATTTTGAAGAGGAGCTTAGATAGCTAAAGGACAGGTGAGATCCAGGTTCATTAGGCATGCGATGGTGACGGCAGGGGTACGGGAAGAGTTTGGTGGGGGTACGCGTTGCACCGGAGTTTGGTGGGGATATGCGCTGCACTGTGCTTAGCTGCGCCTAATTCTACGTTCTCATGAGTACGAGGGGTACTCAGCGTTACGGAAATTATAGAAGGGGTACACATATGTCAAAAGTTTGGGAAACACAGTTAGACAGACATGTGAGCAAAGCAAGAACTAAAGGCCAGGATGTCAGTGTGGAAAGCCCCTAGGTGCCTAGCAACAGACAATCACTTGCATGGTGGGACCTTGCCCCCAGGGTGACTTTCCTCCACTAACAAATGGCAGGTCACAAGGTTTGGACATCCCTGATCTTTCCTCCCTAGAAATAACATCTATGCCTCAATTATATTTCAGCTCCAGGCCCAGAGGAGCAACAAAACCAGACACAGCTGACGGCTGACGTCAGAATCAGATGGATGGAATAATGACCCCTTGCTGTGGTACCCGCCAATCAATCAGTGGAGACTGAAAGGATACAGCTGGAAAACTGCTGAATATTCTGTGAAGATCTTACCACGGGTCCAGCCAGTGTTGCCCAGTGGTTGAACATCGACCTATGAACCAGGAGGTCACTGGTTCGATTCCAGGTCAGGGACATGCCCAGGTTGCAGGCTAGATCCCCAGTGTGGGATGTGCAGGATGCAGCCGATTAATGATTGTCATTATTGATGTTTCTATCTCTCCTCCTCCCTTCTTCTCTGAAATCAATTAAAAAAATTACTAGGACCTCCCCTAAAACCCTGAGGATGGAGGACCCAGTGTGCTCTCCCTCCCCAGAGCACACCCCTTCCTCTATCTCCCTGACACCTCCCCACCCCCCCAAGGCATGTTACCATTAGCTTCCTCACTCCCAACCTCCAAGGGCCCTTCTTTTATCTCTATAACTTGTTTCCTAAACCCATTTCTCCTAGGAATTACTTCTTCTACCTTGTAATTTATCAAATAAATGTTCTCTTACAGTCTGAGGCTTAGCTGTGAATTCTTTCCTAGCCAGAACTCAAGTACTGAGGTTGCTCAACCCAAGTTTGCTCTGACCCCACCATTTTAACTTCTGGTGTGGTTCCTGCCACCTGTAACATTATAATTCAGTCCTTTCCACTGAACTGTTTCCTTTTCATTTCTTTCTGCTCCTGATGCAAGACACATTCAAAAAATATTTGTTGAATGATCAAAACCTTGACTAGATATGCACAAACTCAGAATTCACAATTTTGATCTGTTATAAAAAAGGAATAAAACATGGATTCCATAATCATTTAGACTCATTACATTTTTTTTTCTAAGCATCAAAAAATATTTGCACTTCTGGACATCCCCCCCCCCGCCCCCCAATAAAATTGAGATCTAAATTCAGTCTCCTTATTCAGAGTTCAGGTCTAACCTTTATAGGAAGGAATTGTTTATAACTCAGAATTCACTCCGAATGACCTTGCAGCCTGAGGAGCTGAATAATGGCCTCAGTCCTTTCACTCCTTTCTCTGCTGCAGGAACCAGTCACCTGGACACCTGGTCCCCGTGGGCAGACTTGTAAGCTTGGACTCTTTTGTATGCAAAGGATGGCACCTACCACTGCACACATTGAAAATTCAATTGCAGGTATATTTGCAAATTTTATTTTGAAGGGGAAGTTTAAGCAAATTCTTTTGAAAGTGAATCCCTTCAAGGTGTGAATAATGAAGAAACCAGAAGAGAAATGACAATCAAAAACCTATTAAAATCTAGTTTCCAGAGAAGAACCTGACTGTCTAGTGACATTTATGCTTTCCCCGCTCGATGTTTAATAGTCACTGTGTCAGTGGCTTACTTTATAAATGCCACATGGCAAACTTTTTTAGTTCTCTGCATTTCTGAGACTTGAATGTCCACCCCTCTTGAATGATTAAAATGAGCTGATGGCCCTAAGAGATGAGGAGACTGTCGGTCCCTCTGAATTTCTCCACAGGAACGAACCTACAGAAATGCCTCAAGCTCTAATATATGAAATCAATCACTCATTCAATCCATTCATTCCATTCATTCTTTCTTTTTCTCAGTCCACAAAATCAAGGGTAAATTATTATGACCAAAATAAAGACTAACATACCAGCTGTTAAAAGTCTGGAATTTGGGATAGCAATGGAGATAAGTTTCTAAACTAAAGGAAGAAATTATTCTTACTCAATTCACCACTGATTAGTGTGCATTTATGTTTGTCTCCCTACAAAGTTTTAGCCTAACAGTGCTATTTTGTCCCCAGGACTCTATTAGCTACTGCTGTCATCCTCCTCAGGCATACAGAAACGGTTGAGAAGGTAGGAATGGAGATGAGGAATCAGAAGCAATAGAAGCCTAGATTTTACATTTTGGCCAGATTATAAATGGGGATAGAGCAATGAATGATCAGCTTTTCATTGTTACCCTTTCATCCTCCAACTGATATTGGTTATTTGGGGTTGTGTTAAGCTGCATGAATGTCTGGCTCAGGAGTCAAACCTCTCTCTTTCCCTCCATAATAAATAAATAAATAAATAAATAAATAAATAAAATTATTTGATTAGAATTTAATACATCAAGCAGTTTATAAGCTAATCTTGAGTGGTTTGTCATGAATGTATTGAAAAAGTGGTGTGACTAATTTATTTGACCTCCATTAGATTCTATGAATTATGGTATTTAAACCTGTGAAAAAGGAATACCATATAGAAAAAATGTTTTCTGAAAGCAAAACTTGATGTTTGCAAACTTATAGGCTCATGGATTTCTCACTGGGAGAGTGCACACAGACCCTTCCAATGTAAATACATACATTCCAAATTTACCTGAGCGCTTTAAGCAGCTCTTAACATCATATGACAAGGAGAACATTTGTTAATCAGAAAAATTACAACCTATTCAGACTTATTGTTTGATTATTTCTTTGCTGACCTCTGAGGTCCCATTGTTGATTGAATTAGTTATAGTAACTCATATTTATTTTAGCAACTGGCTATTATGAATGCAAACTCTTCTTATCGCCAGATGATTGATAGGCACATTAAGAAGTTGTTCAACAGGTTACTGGGTTTGAAGAAATGCTTAAATCCTGATAGGTTACTTTTTTTTTTTTTTTCTATCAGCAAAGATTAGGAATTAGCACAGATAAGCCCTTGGTAACAACGATTTTATTTTCAAAGTGAAATTGTTCATTTCTTTAAATTTAAGTCTTTTAAGCAGTAGGTTAGGTCAGTTCCCTTTTATAGATTTAAATGTATAAAATTTTTGTAGTGTGGACGAAAGGGGCCACAAGCTAAACTGACAAGCTCAGGGAAGGCCTGCATGGCAGTCTTGAAAACTCAGAGACCTAAAGGAACCACTAAGGATGGTCTGAAATGAAACTTCAACTAAAAACAGTTATGGTGGGTAGTTACATCCTAGGCCGGTATCTTCACTGACAAGGTCAAACTTTACCTTAACTGAGCCTATCTGTCTTTTTGCATCTATAATAACATACCATTTGAAATTACTGAGTAACTTGTAATTTCCTTTTTTTCTGGACCCCTTGGGGCACAATTTAATGTGGTGGGGGGCAGGACAGATACCACAAATTCCTTCATTGTTGTCATGTTAATTGTTCCAACACTCACGTAAGTATGTGTTATCATTTCACTTTCATCCAATCACAGGGGTTTCACCATTTTGCTTTCTAGTCTATCACCAATAGATTTCATGTACCCCACCTATGTTCCTTTCCTTTGACTGCAATGCATAAATACAGATATAACCACCTATTCTCCAGAGCATTATCTCAATATGTTGAGGATCTGCTTCCCGGTATATGTCAACAGTTTGGCTTGAATAAACTCACAAAAATTCTTTACAGGTTTCAATGGTTTTTTACGTTAACAGTAAGTTGAAAATGTTTTGAAATAAAATGCTTGTCTAGTGTTGGCTGGGGCACATATGCTGTGAGGAATATGGTCAAGCAGTAGAAGGTGATGAAGTGCTGTTTGTACTAATCATCTAGATTTTTTTTTTTAAGTTGTTATTCTTTGTGTTTTGTTTCATGATTGCCCAGGACCTCCGTTTTGTAAAAACTTTCAGGCACTCAACATAAGTTAGGCCTACAAATGCCTAACTTTTTTTTTTTTTTTTTCTCCATTGGTGGAAATGTAAGCCTGGTAGAGTAAGGGAAATTGCTCATGGCTATCTAATAGGAAAGTGACAGGATTAAAGTTCATAGGTTGTCAGACTTTGGTGTACAGGATCAACAGAGCTTTTCAATCAGATTGGCTGTCACTCCATCATATCTCTTCTTGAGGACACAGGGACTGTGTGATAAGCATCACAGAAAAGCCAAACTATGGCCATAATGGATAAGCCAGAACAAATTACTGGAAAAATTTTTTTGAATGGAAGCTGAATGTTGTTGCTAGAAAATTCAGTTGTGAAATGCCTCAACTTCAAAAAGGTGTCTAATGGCTTTTCATATGGCTTTTCAATTTCTGATGGTGACTCTTTATATAGAATTGTTTGGGTTACTGTACCATTTTATACCAATGTTGTGAAGGCAGATATTGAGAAATGCAATATTACATACTGTTCAACTAGAGGCCTGATGCATGGATTAGTGCACTGGTGGGGTCATTCTCTCTCCCACCCCTGGCCTGGCTTGCACCCTCTTACAATCTGGGACCCCTTGGAAGATGTTGGAGAGCTGGTTTCAGCCTAATCTCTGCAGGCCAGGCCATGGGACCCCACCAGTACATGAATCCATGCACTGGGCCTCTAGTATGCATATAAGATCTTTGGTTAATCTCTTTCCACCCTCCTGAGATTCGTCAGTCTGTTCCATGTTTCCATGCCTGTTCATTGAGTGTCTGCCCCCTGGTGGTCATTGTACATCATAGCTACTGACTGGTCGGCCTGTTGGCCAATCGGCCAGTCGCTTAGACTTTTATATATGTAGATTACATGTAAAATAATTTTGAAATTAAAAAAACACACAAAGGAATATGAAGATTGATGACATGAAGTTTCTGAAATTGAAACAGGCCTGGTGTTATCTGGTCAGGATTTGCCAGCTCTTTGGTGGCTCTGCCATGGACACTGTGACACTTTATCTACTGGCATATTCATAGATGGTGTGAAGGTAACAAAAAGGTAGAGTGTCTAATCACTAAACAAATCACAGGTTAATATCTTCCGCCCCCTCCTTCACTTGTTTCCTTGGATACCCAGTTCCTTGTCAAATTTCTGAATTACATTAATATTAAACTATGACTTTGAATCAGAATGTGAAGTATCTGAAGAGTAATATTTATACCTTACAAGTGACATTTGTATCACATGGATACAAGTTTAACATGTTCTTGAGAACCCTGTAAAATAAGGAAATAGAGTTAAAAAATAAAGTATAGAACTTGTTAGACTAGTTTCTGTTTAAAACTTTGTGGATTACACCCCTTTGTTTTAAACTATCAGAACAGCAATGTTTAAATATCAGATTCCTTAAAGAGTCACTAGTTCCTTTTGGGACGTTTTGATTAAAGGATTGTATTTATTAAACTGTCCTACCCACACATCTCTCCTTCAAGTGTTGTTGTTCCCACATCTGTTGTTTTATGGCATGATAGTTATTGAAAGGTTAGATGCTGTTTACTTTCCCAAGGTTTATTTTTATATCATAAATTATATATATATTATATTTCACAAGAAGCAGTGTGGTCTATTTAAACTGGATGTCAGGAGACCTGACACGTGACTTTGGGTAAGTCAATGAATTTGTATGTGTCTCAGTCTCCCTAGCCACATAATGGCGATAATAATACCTCCCTTTTACCTACTTCACAGGGTTGGTTTTCTTTTTTTTTTGTAAGATTAATTAGTTAATGTTTGCAAACCACTCTGAGCTGCTTTGATAAAATACAAAGCGCCATTATTTATGACAATAATAATAGTGTCTTGGACCTGTGGGCTTCCTTTCATCCAAGGATCCCAAAGCACTTTACCCCTGGGATTGTAACTTCACAGAAGGTTGCTGTGTGGTGGCTGGCTCTCCTTGAAGAGACAGATGGTAACAAGCCGTCTGGGTTTTCACTAGAGAGTAATTAAGTCTCCCACCAGCTCCCTGCATCATTTGCATACACGTCCCAAGACAGAAGAGCAACTCTCAAAAGAGAGCCGAGTTGGACTCCGAATGCCTCCTCACTATTTAGAAACAAGTCACAGGGGATTTGGAATCTGCAATAGAAATGTGTTCGACCTCGGAAGCTGCAGGTTGAGAATTTGGGAAAGCCTGGGAATATTTAGACAGCAGGGAGATGAGGTAAGTCAGGTGCGCAACTGTGTTACCCGAAGGTCTTTCAGACTGTGTCCACCAATTATGCACGAATCCTGTGATCTCT
Organism: Pipistrellus kuhlii; assembly: GCF_014108245.1. Lineage (NCBI taxonomy): Eukaryota > Metazoa > Chordata > Mammalia > Chiroptera > Vespertilionidae > Pipistrellus > Pipistrellus kuhlii. Next base: position 130,981,009 of record NW_023425529.1, read on the forward strand.
CCTTGACAGTCTGGTTAGACTAACTTTCAGTTAATTGACAAAGATGAATTAAGTGCTTAACTCATGTGCCTATCTGGGGCTATTAAGAAGAAAAGTGTACGATGCGGTCGGGGCCCTCAAGTTGTTTACAACCTATTTGAGAAGATGAAACTAAGATACAGGAAATAATTAGTGGACCATGGAAGACAACAATATAATTAAAGGCTAAATTGTGTGGAACAGACCACAGGAAGTAGAGACTAGGGAGCCATCCGTATGGACCAGCTTTGTTTACCAAAGCGGTAAAGTTAGAGGAGCATGCTTTCTACAGGACCAATGTCAGATGAATGACGTATGTAGTGTGTGTATGGACAGTGGTGCCTGGGAGACAGGTGACCCCAGGGAACCGAGGTCTTGGAGGCAAACAAAGGGGAGGAAGCTCCAAGGGTCTGAGGGACTTTCATAGGCAGGCTAAGGAGTTTGGACTTAATTTAATTCACTTTTTAAAAAAAAGACAGCAGCCTAAATCGATTTTGCTCAGTGGATAGAGTGTTGGGCTGCCCACTGAAGGGTTCCAGGTTCGATTCTGGTCAAGGGCATGTACATTGGTTGTGGAAACATCCCCGGTAGGGAGTGTGCAAGAGGCAGCTGGTCGATGTTTCTCTCTCATTGATGTTTCTAGCTCTCTATCCCTCTCCCTTCCTCTCTGTACAAAATCAATAAAATATATTTTAAAAATAAATGAATAAAAATTAAAAAAGACATCAAACACAGAAGACCTGATAAATGCAGCACTTGAGAATGATTCTTTGGCAACAATATGCAGGAATCGCTGGAACAGGAAAAAGAATTAAAGTTGGGAGACTGGCTGAGGTCAGATACCGTAATGAAGGAGGTGGACCATTATTTAGAAGGGTGGTGGTGAAAATAGAGAGAATAAATTAAAAAGAGAGCTTTTAATGAGAGCTTATCCTGAGTCAAGAATGCATCTTATTCTCACAACAACTCCAAGGTGACACTAATATTAACTCAAGTTAGCACTGATTTCCTGACATGGATTCAGTGGCTGAGAGGAATTAAGTAACTTGCCCAAAGACTCAGAGATGGAACGTGTCAGAACTAAGGTTTGAGGGCAGTGTGGATCCCAAACTATTTCATTTTAAGAGATGAACACAGGAGAGGTAGACGTTTTGATGACTGAATAGCCATTCAGTCTAAATAGGGAAATGGGTTAAACAAGGTTTAAACAGGGCATTTATCTCTTATTCTTGGAGGGTGACTTGGGTGCAGAGGTGGGAAACCTTTTATCTGCCAAGGGCCATTTGGATATTTATAATGTCATTTGCAGGCCATACAAAATTATCAATTTAGAGACTAATTCACCTGGTATATTTGGTCAAATGTTTAATTAACTCACTCCTATGCTAGATCTTCCCTTGCCTCATCTGGTTAGGCGGATTCTGCCCGTTTAACCTGTCTCCATTTGGCAGTTTCTGAAAGTGCCAAGGCTGAACAGCTGATGCCTCTTTTTTTTTTTTTTTTTACTTTTTAATTGAATTAATTTGGGTAACATTGGTTAATAAAATTATATAAGTTTCAGGTGTACAACTCTAATACGTCACCTATATAGTGTGTGTTCACCATGCCGAGTCAAGTCTGCTTCCATCACCATTTATCCCTGTTTGTACCTTTTCCCGTACCCTTTTCTTTCTGGCAATCACCACCCTTGTCAGTGCCTGTGACAGCTAATGCTCATTTATTTATTTATTTATTTATTTATTTATTTATTTTATATATTTTATTGATTTTGTACAGAGAGGAAGGGAGAGAGATAGAGAGTTAGAAACATCGATGAGAGAGAGTCATCGATCAGCTGCCTCTTGCACACCCTCTACTGGAGTGTGCCTGCAACCAAGGTACATGCCCTTGACCGGAATCGAACCCGGGACCCTTCAGTCCCCAAGCCGACGCTCTATCCATTGAGCCAAACCGGTCTCGGCTAGCTAATGCTCTTGATGCAGGGCTGAAGAGAGGCAAGTTGGTTTTTCTGGTGGGAATAGATGTTAGTTAGTTTACAGGATTTGGTTGATGTCCTGCATCAAAGAGATTAAAAAAAGCCCAGGATTATAAAATTTGACTTTGACTCCAGATAAACTGGGAATATGATTCTAATGAGAAAAGAAGGTTTTTGTTGCTCCTTTCTGAAGTGTTGAAAGGGAAAAAATTTAAAACAAAACTACAGCTGAGTCTAAACCTCCAAGAAACCTTGAACATTGGCTGGTTTTGAAATTCTACTATAAAGGATCAGAGCCATTTATTTCTAAAGCTTGCAATTGGACTTATGAATCTACTCCCTGATTACTGTTTGGATACATTTGGCAGACAAAGTAGAGCAGGAAATCATTATTGGATAAGAAGGGCCACACAGGAGGAAGTTTTTATTGGCAAATACTAGCTTATATAGTCACAGAATCCCATCATCTTAGTACCAGAGGAGTCTATCCACCTGCCTCATGAGATTTTTGCTAAAATGTATCCAAAGAGATTAAAAAATCTCTTCTCTTTTTATTGCCTTCCCCCTACCCCCAACCAGCACACGCACTGGTGTCCAACTATCTGAGATGTAATGTATTCCCACCTCCCAAACTGCTATCATTGACCATAATCGTATAACAGTTTAAATCCCTCCCCCTACTTTTTTTGTTGTTATCTTCTCTGTGAACATGGAAAACAATTATCATCTTTTCTTGTAAAATCCTTCATATTACCAGAAAGCTATAATTATGTTTCCCTCAAGTTTATCAGCTTTACATGGAATATTAAACATGTGTAAGTCTGACATTTGTTGACTCCTTGATATGTACAGGGCACTGAGCATGCCACATAAATTACCTCACTTACTTCGACAAAATCCTGTGAATCAGGAATTAAAAAAAATTTTTTTTTATTGATTTTGTACAGAGAGGAAGGGAGAGAGATAGAGAGTTAGAAACATTGATGAGAGAGAGTCATCGATCAGCTGCCTCTTGCACACCCACCACTGGGGATATGCCTGCAACCAAGGCAACATGCCCTTGACCGGAATCGAACCTGGGACCCTTCAGTCCCCAAGCCGACGCTCTATCCATTGATCCAACCGGTCCCGGCTGAATCAGGAATTTTTATCCCCAGTGGAAAGATAAGGACATTGACACAAAGTTCAGAGGTTAATCATACCTTTCAAATAGTTGGTAAATAAAAGACCCAGTATTGAAAAACTACCATGCTAAGTGAAATAAGCTAGTCAGAGAAAAACAAGTGTCATATGATTTCACATATATGTGAACTCTAATGAACAAATTAACAAAAAACAAAATAGAAACAGACTCATAGACACAGAGAACAGAGTGACAGCTGTCAAAGGGGAGGGAGAGTTTGAGAGGCTGGGTGAAATAGATGAAGGGATTAAGCAAAAATCCCCCCAAAAACTCATAGACACAGTCAATAGTATATGGTCATCCTCAGAGGGGAAGAAGGCTGGGGAGAGGTAGAAGAGGGTACAGGGTGTTAGGAAGGGGGGGAGATAAGTTAGGGTGAAAAAAGACTTGACTTGGGGTGGTGAACACTCAATATGATATTCAGATTTTGTATTATAGTTGTACACCTGAAACCCATATAATTTTATTAACCAACTAGAGGCCCATTGCAGGAAGATTGCTTCAAGAATAGGGCTTCCTGCAGCCTGAAAAATCAGAGAAGGGAGGGAAACCCCCCTCAACTTGGTGAGCTTCATTCTCTACTCCACTGCCTTGCTCCCTCCTATCTCGGCTGCTTCGCTCCCTTCTCCACTACTTAGTTTCCTTATGTAGTGCTTGGCTTCCTTCTATGCTGTCTTCAGTCTTTGCTGTGCCTGTGTATGCAAATTAACCAACATCTTTGTTGAGTTAATTTGCATACTCGCTCTTGATTGGCTGGTGGGTGTAGTGGAGGGATGGCCAATTTGCATGTTTGTCTTTTATTAGATAGGATGTTACCCCAATAAATTTAATAAAAATTAAAAAAAGAAGGCATCTTCCCTACAATTTTAGGCTTGTGCACCATTTAGGATCATAGTGCCTAATAAGCAATGAAATGATTCTTTTTTAAAAAAATGTTTTTTTATTGATTTGAGAGACAGAGAGAGGAAGGGTGAGGGAGAAAGAGATAGAAACAGCAATGAAAGAAACATTGATCTACTGCCTCCTGCATGCCTTCCATCTGGCCATCAAGCCTGAAACCCTAGGCATGTGCCTTGACTAGGACTCAAACTAGTGACCTCTTGGTTCATGGGATGATGTTTAAACAACTGTGCCACACCAGGCAGGGCAAGCAGTGAAATCATTCTTTTTACTTTAAAATTTTTAAAAATTATCTTCAGAGAGGAAGGGAGAGGGAGAAAGAGATAAAACATCAATGTTGAGAGAGAATCATTGATTGGCTGCCTCCTACATGCCCCCTACTGGGGATTGAGTGTGCAACCTGGACATGTGCCCTTGACTGAAATCAAACCCAAGACCCTTCAGTCCACAAGCCAATGCTCTATCCACTGAGCCAAATCTGCCAGGGCTGAAATAATTTTTTAAAATTCATAATTATATGGTGAATAGTGCAATTATATTGTTTTGTGTGTATATTAAAATTCTCAATTTGTTAAATGAAAACATTTAATATATATAAAAAATGAAAAACTGCCAATCTGAATGGGAACTCATGGATTGACTTTTTTAAACTTTTGAGTCAACTCTCTAACAACAACTTTCCTTTCTTTCTTTGAAGCCTACTTGTCCTCAACCCTTTTTCTTTTCCTTGAAGCTTTTTTGGACTATTTGAGTGTTCTTCTTTATAGCTATCACTAGAGGCTCGGTACATGAAATTTGTGCACAGGGGTGGGGGTGTCACCTTCCCTTAGCCCATCCTGCATCCTCTCCAATCTGGGACTCCCTCAGGGGATGTCTGTCTGTGGGATCAGGCCTAAAGTGGCAGTTGGACTCACTCTTGCAATCTGGACTGCTGGTGATTACAGATAGTTTCTTTTCTTTACACTTTTAAATATTTTCCAAATTTTCTACAATAAATATTTTAACAAAAATAATTTTAAGCATTTCTCTTCAAATTCCAGTTTTCCTAGGTTTCTCAAATCACCAATTCTACTTTTTAACAACTTCAAGATTTCTCAAGGACAGTTATTAGGCTTTATTTTTCATGGGTCATAATATTTACCTCTCTGATTTCCTAAGAAGGTTTCATAGAATTGAAATCTTACCTGGTTCTGCCAACTTCTAAGAATCAAAGAAACACTCTATAGAAAGCCAGCTCAGTTGCTACTAGACTCCAGCAGCTACTGATTTTAGGATTCACATTTCTTGGACTCTTGTCCTTCTACTTTCCAATTTTTACTTTTAAAGTTAGAAAAAAATTTTTTTTTTTGGTATTTTGTCTCCTCCCATTCTTTTTTTTAATTCTCACTTTTTATTGATTTTAGAGGGAAACATTAATGATGAGAGATAATCATTAATTGGCTGCCTCCTGCATGCCTCCCCCCCTCCTCCCCCTCAGGGGTCAAATCCACAACCTGGGCATATAACCTCAGTGGGAATCAAACCATGACCTCCTGGTTTATAGGTCAACACTCAACACTGGCTGGGCTCTTCTTCCATTCTTGTTGCCCTTGGAGTGGTGTTCTTAACAAAAATCTCTTTATTGTAGTTTTAGGGAGTTTCAGAAGAGAGAGATGAGATAAATGTATGTGTTCAGTTTATCATCTTTAATTACAACCCCCCTAATTCATATTTTCTTTATGCTTCTGACTGTGATCCTCAGAGTTCTTGAGAATAAAGTTCACAATGCATAATTTATGGGACTCTTTTTTCCCTTTTGAGGTTGACTTGCTTACCATTCTATAATTGAGTAACCTGGCTCATAAATTTGAAGTGCAGTATTAAAGCCTCTGTATGCAAATGAGATAAACATCACTATTTTATTGACCAATTTTCAATATTTCCTCTGGTCTTGGATCATAATTTTTTTCTCTATGCCTGGGAGCAAGTATAAGAGCATAATTCAATTAATATGAGGTTCCTATTTGCTTTAAACAGAATTATTTATAGCTGGAGAGCTGGTTTTATATTACTATATGGGACTCTTACGTAGTTATACTTGTTCTCTCCCACCCTCCTCCAACCCCCCATAAAGGGAATGTCACTAAGAGACGCTTTGAGATAATCTTGACTTCTTTTTTCTTTTTCTTCCTTATTAAACTCCCATACAGGGAGTTAACCTAATTATTTAATGGTGCCGCAACTGGTTTGGCTCAGTGGATAGAGCGTCGGCCTGCAGACTGAAAGGTCCCGGGTTCGATTCCAGTCAAAGGGCATGTACCTTGGTTGCGGGCACATTCCCAGTAGGGGGTGTGCAGGAGAGGAGGCAGCTGATTGATGATTCTCTTTCATCGATGTTTCTAACTCTCTATCCCTCTCTCTTCCTCTCTGTAAAAAATCAATAAAATATATTTAAAAAAATAAATAAAAACAAAAAACCCTCAAATATTTAATGGAAGTAATATTTGGGATGTTGAAGGAATTCAAATAGAGGATAGGCATGCACACTTTGAGACCCCATGATTCTATGAGAACCTGCATATCTGAAGGAACAGCCCTGAGCAAGTGTGTTTTTCTTTCCTGAACCTGGTGGTATGAGGAAGTGGAGAGCAGTGGCTAAGAACATACACGTAGCCTTTGGAGTCACAGAGACTTGAGTTCAGTTGACTTACTAATGGGACTGACTTGCACAAAATAGTTAATCTTTATAAGCTCTTGTTTCCTTACCTGTAGAGCAGGAAAAATAATGCCTGCCCTCCACGTTACTGTAAAGATTAACTGTGATAATGTATGAAAATTAATGCCTGTCCTACAGGTTACTGTAAAGATTTAAATATGATAATGCAGGGCAGTAATTGGCTTGTAGGATGTACTTACTGTTTGTGGTTGTTTTGGGTTATTACTGATGACTTTCTTTCTCTCTTTCAAAATCTCTATTTTGAGAAATCCAGCATCATCTGTAATTCTAAGAGTTCAAATATTTTCCATTTATTTCTATTAGATAACAGAAGACACTGAAGCACACTGTAGAGACACATTTAACAGCCCTAGAGAAGTAAATTTATGATACAAATTTAAGAAAATCTCCCCCCAAATTTTATTTTTCCTCAGAATCCCCTGATCCTGTACAAAAAATCATATAGCTAAAAATTTTTTTTTCTAGCTACTTTGGCTCTATGAAAGCCATTAAGATAAAGACGTAGAATTAGGGGTTTTTTGATTAAAAAAATCTTAGAGCAGAGTGCCAGACTAATTCTCAAGGGTATAGGGTTATGTTGTAGTTCCTGGTCATCTTTAATATTTAAATTATTGTCTGATGTATTTATTTTTTATGGAATATTTCATTTTGAAACATTGAACAGGTTCTGGAATGGAAATAAATATACAAGCTGTCCTGTTCCCTTCTTCTTCAAGATAGAAAAATGATTGGTATTAATTCCATTATTTTGTTTCTCCTTCAACCTCTCTTTTTCTTTTTCTCCAGAGGACAAGACAGAAGGCTGAAATTGCTTAATTAGACAAGACGGAAATACTCTGCTGGCCTAGTCTGCTGTAACTTCCCTCTATGGCCACACTGTGCAGCTAGGACCTAGACTACCTGTCTTGTTACTAACCTGCCACTTAAGACAGCCTCAAATGGTTTAGTGTGATTTAGCCACTCCTTCTCTCTTTCTCTCTCAATAGCTGAATATGCAGCCACTAGCATGGCTTCTTATCAATATGGGGCACTGACTGATGCTTTTGAACTCTTAGTGTTTTTGGAAACTATTGGCCTTGCATCCAGCTACCTCTGGGTTAAACCTAAAGCTTGCGTTCCTTTTACACATTTCCTTTAGGCTACACTCTGACTTCAACTGAAAGTGATGTGCCCACCATAGGTGTTTGGTTAAATGACTCTTTAGCTTCAGCAGATCCAGCCATTTGCAAAGAAAAAGATGAATGAAGATGCAGGCAGACCTTAATAGCCCAGGGTTCTTTGAGAGCCTGATTCGAGGGTAAACTTCTCCTCTGGCCTACTAGGCTCTCTTTTGGTACCATGAGGGATTATAGGAAGGAAAGATGGTTGAGATAGGGCCTGTCTTTGACCTTGGGCCTGCTCTGTCAAATTTTCCTCAAAACATTAATTTTGGGATCAACCTGGAACAAATTGTATGACATCCTAAAAGCTTAAAAATGAAAAGAAAAAGGCCAAGAATGTTTCTATTTTTTATTGATAGAGTAGAAAACACTAGCATTTAGTATTTTTTCCATTTTTTTAAAGCATTTAATATTATGTACTACTCATGGCTAAAAGTCAAACTGCTTTTGAAGCGCACAAATTTTATTTTGACAAAACCACTGTGCACTTTTTCAAAAATTAGATAATCACAGTGTTCTTTCTTCCTAATTTTATTGTTCTCCTGAAGTGTTGTTTATGCAGAAAGTAGTTTCTTACAAAAAAAAAAATCACATGATTCAACCTTTTAAGATTTTTTTTGGTTTGATCGCCTTTAAGCCTTCTTTCTGATTATCAATGAAAGTCCGCAGGGGCCTGGGGACCTGGCCTTTTCTCTTTCAAGTGTGCTCGGAATCAGCAGGCGCTTACATTTCAAAATATAATTTCAGGGCTGTAAGAACAATTCAGCATCCCAGTTTTGGAATTTGATACCAACTTCTAGTCACTAGCCATCTTTCCTCTTTTTCTTCCTCACTCCTACATCCCCGCTCACTGAACTCTCCCAGAACATCAAAAGGAGCCCTGTGTTCAGGGGGCAAAAATCACACGCACAGGACATTCTGTTTCAGTGTTTAAAATTTAAATTGTGATTCTACTTTATACAGACCATGTTTTCTTTTCTGTTTTTCTTAGAACCCAACCCATTACAGAATTATAACAAGTGGAAAAAATGCTGGGAAGAAATTGGTGAAATATTGTACTGAAAATAGCTCAGAAAAGGTTGAAACATTATTAAATTTCTGCTTTATCTAAATAATTTTAATGTTTTAATAGTATTACTTAATTTTATTTTTTTTTTAAAAAAACATAGAACATAATGAGATATAATCATTCAACCCTAAATCACTGAGCTACATTTAATAATTAATGTTATTTTTTTATTTCTACATTAAAAAGCAGTTCTTAGATTCATAATAAAAAAAAAATTCAAACAGAGCTTGAGCTAAATACACTCTGGCTAATCTCATAGTCAGATATTAAAAGGAGAATAAATGAAAAATAGTCACTTCAGACTGAAGTAAATGGGAAAGGCATACAGTGTGGACAATGCAAGAGAGGAATCACAGAAGATTGGATGGGGTGTGTGTGTGTGTGTTTGTGTGTGTGGTGATTTAGCTCTCTATTTTTTCCACTTTTCCTACTTCTTGGTGTGGTGGGTGCTGGACTATGGAGAATTGAGCTCTTGTTCCATTCATGTGCCTATCAAATTAAAGTTATGCATCTCTGGTTAGGAGACTACTTGGCCCCTCAGATTTTCCATTCCTTAGATAAGGGCTGAATTCTTGTCCATCTGTCTCTCGTTGGGTCACCTCTTCATGCTAATTCTTGGAAGTATTACAAAGAAAGTATCTTAGCATTAATTTCAGCCCATGTTTTTTTGTTCCTGTTCTTGGATCATTGGTTGGTTTCTTTGGAGACAGTTTCTGACTGTTATGCCAATTGTTACAAAGTTGTGCATATCAAATTACAACCTATAGTTAATATTCAGCACTAATAGAATATTTTAAAGAGAAATTCACCAAGTGCAGATTTTGTATAGAGAGAATATAGGGCATTGGCTTTCTTCCTGCAGTCTTTCAATAAAGTCTGGTTTAATGGAGCTAAAATTTAAAGTGTTTATAATCAATGATGGCATTTTATATTATAGTAACTGCTGTGAAAAGAAAGTGCATTCTCTAGTATTAAAAATTGAGATTTTAAATTTGAATGATGATACTTGAAAAAGTATAAGAAATATACTTACAAAGTAAAATAAAGACATTAATATGAAGTCATCCACTTGGTAACAACAGCAGTGCAAAAATCATAGAACCGCTTCATAAAAAACTTTTATAAACAGATTGAAATTATCATGTAAATTTTATTTTATTTATTTATTATTATTTTTTTAAAAATCAATCTTTATAGTTCATATTATATTATTACAAAGGTTCCTCATTTCTTCCCCCCTCCACCAGGTTCCCACCCCAACCTCTGCCCTTTCCCCACGCCCCCATTGTCCTCATCCAGAGGTGCACAGTTGATGTTCAGTCTCTTCCCGCATCCACCACTCCCCTTTTCCCTGAGAATTGTCAGTCCACTCCCCTCCAGTATCTCTGATTCTATTATAATCAACAGTTAATATTGTTCATCAGGTTTTTTAATTTCCTTTTTTTTATTAATAAACTTTTATATTTTTAAGAATAAATTTTAAAATCTAATAATTTTAAACCTTTTTTCTTCTGCCCTGGGAACTGAGAAGCAAACTTGTTTACATGTAAATTTGCCCTTACGCTATCAAAAGGTGTAGCCATTCAAATGTAAATGAACACATTGTTTAAAGATAGTTGCTGACTGGAATTGGATTACCTGTTCTGGGTGGGAAGGGCTTGTTCTTCCCTTTCTCCATTAAAATTAAGGTGTTAGCTTTAAAAGACCTTAAACTTTCAGAACTTTAAATTTTTCAGGTAGTAAATCAATTACTTAGCATTTTCTCAAATCAATAATACCTCCACATGCCCAAGGATACACTTCACACAAAAGACACTTCCAAATAGATCAACCAACCTCATCCAGACCCCATACAAGGCACTCACAGATCAACACCCCATCGCTACAACAACTCAACACATCCAGATCTAAGCCTTCATCACTTGATTCAGCAGACCCTCAAGTTCCCCCAAAAGTTTCCAGCCATGTCTGAGAAGCAGCCCTGGCGCATGGGCAGGAGAGGAGCGAGCAGTTCTGGGCCCGGTTGCTCCGGGCCTGGCCTCTGTTGCTCCGGGCCGCTCCACATCCAGCTGCTCTGGGTCTGGCCGCTGCTGCTTGAGGCCCGGTTGCTGCTGCTCTGGGCCTGGATGCTGCTGCTCCAGGCCTGGATGCTCTGGGCCTGGCTGCTGGTGCTCCGGGCCTGGCCGCTCCCAGCCTGGCTGCTGCTGCTCTGAGCCTGGCTGCTTCAGGCCTGGCTGCTCTGGGACTGGCCGCTGCTGCTCTGAGCCTGGCTGCTCCAGGCCCGGCTGCTGTTGCTCCGGGCCCGGCTGCTCCCGTCCCGTCTGGTCTGGGCCCGGTCATGTAAATTTTATATTTAAAAAATTCCATTTGGTTCTGTCTGATCTTGTGAAGCCAAGTATATTCTATATTTTTCATTAAGTATACTATAGAACTATCAGAGAGCTGTATGCTTGTAATTTATAAACTCTGTGTGTATAAAAAATTATATGGTTAAATGTTTTTTATTGATTTGTTACAGAGAGGAAGGGAGAGAGACAGAGAGCTAGAAATGTCGATGAGAGAGAATCATCTACCAGGTGCCCTCTGCACACCCCCGCACTGGGGATATGCCCACAACCAACATACATGCCTTGACCGGAACCTGGGACCCTTCAGTCTGCAGACCGATGCTCTATCCACTGAGCCAAACCAGTTTCGGCTATATGGTTAAATGTTTAAGGTTAAAATATACTCTTCTAGGATCTAATAAAAATAAAATAAAATTTTGATGTGTTTATTTCTTTGTAGATCTAACCCTAAAAATGAAAAATGAAAAATTAAATTAATCTGGTATTAAGACAGGAGACTTGATTTTCTTTTTTTAAATATGTTTTTTTATATTTTATTTTATTATTTTATTTATTTTTTGACTGATGATAACAACTTTATTCTTAACTTTGAAAGACCTATTTTTTAATTTAATTTAATTTAATTTTTTTAAAGGGAGAGAGAGAAACATTGATGTAAGAGAAACACCAATTGGTTATCTCCTGCATGCCCCCTACTGGGAATGGAACCTGAAATCTGGGCATGTGCCCTGTCTGGGAATTGACCCAGAGACCTTCTGGTGCATGGGACTACACCCAACCAACTGAGCCACACCAGCCAGGGTGAGACTTGATTTTCTTTGATAATATTTATCTATTTTCTCTCTCTCTCTCTCTCTCTCTCTCTCTCTCTCTCTCTCTCTTAATAAATCTTTGTTGTTCATATTATTACAAATGTTCCTTATTTCCTCCCCCCCCTTCATTGCTCCCCTCCACCAGGTTCCCACCCCACCCTCTGCCCTTTTCCCACCCCCCATTGTCCTCATCCATAGGTGCACAGTTTATGTTCAGTCTCTTCCCACACCCTCCTCTCCCCTTTTCCCCAAGAATCATCAGTTCACTCCCCTTCCATACCTCTGATTCTATTATATTCAACAGTTAATATTGTTCATCAGATTTTTAAAAAATTCCCTTGTTTTTTAGATTCACTTTTTGATAGTAACGTATTTCTTATTCATAGTTTTTATCTTTATTTGCTTTCTCTTCTGAAAGAACCCCCTTCAGCAATTCATATAATTCTGGTTTGGTGGTGATGAACTCCTTTAGCTTTTTTTTTTTATTAGTGAAGCTCTTTATCTGGCCTTCGATTCTGAGTGATAGCTTTGCTGGGTAGATAATTTTTGGCTGTAGGTTCTTGCTATTCATCACCTTGAATATTTCTTGCCATTCCTGTCTGGCCTGCATGGTTTCTGTGGAGAAATCAGCTGACAATTGTATGGGTGCTCCTTTACAGGTAACTACTTTTAATATTCTCTCTTTGTCTTTTGCTCTTGGAATTTTAATTATGATGTGTCTTGATGTGGTCTTCTTTGGATTTCTTTTGTTTGGAGTTCTGTGTGCTTCCTGGACTTGTGAGGCTAATTCTTTCACCAGGTGGGGGAAGTTTTCTGTCACTATTTCTTTCAGTATGTTTTCGATATCTTGTTCTCTCTCATCTTCTGGGACCCCCATAATTCTGATGTTGGTTTGCTTGAAGTTGTCCCAGAGGTTTCTTACATTATCTCCAACTTTCTGGATTCTCTTGTCTTCTTGCTTCTGCAGAGGAGTGTCTTCTGGCTTTTTATGTTCCAAATCTTTGACTTGATTCTTGAGATATTCCATTCTGTTTTTAGGACTCTGTATAATATTTTTTTATCTCAGACAATGTATTCTTTATTTCTAGTTGATCCCTTTTCATATCCTCATAGGTCTTATCAACCTTTTCTAGGAAATTCTTGAAAAACCTTATAAGCGTGGTTTTGAACTCTATATCCAGTCACTTTTTTTCCTCCATTTCTTTTGTTTGTGAACTGTTTCCTTGTCTTGGCATTTTCACAGCTTCCCTAAATTGGTAGGGTGGCTTTGTGTGCTAAGGTGTCCTATATGGTTCAGTGAGTCAGCCTCCCAGTTACCTGAGGTGGACAGTCTTGGTGAAGTCCTTTGTGGGCTGTGTGCAATCTTGTTGTTAAGCCTTGCTTGTTGTTGGTATCACTGGGACGCGTTGATCTCCAATTGGCTATGGGCATATTTGTCAATTTTCAAAATTTGGAAGCTCCAGAAGGACAGAAGTCTCAACTGTTTTGTTTATAGTTGTATGACCAGTCATATATGTGGTGTTTGCTCATTACATGTTTGATTGCTAACTAGATATTTTTTTTTTTTTTTTTTTTTAATTTAAATTTTTTTTTTTTTTTTTTAATATACATTTTATTGATTTTTCACAGAGAGGAAGAGAGAGGGGATAGAGAGTTAGAAACATCGATGAGAGAGAATCATCGATCAGTTGCCTCTTGCACACCTCCTACTGGGGATGCGCCTGCAACCAAGGTACATGCCCTTGACCGGAATCGAACCCGGGACCTTTCAGTCCCCAGGCCGACGCTCTATCCACTGAGCCAAACCGGTCCCGGCGCTAACTAGATATTTCTACTAAATGTCTTTCTTTATATACTTTTGTATAATGATTATTCCCAAATTATTATATACCCAAGTTATTTAGTTCACATTTTTTTAATTTCTATGTCTTATTTTGACTAAGATAGTATTTATGGGCCTGATTTGGCCATAGATAAACTAACTTTATCTAGTTTTTCACTCTCTTGGCCGTTTCCTTCACCTCTGGTTTTAATTATTAAAAAATATTTGTTGCCGGCACCGGTTTGGCTCAGTGGTGGAGCGTCGGTCTGCGGACTGAAAGGTCCCGGGTTCGATTCCCGTCAAGGGCATGTACCTTGTTGCGGGCACGTCCCCAGTGGGGGATGTGCAAGAGGCAGCTAATCGATGATTCTCTCTCATCGATGTTTCTAACTCTCTATCTCTCTCTCTTTCTCTCTGTATAAAATCAATAAAAAATATATATATATAAAAATATTTGCATTGTGGTTTGTTTTACAGTATTAAATCATTATGTTGTATACCTAAAACTAATGTACTATTATAACTCAATAAAAAGGCAATTTTCCCCTCTAAATTTAGAGACACATCAGATGCATTTACTACTCTTTTCCAGACTCAGAATGATTTAGACAGATATTCACATGTGGGTACTTCTTGAATTGTCTGCCTTAGGTATTAAAGAAGTTTTCTCTCTGTGAGACTGAGCAGGTGATGTCTGATATCTTGTTGAATTAACTATGTGGAGAGAATATACTGTAACATTGACCTTTGTAATTAGGAACTTGATAACTAATCACCATGGGTTAATTATTTGGTAAACCATTGATAGTCTATAACTAAAGGTCATTATTGGCCTAGTTTAATTAAAAGGTTTTTAAATTATGTTAGATTTGCAATAATAACTATAGTTATATAGAAATAGACTGCAACCTTGCACCCTTGGGTATGAATAAAAAAAATCATCTTTTTGGTGCTTGGAGACAAAGGTAACACATTTCTAGATATTTTAGAATTATAACAGCATAATGTACAATCATCCCAAACAAACTTACAAACTAATTCTTTGAATATCTGGCAGCATTTTAAAAAAGACATGAAAGGATTTAATCCCTTCCACTGTGTAGAGGGCCCCCTGGGAAGACAACTGAGCATTCTATATTGGCCCCTCTTGCCCTTTTGAGCCAAGAGGGACCCTCTTCTCACAACCTAATTGTCCACAGTTGTTTCCTGAGCTTTCTGTTTATGCTGAGGTTGAAGCCTTGTGATGGCTGGTACCATGGATCTGTCTCTCACCCAGTGGGGTGAGCTGGGCCCTCCCTGGAGAAGAAACCTGGGTTTCACAAGTTATGTGATCAGTGCTGAGGCTCTGCCAGCAGGCAAGGGGATCCCAAGGAAGGTGCTGGGTGTGGAGGCCATGGGGGCATAGGCTACCAAGGAGACAGAACTGAACCTCACATCACCTTGCTTGGCCCTGGAGGATGGTTGGTTAGCCAGAGACAGGTAAGATTCCTCAGGGAAGGAACAATCTAAGACAGGCACAGTCGCATAGGGGCCATCAGGAGAAAACTTGGGAGCCAACAGAGGTGGGGCACAGGTCTTCAATCCCCCCAACTTTGCAGGGCAGGGAGCTGAACCTTCACCCCTGCTGAGGGAGGTCTCCTGACCCCATGGCTGCTTAGCTTCCCATTCCCAGTTCAAATTGGGACCCAGGTAACAGACAGAGACTTGGTCGACAGCAGCTGCCCTCTCACTGCAATAAGACTTATTTGAGTTGTCTTTTACCCATGATGTGGGGAACTAGAGTTTTTGATATCTAAACCCAACCTAGCAACAGGAATGCTCAGGGCCTACTCAAGAAGGAAAATAATCCTTTCCACTAATATTTACAGGGTAAAATAAGATGGTTGTTAGAGTATTAAATTTGACAGTAAAATAGTAATCAAGTTTTCAGGCTAATTTAAATTGGCTAATTGAAATAAGGTAATATTCTATCAATAGAAAAATCAAGTGTACTGGACAAAAAAGCTGTTCCTAAAGTGTTAACTAAAATTTTTATTGGTAGTTCATCTCACGGTAAAATTGCATAACATGTAATTAACATAAAGCAGTCATATTTTAAAAATATATTTTATTGCTTTTTTACAGAGAGGAAGGGAGAGAGTTAGAGAGCTAGAAACATCGATGAGAAAGAAACATCGACCAGCTGCCTCTTGCACATCCCCTACCGGGGATATGCCTGCAACCAACGTACATGCCCCTGACCAGAGTCGAACCTGGGACCTTTCAGTCCACAGACTGATGCTCTACCACTGAGCCAAACTGGTTTCGGCATAAAGCAGTCATATTTTAGTGCAAAAATTAAAATTTGAAATCAAGATTACCTTATAAAATTTCCAAAAGCCTCCTAATATTTAAATAAAAAAAAAGGGGGGGGGGAGTAGAAGAATATCATGTAAGGAAAAATATCCTGTTAGTAAATTATATCTAGAAAATTTTTACTTTAGAAAATTAACTTTCATTTGTAATGCCAACAGCAAGAGACCCATGTAAAACATATATGGTGTCAAAACAAGCCAAAGGAAAATCATTTGGGCAAAAAATGAAAAAGGATTGCAAATCAAATTTATAGAAAAGATTCCTTTATTAACTTTTGGTCGAGAATATGTTTGTATATTTTCAGAAAACAACTCTGAGACCATGTGGACTCCTGCAACAGAGAGGAATTGACAGGAGTGCTTCAGCCATGAAGACAGAAGAGAAATAATCCAGAGATGGAAGATGCTGACAATGCCTTGCCACACTAGCAGTCAGCAGCTGTGTGTCACTGCAGGTTGTCCAGGACCAAACCAGAGAGGGTCAGACCTGCATTACCACTATTTTTCCACCATCCAGAACTGAAACATCATTGCTGACATATACACATGAGGAATTGTTAGACATAGAAATTGGGACTCAAAAAAACTGTTGGCCCAGAAAGAAACTTACTATAGACTGATTTATTTGTTTCTCAGCATAACCATTATTGCTTGTCTCATTTTCGGTTCTTATAAGTGTATTTCTAGTATCACATGAGCTCACTCATCTAGGGGAAATGATGAGCAACATAGACTGATGAACAAGAACAGCATTGATCAGACTGTTGGACCTCAGAGGGAAGGTAGGGGAGGGTGGGGATAAGGGAGAGAGATCAACCAAAGGACTTGTGTGCATACATATGAGCCTAACCAGTGGTCATGGACAACAGGGGAGTGGGGGAATGCGTGGGGAGGGGTTTGGGATGTGAATGGGAGAGATGATGACAAATACGTGATACCTTAATCAATAAAGTAATTAAAAAAAAAAAAAGTAAAACAGCAGGACATGATCCTATGAGTCCAGCTGCCCTGTGGACCCTGGTGTGCTTCTCTGTGGGATGATGTCAGTCATTTTGCCACCTCTTGCCAACCTCTGCTTGTAGGTTTCTGGAGTAAAACCCCAAGCTGTGTGTGCTTGTATAATTTGCCTTCCATTCTTCTCATACCCTTGCTCCATTGACTGTTATAGAAAAACTCCAACAAGCCATTTTTGCTTTTCCAAAGCTTTTAACTAATGTATCGGTCTCCAAAAAGGTGTACAGATGTAAATGTTAGAGGCTGTGTATGTGAATATATTTGCAGAATTGGTTTGTTTGAAAATGATGTTAAATTTCACCAACTAGTAAAGTTGAACTACTAAAAAAAAAAAAAAAAAAAAAGGAAAAGAAAAAGAAATAGACTGCTGACAATCTATAATAATAAAAGCATAATATGCTAATTAGACCTGACAGCCAAATTACCTTCTAATGTCCTTACGGACGAAGCTGGGGATGTAGGGCCGAGCCCCTTGCACAAATTTTGTGAGTCAGGCCTCTAGTACAGTGGTCAGCAAACTCGTTAGTCAACAGAGCCAAATATCAACAGTACGATTGAAATTTCTTTTCACAGCCAAATTTTAAAACTTAAACTTTTTCTAATGCCACTTCTTCAAAATAGCTTCTCTTAGGCCATGGTATTTTGTGGATGAGCCACACTCAAGGGGCCAAAGAGCCGTAATGGGCTGGAGAGCCACAGTTTGCTGTCCACGGCTCTAGTATATTTATACAATGGTTGCATGTTTGTGAAATGTGAATTCTGTCTCTGAGCATTGGATTCCCTGTCTCATTTCTCTAGGTGTTTGGTGGTATTCTGTTTATTGAAACCTTCCATTCAGCCAAAACTGGTTTGGCTCAGTGGTAGAACGTCGGTCTGCGGACTGAAGAGTCCCAGGTTCGATTCCCGTCAAGGGCATGTACATTGGTTGCGGGCACATCCCCGATAGGGGGTGTGCAAGAGGCAGCTGGTTGATGTCTCTCTCTCATGGACGTTTCTAGCTTCTAGCTCTCTATCTCTCTCCCTTCCTCTCTGTAAAAAATCAATAAAATATATATTTACAAAAAAAAAGAAAAAAAAAAAAAGAAACCTTCCATTCAGATGACTTTGATTAAGAAATCACAGTGGGTAGTACTTCCATTTGTGTGGCTTACTCTTCTCTGACTTTCTAGGTGAGTGACCAAGTTGTCAGAGAATTCAGCTGAATTGCTTGGCTCACTGATGAGATTTGTTTTAGGATCGAGTTGAGCCTTTTGGGCTCCCTAGTCAGCCTCACAGTGTATATTTCACACATGCAAATGTGCTCATATGGGAATCTTCATGAAGCAGCAGCCAATTTCATTTGAGCAGCCTTACAATTTGAAAATAAATAATGCCAAATTTAACCAGCTGGTGAGTATGTAGTTAGAGATAAACTTGATGCCAATGGTTTTACATATGTTCAACAACTAATTAGTTAAAATGCTCCCGAAGAGTATCACACAAAATCATATCCATTTGGCTTATATAATGTGAGAGAATGGCATTAAAAATAATCAGCCTTGCCTTGCTGGCATGGCTCAGTGGTTGAGTGTTAACCCATGAACCAGGAGGACACATGATTCCCAGTCAGCATACATGCCTGGGTAGTGGGCTCGATCCTCAGTGTAGGGCATGCAGGGGGCAGCTGATCAATGATTTCTTCTCACCATTGATGTTTCTATCTCTCCCTCTCTGTTCCTCTCTGAAATCAATAAGAATAAAAAATAAAAAAAAAAGATCAGTCTTGTGGTCTTTTCTTTTTCCTGTTTAAGGGAAAATGTGATATGCTGACTGGTACAAATTTAGCTCTTGCTTTTCAACTCCCTCACTTTAAAAATTAAAAAAAAAAAATCTTTATTGTTGAAAGTATTATAGATGTCCCCACCCTTTCCTGGCCTTCACCACACTATTGTCTATGTCCATGGGCTATAAGTTCTCTGGTTAATCTCTCCTCCCCATCTTCCTTCCCACCCACTATGTTCATAGAAGCACAATTTACAATAGTTAGGATCTGAAAGCATCCTGAGTACCCCATCAGTATTTGTGTGGATAAATAAGCTGTGATACATTTACAGGATGAAATACTATGCAGCTGTAAAAAAGAAAAATCACTTACTCTTTGAGACAGCATGGAAGAATCTGGAGGGTATTATCCTAAGTGCAATAATCCAGTCAGAGAAAGATAAGTATCACATGAAACTATCTCACTTTTTTTCAAGCACTTATCATTTTTAAAATTTATGATGCAACAAAATAAACAAAAATGTGATTCTTGTAAAAATTTAGCTTACATAAAAGTGTAAGATACATATGAAATTTCACGTTCCTAAGAAGCTTCTCCTTGCCCTGAACCCTATATCCCACTTCCATCTCAGAAGTAATCACTTTGTCCTATATTCTTGACCTTTCTTCTCTGCATAAGTATAAACAATTCTGTTTTGAATTTCATATGTGGGATCATATCACACATATTGTTCTATAAGTTAATGTTTTCATTTGGATTTTTTATTGTCAGTGCATAGAGTTCCAACTCATTCTTTTTAAATGCCGCAGAGTAAGTAGTCAATAGAATATTACTTAATGCATTCTTTTTTACCATTCTCTATATAAGTCATTTATATTTTCCCCCTCAATATTTCAGTTATAAAAATGTAGCATCAACTCCCTTGTACATGTTTTCTCAAGAGCTTTCATTTTTTCTTATAAATTGCTTTAGTAGGCTCATTATGCATGTTTTTGGTCTTGTATATCTAATATAAAGATTAGAATGTAAAAAAAAAAAAAAGAAGGTTGGAATGTAATACTGAGGTATTGCTTTTTACTTCTCTGAAGTTTTTACAGCTGGATCTAGGATAAGAAGCTATTATAGTTCATTAAACCCTTAACTCTCTCCACTGAGATTCTCCATGAATTTGGGGGAGGCAAGAACATGGTAATAGTAAGAAACTTGGAGATCCACCTGTAGACTCACCACTAATTAGCTCTCATCTTCAAAATAAACAAACAAAAATCTTTTTCAGCACTACATTCCTTTATAGTAATTGTTTCTCATTGCAGTATTCTCTTCAAATTGTGGCCAAACTTCACTGAAGAGGGATCTCTGCTAGCTCAGTTACCATTCATTTCTCAACTCACTGGAATCTCCCCATCACAGCTACCACCACTGAACCTGGTCCCTTCAAGACCTGCTTACCAAATTTGTTGGATGCATTTCAGGTCCATCACCTGGCCTCTAGGCATCACTCAACACTCTTCATCACTTCCTGCAGAAGTTTTCGCTTCTTACAGTTTCTGTGACACAACTATACAGTTCTGCTTCAGAAGAAAGTAACAAAGGTCAAGAGACACATGAAAACAAAGTCACTAATTATCTGAGAGATGCAAATCAAAACAACAATGCAGGACCATCTCACACCTGTCAGAATGGCTATCATTAACAAATCAACAAACGACAAGTGTTGGTGAGAATGCAGAGAAAAGGAAACCCTAGTGCACTGATGGTGGGAATGCAGACTGGTGCAGCCACTGTGGAGAACAGTATGGAGTTTCCTCAAAAAAACTAAAAATGGAACTCCCATTTGACTGAGTAATACCACTCCTAGGAATATATCCTAAGAAACTAGAAACAACAATCAGAAAGGATATATGCAGCCCTATGTTCATAGCACCACAATTTACAATAGCTAAGATTTGGAAACAGCCTAGGTGCCTGTCAACAGATGACTGGACCAGAAAACTATGGTACATCTACACAATGGAATACTATGCTGCCATAAAAAGAAGGAATTCTTACCATTTGTAGCAACCTGGATGGAACTGGAGAACATTATGCTAAGCGAAATAAGCCAGTCAATGAAAGAAAAATACTACACATTCTTACTCATTTGTTGATAATAAAGAACATTATAAATGGATGAACAAAAAGATAGATACAGAGGCAGTAAAACATCAAACAGACTGTCAAATACAGCGGGAAGGTTAGGGAGAGGTTGGGGGGATAAAAGATCAACCAAAGAACTTCTATGCATGCATATAAGCATAACCAATGGATGCAAAACAGTGTGGGGTGAGGGCATGTATGGGATTGGGGCGGGAGGGTGGGGGGGGGGCAATGGTAAGATATGTACACATATAATACTCTAATAAAGAAAGAAATATAATGAAAAAACGATGAAGAAAGTAACAGAAAACTCAACCCAAATTGGTTTAATTATTATTATTTTAATATTATTTTCCAAATTGGTTTAAGCAATAAGAAACTTTAGAGGTTACATGGAAAGTTTAGAGGTAGAGCAGGTATCAAGGTTAGCTCTAGCTCTGTATCTCTGGGGTTCTTCTGACTTTGTTTCCTTCCTTTAGAGGGCTTCTTTCTCAGACTGGCAGGGAGAAAGGTCTGCAGCAGGTCTGAGCCTCAAAGCTACTTAGGATGACATCCGGAGGAAGGGAAATCATTGCTTCTAGAAGTTCCTCTAAGAGAATAATGAAGAATTTATCTGGAGTCCCATCAAACTGTCCTTTCTTATTTATGTATTGTTTTTTCTGGTTTTATCTTATATAATAAAAGGCTAATATGCAAATTGTCCCTGTGGGAGTTCGACTGACCAGGAGTTTGATCACTATGACATGTGCTAACCACCAGGTGGTGGCACAGAATGAAGGAAGGCCCTGATTGGCCCTAGTTGCTGGCCAGGCCTAGGGACCCTACCCATGCACCAATTTCGTGCACCAGGCTTCTAGTTAAAATATAATTGACATGTAACAATGTATAAGTTTAATGTGTACAACATAATGATTTTGTATATATACTTATTGCAAAATGATAACCATGATAAGTTTAGGTACTATCCATCATCTCACATAGTTACAATTATTTTTCTTGTGATGAGAACTTTAAAAAAATATTTTTTAATTGATTTCAGAGAAGGGAGAGAGAGAGAGATAGAAACATCAATGATGAGAGAGAATCATTGATCGGCTGCCTCCTGAATGCTCCTCACTAGGGATCGAGCCCCCAACGTGGGCATGTGCCCTTACCAGGAATTGAATCATGACCTCCTGGTTCATAGCATGGCCTCAATGCTCAACCACTGAACCACACCAGCTGGGCATGACGAGAACTTTTAAGACAGATTCTTAGAAACTTTCATATATACAATATAATTTTGTTAACTATGGTTACCATTTTGTATATTGCATCCCAGAACTTATAATAATTAGAAGTATGTAACTTTTGTCACCTTCACCCATTTTATCAAACTTTCATTGAATGTCATTGAGTTATTTGCCCTTTACAGCCCCCACCCACCTAAGGGGGTGGGATTATCTTTAGATTAGTTAGGTCAACCTTTGGAACTATAGACATTCAGCTTTCCTGAATGTCTATAAGCTCTTGGACTTCATGAAGGGCGAGATTGTATGAAGGAGAGCAGGAAATTGATGCTTGTTAGGAAATCAACAATGTCCAACACAACTACTATCTCCTGGCTTTTTTTTTTTTTTAAATTCATTTTTTTATAGGGAGGAAGAGAGAGGGGATAGCAAGTTAGAAACATCGATGAGAGATAAACATCGATCAGCTGCCTCTTGCACACCCCCTACTGGGGATGTGCCTGCAACCAGGGTACATACACTTGACAGGTATAGAACCCAGGACCCTTGAGTCCACAGGCCGACGCTCTATCCACTGAGCCAAACCAGTTTCTGATGGCTTTTTTTTTTTTTTTTTTTTTATAATGCATGTTTTTGGTCTTGTATATCTAATATAAAGATTAGAATGATTAATCATTACCTGAGGATATATTATTTTCATTGATATTTAGGGAGAGTGGGATGGGTAAAAGGAAGGGGCAGGAAGAGAGAGAGAGAAGAAAAAGAGAGGGGGAAAAGAGAAAGAGAGAGGAGAGAAAGAAAGAGAGAGAGAGAGAGAGAGAGAGAGAGAGAGAGAGAGAGAGAGAGAGAGAGAGAGAGAAACACCAATGTGAGAGCAAAACATCATTTGGCTTCCAGGGATTGAGCCTGCAACCCAGATGACATCCAACTAAGTAAGCCACAGCTGCCAGGTCTGCTGGCTTTTTTTAAAAAAATATTTTTTAATTGTATGTTGCTCTTCTTGATTCCCTAATAGTTTCCTCTTCCCCCCCCCCCCCCTTAGCTCTTTTAAATGTGGATGAGCCCCAAAGTATCTAGTAATAATTAATGTCGTTTTTCAACATTCATTTAAAATCTTGCTTGGCATTGACTTGTATTGACATAACCTTCAAACACGTGGTAGCTACAGAACGTGTGAAGTGCAATTAACAAGTTTTTCTTGAAAAAGTTTGTGTTTGGTTTGGTTTTTGTTGCAAAACTAGGGCTAAGAAGATGGCAGATGAAGAACATATTCAGCACTGCATGCTTTACGAGTTCCAATTAGGAAGAAAAGCAAGTGAGGCTGCAAAAAACATCTATAGTGCTCTTGGTCAAGATGCAGTTAGCGCCAGAAAATGCCAGCGTTGGTTTGAGAAATTTTGTGAGGGAAATTTTTCGTTAGATGTCAAGAGTGGTCGAGGCTGTGTGTCCAATTTTGATCAAGAAGCTCTTCAAGCTCTTTTGGTGCAAAATCCTCAAATTACCCAACAAGAGCTTGCGACAACTTTAAATTGTTCACAAAAAACAATTTCCAATCAATTGCGTGCACTTGGCAAAGTCCAAAAGTTTGGAAAATGGGTTCCTCATGAGTTGAGCGACAACAACCGTAATCAAAGAGTCACAATTTGCAGTTCGCTCCTCTCTCGTCAAAACTGTTTGCCATTTTTAGAGCAAATTGTTACCGGAGATGAAGAATGGGTGCTGTATGTTAATTTGAAAAGGCGGCCTCAATGGTTGGACAAAAATGAGGCTCCGCAGCCCACGCCAAAACCTGACTTGCATGAGAAAAAAGTGATGTTGTGTGTTTGGTGGAATTTTAAAGGAATTCTTCATTATGAACTTTTACCATCTAACCAAACCATTACAAGTGCAGTGCATAGTGCCCAATTGGAAAGGTTAGCCCAAGCTTTAAGAGAAAAAGAACCCGCGCTGATTAATCGGAAGGGCGTAATTCTTTACCACGATAACGCACGACCGCATGCTGCAAGAATCACTGCTGAAAAACTGCGCCAGTTGGAATGGGAAGTTCTCCCTCAACCTGCATATTCTCCTGATATTGCCCCTTCCGATTACCATTTGTTTCGTTCTTTGCAAAACTTTCTTCTTGGAAAAAAATTTAATAATGAAGAATGCCTCAAAAATGCATTGACCGAATTTTTTGCATCAAAATCACAAGAATTTTACAACAGAGGGATTAAAATGCTTCTTGAGCTTTGGGCACAAGTAGTAGAAAACAACAGCAACTATATTGTTGATTAAATTTTGTTGTATTGTTTAAATAAATTAGATTTTAGAAAGTATATATTAGAAAACGACATTAATTATTACTAGACCTAATACCAATTTTGCTTTCTTCTCTTCTCACTGTTCAGTTATCTCTGAAACAATTCATTTATCCTTGAGGCTGTATATGGTGATGATTCCCAAATCTACAACTTCAGTCCATGGAGTTTTTCTAAACTGTAAACTATTTTATCCAGGTGCATACTGGTATATCTGAACTTATTTCATATGCATTTTAAACTCAATGTGTCTCAAACAGAATTAATCAACATAACTCAGAGACCAGCACGTCCTTCTGCATTTTCAATATCAAACACTATTCCCTAAGTCTTTGTAGGCCTCTTTTACTTCATGACATTGAAGCAGTCACAAAGCCAATTTGATTTATCCACCCAAATTTAACAGGACCATAAGCTATGAGAAATTTTCCCTCTATTACCTTTTCTGTCTAGTTTGAATGTGGTCTTGTCTTACATAATCCTCTGGAACTTCGTATAAACCTCTGTAAGAACACTTCTGTTCTTCACTATCTTCTTGATTAGAGGGACCACATCTTACTAGTTTTTAATACCTCTGTTCTCAGGAGAGTACCTGGAGCAGTGTAGGTATTCAAGAAATGTTAGATGATTATTAAAAGACTTTAATCTAAAGATTAATTGGGTAGCTATTATTTCCAGACACTCTCCCAAGCTCTGAGTCTCTCATGCTCTTCCCTGACAAACTTAGTCCTGTTGCTGGGGTGGGTGGAGTTAGTGGGGAAATGTCAGAAGCTGTGTCCTAAGGCAGTTAGTGCCAGGTCAGGGCCAGTGTAAACAGTTTGAAACCAGGTCAGAAATCCAATAGGACTGGATGAATCTAGGAAGCTAAGGCATGAAGCCAATTAGGGTAGTGTTTGAATTTTTGAATAGGCTGGTGGGAAGAAAACCTTTGAATGAATCCCAAATCCATGAAGGACATTTATGGCAACTTTTCATCCAGTGTAAGGTGTTCAGAGTGTCATATAATAATTGGGATTCATCCTAACCTAGTAGGAACCCATGGTTTGATGGGAAAATCTATACTAATAAAAGGATAATATGCCAATTAAACCAGGAGACCTTCCAGACCTTCCGGACATCCTTCTGGACAAAGCCATGGTGGTGGAGGCCAAGGCAGAGGCAGTTAGGGGAGATTAGGCAGGAGGAGGGGCAGTTGGGGGTGAGCAGGTAGTAGTGGTGGGCAGTTGGTGGCAATCAGGCTGGCAAGGGGGGGCCCAGTTGGGGGCAAGCAGGCAGTAGTGGAGGGAAGTTGGGGGTGATCAGACCAGTGGGGGCAGGGGCAGTTGAGGGTAATCAGGCTGGAGGCAAGTGATTAGGAGCCAGCATTCCCGGATTGCAAGAGGTGTTCCAGATTGGAGAGGGTGCAGCCTGGGCTGAGAGAATCCCCCCCCACCCCCACCCCCAACCCCCGTGCATGAATTTTGTGCACTGGGCCACTAGTAGATATATAATAGAAACTTACACTTCAGTCTAAGAAGTAATGTATTAAAATATATGCATGCAGCATTAAGGGATCCAGAGGAAGGAACTTATGGAATGTCATTATAATTTCTCCTAAGCATGTGCTTAGGAGAAATTATAATGACATTGAGATGATTTCCTGTTGTTGTTTTGTAAGATAAAAATTGGCCATTTTAACTCAATAGATAGCCTCAGGACATACCACTTCCTTTAATACACAAGCAAAAGTTGGTTTGTTCCACTGAATCCATTTGTCACAACTTTTTTCCAGAGGTTGTAGGAACTGCTACCCCATGAAAATCTTTTGGGGAGCTTGGTACTCAAGCTATAAATATGAGTTTTTCCTAGGGTAGTTTTTATACAGAAAAAAAGATTTTTTAAATTTACTTTAAACATATAAAAATTAATAATCAATATATTGAAATTAAATGTGTCAACTACACCTTTAAATTATGAATCACAAATGCTTGATTTTTCCATAAGCTTTTAAGGTTAGCTTATAAATCTTATTCTACTTAAAAATGTAAACAACATGCCCATAATATAAGGTCATCCTAATAAAAGCTGGCTAACCTTCTATGCTTTGCCTTACTAGACTCACAATTTTGAAGGTCATTCTGATGACTTACACCAGCCAAGTTCTTTTAATGTGTTTGCTAGTCATCTCTTTAAACCTGGCTGGCTCACTCTTCAGCTTGAATGTCCCACCCTCAGAGTTCCTCCCTGAATGCTCTTTCTAAGAGAGGGCTCCATTATTACTTCATATTACAGCACTATTAAATAGTGTTCTTCATGCTACATAAAATAATCTGTGATGAGTTATTAGTCTCCTTGTTAGGTGTCTGTCTCTCCCACCACAGCGCAACCTCCAAAACAAAAGCTTTTATTTTTTAAAAAAATTAAACATTTTATTTTGAAATAATTTTATGATCACCAGAAGTTGAAAAGGTAATAAAAAAGTTCTGTGTACTCTTCAACCAGCTTCCCTGAAGAATAACTTTCATATGTAACTGTAATAAATTATTAAAAGCAGAAAACTGACATTACTCCAGAATTGTTGCCTACACTTACAGACCTTATGGGGATTTCACTTGTGTGTATATGTATGTGTATGTGCACATGTGTGTAGTTCTATGAAATTTTATCCCAAACATAGATTATCGTGACCGCCACAGTCAGGATGCAGAACTGTTTCATTACCACGAAGACCCTCCTTTTTGCTATCCCTTTATGAGGACTAGTCTGTATTGTTCCCTTTGTCTCCGTAGTGTCCTGCGTAGTGTCAGGGACATGACAGGCACTTAGTAAATATTTGTTGACTATACCAGTACAAAGCTAAATGTCACTGCAAGAATTTGTCTAGTTTGTTTGGATAAAGAAGTATTAATCTGTTTATTGGACTTCAGTTACTAAGAGGATATTGGAGGAGAAAGATGTCACCAAACTCCATCTTACAATGACTGATTTGCAAAGAATTCAAGAACACCTCAGTACCAAAGCTCATGAAAATGTTGTATCACTAATTAATCCAAATCTTATAATCAAGGCTTTGCCTCCATAGACACTATCCATAGACCTATAAGTCTATAGACATGCCTATGTAGATATGTAAACATATACTGCAGATAAATTATGTACAGTGCCATTTAGCGGGCTCTGGAATTGAGACTGGAGAGCTCAGGCTGCCTGGCAGAGAGAATGAGTGGCTGTGCTGCTGGGCCCTGCTTCCTCCTGGTTCTGATTACTAATACTGTCCCAGAGTAAATAGAAACATGACCCTCCATTAACTTGTTTTAGACTCACTACAATAAAATTTCCCCTAATGGTACGAGGGGGAAATCAACTACCCCTGAAAGATATTTGCACATTGTTGGAGTTTCTTGACCTTAAGATATCTTTTGAAAGTATTTAAAGAACTAAAGAAAGAAATTGCCCTTTAAGTAGACCTTGTGACAGAAGTAGGTGGGAAAATAATTGCACTGCATACCAGACCTTACCTTTGCACAGAGTAGCTACATGACAAATGCTAAAGCAAACATGCTATAAAACACCACAATATTCATTCAGCCTCTTTTCTGATAAGAAAGGTTTATGAATTTTTATATCTTGAACGCCTTTGTTTCTCAGGGTTTGCTTTAGCAGGCTGCCTCTTACAGTGTGTGGAGACTGAATCACAATGGAATCCATTTTTTATTTAATTTCCTGAGGTGCAGCATTTTGTGTATGTTGTATTAGAAACCACAGGTAGGACCTGTTTCTGTAAATGATTTATTTCCATGGATCTGTTCCTTTAATTGATTTGATATTTACTTAAGAAAGTTCTTTCTTTGCTTGCCCCGTCAGCCCCCTCTGAGAGCTTTTGTAAAGTATGTTGCCGTCATAAATGGACTGATTCCTTCCCGGACCAGCCATTTCTCTGAAGTTTATATATCTTTAAATGGAATCCGGGCACCATCTCATAAGGGATTTTTTTTTTTGAAGTTCTCTTTCTAGATAGGATCTGTGGCTCTGAAAGGTTTTAACCTAGACTTCCATCAGCTCTACAAACCCAACATAGTAATCATAACAATAACACAATCAGGGTGATTACTAATATGAACTATTGATGATTTCTTGATCTTACACAGATTTTACATAAGAGCATTTTTAGAAACTGTTCATAAGTTTATTTTTTCAACCCTCACCCAAGGATTTGTTTTTTTATTGATTTTAGAGAGAGAGGAAGGAAGAGAGAGAAACATTGATGTGAGAGAGAAACATTGAGTGGCTGCCTCCCCTGTGCACCCTGACCAGTGATCAACTAGCAAGCTACGCATGTGAGCTGGTAGGAATCGAACCCACAATCCTCCAAGCAACTGATCCACCTAGCCGGGGAGATAGTTTTATTTATTTAAAAATTCTTTCTGAATAAAAACAGGGTGACAGCTATGAAAACTCAGTGTAAACACAAACCCTGCGCTTGCCTTCCCAATCACATTGCCTGCCAGAAGTCATTCTGAAGTGGCCACTGGGCATATGATCCATGATGCAAAGTCCTTCTGCTGAGAGACCAGTAAGCCTAGAGTGCCCCAGTGTCCCCACCCCCAGGGGAACAGGGATTTCAAGATCTTAATTTGTGTGAATATTTAGCCTGTGCTGGTTCCCACAGCACAGACTGTGCTGGTAGGAAGGCAGGTACAGAGCATGCTCTTTGAGTTGTTTTTCAGCTCCAGGCACCTGGCTGTGGAGGAGTCCAGGCTTTGGCACTGGAAGCTGCTCAATCCCTTTTCACCACCATCTCTCTTCCTGAAAATAAAACAAATGCTGCCCTCCTGCAAAGTAATATTTCCTACAGCACCTATACTGTTTGTCTCGAGCTCACTTAAAAGAAGGAGTGGTTTTTAGACGAAGAGGAAAACCAAAGCCCAAAGTCACCAGACCAAAGGAGGGCTGAGAAAGAGAACTATCTTCAGAGCTTCCAGCCGTTCCCAGCCCCTGGACCCCATGGGCATCCAGAGCTTACGGTGCAGTGAGTCCCTCTCAGCCCCAGCTGCAGTCTTTGAGTTGACCCCAGACCTGAAGGGGGGGCCACTGAATTTCAGCTTTGCTCAGGGAAGGCCACGGTGCATGGGAAACCCTGGTCAGCCTTCCAGGGAACTTCCAGAGCTGCAAACTGGGGGCTTCATGTCTTGGTCAATTAGGTGTACTTCCCAGACGGCTGTGCTCCCCTTTGCCCTTATTTACACGACTATTTGCCTGAATGTTTCACTCTGCTTTATTCTGTATTCCAAGGAGGAAAGTGTTTGTTGGTAATGCAGAGGGCAGAGAGCTGCTCATTTGTCTGCATCACGGAAAATATAGGATGTGCAGGAAACATCCCTTTAACTGGCTTAATCCTTTCAGCGAGGCTCATTTCAATGAGCTCTATTGTGTTCAGTTCTTATTGGAACATGATAAAAATAGAACACTTAGAGGACTATGTCTATAGAACCAGAGTGAAATGGAGAGTTGAGGTAATTGTCCAGATAATCCAAGCAAAACAAAACGGAACAAAATAAAACCAGCCATTGTTGGGGAAAAGGCAGCGTTAGGAGCCCAAACCATCCAGTCTGCATTGTTCAAATTCACCAGCTCTGCATCTCTATTTACTTTTTTCCTACGTAGACTGACCCCAAGTTATGTTGAAGAGTTTTTTAACCCCGATATTATCTCAAGTACCAACTCCCTCACAAAATGCCTTTGCTTTAAAGTATCCCTCTCAGCGCTGTGTCCCAGCGAGGGGGAGGGTAACAATAGATTTCCCCGTTATTATATAAGACAACAGTCTCAGGAGGAGGATGGCTCTGGAGTTTGGGAGGTTTCTTTTTCATTTGTTTTTTCGTGTGAATTCCCCTTAGCTGGTTGCTAAGGCAGGAGATGGCTTATCTGCACACTAACATGTTTTAAACCTGTTGCTTTATGCTTGGCTAAGTGCCTGTCATGTGTGTTGGCTGCCAGCACAACCGCCTGGCTCATTTGGAAAATCAAGGAACCCAGTTTCCTCTGAGATAGTAGCTGGTAATATTCCACTGATGGGAGTGAGACACTACCCAGCTTGGAGATGTCGTCTTGGCCAGAGTTCTCCTTACTCTGGCTTCCCATGTTGGGACTGTGACTTGCCTCTCACATTACACTCCCTGACCCCGTTGTTTTAAAGGCACTGCTTCTCACACCATTCTTCTCAGATAGACGCAAGCCTTTTCATTTGATTTTTTTTTTCTTTTGCCTCTTTCCCAGTGTAACCAATCACCAAGTCCTGTGGATACTTCTTCTCCCAAAGCTTCTCTGATTCTAAGCTTTTATTTATTATGATTGCCTGAATTTGGGTTCTTATTTTCTTATTTCCAAAAATCCCCTGCTTCCACCCCCAGTTCCATTCTTTCTAATTTGTCCTAAGTAAATGCTTGAGCAATCTTCCTTGAAGCTCTGCTGGATTGAATTGTATTTCCTTGCACAAACTTCTTCCATAGCTCCTTGTCTGCAAAAAGATTTTTTAAATTTTTATTTATTTATTATTTATTTATTTATTTTACAAACAACTGTTTAGTTTTTATTTAATAATCCTAAACTTAACTCTACAATCCAGCTGGACTGGGAAGGGTAAGGAAATTATGGAACCCAATGAACGGTGCGAGAGCACAAAGATTATAGAATATCCCAAGCAGATGGGGGTGAAGGGGTACTCTCCTGAGCTACAGAAGGAATGGTCTGGTGGTTACGATACAACACAAGTCAAATTTGTTAGAGTTGTCCACAGTCAGCAGTGGTGATCTTGCTGGTCTTCCATTCCTGGACCCAAAGCGCTCCATGTCTGTCACAATATCTATGCCTTCTTTCACCTGCCCAAATGCCACATGCTTGCCTTCCAACCACTCAGTTTTGACAGAGCAGGTGAGAAACTGGGGACCGTTTGTGCTAGGTCCAGCATTTGCCATGGATAAGATGCCAGGACCTGGATGTTTCAGGATGAATTTCTTATCCTCAAATTTCTTCCCACAGGTGGACTTGCCCCCTGTGCCATTATAGTGTGTGATGTCACCACCCTGGCACGTAAATCCCGGAATAATTCTGTGAAAGGAGGAACCTTTATAACCAAATCCTTTTCCCCAGCGCTCAGAGCACGGAAGTTTCCTGCTGTCCTTGGAACTTCGTTTGCAAACAGTTCAAAGGAGACTTGGCCCAAGGGTTCGCTGCCATAGACAGCAATGTCGAAGAACATGGCGGGGTTCACCATGGCTGGCCATGGGTAGCTCTGAGCTGTGGTGACTGCAAAGGGCAGCAAAAACAGATTTTGTTAAATATCTCACCAAGGCATTGAAAGCTTTTGTCATTTTGGTTCTAATGACTTTCCAGCCTCGTGTGAACTCATCTCCAGTAAGTCCTTCTACACGGAGTGCCCTTCCTATCTCTTGCTTACCCATCAAAATCCCAACCATCTCCCAAGGCTAGACTGGGCATCCCAATTCTTCCAGAAAGACTTTTCTGATCACCTTGGAAAGAAGTAACCAACCATCTTTGAAATGGAGTCACAGAACCTTAGAATTTGAAAGCATCTTGTAGGATTTTGAATCCAGTTTTTTATCCTCAAAACCCTTTGATCTTTGTTTGAACATATCCAAGCTTGGGAACACACATGGCAGCTCACTGCATTTTTGGACAACTATTGTATTCCTTTCTTTTTAAAAATCTGTCTCTGTCTCTGTCTCTGACTTCTGCCTCTCTGTACCTTACTTGTCTTTGATCTGTCCTCAGAAGCAATTCAAAAGAAACATCTTCCTTTTATATCAAAGACCCTCACATATTTGATGAATGCTATCACAGTTATCTTGACTAATCCAAATATAACACAATTTCTATAGTTATTTTTTATATTAAAATGGTTTCTAAATAATGCTCCACCTTGATTGTTTTATCTCCAGGTGTTAATAATTTTTAAATGTAGATTCCAGAAAAAACACAACTTTCTCAGTCCATAGTATTCATTCTAGAGAACTTGATCTACTATATCATTCATTTGGCTCATTATGCACTGTAGTGTTTACAGGTTATTTTATTTCATTTTGGCCACAGAGAAGAGCGGGGCTATTTCCTGTGCCTTTGCATTTTTGCTTGTAAACTAGATGATCAGCCCTGGGGAGCAGTAGCTTGGACCTGGAAATTTCTACATCCTTCAAAAAAAAGGCCCTGCATGTTGTAGGCATTCCATAACTTGATTTTGGAAAACTAACTTCAGGTGATGAACATTGCTAAATCCAGATTCACATCTTGTATTATTTGGTCTCTTGGCAGCATTGCCACTGTTGATAAGCATCCACTGGAAACTCTTTTATACACACACACACACACACACACACACAAACACACACATATGACCTGGGACCCTTCAGTTTTCAGGCCGATGCTCTATCCACTGAGCCCAAACCAGTCAGTTTGGCTCAGTGGATAGATTTAAAAATTGATTTTTATTGTTGACACTATTACAGATGTCCCCCCCTTTGCTCACCTCCACACAGTCCCTGCTCTCCTTTCCCCACCTGGCTTTCACCTCGCTGTTCTCTGTCCTTGGGTTATGCATATATGTTCTTTGGCTAATCTCTTCACCTTCTTTCATCTAGTACTTTCTACTCCACTTCCTTCTGACATTTGTCAGTCTGTTCTACGTATCGATGCCTCTAGTTCTATTTTGTTTGTCAGCTTATTTAGATCCCAAAGATAATTGAGATCATATGGTATTTGTCTTTCTCTGACTAGCTTGTTTCACTTAGCTTAATAATCTCTCAGTCCATCCATGCTGTCACAAAGGATAAGAGATCCTTCTTTCTTACAGTTGCATTATATTCCATTGTGTCAATGTACCACAGCCTTTTTATCCACTCATCTATTGGTAAGGAATGGATAACAGAGTTTCTCCTGGAAACTCTTCCTTTGGTTTCCATGACAATCCACTCTGCAGGCTTTCTACCTAATTCTCTCCACTTTTTCAGTTTTCTTCTATAATTCAACTAACTCTTCTGTTGGGTAATTTCTACATTTTCATCATTAGAAATAACGTTGTAATTTACAGTGTTGCAGGAGAGTGTTACTCGCCTGCCTGACCAGAATTACTCTTCTACTTGTAGTTGTCCTATGCTTCTCTGGCGCCACATTCTTGTACTCTTAGCCCAGGCACTCAGAAGAAGGCTCAGGAGCTGGGCACACGGCTTAGGTCTAACCACAGGATTCCTCTGCCTGCAGTGATTGGCTCAGCGACAGGCTTGTGATTCAAAAGAGCCAACGAGGTGCAATGATTCCCTGGCTGAGACTTCTGAGAGACTCACACTCTTTCCTCAGAGGAGTTACACAGGAGACGTCAGGAAAGTGATACTGCTTAGACCCTCTTGCCACCGTGGGGTGTCTCAGAACTACACACAGAAACAACAAAAGCAAATAAAACTTGACTTTTAACAAAATTCTTTGAACCCTGACATTAGCCTGTTTATGAGCCTTGATGCTTCATTTATTGAACCAATTAAATCCTTATTTTTAAGTCTGTTTGCATTGAGGGCTTGGTCTCTCAATGAGAGAGCCCTGTTGTAACCTCTTTGTTCGCATATTATTGACTTCCCGGGAATGATGTCCTTTGGGTATTAAGAGCTAATATCTATGGAGTGTCACCTTGTGTTAGGCTTCATGTCAACAATTTTACATTCATTATAGTATTTGGTCCTTCCAATAATCATTGTCAATAGCTTCCATTATAATTCTCGTTTTACACATAAGGAAATTGAGGCCCAGAGGAATGACAAGTACAGCGTCACGGGCCAGCAAGTGGCCGAGCCAGGATACAATCCTAGGTCTGGTCTGTTTACAGACCCAGAGTTGCATCGCATCCTGCCTTTATGTTACTCCTAATTCCCTTTATTTATTCCTGAAGAGAAAAATGACTTCTTCAGGAAATCAGATGATCTGAGAACATAAAGTTTCTTTCAAGAACATTCTAGTTAAAAGTTTTGGTCTTGGAGCAGGATGCAAGAAAATAAAAGGCTGGCATTTAGATGGAGCAAATAAATAAATAAATAAATAAATAAATAAATAAATAAAATAAAATAAAATAAAATAAAAACATGCTGAGAGAAGTCGCAGAGATGAGACTGAGGCACCTGCGTACGTGCTTGTGCAATGGGTGAACTTTAGGATTCCTTCCAATTGCAGAATCTAGGATCCTAAAAAGTCAAGTCTATCCAGAGCTGAAGGCTCAAGTGAAAACATGAGTGATGAGATTGGATCAGATTTTGAACGCTCCTTTAAATAGTCTCCTAGTGATTTTAATTGAAAGTCGAGAGTCCTTAATTCCTTCAGAAGGTGTGGTAGATTGTTGCTTTGCCCCAATGAACTATACCTCCACTCTGATTTAAACTTCGCTATTTAGCCAGCTTTGGCCAATTTAACATTAGCACACATAATGCAAATGGAAGCTCGATAAGCATTTGCACATTTGGGTTTATTCTCTTGGAAGTCTCTTTCTTTCTTTAAAAAAAAAAATCCTTATTATTGAAAGTAATTACATATGTCCCCTTTTATCTCCCATTAACCTCCTCCAGCCCATCCCCGTCTCCCCACGCCCCAGGCTTTCACCACCTTATTGTCCATGGGTTATGCATATATACATACAAGGTCTTTGGTTGATTACATCCCTCCCTTCCTCCCTCCCCCCATCTTCCCTCTGAGATTCCCCATGGAAGCCTCTTTCTTGGAACCCAGCTGCCAGCAGTGGAGCCCAAGCAGCCACAGAGAAAGGTCCATGGAGGAGAAATGAGGTCACCTGGCCGACAGCCCCAGCTGTGCTCCCTGATGGCATCCACTATCCCTTGACAGACAGGTGCAACGAGGCCATATGGGATGCTCCAGCCATTCTAATGTCCTGGTCATCCCATCTGAAGCAGAAAAGTCACCTAGGCTGCTCTTAGATGGTGAGAACTAATAAATGGTTATTATAAGCTACTAAATTTGGGGTGGTTTTTGATGCAATAATAGATCACTGAAATGGTTGAAAGTGGTCTTCCTGCTCCCTTCCCTTCTTCTGGCTCTGTGGTCCATAGATGCAAAGATAGAAGGAAGCCTCTTGTCCCCTATCCTGAAGGACCATGATGGTTTTTGCACCTGTGGCTCTACCCTGCATGTCTCTGAGCATCAGACTTTTGTTTCTAGCTGGCTATCAATATTTCCAGAGCAGAATTCCTTTATTTTCACTTCAAAACCCCTTTCTTCCCCATTTTGGTTATTGATATTGCCATGCATCCAATTGGCCAAGTTAGAAAATCAGATTCATTTAGACTCTCCCTTAATTCTCACACTCCATTTGCATTTACCGTAGTGTTGCTGCCAGCCTGTCAGCGGCTGCATTGGAAAGAGGATGGTCTAAAGATCAGGAGATCTACTACAACCACTGTATTAGAGACTGTTAGGCGGCTGCAGCGTCGACCTGTTTTAGAAAAGAGGCAGTAGCTAGGCCTCTAGCCAAGATGGAAAAAAAATCTCTCTTCTGCTAGTTTTACCTTCATAACGAATGGGGAGAGGTTTCTGTCTGGTTTCCACCTCCAGTCTTAGCTGGATGAAGATGGATTATAGCCAGAGCGGGGTAATGAAGGAGGTGACATCCCCTTAAATATGACAAGACTTATGCAGGCATCCTCCTTTATGCAAAACCTGAAACAACTGTACACATTTCCCAAAAAGTGTTTTAAAAAGTTCAAAACATATTTAATAAACATGGAGCTGAATCAAGTGTGCTGCATTTAGAATATGTTATACAATATTATGAGCAGAAGGAAGTGTCCTGGCACTTTTGAAGCTGGGCAATCTGGTTGCATTGGTGTACAACAATCATGTTAAACTTAAAGGCTAACAGGCCAAATAAACAAGGTTTAAATTTATGCAGGCCGCAAAAAAAACAAAAGCTTCCATTTTCATAGAAATGTAGGTTTATTTCAATACAGAAATGCTGACTACAAAGGGCTGAAATAAATGAGTAATTGTTAACATAAAGTAATAGAATATTTTAATAAAACTTAATATTTTTCTTGAACATTAACTTATCAGACACTGGAGGAGGATCCAAGATGGCTGCACAGGTAAACAGGTGCCTCAGTCGCATCTCAGCGACTTCTCCCAGCATGTTTTTATTTTTTATTTATTTTTTGCTCCATCTAAATGCCAGCCTTTTATTTTCTTGCATCCTGTCTGTAATACTATGAACAATAAATATTTATAAAAAACCCCCCAACAACCCCCCCAAAAAAACTTATCAGACACTGAATAACTGCACAAATTAATAAACATAACACAAATAAACCTATTTTTCTTGTTCTCCAAAAGTGAAATATTTCCTATTGCAAACACTGAACAAGTTGATCCAAGACTAATGATGTGGCTACAATATTTGCTGTTAGTATTAGTGGAGAGAAATGGTGCGCCTGCGTGAAAGGTGCATAAGGGAAATGAATGCTACATGATTACAGTAATCAGTCATTAGCAAACACTGTAAATTGTTATTAATAATTACATATAACATGATATTGTGAGAATTAAGTTATAAAATTTTTATTAAAACATTTCTTACCTACCGTTATATTGGCTGGGCCACAAACATATTCATTGTTTGACATGCTTGGTGTACAATAACGCCACAGACGTTAGAAACCACATATCATTTTTGGTTTTTCTTTTTCCATTTTTCCAAAGACAACCTTGCTTTCCTAGTTAGCATGAGAAAAGGAGTCAGGAGTTTTGGATTTGGAGCTGCTGTTGATCTATGTGGTGTCTCAGTGCATGTTATAAGGTGACCTTTTTGGGCAGCAGCAGATCTAGGGGCAAATGGTACCCTTTTTGGGGCGGATGCACTCCCATCTCAAAACGCACAGCCTGGTTGAGAGAGTGCAGGCTGGATTTTAGTCACTGCTTTCAGCCAGGGGCCTTTGCACTATGGAGAAAGAGTATACCTCTTCTTGTATCTCTCCTGGGGCTCTGAAACAGCGCCACCATCAGCAAGGTGTGTGACTTCATGCCTCTGCATTTGGGTTGCCACTAGGAAGATGGAATACTACTGCATTCAGGGCCAGGACACCTGGGTTGGAGCATTACTTCCTACAACATGACCTTGAGCAAGTTCTTGATCTCAGTAGGCCCTAATATTTTGGTTTGGAAAATGGAGGTGAGTAAGTTAGAGAATCTCCAAGAATCTCCT
Source organism: Pipistrellus kuhlii (assembly GCF_014108245.1). NCBI lineage: Eukaryota > Metazoa > Chordata > Mammalia > Chiroptera > Vespertilionidae > Pipistrellus > Pipistrellus kuhlii. Next base: position 131,019,047 of record NW_023425529.1, read on the forward strand.
TCTGGATTAAAAAAAAGCTTGGGCATTAATATGCTGCAGAAAATCAGGCATGCATTCAGAATCTTCAAGTTTCATTACAGTACAGTCTGTTGCAGTCTTCCCTTGTTGCAACCCAGTCAATTAGTCAATTTCTCTGTGTTTTAGTCTTGCTCTATTTGTCAAATGGAGATAATAAGGGATGCCTTAGAGGGATTCAGAGAGGATAAACTAATTAATGGTCATAAAGTCCCAGTGGCCGTGTGCCTGCTAAGTGGCTATGATTCTAAACAGATCTTTATAGTTCCTTGGCTGCTCACTGCCTGAGCGTCAGCACCATTTATAACACGATGTTCTCTTTGATCAAAACAGACTCTGAGGCATTGGGAGGAATCATGTCAGGAGCAAAGGACAGCATTCTGGCTAGGAGGGGCTTGGAGGAGGGTCAGAGGTGGGAGTTGAGGGAGAAAGGAATCTGAATGGAAGGAATTGCTCTTGCAGTCAAGATTTTTGTAACCCTTGTTCCTGGGAAGTTTCTCTCACTGGTAGGGTTAGGCAGTGGCAGAAAGGATCCTATTGAGATTGGTAGATGCACATTCTGGCTCTGTATGTACCATTGGTATTCCTGACTTTGGGTTCCACATTCTCCTTATTTCCTTAGGCAAGAAAGCAGCTATAAGGAGGGCAGGGCAAATCCATTTCCTTAGGAGTTAGTTTTATTTATTTTTATTTTTTATTTTTTAAACATATATATATATATATATATATATATGTATATATATATTTTTTAAATATATTTTATTGATTTTACACAGAGAGGAATTGAGAGTGATAGAGTGTTAGAAACGTTGATGAGAGAAAAACATAGACCAGCTGCCTCTTGCACACCCCCTACCAGGGATGTGCCCGCAACCAACGTACATGCCCTTGACCGGAATAGAACCTGGGACCTTTCAGTCCGCAGACCGACGCTCTACCGCTGAGCCAAACCAGTTTAGGCTATTTTTTTAAATATATTTTTATTGATTTCAGAGAGGAAGGAAGCGGGAGAGAGATAGAAACATCAATGATGAGGGAGAATTATTGATTGGCTGCCTCTTATATATGCCCCACTGGGTAATGAGCCTACAAACCGGGCAGGTGCCCTGACTGGGAATGAAACTGTGACCTCTTGGTTCATAGGTCAATGCTCAACCATTGAGTCATGCCTGCCAGGGAAGTATTGTGCTTTTTAATCTGATTTATGCTCTGGACTGTTTGGCATTTCAGAAACTAGAAAACAAAACAAAACAAAAATAAATAAAATCAGGAACTATACTTCAGAATAGAACATAAACATGAGCTATTGTCTACATCTAGATTTAAATTTGTCATTGAAGCCTTTTCATTTGAAATTAATTTCTTCTTTCATTTTCATATCGCTTCGTAGACTGCCATGTATTAGAAGTTTTTATGTACCTATCATGATAAATTATGAGTTTCTTGAGAGCAGACAACATTTTATTAATCTGCAAGCTCCTTATAGTGTCTAGCATACCTCTTTCAACATAGAAAGTTTTCAACAACTACTTATTAAGCTGAATTGTGTCATGATATATGAAGAAAGAATATGAAAGGATTGAATAACTGTACTTCAGAATTTTTTATCTTTTTGGATTTTTCACCCAGTTTTTTTTCTTGATATACTATTCTGTGAGGCTAGAATTCCCTTTTGATGTAATAACACAGGAACTAGCTTATTTGATAATCTAATCATATTACATGGAAAATCACAGAGCAGTGACATAAGAGAAAAAATGAGATGAAGTGAATTTTGGGAGTAGAAGGGGTAGGTGGGTAGATCTAGAATAGGAGTGGATGGGTAACCTGGAAAACGTCACTCATTTTATGAGTTGGCCTTTGGGCAGATTTTATTTTAGTTATATAACGTCTCATGCAGACAGATCCTCTCTGAGAGTCCCTAGATATGGAGAGACTTAAGTCCTTGGTTGCCCTATGTCACCAAGAACATTAAGTGAGGTAAACCCTGATCCTGCCTTATGATTTGGTTGAACTTTGTATAGTGATATATATTGTCAGCAGATCCTTCTGCTATAATTTTGATCACACAATTTGCTAAGAAATATTTACCTTTGCACTCAATGTATCTACAAAGCATGGCTGTAAGGTTATATTTCCATGTTCTTTGTGAGCAAAAGGAAAGTTTCCTGACTGCTAAGTCATATGTTCTCACTTTACATGGGAAAATATATAGATCCAAAGAATTAAAGTGTTTTAGATCTGCCTTTGCTTCAAGAAGTTATCTGATTCCTTTTCTCATTTCACAAACGGGGATACTGAAGCCCAGAGAGCTTTAATGATAATGCTTATGGCAACAAATTGGGATCAGAACCCAGGATTCCGGCTGAGTCCTGGATACTGTTTTAGTTTTCCCCTCCTGTGATGATGATATTGTCTGGCTTGAATTCATAGAAGTGATCAGTTTTGTTTGGACTTACATTTTGCTTCATTCAGTGTTATTACATACAACTCAATAGATTGCCTTCTGTGTGGGCTCATTCCCAGGATTTGCCAGCCCCTGGCACTGGAGTCTTTACAGTAAGGATGTTAGGTTCCTCCTAGCCCAGAAGCCATATGACCATTTCTAGAGGGGTTAACTTGATATATTTAGAGCTAACAAAGGATTTCTTAGAATAATTGAGTCCATAATATGTAATGCAAACCATTTATCATTACTATTGTGCCAGTAAGGAACGCTTTGTGCTGCAAGCATGTTGACTAACTGGCTTAAGCAATAAAGATGTTTAATTACCTCACATACAAGTGGGTGAACAGAGGTTCAGCAATATCTTCAAAGTCCAAGACTCTGACTTTCTGCTTCACCAATCATGAGTGTATTGGGATGCAGATTCACTGTCTCAGGATTGTTGCATTGTTTCCTGACATCACGTTTATATTCTAGACGGGAACATGGGTCAGTATTGGTGATTTTATTTTTTATTTTTGGGGAGGTGTATAAGTGCTTTTTAGAAACTTGTTCACCCCTGACCTCTAGACTTTCTACTTCTTATTGGTTAGAACTCTGTCATACATTCACTCTTGTCTGGAAAGAGTTATATAGTTGTGTGTTTTTTTCTTCTTTTTTACTCTAGAACAGATGCGGGCAAAGAGGCATTGTGTTAGGCAAGCTTCAATATAATGTAGCCGAGGAGTAACTACATATGACAACTATAAGTAATATTCTATAGCAACTTCTAATTCTGCTTCATTGTCTGGTTCATCTTCTCTGATGAAGAAGCTAGGAGGTGGGCTTCTTTTTCTGGTTAGATTCAAGAGAATTTACTGGGTGTGCCAAATGTGCCCCCGAGGAAATGAAACATTAAAGTGTCAGTGGGCAGGCTGGGATCAAGATGTGAGTAAAAATGGGTCATCCAAAGGAGAAAAAGTAGATCAAAGTGGTTAATGTTATGGACTATGGAGCCTAATTGTTTCAGGTTTAAGTTATGGCTCTGTTGCTTCCTAACTACTTCTCCAAGTTACTTTACCTCTCTAAGCCACAGTTCCCTCATGAGCTTAATGAGGATAATAATAATATTAATTGGTTTATTGTGAGGAGTTATATTTCTCAGTTCCTTAGCAGAGTCTCAGGCTCCTAGTAGGTATTCAATATCATTATCATTGTCGTCATTGTCATTGTCGTCGTCGTCGTCATCATCATCATCATCATCATCATCATCAAAACAGGAAGGGTTTGAAGTATAGGCATTATGAATTGTTCTATAGAATGAAGAACTCTCAGAGCCTGAGTTATGAGAGGAAGTTAAGTGGAAAAGCAAGAGAATTAAATCATGCAATATATTATATGTTCCCTTAGTGAGAGTGGGTTGTCTCCATTAATAGGATTCTTTAATTGCAAGATAGCTTGAATGACTCATACATGGGGGTGCACCTCTTATCTTGTATCTTAAACATATCTTTTGGAAGGTGGCGTACTCTATAGGATTCAAGAATATAAAATAGGGATGGTGGAGGGGAGAAATGATGACAATAAAACACCAAGGAAAGAGAGGGGGGCGGTGAGAGTCTTCTGGTCATAGACCTTCTGCCAAGAGTGCCATAGGCTGATTGGATCCATTCACCATAGAAGACATAGAACATTAGCTTTTCCCTTTGATCTTCCCTGCCCTACTTTGATTATGTGTGTGACTGTGTGTGTGTATATGTGTGTGAGTGTGTGTGTGATTAGTTACTGGAGATGCCCATGAGCAGTGCTTACTTATATAGCAGTAACCCTAGGTGAGGTGTACTCTGGGCTTATTGAAATGCAGCTTGGTTCACAGATTTGTGTGATGTGTCTAAATCTATCACTGGCTAAGGTGTAAGATGGGGTGCAGATGCAAGACAAAGTTTAGGTGGTTTCCAGCCACCATTCAGGCTGAACAATATCTGACTACCAAATAGGTGACTGTTCTTCTGTATCAACAGCTATGACTAGTCAGTTATATGGCTTCCACTCCTTCCAGAAAAGAGCTGATGTAGATGATAGCATTAAATGCATGTGCTAGACACTGTTACCCATGTTAACTATCCAGGTTAACTAACCTAATCCACAAAACAACCCTATGAAGTAGGTATAACGATTACCCTGCTTTTCACAGATGAGAAAATTGAGGTCAAGTAACTTACAGAGATCACAAAGGTATCTGTTTGTAAAGATGTGGCCAGGTGTAAACCTACATGTCTAGACTTATGCTATGACCCATTTTTTTTTAGAAAGGCTATAAAATTAGTTTGTGGTTGTTCCTATAGATTGTTTTATCCTAGCTTTTGCATGAAGAAGTGGGGTTTAATGAAGCATTGATCCAAACCCTTTGCATTGATACTGTGATGGAGATAATAAAAAAAAAGAACCCTTGTCCAGGCTTTTCTTGACACATGTTAACAGGCTCTTCTTTGCTCTTAAAGTACACACACAATAAGATAACTGGCAAGTGGGTAGATTTTCCCTATTCTTTTTAGGGTGGCAGATTTTAGGAGTTCAGTTTTAATGGAGAAGTTTGAAGTGAAGGGAGATTGTTGAGGAAATGTTTAGGAAGATTGAGTGGGATTTTTTGAAGGATGAATAGAATATGATTGGGCAGGGGAAAGCTATGGAAGCAGAAAAGAAATACAGGGCTTAATCATGAACAATTCAGTTTGACTGGAATATAAGGCATTTGAAGGGGAATATATGGAAGTAAGATGGGAGATAAATCATGGATAATTTAAAATATCAAACCAAGGCAATTCTACTCAGTAGGCAATCTGGAACCTATTCAATAAAAATCTAAGTAAAAATTGGGACCCTGTAGGAAGAACATCTTTTATTTCACTTACTCCTCCATAAACTCAACATGGGCTGTTAGAGCCTGTCTCTAACTCCAGATTAAAAACTATGGCAGAGTAATTTCAACCCTCATTACTGTCTTCCTGATCACCACCAGGCATCACAAAGTAGGACTGAAGCAAAGTACTGTTAGGCAGAAGGTAAGTGAGTGGGGCTTGAATTTATGTTTTCTGGTTCTCAGAGCAGTTAGTTCATTTAACAAATGTTTTGAGTAATTTTGAGTATTTTTTTAAGTATGATAGATATAACCATTAATCAACATGGTTAAGGGAAAACAATCATCCCCAAACTTAATCTATTGCTTATCTTAGTGGCTCAATCATTATATTCTTGCATCTGACCTCTTTATAGTGCTCCTGTGGAGCATTCTAGTCTGAGCTACCATTTTCTCTTGCTCATCGCCTTTCATAGCCTCTTTGCTGGGTTCATGGTTTTTATTCTTGATACTCTATACACACATAGCAGCCAGAGTGATGTCATGAAAAACAAAGTTAGGTCTCACCATTCACCTTCATTAAACCCCTCAGTGGTTCCCAGGATAATTAAATTAAAATCAAAACACCTCTTCACACCCCACAAAACCCCATATGATCTTGTTCCTGTCAAGACCTTTGATCTGTCTCCCACCTCCTTTGGTCTTGCTCACTTATATGCTCCATCCTCGTTGGCCTCTTGCTGTTTCTTGAGCAGTTGTGGTGTATTCCTGCCTCCAGTACCTTTGCTCTGCACGATGCCACTTCCATAGTGGCATTCAAATCTCTATTCAAATGTCAACTCCTCAGAGAGCCATTCTTTGACTAGTTATCTAGCTATCTTCATGGCACTCAGCACTTCCTGAAATTATACTTTGAATTGTTTGTCTATTTGTTTATTGTGTGTATTACTCATTAGAATGTAAGCTCTGAGAAGAGAGGACTTTGTTTACCTGTTCACTGTGCTATCCTCAGACCTAGAACAGGTTTGGCCCATGAGCACACATTAAGTATTGTTGAATGAATGATTATTATTGGGACATCTGTCACAGCCTTTATCCTTCAAAAAAGGGAACATCCATCAATGTATGTTTTCCTTACTTAACACAGCTTTAAATTTGCCCCTCTTGTCATTTACAACTTCTGAATAAGCAATATCATTCAACCTTCTTATTGGCAGTCTGCAAATAGTAGAGCGTATTTCTGATTTTAATTCTTTTGGCTTCTGTGAATAGTTTGTCTCTGGTTGTTAGTAATTAAAACAAACAAGCAGAAAGACTCATATTATTCTATCTCAATGCCAAATTGGATATTGCTCAATTCAAAATTAAATGTATACACACCCATAAAACTAGCCAAACTGGCTTTACAATTACATAAAGTTCCTTGTATTCATTAGCAGTGTTGCTTTTCATGGGTTTATCCTGTTTGGCATATACATCAAAGTAACAGTCATAAAGACATCTACAAAAATTTGGAGCATGTAGATATGAAAAAAATTAAAGATTTTTGTTTGTTTGTTCCCAGCTAAATTGCAACAAAAGCATACCTTGTTATTATTGTGCTATAAAGCTTAGGGCACAGAATAGAGAAATTCAGTATTTTGTCAAAACTTGGTTCTTCAAGCTCAACTGTCAGAGTCACCTAAAAATGGCAGATATGATTCAGCTTTGTGTTCTGCAACTTAAAAATTAGTGTCAGAATACCAGCCCTGATCTCTTTCGTGAATGATTCATTTGCTAGCATGCTTAGCAATTCTGAGAGGCAGCGATGCTGGCCACTAATATTAGATTTTTAGAAGCTTCCTAGGTTTAATGGGGTTGGGAATGTGTTCATTTGTACTTGTGGGGGTTGGGGGAGAAAGGATCTTGAATCTGCTGTTCTGATTTTTAATGTTTTTATTTGAACAGGAGAATGAGCTTCTTTCCATTTCATTTTTCTATGGCAGTACCTATGCATGAGAAAAACAAACTATAATAGTTCAGGGGAATTAAGAACACAAAAGAGTGAAAAAACTTTTTAAAAGAAACCTTGTAGATTAGGTTCATGGAGGTTTGATGAGTATATTGAGTAAAAAAAAAAAATTAGCTTCAATTCATTGTTTGATTCAAAGTCATGGGTCCATACTTTTTGAATATAAAGAATTCAGAAAAATTGGGGCAGATGGTTAGATTGAAATTATTGCCACACGGTTATTTGTTTTTCATGTCTGTGTCTGGGGTGGACTGTGAGCTCTTTGGAGTTAGAACCGTGTTCAGCTTTATTTCCTATTGTCTGGTGTGGCAGGTTGAATAGTTTGACAGAGATGATTGCCTAACATTATTTAGCTCACAACATTCAGGCAGTATATTAACTGCTTTGTGTACGTTGCCTTGAATTCCACAATGATATATTCTATCCATATTTTGTGAAGAAACTGAGGTTTAGAGATCTCCATAATTTGCTCACAGTCACAAATTGGCTAGTGAAATGTTGGGCCTGGGATTTGAAACCATTTCTGTTGTTTGTCCTAACTCCATGTTGTTAATTACAATGATATGTGCTTGTTGCTTGAATGAGTGAGAGAGTAGCTAACCCAGGACCCCCCTCTTCAACCTGGCCCCCATGACTCAGCCAAGAGTTAAAATGTGATAAACAGAACTGGACAATGGTAATGTCTTAGAGTTAGACCTAACCATGGTTTCACCAACCAGCGTGACAAGAGAAACCTTCAGTGTGAATAAGAAGAGTTGGAGGGGGTTACCTCTGTCATCAATTAGCTCCAAATACGGGAAAGACAGCAGACTTAGGAAATAGGGAGAGAAAAGGAATGTCATAAAAGAGAAACCTAAGCAAAAAGAATAGTAGGACTTTTTATTTAAAATATATTTTATTGATTTTTTTACAGAGAGGAAGAGAGAGGGATAGAGAGCCAGAAACATTGATGAGAGAGAATCATTGACCAGCTGCCTCCTGTACACCCCCCACTGTGGATGTGCTCACAACCAAGGCACATGCCCTTGACTGGAATTGAACCCGGGACCCTTCAGTCCGCAGGCCAACGCTCTATCCACTGAGCCAAACCAGTTTCGGTAATAGTAGGACTTTTTAAAGAGAAGGTAGCTTTTCATTCCTGGGAGTTTCTAAAGTGATGCTTTTAACCCCTCATCTTATTTAGATTCTCACTGGTATGCATGGAGCAGGCAAACAAAAAAGCAAATGGAAAGGTTTGAGCATGTCTCTGCACACTGAGACCCCCCCCCCCCCCCCCACACACACACCTCCCTACCCCTGAATAATATGTGCTTTGGAAGCAAATGGGTGGAAAGTTTTGCCCACTTTGGCTTCCTTTGCTTTTGTACGTGGGTGTAGGCTTTTTGTGCCCAACTCTACCATGGGGAGTTCAGGTTGCTTTAGCTTCTATGGAGCCTCAACAGGGTGAGACTTGTGCCTGTGGTTACAGGCCTGTCTCAGGAAAACTTGCCATACTGGATATGGAAATCATTAAAGCAAAGTGGGAGGCCAGGCTGTCTTATTTTCAGGTTGCTTTCCTCCTGTTCAGCCAGACCAGGCATGGATGGAGTGAGTGGGACCAGGAGGAAACCATTTGCATGTAATCCTCACCCGGCTGTTCTGGAGGTGTTAGCCAAGAGTAGCATCTTCATAGACAACTGGCATTAAAAAGGAATATAAAAAACAAAGAACAAGAAATCTCAGGTTTTTCCAGCCCTTGTTATTTCTCCTCCCTCTGGACTACAATCCCGATGGCTCTCAAGTGTTTTAAACAGATTCTTTTCAGATTTCCTTCTTTGGTTCTTGATTCCCTGTCAGGACTGTCCTCTACCTTCTATGTGGCAGTGAATTTTGAAGAACCAATTTAAGCCTCGGTATAGTGTGCTGCAGAACTGCTGTAGGAAAAGGTAACTCACTGTTTCAAAGCCAGTGTCAGCAGCCATTGATGGATGGTGTCCTTCTCCTGAGCGTGACTGCACAAGAATTAATGATGGTAAACATCAGTGTGAAGAGATTTAATTTGGATAAACATTATAAAGCTTGTCTGCCTCATCAGAATTTATCTGATCCTTTTCGTTTTTGCTTTCTTTTCTTTGTTCTGCATGTTTTCCCAAACCAGGTCCTAGTGTGAAGGTATTCCTTGTCCAGGACAGGTAGGGACTTTGTGAGAACTGACATTTGCTGTAGTCCTTTGGTAGCTTCTACGTGAGGGGAAACAGATGCACATAAAGGCAAAAGCAAAGGAGATGCCAGGGGATTCTGGTGAGAAGCAGCAGCACTGCGGAGGAGTTCAGGTCTCTTCTGGATCTTGCTTTACTCTTTCCTATCAGGTAGCAGTGGATCTGTGAGAGGGTTTTTGCTTTTGACAGTTCCTACCCAGAGGATAGACAGCTCTACCTACCATCTGTCCCCTCCTTTCAACCCTCAGGTTTTTCTGAATCCCTGTTTGATTTCCTGAAATGTGCACGGGACAAAATTAATTCACATCGAATGCATAGCTATTATGCACCTTTTTCCAAGGAGGCTGAAATGGTCATTGTTTCCAATCTTCCAATGTGACTTTTTTTTTTCTGCGACAGAATCTAATTTCTCATATCTGTTTATTTACTGGTTGTTAGTGTTTGCTATCCTATACTCTGCTGGGTGTTGTGTACTCCTGCTTGTGTGAAAAGACTCATCAGACCAAACCATAAGCAGGACTTTTGGAAAAAAGGAAATTTATTCTTCGTTTGATAACTGGAGTGAACACTTCTTTTTTTTAAATATGTTTTTATGGATTTCAGAGAGGAAGAAAGAGAGAGAGAGAGAGAGAGAGAGAGAGAGAGAGAGAGAGAGAGAGAGAGAGAGAGAGAGAGAAACCTCATTGATGAGAGAGAAGCATTGATCAGTTGTCTCCTGCATACCTCCCACTAGGGACCAGGCCTGAAACCCAGGCATGTGCCCTTGACTGGAATAGAACCTGGGACCCTTCAGCCCTTAGGCCCACACTCTATCCACTGAGTCAAACCAGCTAAGGCTGGAGTGAATACTTTTAAAATACTATTTTCCCCATTGGGACAATCGGAAGAACAGTTATATTCATTTTTATAGTTTCTTGTTGGGTACTTATTTTACTAAAAAAGAAAGAAAAAATTCCAGAAATCCATTTGTTGCTACATTTCACGAGAACGAAATTCACTAAAAAAAAAAAAATATGGCTAAACACTCTTTGTTCACATTTTCTCCACCTTTGGACTGATACCAGTCATAAAACTCCATCTTGTATAGACAATCTGTTTAAATAAGTTACTAAGAAACCCAAACAGGTGTAAAGGTCATTCTTAGTGTGAGTGGGCTTTCTTTTTGCTGTGGTTATAGCCAAACCAAAACTCACTTTGAGATGCGTTTTATAGTCAATATTTTAAACTGTAAACCACATTATGTAATTGTGGAACCGCACCCAAGAGAGTCAATTTCCCTGTTTCAGAATTATTGTGCGATTCAGTGCATAATTCATGTTCACTCATCATGTTCTCACTTTGTTCTGCCCTGAGAGTTTCTGAACAGGTTGCTCCACTGCATTTTAATCATGTCATCTCTCCCAAGGTGTATTTTAAGAAATATATGGGCAATGAAAAGGAAGCCAAATGTGTCCTTAGAATGAGAGACAGAGGATATTGTTAACCAACTGAAAGGGGTTCTATTTCTGGAGAGCCAAAGGGAAAATGGATCAAATGATGGTAAGGGCATGTAAGTTTGAGGGCAAAAGCAAGTGCATTTAAAGCGAAGAGACTATTTGCTGAGCACCTGTTAAGATACCAGGCGTTTTGTAAAGCACTTAACATACATTATCTCATTCAATCCTTGATAAGCTTCCATGGAATATCAAGAAAATGGGTTAAAAAAAGGTGAATGACTTGCTCATGTTCTCATAGCAAGGAAGTAGTTGATACACAATTCCAGCCTACTGTGGTTTAACTCTAACACAGCCTGTGTCCTAAGGCCACCTGCCTCTGTGAGGGAGCCCTCTCTGTGGTGGCCTCCCAGATGCCCGCTCCCATGAGCTTTAATGTTTCAAGGGCAAAGAGTAGAAGTGCCTTTTTGGATTTGATCTGTTTTTTCAATGATAATATAATGAATGGCTATTAATAATGCTGAAAATTTCAGTGTTTTTGGTTGGCTTAGCCCAGGGATCAGCAAACCGCGGCCTGAGAGCCACATGCGACTCTTTGGCCCCTTGAGTGTGGCTCTTCCACAAAATAGCACGTGCAGGTTCACACGTACAATGCGATTGAGATTTTGTGGCCCATGTGCAGAAGCTGGTTTTCTGCCTGGGCGAGTCTATTTTGAAGTGGAGTTAGAACCCTCAAGGGGCCAAAGAGCCGCTTGTGGCTTGGGAGCCGCGGTTTGCCCACCACTGGCTTAGCCAAACTAAAGAGCTTCTTTGCTCTTCTGGATAGAAAGGAAATCATGTGTGACATACAAACTTATCTTGCTTTTCTCTCAGTGTGAGCAATGGTGAGTCATTACTTCTGATAAAGTCAGAACAGAATTTTTTTCTGTGCAAACAAAAGAAAAACGTATTGTGTTTTTTTTTCTTTTTCCCCCCCTCACAACCCACTCCTCCTACCTTAAATGAATCTGTTAAATTGCTTTTGTTAAAATTGCATTTTAAATTAAACCTTTAAAACTCCTTTACCTTCCAGCTTAGAAGCAGGAATGTCTCCTTTCTCCTCCAGGCTTGCCTAAGGAAAAAGGATACTTTCAGAACTTGATAGGTGAAGCTACCTTAGCTGACTTGGGAGGTTTCTAGATCAATGCTTTTTTTTTTTTTTTTTTTTTCCTCCAAAGATAACACATTTAGAGCAGTAATTATTCTGAAATGTGGTATCAATTTTCTCCATTCATTTGTGCTATGTGATTGAACTTTCAGTCAAATAAGATTAAGAAAAAAAAATACTCATATTCTTCTAATTAGGAATTGGACCTCAAGGACCTTATAATTTAGCTGGAGAGTCACAAAAAACTCTACCACTTTAGTTCCAAGAGATGGGGATGCTTATAAGGGAGGGCTAGAACACATGCAGGAGTGTGTTTTGGTGGGGGTTAGACTGGAGGGGTAGTTTATCACTGCTGCCGGGAATCGCTGGAATAAATAAATGAGTCAGTATTTAAATAAATCTTGAGGAAGCAGGTGTATCTGGTTAGGTAAAAACTACCAGGAAGAAGAAATAGCCATGCAGCAAATAAATAAGAGAAAAAATTTCAAAGGCAGAAATGAATATTGAATATGAAGAAAATGGTGAAAAATATTGGGGAAAAACAAAATATATGTGTTTGTCATGTAACTACTAGACTAGATTCTTTGCTTTCTCCTGCAGGAGTTTTGTAGAATGAGTCCCAGCAAGACTTCCGGCTGACTATGGCTAGATACGGGAGGAAGATAAACTTCCTTCATTTTTTCTCCTACTTCACATATCTTAGTCAATGACAGGCACAAAGCTTTATTAGTGCTCTTGTTGCTAAGACAACAAAACCGCTGACTAACTGGCATATATATAAAGACTAAAATGAAGACCATCTATAATAGGTTACTTAATCTCAGCACTGTTAGCATTTTGGTATGGATAATTTTTTTTTGTTTGAGGGGGATGGAGACCATCCTGTCTATTGTAGAGTGTTTAGCAGCATCCCTGAATCTCCCCACCAGATGCTAGTAGCACCCCCAACCCAGTGGCTCATTTGGGAAAACCCAAAATGCCTCCGGACATTGCCCAACGCCTCATGGGGGACAAAATCAGCAGTTGAACTCTATTGCTTTACGGTAGGTAGAATGACCTAGTAGCATGCATAGTTTCTTTATGCCTGGAAACTTGCTGAGCCAGGGTGAAGATTTACGACCTGAGAAAAGGCAACCACAGCAGGCGTGGAGCTTGAGAAAGAGTAGTGTCTCTGCCCTGAAAGGACCCGAGAATTAAGAATATGAATGGTTCATCTTTGAATCCTCTTCCTAGGGCCTAGCACAGTTCCCACATCCAAGCAAATGGATGACAAATGTTTGTTGAATAAATAAGATGTGTGCTTAGAATTTTGGAGAAGAAATCACAGGGACAAACAGCTATTTACTTGAAGCTGTATCCACTTATCGGCTTATTGTGTTCTATTTGAGGGTCTCTTGAAAATTACAAAGGTAACCAAGGATACCAGTGTGATTACATGCACAAACATATGGGAAAAGAATAGAAGGACAAATGTCACAAAGCCTGTTTTTCAGGTTTGTTATAAGTATAAGGTTTGCAAGAGAAAGTGTATAAAGAAGTAGGGAGGGAACACTGAAATCCTCCAGCCTCCCCTATGTTGGAGATTACTTATAGTTCTCATGGCTTCATGTTATTAGTTTAACATCTCTTGCCTTTGAACTTGGCATCTTGTCCTAATCAGAGGTTTATGTATCTTCTTCTCCTGAGTCCTGAGCTGTGAATCCTCTGCTTCACTTACTCAAATGAAAGACTTGGCCACTGAGGAGTGAAGGGACATGTGGTGGAGGGTCTAGGATGGGAAATGAACTCAGTGTGTCAGAGATGAATGTATCTGTCCTTCATTCAACAAAGTAAAGAATGAGAACAGCCACCTCACTTTTTCTTCTCTCGGGACTCTTATTCCCTGCCTTTACGCCCATCTTTCATTTTGAGCAACATGTGATTTTGTATTTAACATAGTCCTCATTATGAACAACTAGTCTCAAAATTCCAGTGTTAGGATTCAAGGGGACTTCTCTTTGGAAGATCTTTAACTGAAAAATTTCAGATTGGGAATTCTCCAGTGAGGCAGCTTTCACCGACCTCTCCATGGCATCTTCTGAATTTCAGACTCATTTATTCAAGCGTCTAGTTGATATTACTACTTAGCATACCAACTCTACTGCTTTGCGACATCTCAAACATAAAATGTCCCCAAATGAATGATTTCCCACCTTCTTCCCCCCCTCTCCCCCCCTAATGTGCTTCTGTGCCCTTATCCAGCTCATTGGAAGATGATTTCATCCTTCCAGTGGCTTAGGTCAAAATCTGTGAAGTCATCCTCAACACCCCTCCTTTATCTCACACATGATCAACACAATCTAAATTTTATTGGCTTTACATTCAAAGTAAATCTAAGATCTAAATATTTCTCACCACCTGCATTGTTACCATTCTGGTCTGAACTATAAAAACTCAACACAGTGGCCAAGATAATATTTTTAAATTGCAAGTTAGATCTTGCCACTCCTTTGCTCAAAACGTTTCAATCAATGTTTTCCTATCTTAGAGGGAAATGACTTCTTTGCATGGTTTTACAATTCCCCCTATCCTTTTATCTCTCACACCTATGTCTCGCTAGTCTCTCATCACTCACTCACCAGCTCACCTCACTTGCAGTTTTTTAAACATATGAGATATATCCTACCAATTCCCTCAGCCTATAGCCCCCAGGTATCCATGAAGTTTCAATCTTTGCTTTAAATATCACCTTATAATGAAACCTACCGTGATTATGCTACTTAAAGCTACGATTTGTTTTCCACTTCCCTCCAACACCTGACCTTCTTATTCTTCAGCTCTCCTTCCCCTCCCCCACCCTCTTTTTTTTTTAAAGCACCTATCAACTTCTAATATACTATATAGTTATTTATTCACTGCATTTATGTTTTACCTCCATGTTAGAATGGAGGCCTCAGAAGGTACAGAGTCTTTGTTTAGTCCAAGTGCCTAGATACTCATAAATATTTGTGGTTGAATAAATATCTCTGTCAAAGTACATGATAGCTGTTTACTAGTCTCTCTTCCTATTCAGTCTCTCTTCCTGCTCATACTGCAAACTCTTTGAAGGAAATAATATAATGCACTATATTGCACTGGTTAATAGCATTCTTTTCTTTAAAGTGTGATCCTCAAATTGCGTATGCTTCAGGCCCCATAGAACCTGGCCTGCTCCTGTACCAATTTCATAGGGTTAGTATAAAAATTGAAAAGGTAATACAGGTACAGAATTGCTATCATCAACAAATCAACAAATGGCAGGTGTTAGCGAGGATGTGAAGAAAAGGAAACCCTAGTGCACTGCTGGTGGGAATGCAGACTGATGGAGCCACTGTGGAGAACAGTATGGAGTTTCCTCAAAAAATTAAAAATGGAACTTCCATTTGACCCAGTGATCCCACTTCTAGGAATATGTCCTAAGAAATCAGAATCATCAAACAGAAAGGATATATGCACCCCTATGTTCATAACAGCACAATTTACAATAGCTAAGATTTAGAAACAGCCTAAGTGCCCATTAGCAGATGAGTATATAAAAAACACTGTGGTACATATACACAATGGAATACTACACAGCTGTAAAAATGAAAGAACTCTTATCATTTGCAACAGCATGGATGGACCTGGAGAGTATTATGCTAAGCAAAATAAGCCAGCCAGAGAAAGGTAAGTATCACATGATCTCACTCATATGTGGAATCTAATGAACAAAATAAACTGATGAACAAAATAAACCCAGGGACATAGAAGCATGGAACAGACTATTGAATCTCAGAGGGAAGGGATGGAAGGATGGGTGGGAAGAGATCAACCAAAGAACTTGTATGCATATGTGCATAACCCATGATCACTGACAATAGGGTGGTGAAGGCCTGAGGAGGGGGTGGGGCTGAGCTAGAAGAGGACAATGGGGGGAACCTATATGATACTTTAAAAAATATATTTTTATTGATTCAGAGAGGAAAGAAGTGGGAGAAAGATAGAAAAATCATCAATGATGAGAGAGAATCATTAATTGGCTGCTTCCTGCACATCCCCTACTGGGAATTAAACCTGCAACCTGGGCTTTTACTGGGAATTGAACTGTGTCCTCCTGATTTATAGGTCAATGCTCAACCACTGAGGCAAGCTGGCTGGGCTGTAACAATTTCAAAAATAAAGATTTAAACAAAAAGATTGTGTTATGATTTGTACGTTCCACTATACCCTTGTGATGAGTTCTGTGGCTGGAACAGAGTAGGGGGCAAAAGAAACATCCTTGCTAAAAAAAATCAATTGAAAGATCATATGTATATTTATTGAATCTATTGAGGTTATATTGGTTAATAAACTTATATAGGTTTAAGATGTACAATTCTATAATACATCATCTGAATATTGTATTGTGTGTTCTCTGCCCAAAGTCAAGTATCTTCCCATCACCATTTATTCCCCCTCTACCTCTTTTACCTTTCCCAACCCCTCTTTCCCTCTAGTAATCACCATGCAAATGTTGTCTGTTTATGTGTGTGTGTGTTTCTAAATCCCTTCACCTTTTTCACCCATCTCTTAACACAACTCCCCTCTGATGGCAGTCTGTTCTCTATATCTATGTGTCTGTTTCTATTTTGCCAGTTTATTTTGTTCTTTAGATCCTATGTATAGGTGAAATCATATGGAATTTGTCTTACTCTGACTGGCTTATTTCACTTAGCATAATAATTTCCAGGTCCATTGATGCTGTCACAAAAGGTAAGATTGCCTTCTTTTTTCCGTTGTGTAAATGTACCAGTTTTTTTTTTTTTTTTTGGTGTTTTTTTTTTTTAATCCACTCATCAATATTTGGGCTGTTTCCATATCTTGGTTATTATAAATAACTAGAGGCCCAATGCATGAAATTCACACAAGAGTAGGCCTTCCTTCCTCCAGCTGCTAGCACCAGCTACTCTCTGGCACTCAGGACCTGGACTTCTCTCCGTCTCAAGCTTTGTCCAGAAGGATGTCCAGAATGATGTCTAGAATGATGTCCGGTCTAATTAGTATATTATCCTCTTATTATTACAGATGCTGCAATGAACATATGGGTGCATATATTCTTTTTAATTAGTGTTTTGGGTTTCTAAGGATAACCCCCCAGAAATGGAATCCTTGGCTCATAAGGCAGTTCCAGTTTTAATTTTTTCAGGTAACTCCATACTGCTTCCCATAGTGAATCCAACAAGGCAGGAGGAGTCTCTTTTCTCCACATCCTCGACAATACTTGTTGTTTGTTCACTTATTGATGACAGCCAACCTGTCCTTTGTCCATTTTTTATTAGATTGTTCTTTTTTATTTGTTTGTTGCTGTTGAGTTGTGCAAGTTTTTTATGGAATCATTGATTGGGTACCTCTTGCATGCCCCACATGGGGATTGAGCTTACAACCCAGGCATGTGCCCTTGACTGGAATCAAACCTGGGACCCTTCAGTCTACAGTTTGGATCTATTCACTTAGCCAAACCAGGCAGGTATAAGTTCATTATAAATTTTGGATATTAACCCCTTATCTGATGTATTGGTGAATATATTCTCCCATTCAGTGTGTTGTCTTTTCATTTTGTTGATGGTTTCTTTTAATTTGATGTAGTGCCATTTGTTTATTTTTTTTCTTTTGTTTCCCTTGCCCTAGAAAATATATTAAAAAATTTTTGCTTTGAGGAATGTCCGAGATTTTACTGCCTGTTTTTTCTTTCTTTCTGATTTTTATGGTTTTGAGTCTAGCATTTAGGTCTTTAATTCATTTTGAGTTTATGCTTGTGTATAGTGTAAGAAGGTGGTCATTTTTTTTTTTTTGCACATGTCTGTACAATTTTCCTAACTCATCTATTAAATAGACTCTCTTTACCCCATTGTATGATTTTATCTCCTTTGTCAAATATTAGTTGACCATAGAGGTGTTGATTTTTTTCTGGGTTCTCTATTCTGTTCCTTAATAGTTATATTTTGATATGATAGTTCAACCATCTTTTTAGGTTTCTTATTCCTAAGCGCCACCTTCCTTCCTGTTTTTTTTAAAAGACTATTTTTTTTTAAGTAATTTTATATTCATAGCAACATTAAGAAGAAAGGACAGAGCCCTAACCAGTTTGGCTCATTGGATAGAGTGCTGCCTGTAGACTGAAGGGTTCCAGGTTCGATTCTAGTCAAGGGCATATACCTTGGTTGTGGGCACATTCCCAGTAGGGGGTGTGCAGAAGGCAGCTAATCAATGTTTCTAACTCTCTATCCCTCTCCCTTCCTCTCTGTAAAAATCAATAAAATATATTTTTTAAAAAAGAAGAAAAGACAGAGATTTCCATATACTCTGTGCCTCACATATACATAGCCTCCCACATCATCAACATCCCTCATTAGAGTGGTAGCTACATTTATTAAAATTGATTAGCCTACACTGGAATATCATAATCACCCAGAGTTCATAGTATACATTAGGATTTACTCTTGATTTGAAACATCCTATGGGTTTGAAAAAAATGTATAATGATACAAATCGACCATGATAGTATCACACAAAGTATTTTTACTGCTCCCCCTATTCTTTCCTCCCTGTTGATAACTTCTGGCAACCACTGATCTCTTTACTGTTTCCATAGTTTTTTTCTGTAGTGTCAACTAGTTGAAATCAGAGGATTTGTCTTTTCAGATCGGCATCTTTCTTTTAGTAATGTGCATCTAAGGTTCCTTCACATCTTTTTTTTTTTTTTTCTACTTCACGTCGTTTCTTTTTAGGGCTGAATAGTAGTTCATTGTTTGGACACACCACAATTTACTTATCCATTCATTTATTCCTTCCTTTTTAAAATTAGATTTCTATTCTGAGAGATTTGTATCAAGAGTCATTTGATTTGCTTGTATTTTATTATGTACCTACCAATACAGTATCAAAAGATATGGTATTTTAGAACATTTTAATCTGTGAATAAGACTGAAGGTCAGAATTATTTATTTTTCTCAGCAGTTCTTAACTTAATGTGTTGCTAGCCTTTCTAGTGAGCCTAGACACATAATAGATCGCAATGAAATTGTAATGAGACTTTTAAAAATGGCCCTTTTCTTCTTTAATGGGCCTTTGCTAACACTGAGTTTTTCTAAGTTTCTAACTTTAGTCTTATCTTTTCCATCGTATTGAATTCTTGTACCTGCTTTGTTTATATTAAACACACTAGATTAATAAATTTTAAATGTTTGCCTGAGATAGCTGTTTCTATATGGCAAGACAAGCTCTCTGAAATAAATCTCAGAAAAAAAGTATTTGAAACAAGGGCTTAGAAATGACTACTGAATTTATTTTACATTTTTACTTTCCCTTTTCCTTTCAGTGCAGTACAGTCTGGCTTCTGAGGGCACCATCTGCTGAAATAGCCTTTTCTGTGGATTATGGTTAGCTCCTAACCACCAAATTGCCTTCTGATGAACTCTCATTCTACTTGGTGTTTACACTGCTGACTATCTTCTTGAAACAGCCCCTGAACTTGGATTTTGTGGCAAGTTTTGTTCTCTTCATTCTCTTCTCTGTTCTTAGTATCTTATCTAGGCTCCTCAATGTTCTCCAAAGATTTGTCTTTGGCTACCTTCTTGCTTTGCCAGAGGTTAATTTTATACTTAACCTACAGTATATTTGAATGGTTCCAAAGTCTATATATTCAGACTTACCCTGAACTTCAGACCCAAATTTTATGCAGCCTCCTGGAAATGTCTGCAAGAATACCTTTCAGGTGTCTCAAACTCAGCATATGCTCAAGAATAACACACTGTCTTCTACTCTCAGCCTTACTTTACCCCCTCTGGGCTCTCCATCTCAGGTAATGGCAACACCATGGACCAGGTTTAGTCATATCTCTCCTGACCTCTCTTCGTTCCAATAATATTTCCTCTATACATAGTTGCTATTAGCCTCTCTAAGACATAACTCTGAAATACCAAAATGGTCTCCTGTTTTAAAACATCTTCACTATCTTTCCATTGAAAATGATATTTTAAATACTTTAGAAGGGTTTGGTAGTGGAAAAAAAAATCCTTGCAGAAAAGTAACTGAAGGGAAGATAACATGATACTACAAAAACTTTACAAAGGTAGAAAAACAAGAGCTTTAGACTATTGAACAATGAGATGTAGAAAAATGTCTCTAGAATTTTGTATTTATTCTCTGAGACTAAGATTGAACATAAGCTCTCTTTAGATTTTGATCTGATAGCCTAGAGTTTGTAGTTTCTTCCTCATATTTTAGTGCAGTGCAAGAAGACTAAAACAAAGAACACGTCTACAAAATTTGTGGGTTTTCTTACTGTTATATTTTCCTTATACCAAAATATGAGTGAGTACCTGTTTGTTCTCTATTGACTATATATAGATCAGTAGATACCAAATTTTTTCTGCAGTTGAGTAAACATTCCATTTCTTCTCATTATTGCTCAGAAGAAAAAAAGAAGAGAGAGGGATCAGAAACAGAGGAGCTGGACAAGCATCATCCCCTTGAAGAAGGGGCTGAGGAGAATAAGAGAGAAGGGGGCACATTGTAGCTAGGCTGGTCCAGACCATTTGTCGCAATACCAGAAGAAAAGTTGAGAAATCCAATTCATCGCTGGATTTATCCATTTGTTTGATAACTTCTGCCATTGTGTGAAGCAGACGTAGACCACAGAATTTTCCCACATTAGACGTGTTGTGTAGGAGAGACCTCATCCTGAGTAATATTGTTCTAGAACACTTAACACTGAGTGATTTAGCATAGGTAGAATGTAATCACTTCCAAAACTCATGCACCATTAAAGAAAGAACCTTCCACACCAACCAATTGTTCAATGTGCTATGGATTTTCTGATTCACATCTTGACAAGTACAAAACTAAAAAAGAAAAAAAAAATTTGCATCTGTCTTTTTTTCACTTATGGAGTTAGCTTTCATCATCCATCTCACTCTATATAAAGACTATTCTATCATTCAGGAGTATATGGCTTGTTAATGTCACTCCTGATTCATGTTTTCCAATCGAATTTCACCAGGTATGCCACCCATTCTGTTTTTTAAATATTAAATGTCTCCACTCTTTAGAATCCACAAATGTCAGCTCTCAAAAAAAGCAAAAACAAAGCACATCTAGTAGATCTCCCTGTGAAGTAGGAGAATGTATTCACATCATTAAATGGAATGAAAAGAAAGACACAGGTTGAAAGTAAAATACAGAGCTGAAAGTAAAATATTTATAAAATTGTCTGAAATCTTTCTGGGAGCAAGGAAGTTATGCATACATAAATAGGCATAAGAGAAGAAATGTGAAAATTCCTGACTATCATCTTGCTCTACATCTGCTGTGATGGATAACTACAGTTTGTTTGGTTATGATCTTATATTTAAGAGTTGGTAAAATAAATATTTATAGTAAACACCACGTCCCTCTTGTGATGTGGAAAGTTGAATATTTTATGTACTGAGGCTGTTAGGACATTAGTATCCAATGTTAAGTAGTAGTGACTTTAATAAAGTCAAATATCCATTTAGTGTTTTAGATGTATACTTTGTTGGAAGTATAAAGATGCTCCCTTTCCCCTCTCCCCATTGACCCCCTCCACCTGTCCCTGCCCCCACCCTCAGGCCTTTTACTGCACTATTGTCTGTGTTCATGGGTTATAAATATATGCATATAAGTTCTTTGGTTATTCTCTCCTCCCCACCCCCCATTCTGATCCTTCCCTCTAGCAGTGGTTCTCAACTTTTAATGCTTTGACCCCTTAATACAGTTCCTCATGTTGTGGTGACCCCCAACCATAAAATTATTTTTGTTGCTACTTCATAACTGTAATTTTGTTACTGTTAATAAATTGTAATGTAAATATCTGTGTTTTCTGATGGTTGAGAGCCACTGCTGTAGAGCCTAAGACCATCGGGAAAAAAGTTACTTAGATTATGTTTCATTAATAGTAGCAAAATTACAGTTATGAAGTAGCAACGAAAATAATTTTATGTTTGGGGGTTATCACAACATGAGGAACTGTATTAAAGGGTCGAGGTATTAGGAAGATTGAGAAACACTGCTCTAGAGAGAAGAAAGGAAAGAGAGAGAGAGAGAGGGAGATTTGTTCCACTTATTTATACATTCATTATTTGAGTCTCATATGTACCTTGACCAGAGATTGAACACACAACTTTGGTGTATTGGGAACACACATTAACCAACTGAGCTACCTGACCAGGGCTCCATTAAGTTAAAAAAACAAAACAAAACAAAACAAAAAAAAACCACACAACAAATTCAACCCAGCTAGTGTGGCTCAGTGGTTGATCATCATCTATCAATAAACCATGAGTTCAAGGTTCGATTTTGGCAGGACACATGCCTAGATTGCCAGTTCAATCCCCTATAGAGGGCATGCAAAAGGCAGCTGATCGATGATTCTCTCTCATCATTGATGTTTCTTTTTCTCTCTCCCTCTCCCTTCCTCTCTGAAGTCAATAAAAATATATTTTAAAAAAGCAAATTAATTGAGTGCCTACGGCATTGTTCTCTGTGCTATCTATTCAGCTGTGAACAAAACAAACAAAAAAATCCTCTGCCTTCATTGGAGATGGCTAATACAGAGAGCTGTTTGCCTGCCTCTGATTTGAGCATTTTACATATATTAACTTTTAAAATCTTCAATTAGCCCTTTAAGGTACTATTATTATTATCCCATTTTACAGGTGAGGAAGCTGAGACACAGAGTTGTTAAAAATATTGTTCAAGATCCATATTGGTTGTTAGTGGTAGAGCCATGTTTAATACCAAAGCAACCTGCTATAAAGATAAAATAATGGAATTAAAATATAGACAAATAATGGAAGCATAATTAATAAGAATAAGAATTTCCCCCCAGAATAGGGGCTCATGGGTGGTTCCCTCCTATAGCCTATATTCTAAGTTTTCACTGATTTTGAAGAAAACTTAAATCCAGGGAATAAGCACTGTTATGATTTTATGGCACTTGTTGATCTGCTTTGCTATAAATATAAAAAAAATGTTATTAGATACACGTGAACTTAGAACATTTGTTATTTTAGATTAGAAAGATAAAGCCTCTAGAAAACATTCAAGAGGAATGATAAGGTTTTGCATCCAAGCTACAACATGATTTTTTGTGACCTCATCCTATAGAATGCTCATGCTCTCTGGATAGGATCTGGTATTAAAGAAAAGCAGAACATGTAATGGCTTGATTGAACTTGAGACCAGCATTCAACACAGAGACCTGACTTACTGCTTGGGAATGCTTCAAAAAACAAGCCTTAATAGTAATGTTCATACTGGTGTACTTTTAAGGAAATATGTCACTTGTGTTAAGCACTGAAAGTGCTTTCAAATGAGAATCAGTTTCATATGTAACTTAATGCAAGACTGAATAGCTCAATTGCCGAGAGCATAGAACAGATGAGATCACACACAGGCCAGTCAGCTCTACTTCATTGTATGGCCTGAGACCACACCCCTGAGCCAGGCCAACCAGGAAAGTCCATGTAGAAGATTAGCAAAAACCCATCACACTTCTGGATACACAACTCAAGCACAAGCCTTAGGGATGAATCAAGTTTCATCTTTACATGAGGAAAATTGTACCAGAAAGCTTAGATGTCATTTATTGGTTTGTAAAAAAAAAAAAAAAAGAAGAAGAAGAAAAGAAAAAAGAAAAAGAGTCTTTTTGATATATTTTCAGGTAGGTTTCTTGGTTTAGTTATACCAAGATAAGGCAGGTAGGTTTAATGGATTATATCTAGGGACATGTTGAATTTCAACAAAATGTTGTGGGGTGATTATTAAACTTCAGATAACTATGTCATTTTAGTTATACTATTATTAATATTTTAAAAATTACAGTCAGATTTTTTTGGTCAGGCAGAGGCCAAAATGTATGTGTGGTTCCAGAGTCTCTTATCCATGGTCTTAGTAAATAGAGAATATATGAATTGGATCCAATAAAGAATTTCAGGTTGTGCTAATGTAGTATTGGTATAGGTTGAATTGTGTCTCCCAAAAAGATATGTCCAAGTCCTAACCCCTGGGGCCTGCAGATATGATCTTATTGGGAGTTAGGGTCTTTGCAGATGTAATCAAATTAAGATGGGGTCATACTGGAATAAGGTGGGCCTCAATCCAATAGGACTGATGTCCTCGTGAAAAGAGTGAAAGAGACATACATACATACATAGAGGAGAATGCCACGTGAACACACACACACACACACACACACACACACACACACACACCCCGTAGAGTGATGAAGCTGCAAACCAAGGAACACCAAGAATGGCCAGCAACCACCAGAAGAAACAAGGAAGGACCCTCCTGTGGAACCTTTAGAGAGAATACAGCTTCATTGACACCTTAACTTTGAACTTGTAGCCTCCAGAGGAATGAGAGAATGAATTTCTGTTGTGTCAAGCTACCCAGTTTGTGGTACTTTGTTATGGCAGCCCTAGCAAACTAATACAACAAGCATCATTTCCCAGTGAGGTATTGTGGGTCAACCTAGGAAGATGAGAAGCTCTCTGGATGAATTCTGAAATGTCAGGTAATGTTAATGTTTCAAGCACTCAGCTGCAGAGATAGTTTGGGCCTGTTAAACACCCTGCTTGGCAGCCCCTCAGCAGAGGCAGAGCTGAAGAAATTGGGTGGAATCAGGAATGTTTAGTGAGGAGATACTTGTGCAGATTAAGGTTAGCATAGAGAAGAGGAAACCAGTGCATATTTGTAACTGGAGGGGAAGAAAGCAATTAGAGAGGGAAGTTTTAAAGAGGCTCTGTGGAGAAAAGCTATTTGAAGCAGCGAGGTTAGGAAACTTCAAGCCAACAGTTTTTAGACAAACTTTTGAGTCATCTCATTACAGAAAAATAGCATTGAATAAGGCCCTTCAGAGTCCTTTCAGAGTTCCTGAACTTTGAGTGAAGCAAAGCACAATAACTTGGGAGTCAATAGACTAGGGTTTGCATCTGCCCCAACTTCTCCCAACTTATTAGCTGTTGGCCTTGGGAAAAGAGCTTAGCATCTTTGCTCATTTGCTTACATGGGAACAATGGATAATACATCCAAAAGAGAATTATTGTGAGAAATGATGAGACCATTCTGTTTGGAAAGTGTCAAAAGGATTAGCAGGTTCTCAATAGCAAATAAATATCAATACCATCTGAGTGAAACAGTAATGACGAATAGTGAAAGTCTCCTATGTGAAGGGACCTTTGCGTTCTACCTCAGCGCTGGAACAAAGAGTGTTTGTAATTAGACAGTGCTAGTCGATCGTAGCACTCTATCACAGAAACCAGAAGTGGCCTCAGAATTTTTCAGTACAGTGCTCTGGGAACTACTAACAATGTATGTGTTGCACATACATTGAAAAAACACATTTTATATTCTGACCTACCGTGTATTTAGCTCTCTCCAACACAGGCATAGAATTCTTCCTAGCATTTTGCCATTCAGATAAATAGATATGGACTACAGTTTGAAAGTAAAAATGTCAATCTTTTATATATACTTCCAGCCAGTGACATCCTTTATTGTGCAAAATGAAGAGTAGGTTGTCATATTTGCCCTTCAATATGTTTTTTAAAATGTTATGTTTAAAAGGTATCAGTAACTCTGAAAGCTCACAATGAATTGAAAATAAAATGTAACCTAAAATTGTACTTTGCTATTTCTTCTAAACCTCAGGGGAACATATATACATCATTTATAAAGACTTGATTCTAAACTTTGGTTAAAGTTATTGGCCAAGGCTTTCTCTCACTTGAATATGTGTCACATTTATTAAAATCAAATAAATGCATAGGAATGAGGGTAGAAATGTTTATTCTCTAAAGTCTCAGTAAAAAAATCTACTCACAAAGCAGGTTGCAGTGTCTTGCTTTTCAAATGCTTGTGTCTGCTAATGGAAGAATTTTGTTTGTACTGTGTATGAAAAAAATAAATATATGCTACATTGGAGCATGGTGATAAGATCATGTTTCTATGGTATCATTTTTTCCCCCCCAAGTATTTCAGTATTTTAAGATGTTATCTTTTTCGTTTTCACAGCATGCTAAGGACATGTTGTTCTCACCTAACAGCTGAACTCGTGGTAAGCAGTTACTCTCTTGCATAAGGCACTGATTGAGTTGGGGATATGATATTAAACAGCATTCTATTCCCTCGTCCATGGTGACCTTGCAGCAGCATTTTTGGACAATCCATTAATCCATTTTCTTTTTCTCAGTTGATTCTTGCTTATCTGCTCTGAGGGGAAAGAAAAGAACAGGACATAATCTTAAATGGTAGATGATACAAAAATAATTTGGATTTGGCGATAGAATATGTTTTTGTACTTGTGTTGGAACCTGGGCGTGTCTGGTGTTCCGGAAATTTATAGCATTCCAATCCAAGCATAGGAACTAGGCAAGGAGACCCAGGGTGAGGAGAGTCCCCAGTGCACCTGATTTGTCTCAAGATCTTGAGTCCTGGCCCACCTGCTCTACCCACTTTGCTCCACTGAGGTCAGACAGCCTCATTTCTCAGAGTGATTCACAGAATCAATCTAAGTGACTCTTGCCTTTTCTTTCTCTCCGGATTCTATTATGAGGATTTCATTTCATCCTTTTCCTCTGTATGGGAGAAACTGGTGACTTGAAATAGAAAATGTTAATCATTTCTTAAAGGTTTCCTTTTTAAATGCGAAGGCACTAATGATGTGCTAAGGAAATTTAAAGTAAGCTTTTTGTGAAAATGTAATAGTAAGAAGAGTGCAGGAAAGAAATTGAAAACACTATGGTGCCAGATAATGACAAGGGAATGAAAGATCTTATAGGAAAGTGAAAGTATCTTTCTACTCTAAATTTTGTGACTGATGAGAAATTCTTTTACATTTATTTGTGTGTTCATTAAAAACAAACAAACACTGCTTAATATCTACTCTATGCCAGGGATAAATAGTGACTGAGTTGATGATAGGAGTTTGCACATAAACAAATACTAAAAGTTGAAAGTTAAAACAGGTTGACAGTATTTTTGTAATATTGTTTTTTTGATTCATTTTTATTATTTAAATTTTTATTGTTCAAAGTATTACATAAGTCTCCTTTCCCCCCCATTGACTTCTCCCCAACTGCTCCCACTCCCCAGCACATCTCCTTACTGCTTTACTGTCTGTGTCCATTAGTTATGCTCATAAGTAAGTATGCATACAAGTCTTTTGATTGATCTCTTACCATCCTTCGCCCCACCCACATTCCCTCTTAGGTTGGACGGTTTGTTTAATGCTTCAATGACTCTGGATCTACTTTTGTTCATCAGTTTATGTTGTTCATTATATTCCATAAATGAGTGAGATCATGTGATATTTATCTTTCTCTGATTGGCTTATTTCACTTAGCATAATGCTCTCCAGGTCCATCCATGCTGTTGCAAATGGTAAGAGTTCCTTCTTTTTTTATAGCAGCATAGTATTCCATTGTGTAGATATACCACCATTTTTAAATCTGCTCATCTGCTGATGGGCACTTAGGCTGTTTCCAAATCTTAGCTATTGTAGATTGTGCTGCTATGAATATAAGGGTGCATATATTCTTTCTGATTGGTGTTTCTAATAATCTTGGGATATATTCTTAGAAGTGGAATTACTAGGTCAAATGGGAGTTCCATTTTTAATTTTTTGAAGAAATTCCATACTTTTCTCCACAGTGGTTGCACCAGTCTGCATTCTCGCCAGCAGTGCATGAGGGTTCCTTTTTCTCCACTTCCTCTCCAGCACTTATCGTTTGTTGATTCGTTGACAATAGCCATTCTGACAGGTGTGTGATGGTACCTCATTGTCGTTTGATTCATTACTTATTTATTTATAAATTTACTTGGTTCATTTATTGATTGCATCTTTAATTAATTTATTTTTATAATTAATTAAAATAAATAACATTTATCTTTGATTGATTGATTTATCTATGAATATAATTAAGTATCAAATCAATTTAAGTTCCTACTATATGTCAGACATTGTGCTGGGTATTAATTTTTCTCTCAATTTATTTTCTCACTAACTAGGAGTAGTCTAAAATAACATTGTTTAACATTATTATTGTTGTTAATATGTTTTTATTGTTTGTTTGTTTTTTATAGAGAGGAAGGGAGAGGGAGAGATAGAAATATCGATGAGAGAGAAACATCAACATTGATCAGCTTCCTCCTACACACACCCCAACTCCTAACTCCGTAGTCCGGGCATATGCCCTGATGGAATGGAACCAGCGACTTCTTGGTGCATGGTCTTAGGCCCAACATTGAGCAACTCAGGATGGGCTAAAATTATTTTTAGTTGGTTTTTATGTTTAAAAAGTTATAAGTGCACAAACTCAGAGATTCAAAAAGTGTTTCAAGATATGTTTGAGAATTATTCTTCTTTCATCCCCTCACACTCCACTCCCTACCCTCCATACCTCCACCCCTGCCCACCACCAACATCCTCCTCTTTCTCTGGTCTTTTTCTTTCTCTTTCTTTTCAGGCAATTACTTAATTTTATTAGCAGATTTGTAGGGTGTGGCATTTATCTCCTTGTTTCTAAATAATGTGTCTATATTCTTATCTGTTTCTCTCTTTTTTAAATTTTAAGAATCATCTATTGATGATTTAGTGAAAGATAAGGATTTAGCTCTTCACACATACTTTCGACCCCCTGCTATATTCATCCATGTTTCCCTGCCTTCTCTCTCTTTTTAAATAGAGTTATGTTGTTATTCTGGTAAGATTAAAATTCAGTCTTCACATAATGCAATTACATAATACATAATACACTGCAAATAATATGATACATTGCATACAAATTAAACAGAGTAAGCCATGTAGTATATTATTGGTACGTTCCCTTTCCTACATAAGTTTTATTTTCCTCCAGTGTTCTAGAAATGTATGGCATTCTAATCCAAATGTTTTTGAGATTCCTTTTTTTCCCCCCCCTGTGGATACCAGGTTTTACATTTACTCATTTTGTTTCCTCATTTATTCAGAGCATTTCCATCACTTGCTTTCTGTACATCAGTGCAAGGCAGACAAGAAGTCTGACACTTTGTGTGTATGAATTTGTCTTTATCTTAAACCCCACATGCAGTTAGTGGTTTTCTTGTGAATGGATTTTGAGACTGGAAATCATTTTTCTGCAGAATATTGAATATATGACTACTGTTTTCTCCAATGTTTTAGCTAGGAAGTGACATGTCATTCTGATCTTTAGTCTTTGATATACAACCTATCTTTTTCTCTCTGGAAAATTGTAGGATGAACTTTTCTCAGGCCATGTGTTCTGTAATTTCACCATAATACATCCTAGTATGCAGCTATTTTCGTCCATTGGACTGGATACTCAGAGAACCGTTTAATCAGTAAACTCATGCCTTTTAGTTCTAGATAATTTTCTTAAATTATTTTATTGCTGATTTTATTTTCATCCATTTTCTCTGTTCTTTCATTCTAGAACTTTCATTATTTGGACAATGAAGTTACTGAATGAATCTTCTAATTTGGACACAGTCTCCCAATTTTCCATCACCATGATTTTGTTTGTCTTTCAAGGCTGTTTTCTCAATGCGATCTTTCACTCTTCTATTGAGTTTCTCATTTCTGCTATTTTATTTTATTTTTCTAATTCCAAAACCCTTTTTATTTTCTGAATCTACCTCTGTGAGGATGCTCATGGTACATTTTGATAAAGTTTTTCTCATTTTGTTGTCTCTGTTTCCTTTGCATTGTTTCTTTCCCTCATGCTACCTTTTATATTAGATATCTTATCAAATGTCTGGTGATTCTTGGATGTCTTCTCATATTTAAGAGAGGGGCCCTAAAAGTTATTTGGAGTTTCTTAGCCTGGCAGTGGGCCTTGCCAGCTGTCTGATTCACTGGACATTTTATCAGAGAACCCGTAGTGTTAGCACCTTCAATTATTTTATCTAAGCCTGAAGAATGCTCAATTCCCCAACACTTAGTTTGCACACTTCCACTTAATCCTTTTATTTTCATAATGGTCCCAGTTCCCTTGACTCACTTGCTGACCTCTGAGTCATAGATCTTCTCTCTTTTATCTCCAGAGAGCCTTTAGTTTTCTTCTGCAGGAGGATAAGAATAGGAAAATTTTAATTGCTGCTCAATTACACTTGCAACCAGTCTTCTTGGTTTTTAGCCCTACTTTCATCCCCAGTTTTAAATTACTCAGTGTTGTTAATTTCCAAGGCTTGGTATAATCTGATTAATTATTGGCTTTCCCTACTGCTTGTTTTCTGAGATCTGCTAGGCCATCTATCACTAATCTTTCTGTTTTTTTTAGTTTCTAAAATTTAGTAACTGTCATCATATCTCCATATTCTTTGCCTTTGGTGTTATTTTGGTGGAGTTTGCAAGATAGTGGAGGCTTACCTCTATTTCAAATTGATATTTAAAATTACTAAGAAGTCTTATTAAATATCCATCTGCATTATGTGGTCTTTCCCTAGGCATTCTATAATAAAATTTTACTTAGGGAGTCTCAAAGGGATATATAAACCAGTAGTAGAGAAATGGTGTGTGAAAGAGTTTGACTAAGGTTATCTATGTTCAGAGTATTATATTCAAACCAGTACCTGTAGGCTAACTCTAGTAGCTATTGTCTGGCCTATATAACATTAAAATTTTGTAAAAAGAGCCTTATTCTATAAATATATTTTTATTATTATTTATTTTAGTAATCCATATTTCCAGGTTCTTTTCAAAACTAGCTCTGCATTTTCATATGCAGCAATTGGCTGGAAATGAGAAGATAAGGCATGCTTTTTGTGTACCCATAAGTCCCCTTCACCTCTCACCCAACCTGCTTCTCATTTACACTACTGGCCTGACCCTTGTAGGCAATCCAGCCTCAGAGACTAGAAACACTGGACATCATTTTCCTTGGGGGCAAGCAGTCAACGAGAAAGGACATCCTTGAAAACCAGCTGCAAAAGCAGCTACAGAAGGGGTTCCAGTTGTATTAGCCCCCACTGATCTCTCTTAGAGATATTGATATGAACCATATAAAAAGACACTTTGGTTAAAGTGGAATCAAAGCAAGGGAGAAGTTTCTGTGAACCAAAGGATTAGTGGCACTCCCTGAGAGCAATTCAGATTATCTTCCAAGAGGACTCCGTGTTTACATTGTCCTACCAGGGACCAGCCAAAGTACAGGGTGGGGCAGAAGTAGACTTATAGCTGTTCATATGGAAAATGATACAATCATTAATAAATAGTAATACAAGAATAAACTGTTTTGTATATTCACAAATTGTATAGCTCCATGGTTAAATCACCTTCTAATAAATATAATAATATATTAATATCTAAGCTTATGACCAAGCCTTATTCTGGCTTAAAAGCAAATTTACTCTCTTAGATCATGACCGTAATGGTAATAATAATGACAACTCTAAAAAAAATCTTTATTGGACATTTATTGGTGTTATCTACTGACATATATATATATTCTATCAAGGAATCCCCACAAACTAAAGTAAGTGTTATTTCTTCCCATTTGAGACTTGAGAAATGTGAAAATTAAGTAATTTATCCACGGTTACATGATAATGAGTGAAAGAGTTAAAATTTGAACAGAGTAAGCCATGTAGTATATTATCGATACTTTAATAATATACCACATTATCAAATCTGCCTGATTCCAAAGTCCATGGTTATTATCAACATTCTAAATTTGTATGTCCTTGCTTTCCTCCTCAATTGTCAAGACTCTCAGTTGTACTGATAGAAGCCCACGTCAGCTTACCTGACAAAAGGAAGTGTAATTGACAAAAGGAAGTGTAATTGAAAGGGCAAGAGTCTCACGGACCTTATCAATGATTAGGATTAGAGACCTGAGTGATGTCAAGGCTCCCGATTTGTCTACCTTATCTCTGCTTCCCTCTGAAGCCTGGCCCATTTTTGCTCTCTTCATGGTGAAACAGATGGGGGAGAAGTTGACCTGTCGTTAGGCAACCTTTGATTTAGTGACTTGAGAAATAAGAAATTCTGTTTTTGGCATCCTCAGCAAAGGAATACTGGGAAGATTCTCAGTAGTGCTGTTTGGTTCATGTGATCTCCCTGGACCAATTGCCGTGTCCAGGAAAGGACTCCAATCTGAATTACATAAAACCCTTTTATAAAATTAGTAGTGTCTGTTAATGTAAGGAGGAGGGAAAAAGAGTGATGGAGAGACAAAATTAATAACTACTGTGCCTCCATATGTGTGATTTTTAAATAGAGAATTTAGTTTTACCATAAATTAAATAGTTTAATTAGAAAAAAAGGGAAAAATCTGGGAGGAAAAATAATTTTAGTATTCACAGGATAATTTAAAAAAATGTATATATTTTATTGATTTTTTTACAGAGAGGAAAGGAGAGGGATAGAGAGCTAGAAACATCTATGAGAGAGAAACATCAACCAGCTGCCTACTGCATCCCCCCCATCAGGGATGTGCCCACAACCAAGGTACATACCCTTGACTGGAATCAAACCTGGGACTCTTCAGTTCGCAGACTGATGCTTTATCCACTGAGCCAAACCGGTTTTGGCTCACAGGATAATCTTAATATTCTTATTCAAAAATTCTTCTAGGGCGCCTTACTGCTGGCCCCAGGTGCCACTGAAGAGCCTTTACAGGGGCTGATGGACTGTGTTCACTCGTCAGAAATACACCCCCAGTTACATAACTTGACATGGACAGGGTACAGACTAGATTTTTGCTATTTCCAAATAAGCCCAGTTTTATACAAAGAAAAGATTGCATATATGCATTGCCCATGGGCATAAACAATCATGGAGTGAAGGCCTGGGGTGGGGCAGAAGCTGGGTGTGGGTGGGCAATGAGGGAAAACAGGGAGGACAACTGTAAGACTCTCACAAACCACCATCACCACCATCACTACCACCACCACCACCACCATCACCACCACCACCACCACCACCACCACCACCACCACCACCATCACCACCACCACCACTACCACCACCATCACCACCACCACCACCACCACCATCACCACCACCACCACTACCACCACCACCACCACCACCACCACCACCATCACCACCATCACCACCACCACCACCACCACCACCACCATCACCACCACCACTACCACCATCACCACCATCACCACCACCACCATCACCACCACCATCACCACCACCACCACCAACACCACCACCACCACAAAAAGAATAAATGGATTTAGTGGATTGAGGAATGAAGAGGGAACTCCTATTGAGGAACTATTGTATTATCAGGGGGAATCTCATCTTTTTTATTTGTGGAGAGAAGATTCCTAGAGGCTATAAGATAGTGCTATAGAAAAGACAAAAAAGAAGATGCCTGACAATTAGAACAAAATTCTAGGGGAGTTTGAACTACATGAAAGAGATTTAAAACAGAAGAAATAAAAATGCTTTCAATTGGCAAGTTTAAGTACCGTATTTTTCGAACCATAAGACGCACAGGACCATAAGACGCACCAGTTTTTAGAGAAGGGAAATGAAGAAAAAAAGATTCTGAAACAAATAGTGTCCTAAAATATTTTATGTGCATTAAAACTCAACATCACAGTCATAAACACATGTAATCAACCCTGTAAAGTAAACAGCAGCATTTAGAACCATTTTAGAGTCGGGCAAGCATGCAGAGACCACACAGAGCCGGGCAAGTAAAAAAACTTTTTTTTAAAAGTATATGTGTAGGCTATATTTGGACCATAAGACGCAGGGACTTTCCCCCCCACTTCTGGGGGAAAAAAAGTGTGTCTTATGGTCCGATAAATACGGTATTTCCTACTCTTCTATTACTTTATAGAAAGAAGATTAAAAAAATAAAAAAAGCTATGTTTAATATGCTTATGTGAATAGGTTAAATTAAAATATTGCTATTATCAGATCAAGTTTACATTTTAGAATGTTAATTTAGGCTACTATTTTAAGAATGTAATGGGGAACATGGTGATGAATGACAGGGAGACTGTTGGATACAAAGAGCTGATGGTGGCCTGGACCAGGGAAAATTAGCAGGAAGTAGGGTAGATTTGATAAATAACAGAGGAATATTAGTACTTGTTGCTTGTTTGGAGATGGGAATGGGGATAGGAAAGCATGAAAGATTGGCACCATTTTCCATCTAGTTTTCTGGTTTGGGCAACTGGATGGAAGAAGAAACCATTTACTGAGATAAAGAACCTGAAAGAAGAACAGGTTTGGGTGGGGGGAGATTCTGAACTCAGTTTTAGACATGTTGAGATTGGAAGTTTATAGTTATATTTACATATATATACCCAAGACTGTCTTAAATTAATCAGCAAACAAATCTTGTTAATTCATTCTTTGATTTTTTTTGTTTGTTCATATTTGTTCTTTCTTTTCTATTTTTTTCCCTACCACCGTAATTTAGATTCTCATGACATCACATTTGGAAAGATGAATACTATTCTGTCATATACCGTATTTTTCAGACCATAAGACGCACAGGACCATAAGACGCACCAGTTTTTAGAGAAGGGAAATGAAGAAAAAAAGATTCTGAAACAAATAGTGTCCTAAAATATTTTATGTGCATTAAAAACCAACATCACAGTTATAAACACATGTAATCAACCCTGTAAAGTAAACAGCAGCATTTAGAACCATTTTAGAGCCGGGCAAGCACACAGAGACCACACAGAGCCGGGCAAGTAAAAAAACTTTTTTTTAAAAGTATATGTGTAGGCTATATTTGGACCATAAGACGCAGGGACTTTCCCCCCCCACTTCTGGGGGAAAAAAGTGCGTCTTATGGTCCGAAAAATATGGTACTTCTCCTATTATTCACTCTGTACTAGGCTGCAGTATTACTCTACTCAAAAGCTGGTTTCACTATGTCATTCTCCATCTCACATTTCAGTGCTTTCCTATTGCCAATATAATACTTTGAAGGTTGCTTACAAATTGGCTTCTAACACTTTAAACTTATCCCTCTCTTTCCTGAGAGTTTGCCTCAGTTTGGTCAAGTTAGAACTTCAAATACAATATACTCCTCCCTGTCTGCAACTGTGCTCATGTCATCTTTGTGTGGCCTGAGCTTGCTTCTCTTCTCTACCCATCCAACCCTTTATTATTTTTTAAATTTTAATTCATTTTTTGTTAATCCTCACTTGAGGATATTTTTCCATTGATTTTTTTTTTTAGAGAGAGTGGAAGGGAGTGGGAGAGACAGACAGAGAGAGAGAGAGATATTGATTGGTTGCTTCCTGAAGGCATCCCGACCAGGACCTGGGATCAGCCTTGGGCCAATGCTCTGACCCTCTATAGAGTCTATACACTATGCCAAACTGGCTAGAATGAAGATTAAAACACACACACACACACACACACACACACACACACACACATACACACACACACACACACACACACACACACACACATATATATATATTAGAGGTAGAGGCCTAGTGCACAAAATTCATGCATGGGGGGGCAGGGCGGGTTGGGGATCCCCTCAGCCCAGCCAGCACCCTCTTCAGTCCTGGATCCTTTTCACAATCCTTCTCCTAATTGCTCATCTGCCTGCCAGCCTGGTCACCCCTAACTGCTCCTCCCTGCCAGCCTTGTCTCTTCTAACTGCCCCCATCTGCTCCCCCTGCTGGCCTGGTCACCCCTCACACAACTCCCCAGCTGGCCTGGTAGCCCCATGCAACCTGCTGTTCAGTTATTTGGTCATCCCTTCCTAGCCCCCTTGTTGGCTTGGTTGCCCCGTGCAGTCTGCTTGTTCAGTAGTTTGGTTGTACTTCACTAACCCACTGCCAGCCTGGTTGTAGGCAGCCATCTTGTGAGGGCCTGGAGGTCAATTTGCATATTACTCTTTTATTATATAAGATAAAGGCCTGGTGCATGGGCGGGGGCTGGCTGGTCTGCCCTGAAGGGGCCCTGGATTGGGCTGAGGAGTCCCCACTGGGGGGCAAGGCTGGCTGGGGCTAGGGGTCATGGGGTTTGCAGGCCAGCCATCTTCCCGATCGGGGTGGGGGTTCCTGCTGGGGGGTGGGGCCAGCCTGGGTGAGGGGCTGCTGGGGGTTTGCAGGCAGGCCATGCCCCCAATTGGGGTGGTAGTCCCTACTGGGGGGCAGAACCATCCTGGATGAGGGGCTGTGTGTGGTTTGCAGGCCAGCCATGCTCTGGTTTTGTCAGGAAGGACATCCAGAATGATCTCTGGAAGACATCCGGTCCATCCACTCTAATTAGCATATTACCTTTTATTAGTATAGATATCTTTTGGGGGTGGGGTGAGGGCTCAAAAGACAAGAATTTATTCTCTCATGGTCCTGGAAGCCAGAGGTCTGAAATGCAGGTGTTGAAGACTGGAGGGAAAAATCCTTTCTTGTCTCTGCCAGCTTTGGGGCTCCTGGCATTCCTTAGCTTGTGGTTGTGTTGTTCCAATCTCTGCCTCCTTCATCCCATGGCCTCCTTCATCCCATGGCCTTCTTCCCTGTGTGTCTGTTTCAAATCTCCCTCTGCCTTTTTAATTTTTTTTTATTACATTTAACCTGACAAAATATATGCAAGAGTTGTTTTTTGCTCCCTCAGAAATAAAAGACCAAGAGAGGCACACCAGAAGTCTAGTCTTGAAAATGTATATGGAACACTCATGAATAGACAGCCAAGAATCCACCAGAGCTATGAGGGAAGTTTCTCATAAAAAAGCAGGCCAAACATACAGAAAAAAAAAAATAGTGTGACTGTAATCTTCCTTTCCAGTCTGGGCACAGCCCTAGGGTGGCTCTGCTGGGCGTTAGGTCCATGGGCAGCATGTGGAGGGTCCTTGGGTGCTCCAAGGATTTTTATTGATTTCAGAGGGGAAGGGAGAGAGGGAGGGAGAGAGAGAGAGAGAGAGAGAGAGAGAGAGAGAGAGAGAGAGAGAGAGAGAGAGAGAGATTAATGATGAGAGAGAATCATTGATCAGCTGCCTGTTGAATGCCCTCCACTGGGGATTGAGCCCAGAACATGGGCATGTGCCCTGACTGGGAATCCATCTGTAATCTCGTGGTTCATAGTTCAACACAATCACTGAACCACACTGACTGACTGGCCACCTATCTCTTCAAACTCAGACCTCCAGGCCTGCATCATCCTTAGAGACCATCAGTTCACTCCACTTCAGCTCATTCTCAGTGTTCTTTCTCTGAAACTCTGAGTTGCTGTCAGTGCCCCTCCCATGGGCACTTATTCTTACAGTGCATTGTTTTGCAATTTCATGTTTATTTAATCTTTCTATAGAAGACTGAGGACAGAGATCAGGTATCATACTACTTTTGTATTCTCTAAAGTACCTAGCATAGTTCTTTGTACAAAATAGGCACTCAGTAAGTATTTGTCAACTTGAAACATTAAGGTACATTTTTTTCCTTTCCCACTAGCCTTATCTCTGCCTGAGTAAATGAAGTTGATATGTGAAAGCAGTTGAGATTAAGCAGGTAAAGTGGAAAAATAAATAGGAGACAGGAGATTTTAATAAAAACTTTATAGTTATTTAAAAAAAAATCATCATTAACTTTAAATCTGTTCTTTAAGCTTTTAAAATATTCAAAGTGTCCTTCTCATCTTCATGGCAATTTTTCTTTCTGTATATTTAAGTAATAAAAAGCACACAGGAGTTAAAAAGCAGAATAATTACTTTAAAAATATTTGACAACAAAAATAAACTGTTTTAATAAAAAAGTTATCTGTGATCTTTTTTGTTTCAAATCACTTCATGGCAAATCTCATTAAGTTTTAGTATAGATCACCTATTTTGACTGCAAATTGACTTGGTTTGGAAAAAAATTGATTTCTTTAAAAAATCAATGATAAATAAAATACTTAAATCAATTTTTGTTGGCATAGATAGCAACATATTTGGTTATAAATCTAAGTATTCAATAAATATGTATTTGGAGTTAAAAATGACCAAGATATACACTAATAAAAAATAAATAAAAAGGAAAAGAACACTCAGACTGTGATTCAGTGTGAACATTTTCCACGAATCAAGCCCTGCTATTTTTTCTACAGAATTGAAGAAGTCAACTCAAAGCATATTTAAGTCAACAGAAACTGTTCTAGGTAAATGAATTTATCTTCATGGTCACTGACACACAACAATCCTGTTTCTCTCTGGATTTTATTCTTTAAGTAACTAAGTGACTCATAAGCTCTGAAAATATTTTCTAGTACAGGTAAGTCTGAGCTTAGCATGAAATACTCTGAATATTTCTTCTCCTCTTCAGATGAGTATTTCAAAAATAACAGCCCTTTCCTGGAAGGTGTAATTGGCTTTTGGTTAGGAATGTCTAAAAATGATTGTCCTTTTGTGGAATGTATTTTAGGACAAACTGGAATATACTTTTTCCTTTCTCCATCCATCAAAATCCTACCAATACTTAGGATTTAGTTCAAATGCTACCACTTTTATACAACTTTGCTTTATTTTTAGGCACAATTAATCACTCACTGCACCTTTTTTGGGAAAGAAGTGACATCTTATGATGTTTATTTCAATTTATCAAGTCCCATAGTTGGTGTGTATATTTGATTTTATTCCATGGAAACTATAAAACTATTCAACTTTATATTTTCCTTTGTACCTTAACATAGTACTTCACATGTGGTAAGTAGTCAATAAGTGAATATATTTTATTTTTCAATGTTTAAAAAATTATAACAAAATAATACATAATGGTAGTTAATAAAATTCGATTGAAAGGTTGGTAATAATAAAATAATAGCACATTTCCCCCCATCTTTTTCTACCATTAATCTTACTTATTAGAGGGAACCACATTTAACCTCTTTTAAAAACATTTTTATTGATTTCAAGAGGAAAGGAGAGGGAGAGAGAGATAAAAAAAATCAATGATGAGAGAGAATCATTGATCAGCTGCCTCCTGGATACCCCCTGCTGGGGACTGAGCCCACAACCCAGGCATGTATGTGATCTTGAATTGAACTGTGACCTCTTGGTTCACAGTTTGATGTTCAACCATTGAGCCACACAGGTTGGCCACATTTAATTTTTAACAGTTTAAAAAAAATATTTTATTGATTTTGTACAGAGAGGAAGGGAGAGAGATAGAGAGCCAGAAACATCGATGAGAGAAAGTCATCGATCAGCTGCCTCTTGCACACGCCCTACTGGGGATATGCCCGCAACCAAGGTACATGCCCTTGACCGGAATCAAACCCAGGACCCTTCAGTCCCAAGCCGACACTCTATCCATTGAGCCAAACCAGTCTTGGCAATTTTTAACAGTTTTTGAGTTAAAAAAAAAATTAAGTTCTTTTGATGGTTACCTTCATTAAAAAAAAACCCAAAAAACAAAAAACAAACAAACAAAATAACAACCAAACCCCCCAAAAACAAAAAACAAACCCCAAAACACATTAATTCTTTCTCTATTTTTTTATTTTATTAAATTTTAGCATTTTCTATTGATTTTCTGTTATAGAACATGCCCATTATGGGAGATGATAATTTTTTAAACTTACATCTTTAACTGCCTTTATCCTACGCTTAAGCTGTTTTTCTTTCTCAAAGATTGCATGTAGTCCCTGGAATAAAGGGAATATTCTTAAATACATTCTAGGAGCCTTCTGTCCTTTTGATGCAATCTGGATGGTTCCCTCATAAGGTTAGTTACAGAGCTGGCATTTCGGGACTGTTCTCTTTGGTTCTCCTTGGTTGAATTTGCTTCTCATAACTTCTTACTTCTTGGCTTTTCATCCACATTTTTGGGGGGAGTGTGTCCTTAGGAAACTTCCTAATAAAAGATGCATAAAAGGAAAATTTTCTTAGTACTCATATATTTGATTTGTAGTGTGGTGGGACGAGAATTCTGTGTTAAAAATAATTTTCCCTCTGAGCAGTGAAAGCAATGGTCAACTGTCTTCTGGTGTCCAGTGCTGCTGCTGACTCATTCCTTCGTAGATGAGAATTTGTAAGATTTTAGAAACTTCCAGTTGTCCCTGGGGTTTGGAAATTTCCCAGCGACATATTTAGGTGAGGGCAGTTTTTGATTCTTCTGCTCTGGAATAGTCTCTTGATTATTTGCTTGAAGATGTTAGATATGTCTAAATCTTTATTGAGATATATAATTCACATACCATAAGTTCACCCATTTAAAGTATTCCATTCAATGGCTTTTAGTATCTTCACAGAGTTTTGCAACTATTACAATATGGAATCTTATAATATTTACATCATCCTTAAAGGAAACTCTGTACCCACTAGCAGTCACATCATATTTCCCCCTTTCCTCAGCTCCTGGCACACACTTATCTGTTTTCTCTCCATGGATGTCTGTTTCTACATATTTCATATAAATGGAATCATCCTACCTAATAAAATAGTAATATGCAAATTAACTATCACTCTACTCCACACGCCATGCTCACAAGCCATACCCACCAGCCAATCAGAGCGAGCATGCAAATTAACCCCAACCAAGATGGCTTGGGCCACAGAGAGCAGGAGGGAGGCTTGGGTTTCTCTGGCAATAGAAGCCACGCTTTCCGCCTGCCTTAGCAGGCCTAAGCCTCCACTCAAGGCTACAAAGTTTAATTATAGAAGGTAAACAAATCCAAATGGAAATGGCTGCTGGCCACAAAATGAGCAGGAGGCTTGGCTCTACTCCAGGCTACAAAGTTTCAATTGTAGAAGATACATAAATCCCAGATACCAGGGCCTCTGCTTGGGTCACTGGGAGTGGGAGAGAAAAGAGTGTTCAGCCTGAAAATCACCACAGGCCCCTCGCTCAAGCCACCCCATGCCCCAAGGGAACCCCCACCCTGATCTGGGACACCCTTCAGGGCAAACCAGCTGGCACCCACCTGTGCACCAGGCCTCTATCCTATCTAATAAAAGAGTAATATGCAGATTGACCATCACTCAAACACACAAGATGGCTGCCCCCATGTGGTCAAAGATCCTGCTCCCATGTGGACACAAGATGGCCACCACAAGATGGCCAGCAGGGGAGGGCAGTTGGGAGGCACCAGGCCTGCAAGGGAGGGCAGTTGAAGGCAATCAGTCCTGTAGGGGTGACCAGGCCAGCAGAGGAGGGAAGTTGGGGTCAAACAGGCTGGCAGGGGAGCAGTTAGACATCAATCATGCTGGCTTGGGAGTGGTTAGAGGGTAATCAGGCTGGCAGGCAGAAGCAGTTAGGGGCAATCAGGAAGGAAGGCAAGCAAGCAGTTTGGAGCCAGCAGTCCTGGATTGTGAGAGGGAATCTGACTGCCCATTTTGGCCTGATCCCGGTGGGCAGTTGGACATCCCTCAAGGGGTCCCAGATTGGAGATGGTGCAGGCTGGGCTGAGGGACAACCCCCACCCCCACCCCCCATGCACAAATTTTGTGCACTGGGCCTCTAGTACATTATATGGCTTTTTGTATCTGGGTTCTTTCATCTAGGATAATGTTTTCAAGGTTGATTCACATAGTAGCATATATCAGCGTGTCTTTTCTATTTCTGACTGAATAATATCCTACTGTATGGACATATCATTTTTTTTATCCATTCATCAGATGATGGATATTTGACTTGTTTACATTATTAAAAAAATATATATATTTTATTGACTTTTTTACAGAGAGAAAGAGAGAGGGATAGAGAGAAACATTGATGAGAGAGAAGCATCGATCAGCTGCCTCTTGCATACCCCTATTGGGGATGTGCCCACAACAAAGGTAGTACATGCCCTTGACCAGAATCAAACCTGGGACCTTTCAGTCTGCAGGCTGATGCTCTAACCACTGAGCCAAACCGGTTTTGGCTGTTACATTATTTTTAAAAAGCATTACTGTTATGAACTTTTAAGTACAAATTTTAGTGCAAACATACATTTTCACCTCTTTCAGATATATTCTATGAATGGAATTGCTGAATCATAAGGGTAATGATTATATTTTAACTTCTTAGATCTCTGTCATATTTCTTAGTTTTCACTTTCCATAGTACTCTGTTCTTATTTTATGATTTTAGCATATTCTTAAACATCTTTAAGAAATCAGTTAGTTTTATTGGTTACCATTGCCACATCTGCTGTCTCCCAGAAATCTGTTAAAAGTCTTGTATTCATTAATGCTCTTTCTCTTCTCCGTAATTCTTTTTATTGTTTTGAGCTTACATCTGTACATCTGTTTAGCAAATTTTACTGGTGTAAATCCACCATCTTGAATTCAAATCAACAGATATTTGTTAATGGTTACCTAACTGCCTCCTAAAGTGGAGATAAGTAGATTCTTTACATCTTGTCTTTCTATTTACCTTCATGTTATAACCATAGAGTACTTTATAAAAATCTGAACTGTGGACTGACTTTATAGGTAACTACTTTATAGCAATATCTTTGACCCTAATAGCTAAGAGATTACAACTATGATTTTGACATAGAAAAGAGTGGAATGAAAACTACATATACTATTTTATTTGCATGGAGTTCTCTATTGATTCACATTCTGACCAAAGACAAGTAATTTATCCTTTTCCCTCTCATCTACCAAGTAAAATTTATAATCTCTCCAGAGTGTTATTCTATGAATTTATTGACTATTGAGAAGTATTAAATATAAAATAGTATCAGGTTACACTCCATTTTTATATGAGAAGGATGCTAGGCTACCCTTGGCCATGCTCACTATCTTATCCTTTCTTGGGACAATGTGTAACTCCTAAGAAATGATTGACAGTCAATCGGTAATTCATTGTATACTGGTTGTCATGAAAAGAGGAAATTGTATTGCTTTTAGGTTTCCCCACCGGTTCTTTTTTAAAAAAAGTATTTTTAAATTGAATTTATTGGGGTGACATTGGTTAATAAAATTATATAGGTTTCAGGTATATAATTCTATAATAACCATCTGTACATTGTATTGTGTATTCACCACCCCAAGTCAAGTCTCCTTCCGTCACCACTTCCTCCACGGATTCTTATACAAGGAGTTTCATGTCTAGCACTACAGGTCAGGAGCATTGATGCTCTACTCAGTAATTTCCCCACTCTTCCATTTTTGAGAAAGGTTTTCCTACGAACATGTAGGGCTAGGTTACTTAGTGGCTGGATGGACAATACTTGCTTAATTCTCTAATTGGTGGGATATGTTCACTAGGAATATTGCAATGAATGGGTGATATTTTTCCTATCCAAGACTGAGCTCAGTTTTTACAGGGAAACTATGTTTCTATGTGTGGCCTTGAGAAAAATTTCATTATTCATCTTGATTTCCTTATTGGAAAACAGGAATACCTATAATGGCTTGATCAAATAACCACTGTGTCTTGATTGAACAAGGAACCTCAGAAAATGAATACTGCATATTCATGGTTGGGGTTGGGACACACACACATACACACACACACACACACACACACACACACAGTTACTAGTTACTAGTGTGAGGCCTCATTCCTTTTCCAGCCTTAGCATCTATCATTGCATTCCAAATTCTATATGATTTAACTTGATAATGAGTTACAGGCTTAAAATTATATGCCATGGGATGACTCATTATGAATAGGCATACTTCCATCATCCAAGTGGGCTTCTTTTAATTAAAGGACTGGGGAACTTTTAGAATGTGGCTTTGTTAGTCTAAACTGTGGGAGAATTATCCTTTTCTTGGTGAGTTTAAGTTGTGTTGCACATAGTGTTGGTTGTGGTTTTCTCCAATGAATCTCATTTTTCTTTTTCCTTTTTTCCTATTTTCTAGTTGGTTTGATGTTGCTGGTATTTAAAACTTAAACCATTCTAAATTTTAAGTTATTTTGGCTTTCCAAGAGGGCACATTTAAATCAGGATTTCCATAAATGCAATTCTACCCAGGAGTTTTGGAGAGAAACATAACTTGTGTTTGCTATCTCAAGCCTCAGTGTGTCCTAGAGACTAAATTCTTTCTTCTCTGACTTTTTTCTTCTGTTTCTCACACAGTCCTCTTTATTTTCTC
Organism: Pipistrellus kuhlii; assembly: GCF_014108245.1. Lineage (NCBI taxonomy): Eukaryota > Metazoa > Chordata > Mammalia > Chiroptera > Vespertilionidae > Pipistrellus > Pipistrellus kuhlii. The sequence continues at coordinate 131,063,142 of NW_023425529.1, forward strand.
CTCTTTCTTCTCCTTCAAACTGCTGCCATGGTGACTTTTTAAATGTATTTAAACCTCAAGAAATAAAGGCACTTTGTAGTTCCTGGAGCTAATGTTCTGAATTGAGAACAGGTCACCTCTGCTTTCAAACCTGTATGGTTTTTCATGGTAAAGATATTCTGTGTTGAATAAAAGGTCCCACTGCAGGACATCTAAGAAGCATTGCCTCTTAGGAGTCCTGGGGTTGTGAAAGATGAAGTGATTGATCATATGAACTGGCTAGGAAAAAAGATAGCAAGAATCTTAAATTATGTATTTGTTCATGAAAAGGCTTAAGGGCTCTGAGCCACATTCAGCTCCTTAATTCCACACATACACTTTTCATTGAAGCTACCAGCTACCATGGTATCTCCATTGAAGTCTTTGGAGAACATACTAAATGTGTTAATAGTTATCATACTGTAACTTGGGTGTTGGCAGGGAAGCATACTTCTCTCTTTAGAAAAAAAATTAATATTTTCTTGATTCTTGGATAGGATGAATACTACAAAATGATATTGCAAAACCTTGAAAATTTGGCAAGGTTTCCCATGTGGGTAAAAAACATGTTGTTCTGAAGCCAAGCTGGAATTGCTCATGAAAATAGAGCATAAAAATATAATAAAAAAGGACTTTAATCATGGAAAAATATACATAAAAACTTATAAAACAACATAGTTTATGGACTTTACCAGCATGTATTATATAAGCACAATGATGTCATTGTGATATCATGAAATTGCAAATCTCTATTATTAGAAATAATTGGGATCTCTTTATTATGCTGATTTGTCTTATCAGATTTCCTCTATGTTTGGATCTATGTGTATTGGGTATTGATATGTTCATAACTTGCTCCCACTCCCATTTTATCTCTACATCTTTGTTATATAGCATAGAACTCTTGCTTCTCAGAAAAGAAAGCTACTTAAAACTGGAAGACCTTATAGCCTTGTCTTTATTCTCATTTGGGCTTATTAAAAATTAATCACTGTGATGTCCCTAGTTTAGAGGCAAAATGACTTTCTTTATTCCAGCTTCATGATTTGAACTTGTATTTTAACTGATTTCCATATGTCCCCCTTTTACCCAAGCATAATGTCTTAAAAATGCTTCAGCATAGTAATGCTTTTTCCATTCTGCCACATGATAAATATATGGGACAAAGGAGAGTGAACAGGGTTGTAAGAAACTAGTTGGTTGGACAAAAGATTTAGTGTTTTCAAAAATGATTTATTTTTATTATTATTACTTTTAAAAAATAAATTTAGGGGCATATATTGAAGTATGTTTTCTAAGCACTGGTTTCATAGATATCTGTATTTCCACTTATGATTACCTGTTCTTTCTACAGAAAAATATTTAAAAAGTGGCTTCAGGAACTCCCTATGAAGAAAAGAAGACTAATGTAAATTGCCATGTTATTGCACCCCAAAGCTCCTGGGACTGTGTGTATTAATGGTGATTCTTTGTTCAATGGCATATAGTAAATTTCCCCTAAATTAGAGAAACTATTACTTGCTAAATGAAGGAAGTAAAAGAGTCTTCGCAGAGTAGGTTGGGGATTTTTCACAAACAAAGGATATACTATAGCTTAGCAGGAGTGGGAGAAGCAGATGATTAACTTTCCTGAGTAGTAGTTAATGAGTAATCAATGAAGCATTTATTAAGTTATTCTTATATTCCCAAAAGTGAAGTAGACAGTGTGAGAATCAATGATGTCTTTGACATGATGTTTTGCCTTAAAGGAACTTATGATCTGGTTAGGTAATTTGAACTTTACATATCAAATGAAAGTACTACATTCTTTAAAGCTGTCTGAAATGGGGAAGGAGTTCAAAGAAGGAAAATATTAGTGATGCATAGAGAAGCTAGAACAAGATGGAAGAAGCTTAAATATGGTCATTAGATAATTTTAGGTGGACACTGAGAATCCTGGCCTGAGAAATGAGCCTGAGGGGCCACATCTGAAATTTGTTGAGAAGACAAGCATTAATGTATAGTAGTATTTATGGAAAATAAATTTGAGGACCCTGATCATTGATGGCAGATGAGTTTAACCTTGATAAAAAAAAAAAAAAAAAAAAAAAAAAAAGGAAACTATAGTGGATTCCTAATGAAAGTGTTATACCAAAAAAATAAATCTGCCAGCAAGGGATAGATTTTAATGGAATAGGGAGATATTAAGACTAATATCGATAGATTTGTTAGAAGTCTGTTTTTTAAAGAAATAATTTATTGAGGTGAAATTCACATAGCATAAAATTAACCGTTTTAAAGTGAACAATTTAGTGGCATTTAGCACAGTCACAATGTTGTACAACCATCACCTTTATCTGGTTTGTTCTCAAACATTCTCATCATTCCAAAATAAAACTCCTTACCTATTAAAAGCAGTTCCTCCCCCTTTTTTTCCTGCCTCTGACAACCACCAGTCTGTGGATTTATTGATTCTAGAAATGTTATAAAATGAAATCATAATTTGTGACATTTTGTGTCTGGCTTCTTTCAGTTAGCATAATATTTTCAAGGTGCATTCCACCTTGTTGTATATATTAGTACTTTATTCTTTTTTTATGATAATATTAAGTTATGAATATTATCAACTTTTTACTAATGTGGAGGAAAGTGGCTAAAATGGCTAGTTTAAAACATGTTTGTTTAAAAAAAGTTTTTAAAATCTTTCCCCGAGGACATGCTTAGGGTGAGATATTGACCAGTTGCCTTCCTCATGTGCCCTGACCAGGGATTGAGCCCACAACCCAGGTACATGCGCTGAAAGGGAATCTAACCAGGATCCCTTTGGTGCATGGACCACGCTTCAACCAACTGAGCCACTCCAGCCCAGAGAAAACATGTTCTGAAGCAGGAGTCACCGTTAAACTCTATAATTCCATTTTCTCTACATAAACGAAGACTCTAAGATGTTTTTTATTTATTTATTTATTTATTTATTTATTTATTTTTATATAGGATTTTTAAAAAATTAAATTATTATCTGTGTACATATTTTAACATTGCCCCCCCCCCCCATACATACCCCCCTCTAAGATGTTTTTATACCTGAGGAATGGAGGGAGATATTACTCCACTGATAGAAATAGAATCGCTGGCCGAAACCGGTTTGGCTCAGTGGTAGAGCGTCGGTCTGCTGACTGAAAGGTCCCGGGTTCGATTCCGGTCAAGGGCATGTACATTGGTTGTGGGCACATTCCTCGTGGAGGGTGTGCAGGAGGCAGCTGGTCGATGTTTCTCTCTCATCGACGTTTCTGGCTCTCTATCTCTCTCCCTTCCTCTCTGTAAAAAAATCAATAAAATATATTAAAAAAAAAAGAAAGAAATAGAATTGCTGAAGGGAGATCAGTTTTAGGGACTAGGATCTGGAGTTTAGAATAAGAATGAAATTAGTAATCAGCAGATATGTGACAGAGATCTGAAAACTCAGGAAAGAATTGAGAGTTAAGATTTAGAGTAAAAAACATTTGATAATCATTCTTTATGTTTAAACTGATAGTGGTAAGTTAGAAAATATCCTGATAATGGGAATGGAATATTCCACAGAATGTCAAGGATACATTTTACTTTGGCAAAGTGTTTTGTTCTGCCTATAGTGGGACAAAGTTTAAAATTGGAGTCAGAAGATTTATGGAGACAAGGAGCCATGCTGAAGAAGTGTTGCCCATGCTTATACCAGTTAATGTGGCAATGGAAATACATGGTGTTGAATTATTATTCCAATAATTACAGGCTGTTGTTGTTCCTTGTGATTAAGCTCCTATCCCAGTGGTCGGCAAACTCATTAGTCAACAGAGCTGTATGTATGTGGCTGCAGTTTGCCGACCACTGGTATATCCTATTGCTTCTTAACTACAAACGTATATAGCATATGGCTGTACTGAATACTGTAAGCAATTGTAACACAATGGTAAATATTTGTTATCTGAACATATCCAAACATAGAAAAGATACTGTAAAAAAATAGCATAAAAGGTAAAAAATGGTACACCTGTACAGGGCACTTACCATGAATGAAATGTTCAGGACTGGAAGTGAGTCAGTGAGTGAGCCGTGAGTGAATGTGAAGGCCTGTACAGTACTGTAGACTTTATAAACACTGCCCCACCTGCCCTCTCCTGCTGCCCTTTGAGAGGGTCAGAAATAGAACACTGAAGCTTTCAATGCCGCTCCAGGAACAGGGCTGTGGACTGGACTGTCTGGAAATGCCTAGGAGAAACTGGCTCACCTAGGTGTAGATCACCATAATAGAGACTGTCAGGAGGGAGTGAAAAGTGGCCTGAGGATCAAGAGGTATAAGAAATCAAGATAGAGAGATGAAGGAATTTTAAACAATTCTCACCTAGGGGAATGTTTTTTACTGGAGAGAAAGAGAGAGAGAGAGAGAGAGAGAGAGAGAGAGAGAGAGAGAGAGAGAGAGAGAGAGAGATAGAGAGATCATTGTGAGAGTAACATTGATGGGTTGCCTTCTTTACACATTCTGACTGAGGATCAAATCTGCAACCTAGGTACGTACACTGCCCAGGAATTGAACCTGCAACCTTTTCATGCACTGGAGGATGCTCCAACTAACTGAGACACCCAGATATGACAACATAGGGGATTTTCACGGCAGTGTGATTTTGCCTATTGCATGTTGGAACAGTGATTGGATTAATGAACTTTGTGGTGTTCATTAAAAAAAGGGGATGCTTAACATGGAGAGGGCGTGGAACTGAAGATCCTCAATATTTTGATTTGGAAAAAGTCTGTTTTTGGTTCCATTGTCCCTGACACAGAGGGCTCTCGCTGGCATTGAACTGATGGAAGAAATAAAACTTATCTGTGCTTTATATCTTCACAACCTGAAAATATTTCCAAAGTACAGGGACAGGCTGGCTCCACACTGCCCCAGAAAGCTTTTACTAAGGTGGCAGTGTCATTTAAGGCTTGTTAACATTGCTTCTTTGGAGCTGTATTCTTGGACAGGATCTTAGGTCCTTCAGCGATGCACTCTGAAGACCATCAAGCTATTATAGATCCGGGATGGCAGTAGTGCCCTCTGAATATGTAGTGCTGGGGAGACAGGCTCCTCTGTGCTGACATAGGTCAGAGGCTGACTGGGAAGTAATCTGTGCACTCAAAATTGAGGTGTTGTGAGTGAGAGGGATCTATTGCCAAGCCTCATAGATAATGCTCCCATCAGAGAAAAAAAAAATTCTTCCTGAATCAAATACTCTCTATTTCTTACAGAAAATTGAGCTCCATTATAATTTATGGGATTGCCAATAGTATACAGTCTTTTTTTTTTTTTTTTTTTTTTTTTTTTCCTACTGAAAAATGATTATTTAGCACATGACACATATGGAAACGTAACCCCTAAAATGATGGTATGAGGAGATGGGGCCTTTAGAGGTCATGAGGATGGAGCCCTTGTGAATGGTATTAGTGCCCTTATAAAAGAGGCCACACAGTGTACTTTGCCTTTTTCCTCTATGTGAGGATACAACAAGAAGTCTGTGACTAGAAGAGGGACCTTCCCCAACCATGCTGACACCTTGGTCTTGGACTTACAGCCTCCCAAACTCTGAGAAATAAATTTCTGTTGTTTATAAGTCACCCAGTCTGTGGCATTTTGTGATAGCAGCCTGAATGGACTAAGGCAATACCCATATCTACATTTATGATTCATACAAATACATTCTGAATAAGGCAGTGCTGACATTATCATTCTTATTTTATGAATCAAGAAACATCTTCAGAGTGTTTAAGTTAGACCTAAGTTCATACTTCTGGGAAGTGCAAAGGTAGAGTGAGATCTTTGCATTCTGCCTTTTCCATGAGAAATAGAGAAACCTACAAGATAATGGAACAGAAAAAATGCAGGAAAATGATATCAGGAAAAAGAAATAATGAAATGTGAATAAAATTTGAACTTTAGTAAGTAGTAATATACTGATGTTAGTTCTGAATTTTAATTAATGTGTCATGGTCATGAATCTAGAAATTGAGGGGACAATCTGAACAATTACTCCTCCCCTCTCCCCATTAAACTTTGTCTTAATGAGTCTCAAAATTCTGTGACAGATTTTTGGTCAAGTTGTCTCCATTGAAAAATACCGATTTTAAAAACTAATAATTTAAAAAATGCCACACACAGAGAAAAAAACACAAATGGTCCACAAAATATTCTTTCCTTTTGAAGGTTTTCAATATTTTATAATCATTAGCCAGTCTTTTACTATTAAACTTTGGTGGCTAATTGAGACAAAAAGTTCTGAGACTGTTCTTCCACCACTGATTAAGACTGGGGTGGCAATTGTTGGGGAAAATATCCATTTAGCCTCTGAGATTTTTGCACAGATTTGGTAACTTTGCCAGCTCCAGCCGCCTTCTTGTCCACTGCTTGGATGACACCCACAGCAACGGTCTGTCTCCTGCCATGAACAGCAACATGGCCCTAAGGAGGGTAATCAGAGAAGCTCTCAACACATGAGGGCTTGCCAGAAGTCATACCAACAATGGTGGCATCCTCAGATTCCAAAAACTTGGGGCCAACTTTTTCCCAGAATGACGATCAATCTTCTCTTTCAGCTCAGCAAATTTGTAAGCAATATGAGCTGAGTGACAACTCAGGTGCTTAGCCAACACTGATTTGGGGTGGGTCAGAATAATCACTTGAGCTGGAAGCCAGCTGCTTCCATTGGTGGGTCATTTTTGCTGTCACCAGCCACATTGCCACAGTGAACATCTTTGACAGACATGCGCTTGACATTGGAGCTCACATTGGCCTCAGGAAGAACTTCACTCAAAGCTTCATGGTGCATTTCAACAGACTTTACTTCAGTTGTAACTTTGACTGGAGCAAAGGTGACTCCCAAGCTGGGTTTGAAAGCATCAGTCTCCACTTGGTCCAAAGAGACAGAATTAATATTGTAGACATCCTGGAGGGGCAGACACAGGGGTGTGTCAATTGGATGACTTGGCGGCAAGCTAAAATCTAGTGCTTCAAGCAGTGTGGTTCCACTGGCATTGCCATCTTTACAGGTGACCTTCCATCCCTTGAACCAAGGCATATTAGCACTTGGCTCCAGCATGTTGACACCATGACAAATCAGAAATTGGCATAAATGCTGCTGTGTCAGGGTTGTAGCCAATTTTCTTAATGTAGGTGTTGACTTCTTTGACAATTTCCTTGTATCTTTGGGCCATAGGTTGGCTCAGTGGAATCCATTTTGCTAACATCAACAATAAGCTATTTCAGACTCAGTGTGTAGGCCAGAAGGACATGCTCATGGGTCTGTCCATTCTTGGAGATATCTGCTTCAAATTCACCAACACCAGCAGCAACAATCAGGACAGCACAGCCTGAGATGTGCCTGGAATTGTGTTTTTGATGGAGTCTGTGTGTCCTGGGGCAACACTGATGGTCACACAATACTGCTGGTCTCAAATTTCCACAGGGAGATATCAATGAGGATACCACACTCATGTTCAGCTTTCAGTTTAACCAAGACCCACATAATATTTGAAGGAGCCTTCCCTATCTGAGAAGCTTCCTTCTCAAATTTCTCCAAGGTTATTTTGTTGATCCTACCATATTTGTATTATAGATCAGTTGGCCAGTAGTGGTAGACTTGCTAGAATCTATGTGTCCAAAGGTGACAATATTGATATGGGTCTTCCTTTCCCATTTTGGGTTTGGTAGTTTTCACAATACCTGTGTTCTGGCAGCAAACCTGTTGTGAAAAAGCTGAACAGTTATTATTTCAGAACACCTGTATTCTTAATCATAAACTAGAGACCCAGTGCATGAAAACTCATGCACTGGAGGGGGTTCCCTCAGCCTGGCCTGCCCCCTGTCACAGTCCAGGAGCCCTCAGGGGTGAGAGGCAACCCAGTGATCAGGGGAAGGCAATGCCCCATCATACCTCTGCTGCTGCCACTGTCAGCAGCACAAGCCTTGGGCAGCTCTGGTTACCTGAGCCTTGGGCAGCCCTGGGAGGCTGGGGGGCTGAGGGGACTGGGGGACTCCTGAGGCAGGTATGCAGAGCAGCTGGGCCCATGTAGGGGTGGGCCTAGCCTTGCTATGCGCCTGCCACTCTGGCGGAACTGAGTGGACTGGGTGCCACCATCTTGTGGCTGTGGGTGCCTCCATCTTTGAAAGCAGGGCAGTCAATTAGCATATTCCCTCCTTATTGGCTTTGGGTGCTGCCATCTTTGTGAGAGTCATGAGGGTCAATTAGCATATTCCTTCTTTATTAGTAGGAAAATAATTTTATAAAAAGATGCTAAATAACATGCCAGATAATTATATTTAAAAAAGAAAGAATAACATCTAAAAACATAAGGCTAGAAAGAACTAAATGGAAATAGTGTCAGATGCAACATTCCACTGCCTGTGCATCTACAACTAACTTAATTCCTTCCTCCTCAAACCTGCTGTACCATTCAAACTGGTTGTATGAATGACATTATCACAAGTTGCTAAGCCAGAAACCAGAGACTCTTCCTTCTTCCTGAGCCTTCCATCCAATCAGTCACCATGGCCTGTGGCCTCCATTTTCTGTGTATCTCATTTCTTCATCTCTGAGTTCAGACCTCCACCATCTCTCTTACATCAAATATTTACTGCAATAGTCTCCTGTCTGTTGACACTGTTTCCCATCTTCTCATTTTCTAGCAGCATTTTTTCCTTCTTTTTTTTTTATTGTTCTTTTGGAATTTTTTAAGATTGAGAAAAATCCAAGAGAAGAGAATAATTCATAATCTAATCACTCAGAATTAATCACTGTTGACATATTATTTACTTAGTGCCAGTTTTACTTCTGACAGAAAAATCACTCTTTTGTTTTTTAAAAATAAAAGGGCCTGCATTCCCTATAAAGTATTGAAACAAGATAAAAGAATTACAAAGATGAAAGTTTAGAAATCACATTTAGTCTCATATTACAGGAATTATCATTGCTAAATTAGTTGACAACATTCTAGTTCTCTCTCTAATACACAGTCATCTTTCTAAGTCAAAACTCAATCAGCATCATTTCCACTCTTAAAACCCTTTAAACTTCCAATCTAATTATGAGAAAAATAGCAGGCGAAAACAAATTGAAAGATAGTTTGCAAAACATCTGACCAGTATTCCACAAAACTGACAAGGTCATAAAAATAATAAACACTGAAAAATTGTCCCAGCCAAAAGGTACAAAAGGAGACAGGATTCCTCAAATATAGTGTGCTATCATGCATGGGATCCTGGTACAGAACAGGGACACCAGTGGAAAACCAGGTGAAACCTTATACAATCTGAAGTTTAATGGGTAGTAATGTACTATTATTGAGTTCTTAGTTTTAACAAATGCATTATGATTGTGTAAGATGTTGACATTAGGAGAAACTAGGTGAGGGATAGACAGGAACTCTCTATATTATCTTTGTTACTTTGTTGTAAATTAAATTTCTCTCTCTCTCTCTCTCTCTCTCTCTCTCTCTCTCTCTCTCTCTCTCTCTTTCTCCCTCCCCCTCCTCACCTGAGGATATGTTTGCTTTTTATTATTTATTGTAGAGAGAGGAAAAGGAGAGAGATAGAAAAAAAACACAAAAACCCAAAACATCTATCAGTTGCATCTTTTATTCATCCTGATCGAGAGTCGAACCCAAAAGCTAAGTATGTGCCCTGACGTGAATTTGAACCTGAAAATTTTTTGGTATATGGGATAATGCTCTAATCAATTAAGCTATTCAGCTAGGGCTATCCCAAAATTAAAAAAAAATTATATGAAAAACATTACACAGAAAAAAACGTCTTTAATGGCATCTTTTAGCTTTATACTGTTTGGCAAACAGACAAGGCCATTTATGGTTTAGGGCCTGCCTTCTTCTCTCTAGTCCCATCTCCCATAAACCTACTCATGTTATTATACACCCTTTACTGGAACTACATGTTGGAACTACACAATCACGGCAGGGTTTCCTCATGTGTTTACTTCTTTTTTAGTGTCACCTTCTAATTTTTTTCCCCTCCTATATATTTTTTTCAAATCTGTCTACTTCCTTTCCATACTACCATCCTGATGGAAGGCACTACCACATCTCATTGGGATTACTAAAACAGTTTTCCAACTAGTTTCCTTGCACCCACTTTTGTTCCTATTCTCCAGTCATCAATTACTGTGATTTCTTTCTTTTTTTTTTTAATAAATTTTTATTGTTCATACTATTACAAATGTTCCTTTCTTTTTTGCCCACCCACCATTGCTCTCCTCCACCAGGTTCCCACCCCACCCTCTGCCCTTTCCCTACTCCCCATTGTCCTCATCTATAGGTGCACAGTTTATGTTCAGTCTTTTCCCACATCCCCCTCTCCCCTTTTCCCCAAGAATTGTCAGTTCACTCCCCTTCCATACCTCTGATTCTATTATATTCAACAGTTAATATTGTTCATCAGATTTTTTTTTAAAATTTCCTTGGTTTTTAGATTCACTTATTGATAGTTACGTATTTGTTGTTCATAATTTTTATCTTTATTTACTTTCTCTTCTGAAAGAACCCCCTTCAGCAATTCATATACAGTGGTGCCTCGCATAAAGAATGCCTCGCACAGCGAACGCCGCACACAACGTACTTCATTTCATGATTCATACAACGAACTTCGTTTCACACAACGAAGTCGCCCGAGCTTCCACAACCGCTTTGCCCGAGCTTCCACGACTGCTTCGCCCGAGCTTCCACGATCGCTGCCGATGTATTGCATCCTTCCGTGCAGGCACTGCAGGCAGTCGTTAGTCACTGCGCTTAACTTAAGCACATATCGCGGCAATCGTTCTTCATTACGAATTAAATCACGCACGTATCACGGCAGTCGTCCTTTTAAGTTAAACTCAATATTTTTTTTTATATCATGGCTTCTAAAAAAAGCAGGAAGGTGATTTCTGTTGAAATGAAACAGGAAATAATTAGGAGTGAATGTGGGGTAAAACAGTGTGACCTCGTCAGAGAGTTTGGCCTCAGCAAGACCACCATTTTCACCATTTTGACAAATAAGGATGCAATCAAATCAGCCAAAGTAGCCAAAGGAGTATCAAAACTATTTCATGAAAAACATAGGTCTTCAATCCACCAGGAAATGGAGAGGCTATTAGCGATTTGGATTAAGGACAGGCAGGTGAAAGGTGACGTAACAACCCAAGATATTATCTGTCACAAAGCCAAGAGAATTTATGACGATCTAAAGAAAAACGTCCCTGGAAGTAGCAGCAATCAAGATAATGAAGAAGAATTCAAAGCCAGCAGGGGGTGGTTTTTTAGATTTAAGAAAAGGTGTGGAATCCACAGCGTTACTATGCATGGTGAGGTTGGCAGTGCTGACAAGAAAGAAGCAGAAAAGTTCTCTATTAACTTTAAAAAATGTATTAAGGATGAAGGATACTGCCCACAACAAGTGTTCAATGCCGATGAAACGGGTCTTTTCTGGAAAAGAATGCCGAGCAGAACCTTCATTACAAAAGAGGAGAAGAAATTGCCAGGACACAAAGCCATGAAGGACAGACTTACCCTTATGTTTTCGTCTAATGCCAGCGGAGACCTCAAGATCAAACCTCTATTGGTTTATCACTCTGAAAATTCAAGAATTTTCAAGAAAAATAACGTTATTAAGTCCAAACTGCCCGTCCATTGGAAGTCCAATCAAAAAGCCTGGGTGACCCAAGTTATCTTCAACGAATGGATTCTGGAAACCTTTGCTCCTGCCGTGAAGAAATTCTTGCTGGAAAAAGAACTGCGGCTCAAAGCCCTTCTGATACTTGACAATGCCCCTTCTCACCCAAAAGACCTAGAGGAAATATTGCAGGAAAATTATCCTTTTATCAAGGTGCAGTATTTGCCACCAAACACCACATCCATTCTTCAGCCAATGGATCAGCAAGTTATTGCCAACTTTAAAAAACTCTACACTAGAGCCCTCTTTAATAAGGTGTTTGAGGAATGCGAGTTTGGTGAAGACAATATGACTGTTTGAAAGTTTTGGAAGGAGAAATTTGATGTCCTTATGGCAATACGACTTATACAGAAGGCCTGGGAAGAAGTGTCACAAAGGACCCTCATTTCTGCTTGGAAGATGCTTGTGCCTTCGTGGATCCAGGAAGAAGCAGTAGTTTATGACACAGAAGTGGTGAAGGACATCATCACAGTGGCCCAAAGGTTGGAATTAGAGGTAGAGGAAGAGGATGTAGAGGAGCTTATTGAGGAACACGAAGAAGAGCTGACAACTGAAGAGCTCCAAGCACTTCTGGTCCAGCAACAGGACAATGCTCAAAGGGAAGCGTCATCTGATATCGAGGAGCAACAATCAAACAATCAACCAATCCCAACTGCTGACATCAAGAACATCCTGGTCAAATGGAAAGCAGTTCAGGAGTTTACCAATGCCCACTATCCGGATTCAGCTGAAGCAAACAGGATCAACGATCTTTACTCTGATACTCTTGTCCGTTATTTCTGGCAGATGTTGGAGAAAAGAGAAAAACAAAAGACTTTGGACAGGTTTTTCATGAAACCATGGGCCAAAAAGCAGAAAATGGATGAAGATGTGCAAGATTCGGTAGACTCTACTTAGTCTGTCTTAAAATTAAAAAATGTGTGTTTTTTTTTAAAAAAATTATGTTTTTAGATGTATCTAAATAAAAATAATAACAAAAAATTTTTATGTCATCTTAGCATATTTTATGCTACAGAACGAATTATTTTTTTTAACATGTATTGTTATGGGAAAACGCGTTTCACATAACGAACTTTTCGCATAACAAACTTGCTCCTGGAACGAATTAAGTTCGTTGTGTGAGGCACCACTGTAATTCTGGTTTGGTGTTGATGAACTCCTTTTTTTTTATTAGTGAAGCTCTTTATCTGACCTTCGATTCTGAGTGATAGCTTTGTTGGATAGATTATCTTTGGCTATAGGTTCTTACTATTCATCACCTTGAATATTTCTTGCCATTCCCGTCTGGCCTGCATGGTTTCTGTTGAGAAATCAGCTGACAATCGTATAGGTGCTCCTTTATAGGTAACTACCTTCTTTGCTCTTGCTGCTTTTAATATTCTCTCTTTGTCTTTTGCTCTTGGAATTTTAATTATGATTTGTCTTGGTGTGGTCCTCTTTGGATTCCTTTTGTTTGGAGTTCTGTATGCTTCCTGGACTTGTAAGTCTAATTCTTTCACCAGGTGGGAGAAGTTTTCTGTCACTATTTCTTTCAGTATGTTTTTGATATCTTGCTCTCTCTCATCTTCTGGGACCCCCATAATTCTGATGTTGGTTCGCTTGAAGTTGTCCCAGAGGTTTCTTACATTATCTTCAATTTTCTGGATTCTCTTGCCTTCTAGCTTCTGTGTTTGAGTGTCTTCTGGCTCTTTATGTTCCAAATCTTTGACTTGATTCTTGCGATCTTCCATTCTGTTTTTAGGACTCTGTATAATATTTTTTATTTCAGTCAATGTATTCTTTATTTCTTGGTGATCCCTTATCATTTCTTGTTGATTCCTTATTAATTCTAGTTTATCCCTTTTCATATCCTCATAGGTCTTATCGATCTTTTCTAGGAAATTCTTGAAAAACCTTATAAGCGTAGATTTGAACTCTATATCCAGTTGCTTTTTGTCCTCCATTTCTTTCATTTGTGATCTATTTCGTCTCGGCATTTTCGCAGCTTTCCTGAGTTGGTAGCCTTAAAAGTCTCTGTGTTCTGCTTGGATGGGGCGGGGTTTCAGGGTGGAGCCTGCAGCTTTGGCTTCTGTCAGCCCTGCCCTATGCGGGTCCTTCAGTACTCGCTGCCAGCACCTCTGAGAGAAAGGTGCCCTCAATTTTAGCTTGCTGCCAAACAGTCTATACCCCAATGAGCCCGGTATTGGGGTTCAGTTCAGTTGGTAGTGGGATTGGAGGTGGCATTCGGAGCAGTCTGGAGCCCTTGTCTCCTTCCCGCCAGGGCAATTCCACGGCACAGCCAACCGTCCCTTCTCTGCAGGCAATGTGCGCGCTGCCGGGACCTCCTTTCGCCGCTGCCCTGGGGTTCCGCCTTACAGCCCAGCTTCCTATGGATGATCCTGGGTCCCCGGGGTCTGGCCTAGAACTGGGGTTCAGAGCAGTCAGAATTGGGGCCCAGCACAGTTGGAGCTTTTATCTCCTTCCCGCTAGGGAATGCCAGCCAGGCACTCAGCCGCCCTCCTCTCTGGCTCCGTCCTCTCTGCGCGCCGCATGTCTCTGTACCTTAGGCTTTTACAGCTCCTCTGCGCTTCCTTCTGGTGTTCTCCTTGCTTCTTGTTGTAAAATTTCCAGTCAGTCGACTTTCCTGTAGTTCTGGGTAATGTCCATTTTATATTTTAGTTGTATTTTATTGAAATTGTTGTGTGCGGCTGCGGCTAGGTGTTTACCTGTCAGCCATCTTGGAACGACTCCTGTGATTTCTTAAAGTACAAATTTAATTGTGTTCTTCTTAAACTTTTCACTGGGTTTCTTTTGTTCTTAGCATAAAAATTCAAAACTCCTCCAGCCTTATTGCTGTAAAAGTTCAGGGGCAGCATTTCTATCATAGTTTTGATGATGAGGTACAGTGGTCAGAGAAGGGGTTTTTCTCTCCAAAGCTATACTTTTGTTGGTTGCATTTGTCCCATATCCTCATCTGGTTAAGTCTTACTAATCACCCAGTAACCATTTTATAAAAACTTTCCCTGATATACCTCTCTCTCCTTGTCAACTCTCACACATACCATTGGTTTCTGTCTGAGGAGAGGAGAGGCTACCATCTTTTCATGGTTAAGAGATATTTGGCCTGAGTTTGAATTTGGCTCTACCTTTAAACACACACACACACACACACACACACACACACACACACACACACACAGAGACACACACACACACAATTGATTTCAGAGAGGAAGGGAGAAGAAGAGAGAAATAGAAACATCAATGAAGACACAGAATAATTGATTGGCTGCCTCCTGTATGCCCACACTGGGACACTGGGGATCGAGCCTGAAACCTGGGCATGTGTCCTGACCTTGACCTGAACCATGATCTTCTGGTTCATAGGTCGACACTCAACCACTGAGCCATACCTGTTGGGCTGGCTCTACCTTTCAACATCTATGTGATCATAGGCAAGCAACCTGGTATCTTTGAGTCTGTTTTCTTAAAAGTTATTCTGAGAATTAAATAGTCATAAGTGCCTAAAGCATCACCTGGAAACAGATAGGTTCAGAAATAGCGGTCATTACGCTGTACTGTGTTCTTCGTCTTCGTAACCCCAGACACAAATACAACTAATGCATTATATTGGCATTGCTGGGTTTCTAGAATCTAACAGAAACACTTATTGGATAATTATTGTTTCCTTTGCCTGGAATTCACCTTCACTCTTTCTTCACCCTTCTCCATGTAGTTAATGTGTGCTCCTCGTTCCCCTCTCAGCTCAGGTCCAGTTCCACTAAAAGCCTCTTTTGTTCATGACACTTTCCTTTGACATAGAGATTGTGCCGTGGCTCCTTCTGTTCCTGCCTGAGTGGAGGATCCTGTCTCTCTCATTAGATAGTCCTGTGAGCACCATAAGCTCAGAAAAGGCACTCCTGAAGGTGTCAAATAAGTAAGTAAATTAATATATCATTGGGCTAATGTCTCCATGATCATAATGTTGGTTTGAGGATCAAATGGCAAGGTCTCAGTAATTTTCCTACCTGATATGTCTGAAGAATAGTGAAACAGCCCTAGTCAATTTGGCTCAGGGGTTAGAGCATCGGCCTGAGGACTAAAGGGTCCTGCAACCTCGGTTGCAGGCTTGATCCCTACAACTAATTGCCTTGTCTCTCTCACATTGATGTCTCTCTCTCTCTCTCTTTCTCTCTCTCTGTCTCTCTCTCTGTCTCTCTCTCTCTCTCTCTCTCTTTCTCCTCTCTCTCTCTCTCTCTCTCTCTGTCTCTCTCTCTCTGTCTCTCTCTCTCTGTCTCTCTCTGTCTCTCTCTCTCTCTCTCTGTCTCTCTCTGTCTCTCTCTCTCTGTCTCTCTCTCTGTCTCTCTCTCTCTCTCCTCTCTCTCTTTCTCTCTCTCTCTCCCTCCCTCTCTCCCTCCTTTCCCTCCCTTCCTTCCATTCTCTCTAAAAATCAATGGAAAATATCCTTGGGTGAGGATTAACAACAACAAAAAGTAGAATAGTGAAAGAGTCAAGGCTCTCTGATATAATACTGGGAGTAAGCAAAGACTTAGAACTCAGTGATATCAGGGCTTTTGGGTACAGGAAAATGAAAAAGTGATAACTTTTAGGTGAAATGTAGAAAGCTGATAAAGTTGAGCAAATTTGAGGATCACGTACTCATGTAATAGCTATGTGAGTAAAGTTCTCCTGAGAAAAGGTAGGATAAGCTTTTGAAAAACCTTCTCTTTTTAAAATACATCCAGATACCTTGTATGTTGTTTGTCCATGGTAAATGTTTGCAAATGCATAGTGGAAGAACACGAACTCACATCAATAAGATTGGAGCAAGAAAGAATCTTAGAGGCATCTGGTCCACCTTCATGATGAATGCACCAACAATTCTTAGAAGGTTTCAAAAGGAAAGAAAAAAAAATTTCATGCATCAGGATACAATTAAAAAATTAACTAGCACTTTTCAAGACCCTGAGTAGGGTTCATCTTCTAAGCTCAGTCAGAATTATAATGACAGAGAAAAAGTCAAATTCTGGGTTTTTTTCAAAAATAGAGGATGGTATTTTTATATTCTAAGGCCCTTATTCTTTTAATTTTTATTTTGTTTTAAAATGACCAACTAGTTCTTAAACACAACAGGAAATTCAGCTCACATCTTTTCCAGATGGCAAGTTGCCAACATCCTTTTAGGAAGTCTTTAAACACGGGATAGTTCTGGACTATTGTAATTGCCCCCAGGTGAACCTTCCTGTCTATGTGGCAATTTTGGAGTGACTTGTAATTTACTTCCATTTTCATTTTCATTCAACAGTAGAGATTCAAGGCATATGATCATGAAAGACCAAAACAATTTATTTTTATTTATTTTTTATTTTTCTTACTCCAAAGGGTTTATTGAGGCAAGTTTCACATACAAGTCCAGGACAGAGGGACAGGGTTTATAAACAGGAAACTGGAAGAGATCTTGAGGGCTAAGGGTGGAATCCAAAAAAGAGTGAAATAAATAGAGGGAGAGAGTGGAGGGCCAGGAGAGGAGACTGACAGACTCTCACACAGTGATAACGACATGGGGGCGGGGGCTCCATTAAAATCCCATTTATTTATACAGATATACAGGGAGTTATGGGGGGCCCTGGGGATCCCACTCCATCCTCCATGCCCCAGGGAGGGGCAAGAAGAGGACCTCTCTCCCCAGGGGTGACCCCTGAGGGGTAAGGGACTGCCCTTGCAGGAGTGTGGAGGGAGGTAGGGGCGGGTGCCTCCGCACAGGGCACTGCCTGCTCCGGGGCAGCTGCTGGCCCTGGAGGCGCTGGGTAGAAGACCAAAACAATTTAGAACCATTTTAATTTGGTGGCTACTTCTTTTTTTCTTTTAAAAAATATTTTTATTGATTTCAGAGAGGAAGGGAGAGGGAGAGAGATAGAAACATCAATGGTGAGAGAGTTTCATTGATTGGCTGCGTCATCCAGGGACCCTACTGAGGATCAAGCTCGCAACCTGGGCATGTGCCCTGACCGAGAATCACACTGTGACCTCCTGGTTCATAGGTCGATGTTCAACCACTGAGCCATGCCGGCCGGGCAGGTGGCTACTTTTATCACAAAGAAAAACAACAAATAAACAAACCAAACACATTTTTGGCTCTTATATGCCAAAGGAAGGTGAAAAGAATATTAAATAGATTACTTATTAGTAATGGGAACTTGCGTTTTGTAACTAAGTCATTTGTGAGTAAAAGTATTTTTTAAGAAAATTAAAAAAAATTAATATAAAAAATCTATCTCAGATAGGAACCAAATATTGAGCATTGAAACCTTGGTTTTTCTTTTATATCTTTTGTGGAGGAGCAGTCAGATGATTGGAATGTTGATAAACTACAAATTTGTATTGTGAGCAATACATTTATATTGCAAATGCCAATTCAACATTGTGTTGTTCATCCATTTGTGTGCCAAACGCATGATCAGAAGTGGGCTGCATTATGGGGAGGAAGAGTTAAGGTGTTGCAATTGTCATTTTTGTGGGAAACCTCAGCAAAGTTATAGAGAATTGTCTTCAAGTGAAATCAATCTACTCACAAATGATTATATAACTCTGAGAATTAAAAACACTTTTCATGAAAAAAGACTAAGAAATTGAAATCTGACAGTGCCTGCTCTCCCAGTAGGACAAGCATGAGGCTATATTGAAACTTAATTTTCTTTTCAATACTTTAAATGAGAATTTGGATTTACCTGAGAGCTTTAAACCTGATTGACAAAGCCCTGAGGCCTTCTTCTCAGCTGCAAGACAAGAAGAATTAATTGGGCAAAATAATGAGTAAATTTTGTTAATTCACCTTTTTCTTTTCTTTTTTAGTCAGTTTGGGAGCTAAATATAATATCAGGAAAAAATCAGATTTACAAACTAAATGTCTTTCCAAGTGATTTAAATACTAAGGGATGGCTGAGCAGCAAAATGACTGTAGACTATTGAATTTATTTAGTTAAACATTTTTTTATTTTTACTAATCCTCACCTGAGGATATTTTCCCATTGATTTTTAGAGAGAGTGGAAGGGGGAGAGATTGAGAAAGAGAAAAATGTTGATGTGAGATAGACACATTGATTAATTGCCTCCCACAGGAGCCTCAACCAGGGCTAAGGATCTGCTTGAAGCCTGCAACTGAGGTACGTGCCCTTGCCCAGAAGCAAACCTGAGACCCTTCAATTCACAGGCCAACACTCTACCCACTGAACCAAACTGGCTAGGGCAACTACTGAATTTAGAAAATCCAAATTCTCCTTCAAATTAATTATTTTTTTAAAAATTCACATGTTAAATTTCACACAATATTTAATAAATATGATCTATCTCTGATCATGACCTGTGAAAAGTTGTCACTGTGGAATTTTGGTCACATGATAAATACAAAGTTGTTATATCTTCCATTTTTATAGAGAACACTATTTCTTTAAAAAAATATTTTTATTGATTTCAGAGAGGAAGAGAGGAGAGAGAGATAGAAACATAAATGATGAGAGAGAATCATTCATTGGCTGCCTTCTGCATGCCTTCTACTGGGAATTGAGCCTACAACCTCAACATGTGCCCTTGACTGAAATCGAACCCAGGATCCTTTAATCCACAGGCCAACCCTCTATCCACTGAGCTAAACAAGCTTGGGCTATAAG
Source organism: Pipistrellus kuhlii (assembly GCF_014108245.1). NCBI lineage: Eukaryota > Metazoa > Chordata > Mammalia > Chiroptera > Vespertilionidae > Pipistrellus > Pipistrellus kuhlii. The sequence continues at coordinate 131,082,516 of NW_023425529.1, forward strand.
CAGTAGATACTGAAAAATATTCGGTTCCTTTTACAACCAATATAGAGAAATACTTGAAAACTCTGGTCTCTTCACCCCTTTTATGGACGGGAAGGCAACTCCAAGTTACTCAGGAAAGGGTATATTTTATGTGAAGGGCCAGATGTAGAGAAGGGGAAGGAAGACCTCTGTGTTCAATAGGACTTATTAATCATGAAGCTGCGCACTATAGCCACTTCTTCTATTAAAGTCTAATTGACGTCAATGACTGAACAGTCACACTCGTTGCCTTTGATTTAAGTCTTATCTTGGTTTCATCATACCACCTACCACCTCCCTTCACCTTCAAACAATGGCCTCATCAAGCCAGTTCTGAGCAGGCCCCAGGATTACTTTCTTAGGGGAAAACAGAACATTACCTCACTTCCTGAAAATGTGTCCAACAGAAACAAAACACTTCTCTCTATGAAAAGCAGGCAGCAATATTAACGTTTGCCAATTTGGTTGGTGATCTGCTCAATTTAGGGACCAGAGAATGTTTGTAGCAGGGCTAAATGTGTACTAGTTTAGCCTTTCGATGCTTCCCGCCCCCCGCCCCTTGTATATATTTTTAGCAAGTGAGAAATGGTGCTCTTTCATAATAAAACAGATGGTGGTTTGCACAAAATTAACATGATTTGGCTTTCACTAGGCAAAATGAAAGTCATGAGTGATGCAGTATTTCAACTCAAAGATATTTTATGGAACATTAACATATCAAGTTAGAAGAATGTTCTTTCCAACCAAAAATATTGATTCATTGAAAAAAAACAAAAAAACCCTCAGTGAAATAGAATTGTTCATAAGTTGTGATTGCTGTTCCCATAAAAATATTTCTGTTTAAATTTATAACAAACGTTCTGAGGAGGAGAAATGTTTTTCCTATGTCCCATTTAACAACACAATAACTTTGTTTTCAAAATCTCATTTTATTCTAGCTGGAAGATATATGATCTTATTACACAAAACAACCACTTCATCTCTACAGAAACTTATTATTGGAATATATGATTATAATGTTTTACAGAGGGTGTAAGGCATAGCCTTCATCAAGTTTAGACTATATGCTGTGCAGCTGACACCTCATCTTTAGGAGCGTTATATAGAAATTACTTCAACTATAAGCACAGTTCAATATTAAAACATTGATAACATTTAATAGAAGTGCGATCATTTGTATTACTCCATAATGAGAGTACTAAATAATATTACTAATAAGCAATCCATCCTAATTACTTCTGTTTAATAAAGAAATTAAAAAGGGAAAATATACAGTGTGGGATAAAATGATGGGTGTGAGCTTTGAAAAGGGGAAGTGTCAGTGAGGTGCAAATGCTGAACAGGTGTGGCAGGTCATTCCTTGGAGACATTCTTCACAGACTCTGCTGATGTTATCACACATGAACGTTCCTGACCCCACAACCTTCTGCCTCTAAGTCTTTAACATGTCTTTCCCTAAGACTAAAATTCTTTTCCTTCCCTTTCCTCTACCTCCCTCTGTCAAAATCTTAGGATTAGTTTGAGTCTCACCCTAGGCATCCCTTCCTCTGAGGGCTGCCCTGAGGACCCCATTCCTCCAACTTCTGGTGACGAGGTTGGTCTCCCTACTTTGAACGTCCATCACACCCTAAGCTTCTCCATTTGTATGACTTCCCATGAAATTTATTGCTGCTTATAGTCTCTAAACAAGGTAAAAGATTTAGCTGTTATGCCAACATTCTACATACCTAGCTCCTGGTACAGAACTTAGAGTGTAGTGATGCTCACTGTATGTTTCATGAATTGAATAAACAGATCTTCATTTGTATAGAATTAGTTATGGTCCCTAATATAGAATTAATTATGGTCCTTCTGTCACTAGGCTGTTAGTTGTTATTAACTCAATACTTACTTGTTAAATTGGAAGATGGACAGTTTAAAGAAGAAGAAAAATACCGTTTTCAGTTTAATTATTGTATCTCCTTAAATTTTGTTTGGTGGATATATTTAATAAAGGCTATATAAGTGAGCTGAAAACAATAACAAAGCATATCTTCAAATTAAAATTGTTTTTCCCCCTATTTAACTGCAAAGGTCAAAGAGTAAACTTGACTTTGGGAATGAATGGTATGCAGTTATAAACCATGTTTCTTCTCTTTTATCTGATGTCTTTGAGTTGACTTCATTCTTAGACAGGATCTCCCTACACAGAGGACAAGTAGGCCACAGACAGCTGATGCTGCTTATATATGGCAATAATATTAAGAACTCCTAAAAATCCTGACTAGCACTGTTAGCATTACACATCCATCCCAGGATCCATGATGTAATCACAGTGGTTGGAACTTTGGCCATCTAAGAAGGTGCTTATCCAGTGTCTACAGGGGGAAGATTCTCAAAATAAACAAGAGTTTGTTACCAGAAAAATGGGGAAAGAGAATGTGTGGTGAGCAGACAAACACCTTAGCTATCATGGCTTTCTGCCAAGTAAATACTGAGTGTTCTGGAAAGTTATTTACATCAGCTCAGATCAGGCATCTTGCTTTTACTTGATTGATATGGAAGCTGATGGAAAAGCACTTTGATGGTTTGCTTCCTTTCACATATTGACTCATTTATTGACACAATATATGTTTAGGGATACAAGAATGAAGATGACTGACAACAGTCCTTGTCCTGATGAAACTTATATTCCCAGAACAGAAACAAATATGATCATTAAAAATTATAGTAAAGGATATAACAGAAATAAACTTGGAAGTTTCCATGGAGTAACTCATTTTCTTGGTCTTCTCTGAGTGTCATTAGTTTTAATGAGGCCTACCCTGATCCTCCTATTTAAAATTAAACTCCCTCTGAATTAATGTTTCAGATTTCTTTGGATATATACCCAGAAGTGGAATCGCTGGGTCAGTTCCATTTTTAATTTTTTTGAAGAACCTCATGGTATTTTCCACAGTGGCTACACTAGTCTGCATTCCCACCAACAGTGCACAAGGATTCCCTTTTCTTCACATTTTTGCCAACACTTGTTTGCTGATTTATTAATGACAGCAGTTTTAATGTTACAGAAGACCAAAGAAATGTCAAGCACACTTCATAGAGAAAGGGAGGGACTCCGTTTATTAACACTAAAGGAGTCAGGAATAATTTCCAAATCAGAGTGAAGAAACACACAGAGGGCTTCACTTTTTATAACCTTCTGGGGTCTTTGTCTTGCAGATACCGTTCCACTTATAAACCATGTTTCTTCTGGGCTTACAGGAAGGCCCCCACCTGTAAGCCCATGAAAGAAAGTGGAATCTAAAGAACAAAATATCTGATGATCTGTCCTGGCACCAACATAACAACTCCCACCCCCTACCCCCCAGGGCAGTGCATTGTTCACAGTTCCATGGCCTCTGCATTTAGATAACAAGTTCTACAAGACCAGTTTCCTTCTCACTGACAAGCGTGAGGTGATGTTTCATTGGTTTTATTTTGCATTTCTCTGATGACTAGTGATGTTGAACATTTTTTCATATATCTATTGGCCATTTGTATGTCTTCTTTGGAGAAGTGTCTGCCCATTTTTTAATTGGGTTGTTTGTTTCTTTGGTGTTCATTTATATGTTCATTGCAGCATTATTTACAATAGCCAAGATATGGAAGCAACCCAAGTGCCCATCAATAAACAAGTAAATAAAAAAAGTTGTGGTACATATATTCAATGGAATATTACTCAGCCATAATAAAGAACAAAATCTTACCATTTTTGACAACATGGATGAAACTAGAGGGTATTATGATAAGTGAAATAAGTCAGTCAGAGAAAGACAAATACCATGTGATTTCACTTACATGTGGAATCTAAAGAACAAAATAAAAAAAAATTGAAACAAACTCATAAATACTGAGAATAGACTGATGGTTGCCAGAGGGATAAAGTTTGGGGATTAGGTGAAAAAGATAAAGGGATTAATAATGCACAAATAGGTAGCTACAAAATAGTCATGGAAATGTAAAGTACAGCATAGAATTACAGTCAATAATATTGTAATAACTATATACAGTGCCAGGGGAGTACTGGAAATATCAGGGGGAACATTTTTAGAGAGGAGGAGAGACAATGATGTGAGAGAGACACATTGATTGGATGCCTTCCACATATCCACATGTGTTCTGACTGGAGCAGGGGATCAAACTTGCAACCTAGGTACATGCCCTTGACCAGGAATCGAACCAGAGACTCTGGTGTGGGCCAATGCCCTAACCACTAATCAACACCAGCCAGGGTAGGGTAATTATTTTTTAATGTCTTTTTCTCTCAAGACTATAATTCCCATGTAGGCTGGGACTGTGTTTATCTTATTCGCTGTCCAGCACAGAACCTCATGGTTGGAGTTTAATACATATTTATTGATATAATGAACTAAATAGAATAGATTAAACAAAGCACAATTAGACTTGCCTTTTAGTTAATTTATTATTCATTTATAGACCTTTTATAGTCACACCTATTTAATTTCTTTCTGCCCTTTTCCTTTAACATCTTTACTTTCTGTGTTTTTTTTTTTTAAATTTTTTAAATTTTTAAAATTTTTATTTTTTAAATAAATTTTTATTGTTCATATTATTACAAATGTTCCTTTCCCCCCCTTCTCACCCCACCCTCTGCCCTTTCCCCACCCCCCATTGTCCTCATCCATAGGTGCACAGTTTATGCTCAGTCTCTTCCCAAATCCCCCTCTCCCCTTTTTCCCAAGAATAAACAGTTCACTCCCCTTCCATACCTCTGATTCTATTATATTCAACAGTTAATATTGTTCATCAGATTTTTTTTTTTTTAGTTTCCTTGGTTTTTAGATTCACTTGTTGATAGTTACGTATTTGTTGTTCATAATTTTTATCTTTATTTACTTTCTCTTCTGAAAGAACCACCTTCAGCAATTCATATAATTCTGGTTTGGTGGTGATGAACTCCTTTAGCTTTTTTTTTATTAGTGAAGCTCTTTATCTGACCTTCGAAACTGAGTGATAGCTTTGCTGGATAAGATTATCTTTGGCTGTAGGTTCTTGCTATTCGCCACCTTGAATATTTCTTGCCATTCCCGTCTGGCCTGCATGGTTTCTGCTGAGAATCGTATAGGTGCATGGTTTCAGCTGACAATCGTATAGGTGCTCCTTTATAGGTAACTACCTTCTTTGCTCTTGCTTCTTTTAATATTCTCTCTTTGTCTTTTGCTCTTGGAATTTTAATTATGATTTGTCTTGGTGTGGTCCTCTTTGGATTCCTTTTGTTTGGAGTTCTGTGTGCTTCCTGGACTTGTAAGTCTAATTCTTTCACCAGGTGGGAGAAGTTTTCTGTCACTATTTCTTTCAGTATGTTTTTGATATCTTGCTCTCTCTCATCTTCTGGGACCCCCATAATTCTGATGTTGGTTCGTTTGAAGTTGTCCCAGAGGTTTCTTACATTATCTTCAACTTTCTGGATTCTCTGGCCTTCTTGCGTCTGCGGAGGAGTGTCTTCTGGCTCTTTATGTTCCAAATCTTTGACTTGATTCTTGCAATCTTCCATTCTGTTTTTAGGACTCCATAAAATATTTTTTGTTTCAGACAATGTATTCTTTATTTCTTGTTGATCCCTTATTATTTCTAGTTGATCCCTTTTCATATCCTCATAGGTCTTGTTTATTTTATCGGCCTTTTCTAGGAGATTCTTGAACAACCTTATAAGTGTGGTTTTGAACTCTATATCCAGTCGCTTTTTGTCCTCCATTTCTTTCGTTTGTGATCTATTTGGTTTAGGCATTTTCGAAGGCAGCTTTCCTGATGGGGCGGGGTTTCAGGGTGGAGCCTACAGCCTTGGCTTCCGTCAGCCCCGCCCTATGCGACTCCTGAGACTCAGGGTCCTTCAGTACTTGTTGCGAGCGCCTCTGAGAGAAAGGTGCCCTCGATTTTCGCCTGCTGCCAAACTGTCTATGCTCTCCCCCAATGAGTCCGGTATTGGGGTTCAGTTCAGTTGGTAGTGGGATTGGAGGTGGCGTTCAGAGCAGTCTGGAGCCCCTGTCTCCTTCCCGTCAGGGCAATCCCGTGGCACATCCGGCCGGCCCTTCTCTGCGCGCAGTGTGCGCGCCTCCGGGACCTCCTTTCGCTGCTTCCCCAGAGTCCCGCCTTACAGCCTAGCTCCCTATGGATGAGCCTGGGTCCCCGGGGTCTGGCCTAGAATTGGGGTTCAGAGCAGTTGGAGCTGGGCCCAGCACAGTCGGAGCTTTTCTCTCCTTCCTGCTTGGAACCGCCAGCCAGGCACTCGGCCTCCCTCCTCTCCGGCTATCCTCTCCGTGCGCCGCGTGTCTCAGTACCTTGGGCTTTTACAGCTCCTCCGCGCTTCCTTCTGATTTTCTCCTTGCTTCTTGTTGTAGAATTTCCAGTCAGTCGACTTTCCTGTAGTTCTGGGTAATGTCCATTTTATATTTTAGTTGTATTTTGTTGAAATTGTTGTGTGCGGCTGCGGCTAGTTGCCTACCCGAGCAGCCATCTTGGATTCTCTCCAACTTTCCGTGTTTTTTTTTTTTTTTTTTTTTTAAATCCTCATCCAAGAATATTGATTTTATTGATTTTTAGAGAGGGAGAGAGACAGAGAGACAGAGACAGAGAGAGAGTGAGAGAGAGAGAGAGAAACATCGATGTGAGAGAGACATTGATCAGTTGCTTCCTGTACATACCCTGACCAAGGATTGAACTTGTAACCTGAGTATGAACCCTGACTAGGAACCCAACCAAAACCCTTTGGTGTCTGGGGTGATGCTTCAACTAACTGAGTCGCCAGCTAGGGCTTTACTTTCAGTTTTAATGTACAGTTGACCCTTGAGCAATGTGGGGGTTAAGGGTGACAACTCAATTTAGTTTGATTCTATAGTCAGTCTTTCACATCTACAGATTCAACTTATTGCAGACTGAAAACATCATTTTCATTCATGGTTGGGAATCTGTGATTGGGAATGTGAAAATACTGTTTTCTCTTTGTGGTTGCCTAATCTTCTGATTCAGAAACCCTCAAAGGAAGGAATGACTATATTTATTGGAAAAAAAAACCTCCACGTATTAGGGAACCCACAAAGTTCAAACCCAGGTTATTCAAGGGTCGACTGTATTTTTCTTCTTTAGCCTAGTCTATCAGCCTTTCTTCATCCATTATTTTTGACAAGAGCATGTCCTGTGTTAGGAATTCTTGGGCCACTTTTGTCCACAAGCAGGAGCAGTGCAACTGTCCCTCCTACTTCTGTGCGTTGTAGAGGGTCATTCACCTGGTCTGGGCCAATTCCTCTACACAGGACTGCATGGCTTCTCTTCCAGAATCAATTGATGGCTTTACAATGCTAAGAAAAGTGCCTCCTCTAGAATTCTTGGTTTTAAATAAATACCCCTTCAGTCAAGAGGAGCAAAACTGGACAGTGGGTTTTTATTATTACTGTTATTTTAACATGTAAAATAATAAAAAATTATTTTAATATATAACATATATTACTGTGTGACCATGTACCACTCACTGGGATGGCTCAACTACAGGATGTCTCTGAGGGGGTACCCGACCCTCTTCAATGAAAAAAACACAAACAAACAAACAGCCAAAAAAGAGATAAGTGCAGGGTAGCATGCTAAGGCCAGGGTTACTCTTTCTCAAGGAGAAAAGTCAAGGTCATTTTAACAGGAGGAACAACCCAAGTGAACAGAGGTTGAAGCACCAGAGGTTCCTTTTTCTTTAGTGTGTCCTGGACCTACAAGTCCCCTCACAAGGAGTCCCTAGGAAGTCCATTGGCACCCAGCTGAGGTGAAAGAATTGGCTGACCAAGACCAGATCAGGGCAGTGGAGAGAAGTGACATTCTTCAGCAGCGGCTGTGGGGGGGCCAACAGAGAAAGGATTGTAGGGAGGCACAGGGAACTAGAAAAGGAGCTTGCCTTGCGTGGCTTAGTCAGGCCAGTTACATGAGGTTCAGCCGTCACCTGGGAGACTTGGCTTCACAACTCCCACCCAGCTCCGGATGGAGCTCATAATACAGTTTTACGTAATTCTGCCTTTATCCACTGAGCACGATTAAACATGAAACCTGTGAGGCAGAAAGGGCTGGCCACAGTTTTCAGCGCAGAGCTTTTTAACAAAGCCATAAATGAGGTGAATCATGGCTCGTCCCAGCTATTTTTTCCTCTTGTGTAATTTTAATCCTAGTGTATGTTTCTGAGCTAATCTCATCATTTCAGCTATTTGTCCAAATTAACCCAAACCCTTTAAAATTTCAAGTTAGTTTTGTTACTACTTAATATTTCATGCCAGGTTTTGTTTCTACTTAATATTTCATCCATACTGGATGCAGGCATGACACAGACATCAGCATAGCTGGCAGTGTGAGTCCTCAGGGTCTTCTTTCCAGGAAGGAAGGCACTTGGGTAGGTTTCCCTGGAGATCAGTGGGTCATTCTTAAGTCTTCGGGGCTTCTCCATCATAACATTTGAAGTTCTGAACAGAAATTTTGTCACTGGGGACATGGTTCTAGAAAGAAACCCTTAAAGCAGCGATTTTTCAATCTTTTTCATCTCATAGTACACATAACCTAAATACTAAAATTCTGTGACACACCAAAACATATATTTCTTTGTTGATCTGAAAAAAAAAAAAAAGATTATAATTTGGATGCATTCATACCAGATGGCTATTGTTGCATTGGCTGTTATCATTTTATTATTTTACAATATAAAAGAAAAGAGGTCAGTGCTCTGACTAAATAGTCAGGTATTGCATGCTTTAAAAACTCTTCAGGCACACCAGTTGAGAATCACTGCCTTACAATGATTAAATGTTCTAACCAAAGTGTTTTTACTGCTAGATCTGAAAAACTGAATATAGGACAGCTAATACGTTTACTGTTTAGGAGAAAAAAATAGAACTGTTACCAGTAAAAGTTGTAATCTAACAATTTACTTAAGTACCTTTTTTACTTATTTACTTATAGCCATGTGGGAAGTGGATAATTATTTTAAAATGTTTTTAATATAAGGGACTTCTACAATATTTAACCAAAAAGTATTATATACCATATTTCAGTATTTGAGCACATGTTTAAAACTTGGTTTGTGGTAAAATGTAGCATTTCCCCCCAATGTTATTTGACATAGTAGAGTTGCACAAAAAAGTGAAATTTTGTATTTTATTGCAACAGAGGACTAAGAAATGACTAACTCTCCTTATTTGGAGAACAGGAAGTGGTTTAGGATTAAGATCCAAAAAAATCAAATTTGTTTGATGTTGCCAATAGTAACCTACCTTGATGTGGCTTCTTCAGATGCAACTAGAACTAAAAATTGTGACATCTACAAGTGGTGGGAGAGTTTGAGAAACATTAGTCAGAACCTGTTACCTGGAATTTCAGCCTTGGAGGTTACAATTCCCAGGATGCATGTATAGTCTTACAGAATTTCCGCAGTTACTATTTCCTGGAGAAAATAGTTGTTGAGAAGACCAAGATGAATTGAAATAGCATTCTGAGTATTCTTTCTAAGCCATTCAAATTTCTTTACTTAATCACCGTGGCTATCTCAACTCCTCTAGAAAGCAGTTTTTGTCTTTCTATTCATTGACTGAATAAGAGAAAAAACAGCTTTTGGTTTATTGACACTTGCATCAAGATTATATGATGTTGGAACTATGGGGGTGGGTGGGGTGGGTGGGAATACTTGTAAAGTATATGATTGTCTAACCCCTGTTCTATACAGCATGAAACTAATATATAATAATATTGAATGTAAACTGTAATTGAAAAATAAAATTTAAAAAATTGTTCGATGTTTCTTAAAGATATAAGTCTGGACTCACTGACCAATAGAATTCCAGTTTCAGAAAGTGTGTTTTTAACAAGCCCTCTAAGTGATACTTTGGTATCTTAAAATTTTGGAATCATTAGTTTGTGGAATAGTAACAAATAGCCGCACATAATGAATGCTTTAGTTGATAGTAATTTTATGACCTGATTTTATTTTCATGAAAACTAAAGCTGATTATTTAAGACACTGTTATTGCCTATTTCTGCTTAAAAATTTCTCTATAAAGAATATGACGACTCAGGGTAAAAGAGAACATATAATTTTTTTTAGCCTCATCTGATCTTGAGCTAGGCTATTCTAGACCAGTGGTTTTCAAACCTAACAGTGCATCAGACTCACTGGGAGGTTTTGTTAAAAACAGATTGCTGGGCCCTAACCTCAGAGTTTCTGGTTCCATAGACCTAGGATGGGCCCTGAGAGTTTATATCTCTTACAAGTTCTCAGATGTATTAGTCCACCATGGTTGCAATTGCAAACAACAGAAATTTATTTTTCACAGTTCTAGAGGATGGGAGCCCAAGATTAAGGTGCTGGCAGAGTTGGTTTCTCTGTTCTCTGCTCTCTCTCCTTACAGATAGCTGCTCTCTAACTGCCTCTTCTTTCACATGGTTTTTCCTCAGTGATTTCAGAGAAGAGGGGGTGGGGGAGAACAGAGAGGGAGAGAGAGAGAGAGAGAGAGAGAGAGAGAGAGAGAGAGAGAGAGAGAGAGAGAGAGAGAGAGAGAGAGAGAGAGAGAGAGAGAGAGAGAGAGAGAGAGAGAGAGAGAGAAAGGGAGAGAGAGAGAGAGAGAGAGAGAGAGAGAGAGAGAGAGAGAGAGAGACATATCAATGATGACAGAGAATCATTGATCAGCTACCTCCTGCATGCCCCACACTGGGGATTAAGCCCGCAATCCGGACATGTGCCCAGATGGGGGATGGAACTGTGGTCTCCTGGTTCATAGGTTGATGCTCAAACGTTATCCATGTCAGCTGGGCCCTGGCCACTCTTTCTGTATTCAAGTTTCCTCTTATAAGGATACCAGTTAGATTGGATCAGGACCCATCCTAAGGGCCTCATGTTAACTTAATTATCTCTTTAAAGGCCTTACTTCCAAATATAGTCACAGTCTGAAAAGCTGGGAGTTCAGGCTCCAACATATAAATTTTGGGGAGATACAATTCAGTTCATAACACCGTATGATGCTGAGGCTGTAGGTCCAGGGACCACACTTCAAGAACCACTATCTAGACTTAACTGGTGAAATAGGGAAATGACTTCTGAGAAGACATTTCCCAATTGTGTGAGACAATCCTTGGCTTCACTTCTTTCTACCAACTTTTTCTTGATGGTACTTTCTACTTCTCTGTTTTAATTATTTTCCTTGGCAGATGATTTTCCAGGCTTCAGTTTAGCTCCTTTCGTCCTCAGTGACTTCAACTCTGTGTCAGATACCAACCTCGGTGTCTTGCCAGCAACGCTTATGTATAGGTGTTTATATATTCAGACCAGCACTTATCTGGGTTGTTGCAGTCTTGCTTTGCTCCTGCTCTCCCTGTTCCTGTTCCTGTTCCTGGCACGACTACTCACTATACATTTAAATGGACCTATGGAGTCTATTTTTCTTTCCCTTGATCCCTATGCCCCACAACCAAATTGCACAGCAACTACCTATGCATTTCAATATCCCCATCTCTTCTTTTATTTCCCTTGCATCCAGCTTTATTTAAGTCTCATGAATTCTCCTTTGTATATTGCCATAGCCTTCGTGCCAGAATAATTTCTTTCAGTGTCTCCCTTCTTTAATGAATACAATTTACTGTTTTAGAGTAATCTTCTTAATAAAAAAAATCAAGTGTTTCTCCTACCACATGTTCATGCCCTGTTAAATAAAATTCAGGGTTCTGTTACAAAAAGGAAGGGGTGAGTAAAAATCTATCAGTCTCCACTAGGCTGCTGCAATCACTCCCCAAATATGCATGTACACATTTTCTTTCATCTATAAGATCTTTCCCAGGTGCAGACACCACAAAGTACAACACAGTTACAGCCACCAGCTCAAGGTTAAGAATCTCTGCCTATGTGCAGTGAGCTTCTTCAGATCATCAAGGTCTAGCAAAGTGTTACTGCCCATTGTACCCAGTATTCGATGGTAGAGTAGAAACATATGACAGCACTATAACTTCCTTGTAGAAAAGGGGAAACCCATAGACACTAAGCCATGGCAATTTTTAAATCATGTTGGGTCAGAACAGTGAAGATGACAGCACTGGCAGCGGAGTGCTCTCCATGGTTACTGTCTTCAGTGTGCCATGGCTTTGCCCTCTGGGTGCTCTACATGGCCCACTCTCCTCTGTGCTCTTTCCAAGGTGGACATTAGAGAGTAGACTCTTTTGGGGGGCTGCATTTACACCCCGCCTCTTTTCTTGAGATAAATTTGAGGATTCGGGGATTGTTTCAGGGATTGGACTGTCATGATGCTGCTGGCTATCCTTGAGATTTCACTAGTACAAATTCTCTAAAAGCCCGAGAGGGTTTCCAGTCTACTTGCTGCTATTCCATTCCATATGCAAATAACCAATTCAGAGGTCTTGTCTTGACATAGTTTCTTGGACTAAAGATTCTGGTTTACTATATAATTACATACAGGCCTCTGTGCTTTGCCAGCTCCCTCTCCCCCAAATTAACATGAGACTGTTTAAAAAATAGCCATGGTCTAATTGAAATAAGAAAATATTCTAGAAAAATTGATTGCACTGTACAAAAAGCTGTTCCTAAAATGTTAACAAAATGCTTATTGGCAGTTCATCTCATGGTAAAATTATACAACATGTAATGAACCTAAAGCAGTCATATTTTAGAGCAAATAATTAAAATGTAAAAGCTATGTAGACTACATTATAAAATTTCCAAAAGCCTCCTAATATTTAAATTAAAAAAGGGGGTAATAGTGAAAATATCATGTAAGAAAAAATATCCTGCTAGTAAATTACATCTAGAAAATTTGTACTTTAGAAAATTAACTTTTATTTGAAATGCTAACAACAAGATACCCATGAAAAACATACATGGTGTCAAAACAAGCCAGAGGAAAATTATTTGGGGAAAAAAAAAAAAGAAAAGAAAAGAAAAGAAAAGAAAAGAAAAGAAAAGGAAAGAAAAGAAAAGAAAAGGGATCCCAAGTCAAATTCATAGAAAATATCCCTTTATTAACTTTTGGTCGAGAATATGTTTGTATATTTTTAGAAAACAACTCCGAGACCATGTGGATTCCTGCAACAGAGAGGAATTGACAGGAGTGCCCCAGCCATAAAGACAGAAGAGAATCAGTTCAGAGATGGAAGATTCTGACAATGCCTTGCCATACTAGCAGGCAGGAGCTGTGGGCTGCTGAAGGATGCCCAGAACCAAACCAGAGATGGTCGGAACTGCATCACCACCATTTGCCCACCAAAATCTGAAATACCATGGCTGACATGTACACATAAGGAACTGTTTGACATTGAAATGGGGACTCAAAAGAACTGTTGAGCCAGAAAGGAACTCACTACAGACTGATTCATTTGCCTCTCAGCATAACCATTATGGCTTGTCTTTATAAAGGAATTCCTTGTATCATATGATCTAATGCATCTAGGGGAAATAATGTACAACATAAACTGATGAAGAGAAACAGACCTGGAGACAGAGAAGCAGTGATCAGACTGTCGGGCCTCAGAGGGAAGAGAGGGGAGGGGCAAAGAGGAGATATCAACCAAAGGACTTGTGTGCATACATATAAGCCTAACCAGAGGTCATGAACAACAGGGGGTGGGTATATATATGGGAAGGGGTTTGAGATGGGAATGGGGGGGATGAGGACAATTATGTGACACCATAATCAATAAAGAAATTAAATTAAAATAAAATAAAATAATGCATAGCTCACCTTAAAAAAAAAAAATAGCCATGGTGATCTTTGTTAATTAAGTGTCTCCACAGTTTGAAAAAGGCATGGGGCCATTGTTCTTATCTCCTACGAAAGTTGAGCATTGCTCCTGCCTCTGGCCATGCTTGTGGTTTCACTTAGAAAGTATTCAGCTTTTCTTAATATAAAAAAGCTCCAAATCAGACTCTCTGATAGCTTAGTTTGTGGCCTATAGGCCCTTAGTAAAACTGTATTCCCCTCCACTCTGCTGGTAGCTCTAACCTGGGACCATCTCTTTTATGTAGTATGTTGTTGACAGTGTCAAGAATCAGTCAACACAACATTCTAAAACTTTCCTACCATTTTCGTTAATGGCCCAGTCCTTTGTAGCTTCTAAGGTTCTGCTAGCCACTATTTTACCAGGATGGCCAATTCACCGGTCTGCAATAGTTTTGTCCTTGCTGATGTCACTTATTCATCTCCTTTAAACTAATCTTACATTTTAGCGAATGCAGTAGCTCTTTTGGTTTCAAAACCTATGTTATTTATAATTAAGTTGGGTGCATATGTCAGTGGCTTACTGCTATGTAAATTTATTTCTCTCCCTTGTAAAATAATGTTTTAAAAATATATTTTTATTGATTTCAGAGAGGAAGGGAGAGGGAGAGACAGATAGAAATATCAACAATGAGAGAGAATCATTGATCGGCTGGCTCCTGCACATCCCTCCACTGGGGATGGAGCCCGCAACCCAGGCATGTGCCCTTGACTGGGATCTAACTAGGGACTCCTCAGTCTGCAGGTGATGCTCTATGCACTAAGCCAAACCAGATAGGGCCCTTGTAAAATATTTTGAAGGAGACAGTCTAGAGCCAGTATAAAGGCTTTGCAGTGTCATGAATGTTCATGACCTTCTAGCTTTCCTCTCCACCTGCCTGGAGTGAGGGCATTGACCTTGGGTTTCAAAATGTCTGTTGGAATTCCAGCCATGGCATCCATTTTCCACACACAGAGATATAGGAAGGGAGAGAAGAAAGGTGTACCCTTTCTCTTTCATTGAGGTTTTTTTCCTGGGCTTTCTATACTACAATGTATCTGATGGTCAAAGCTTAGTCACCTAGCTTCAAGTAAGGCTGGGAAATATAGATTTTTAGCTGGATCAATGTATCCAGCTGTTTATCAAGGTTCTATTACTAAAGCAAAGAGGAAGGTAGGCATTGAGGTAGGAAATGATCCTCTGTCACAGGTAAATCTGTAAGTAATTATAGAATAAGGTAAAGAGATTTACGTGCCTTAAAGGAGCTTCAGGTTGATTTCTTTGGAGGCCCAGCTGGATGGGCTATGGAAAGCTTTCAGAAGAAGTTAACACTCAAAATCATTCTTTGAGTAGAAGGAAAGTGGGATATTGAAGCCAGAGAGCCCGAGGCACTCAGACTCTGAGTCTTGCCAATGTCAGATGAGTGCAGAAATTTTGGGCCCCTGTTGCCTTAGTTGTCTGACTGTAGTTGCAGCCTTATAATTGAATAAAAGATACGTTAAGGAGACTGGTGGCAGGCAAGAGTGGGATGTTGGCCCTTACAAATTTCAAGCAAAGAAACAGAAGGCTGCTCCCACACATGTCAAGAAGAAAACCCAGCATGGTAGGTTAGTTCCACATAACAATCTGGCAGTCCTTCAAAGAAAGGAAGAAGTAGGATGCTAACTAGCAGAGTAATTTCTTATAGACCATTCACCAAAGACAACTTACATTCATTTTGCCACGGATATTCTGAGATTCTGAGTAGTGTTTTAATCACATCAGATCTCGACATGAAGAAACATCCAGGATATTTGCTATGATGTTAACGTAGCTGACACCTGTTTGTGTGTGTGTGCGTGCAGCATCTTCCCTGTGTGGGCAATGCACATGCTCACACAGTCAGCGGGCATGAGCACTTCATGCTTTTCCCCTGTAACACTGGACGGAGGATGCAGGGGGAGGGGGTGTAGTGTTCTTAGTGTGAGAGTAACATGGTTCACATGTATCAGGTATGAAGATGAGTGATTACAAAAGCCTTTAATAAAAGAAAGTAAGCTGGGAAATGCAAGACTTTGGTTATATACTGCTTGGTTATAATATCAGTAAATGCCGCAGTGCCTCTTTAATAACTTCTTTAAGAAATTGGAGTTCTATACTTATAATTCCTATAACCATACGTAGATCCTGATTTTCCTTCCAATAATGAAGCTATTGGTAGATGAAGATACTGGAAACCTCATGCATTAGTTGTCCTACCCTCAGCTCTGTGGTAGAGGGTGGGGAGTTGGTTATAGGCAACAAATCAGAAGGAATAGATGCAGTTTATTGTAGTCTCTAGATGCCAACTTCTTGTCATACATTACCTCATAAGCCTCTTTGTTCTTACCTCTAATTATAGATAGAAGAAATGGAGGTTTACAGAGATATTAAGTTTCTTGTTCAGTGGTCATCTTGCTTATATTGGAGAATGTTCTCAGATGGTCACTCATTTCCTCTTGAGAAGAATATATTTGGGAAACCCGAGCATAGAGAAGTTATTTTTTATGTTTAATCCAAAGTTTATTCCTTGCAACAACTGGTCCTAATTCTACCCCTGCTACTAAAGGGTTCAAAATAAGCAAAAATAGCTTTCTTATTTGCAGATTATATTCTTGTCTCCTGATTAAAAATTTAACTTCCTCATATGGTCTGATTTAAAACTTTTTCCTCATTGGACTTGCTAATCTTTGAATATATTCCATTTTGTTGATAAACTTAAAAGAACTGAACACAGTAATCTGCCTGTGTATTTCTAAATGCATATTCAAAAGGGACTGTCACCTCCCTCATTCTAGATATTATAGTTCTATTAATGGAATTTAGGATTTCATTGCATTTTTTAGGGTGTCAGGGAGGGGGATAATAGTATTTTATAGTTAGTTTCTATTAAACGTACTAGTGACAAAAATCCATAAATCTTTTCAGATTTGCTTTTGAATTGCTTGTTACCTTCATACTCTGCTTCTGCAATTGGTTTTTTTTTTTTTTAAATGTTTTTTGTGTTTTTTTTTTGGTTTGTTTTGGGTGCAAACACAGATCTTTAATTTGCTGCAGTTAAATAGCATTTTATTGAGTTCAGTCCATTGCTTCAATTGCTAAAGATCTTTTTGAAAACTGATTTTGCCAACCACTGTACTCACTATTTCTTCTGGTTTCACTTCCCCAGCTCATTTGACAGCCTGCCCTCCATATTTTCTAGGCAAATACAACTAAGAAACAGCACAGGTTTGACCGGTGTTGGCACTCCTCTCTGCTTGACATTGGTCATCCTGAGGAGACCACTCCCCAGCACCTGCCCGTGGGGTCATCTATTTTTCTTGCGCTCCTTATAGCATTTGGACCCTTCTTTATGTTTTCCTCTCAGCAATGCCCTAAAGTCTTTCATCACTTCATGCCTGAAGATCTACAAGTTTTTCAAGGTCTCATTCAAAGCCCACCTACTATATGAAGTCTGCCCTGATTCATTGTGATTCTCCAATTTCAGAATTGTCTTTGCATAGTTTAATTCTTAATTCCCAACCCCCAGTGATTTTCTGTGAATGTAAACTGCTGTGAATGTTTATCTCCTGTCTCATGAAGGCAAGAATCACATTATTTATTAGCCTCTAGCATCAAGCTCTGACAGTGCTAGGCAGAGAGCAGTGTTCATTGTTACTTGTTTTTAATTGGGTAGGCCAGCAGTTCTCAATGGCAGATGGTTTTGTCCACCTCCTCCTAAACACCCTTGGGCACATTTGGCAACATCTGGAGACATTTTTAGTTGTCCCAACTGGGAACGGTGCTACTGGCTTCCAGTGAGTAAAAGCCAAGAATTCTTCCAAACATAATAAAATGCTCTAGACAGCCCCCTCCACAGCGAAGAGTTATCCACAATGACAATGGAGCTTATGTTTAGTAACTCTGCAATAGACAATTCAGGTGTGTTTTGATTTTTAAAGGCTGCTCCATCTACCTGATAATAGGTACACTTTGGTGGCAGACAGCACGTTTGCTGAACCTGCCTAGAATGAATGCTGTCTCCACAGTTACCTCTGGAGCTCAGGCCCCAGTAATTAGTCCTGGTTACATTACCGAAAAGAGATGATTGTAGGCAAGTCAACAAATATCTCTACAGGTGGAATGAAACTAATTCCATAAGCTACACCTAAAGATTAGTTTTATTAGTTTCTGGCAATGCTCTAATTTATATGTTAAAGTGACATAATAATAGCTCTCCTCCAGCCATTTCATAGAGTTAATTTTGAGGAAAAAGGAGATAATGTCTGTGAAGAGTTTTGAACTCTGAGTGGGAAAATTACTATTAAAGCATTAATAATGATAATTAGTAGTGGTAATCTCAGGTATGGAGGAACACATTTTATATACTCAAAAGAAAAGAACTAATTTAGGCAAACCTTGTATTTCTGGGACCAGGGTTGATCTCCTAAACTATAAATATGCCTTCTGACTATGACCTCGGGAGACCCTACTGGGTATTCTGTCTCGGACCCATGAAGTGTGGCCAGGTAAAAAAAAAAATAGAAATAAGAAAATGTGCGCCAATCTTGGCAGGCATGAGTGCTTTTATTATTACTTAAAGTTGAAACCTTGCTAAATGTATGTCATCCCTTGAAGTCAGCGCGTTTCCATGTTTTCTCAAATGGTTCAGAAGGATTTTCAACACAGGCGTTAAAGGACTTCTGAGTGATGACACTACGGCTGGTCCCAAGCATAGGTCCCTCTGACATTCAGTCTCTCATCTCCAGACTCCTGCCGCCTCACCTACTATTTGTCTGTGACTTTGTGGCTGTTGTGTGGTTGGCATCCACCCACACACTGGCGTGCCAAAGGAGTGAATGAACAATGGGATACCCTGGCACTGGCGGGTGTTTTAATAACTGTGGAAAATAAGGAATTTACAGATTCATGATTCAAGCTCCCACTTCAAAGGTGCTCAACCGAAGTCCTCCTGAAATTAGAAGCAATACTACTGAACACAATGCAACCTTTTGCATGGCTGCCCAATGTTACTATAAATCTGTAGGTGCAGTGTTTGGGAAAGTTACATTACTGGAAACAGATGCCCTGCTTTCATCTGGAATTTATGTGTAGTGTTCAGTAGGTCGGTCCTGCCTGGGAAATATGAGGTGTATAATGGGAAACAATTTGCTTTTCACTGGCAGCCAAGACTCAAGACAGGCCACGGCTCTTTGACCAGGGGTTTAACCAGAAGCCCTACCTGGCTGGATCTTCTATGTCTGAACAGCCTTCATTCTGAATTGGGAGCATTCTCTCTCTCCTAGGTCTGGTTTGAAGCTCTACCAGGAAGAAGGCAGAATCAGTCCTGCGTCCACTCCTTTCTTGGTAAACCCAACTTTCTCACTATTTCTGAGGGAATACCCTGAACACATACAATGTTTTTAATGGACGCCATCTCTCCTGCAATGGCTTCCTATTCAGGCCTCTCTTCCTCAGCCAGGCCTGGGATCTAGGCTTACTTTTTCCTTCCTGGTGTAATTACTATCACTCATCTACTGCTGAGCATGTCTCACACTGCACAAGCACTCCACCTCAACTTGTGAGGTAGATATTTTTTATCCCTGTTTTATATATAAGGGAGCAGCCTCAAACAGCATAAATAACTTGCCCAAGGTCACACAACCAGAATTAGAAGTAGAAAACCTAATTGTGATATTTCCCATTCTTTCAGATTGGCAGCAACACAACTATTTAACATAGTTTCACCAATAGCATTTATGTCTATGTCTTCTTGGACAAAATGCCTGAATGCAAGGCCTTTTGCTATTGTTAGATTTTTCCACACTGTGGCAAATGTTGAGGGGAAGGTGGAGTCTTTTAACTCTACCAAAAATATCACCCAGATGGGGAGGCCTGTGGTTTGTTAGCCTGATTTCTAGTCCATGAGAGAGTTTTGTAGCTATTTCTACCAGACAAGAGGAATCCTGGACATGTGCTCTTAGGGGTTCTGTTGTGTGCTTTGATGACTCTCATTTCCCCCCTCTAATTTCAAGGCTGATATGGTAAAACCTTCAATCCAGGTTGATGTCAAGTGTTTTCCAGATACTTCCTTTACAAGGTGGCTCTCTGAGACAAATACTAACTATGAAATAATGACTACTAGCAGTAGCCACAAGTCTCTGTGCTATATTTTTATCACCTCATCTCACCAGAAGACATTTGAAAAATGCATTGCAATTTTAATTTTGAGGAAATTAAATAAGAAGAATTGAATAATTTAAATGATTTTCCCAAATACACACCGTTTAGTAAATCCAGACTTTAAATTGATGAGGCCATAGAAGCAATGTTAATAGTTTAGTTATGGCTGATGTGACCTATAATTTATTACCTTTTTACTAGATCCAAAATTATAAACTGGATGGTTGTGCATGGTTGACTGTGGTAGAGATTGATGGTAGTTCAGTTAGAGATCAAAGAAAAATCATTTTTCCAGTTCTCTACCCATTCACATTGTTTTTTTCTTTCTTAAAAAAAGAAAAAAAAAAATCCTTCCTACTGTTCCTTCCTTCTCAGAGTAAGTGCAAGCCAAGAAACCCTTGGAGTGTGACTTCAGGTCCAGGCTGTGCTTCAGTGCCACATGACACTGTATGTCATTAATTGCTGTTTCCAGGACGCCTTGGATGATGGAGCTCTTACTGGAAGTCTGTTATCGGGGAAAAGGAGATTAGCGCATAGACAAAGCAAACAAGTTGGTACAACACTTATTTATTATTAGAAGGGAGGAGGGAAGAGAGAGAGAGAGAGAGAGAGAGAGAGAGAGAGAGAGAGAGAGAGAGAGAGAGAGAGAGAGAGAGAGAGGTGCATCAATGTGATAGACACATCAAATGGTTGCCTCCCACCAGTGTTCCAACCGGGACCATGGACCGAGCCTGCTAGCCAGGTACATGCCCTTGATTGGTATCTATAGGCCAATGCTCTATTCACTTAGTAAATCCAGCTAGTGTGGTACAATACTTCTTAAACTTCATTTATTTTTTTGCTTTTCTTCCTGTGTA
Source organism: Pipistrellus kuhlii (assembly GCF_014108245.1). NCBI lineage: Eukaryota > Metazoa > Chordata > Mammalia > Chiroptera > Vespertilionidae > Pipistrellus > Pipistrellus kuhlii. Next base: position 131,103,329 of record NW_023425529.1, read on the forward strand.
TTGAAAGTATATTAACACTATGTGTTTCTCCTAGAGATTTGGTCTTGTTAACAATACTTCCATTCTTCTTTATTCGAAGTACTTAAAATTTTTCCAATATGATTTATTTTGCTTCCCATGAATTACTTGAGGGTGTGTTTCTGACTTTACAATTGCATGGGTTAACATTTATTTTTGTGTTTAGTGTCTAACTTGATTATAGCATGGTCCGAGAAAATGGCCTTTATATATCCATTCTCTGAAATACTAGTATGCTGAAACTGGTTTTATGACAACTTTTGGTCAATGTTTGTAAATTTCTCATGTGTGTTTCAGAAAAGTATTTATTCTCTAGTGGGGTGGTCCAGAGTTCTATATTATCTATTAATTCAAGCACATTGATTTTGCTGTTGATATATATTTCTTTTAAAATTTTCATCTGCTTGATTTGTCAATAAATGAGACAGCTATGTTGAAAGCTTTTACTGTGATGATAGATATGTTTATTTTTGTAATATGTTAATTTTTATGTTTAAAAATTTTCAAGTTATTTTATTAAGTACATACAAATATAGAATTATTATACCATACTGATTAAAAATTCACTCTGTAATAGAGATTTATTTTATCTTTAATAATGCTTTCTGCTTTAAAGTCCATTTTGTATTATGTTAATTTTAAGGCCGTAGTTGTCATAATTTTGATTAGTATTTGTTGACATAGTTTTTCTTTCTTTCTACCTTTGACATTTTCATATGTGCATATTTTGTAAAGTATCTCTTGTAAAGTATATCTTTAAAAGAAATAAGGAAATAAGGATGTATTTTGACTTGTTTCTATCATCTTTAACTTTCAACTTGTCTTTTTTATACTCTTTTTTATTTGTTAGTGAAAATACCTGAAATTTACTATCTTTTCAGAAAATCTTTTTTATTTTAATAAGATGTAATGTTCCACTCTGTTCACGAAGCCAAAGTGTGTCTGTGGATTTAACAATTAAAAGCATACATAGAAGCTAGGTTTCTAATTCCCAAAACTAATAAACTATGTCAACCATTTGATGCCAATAATTGTCTGAGGGCTGAAAAAAGTCTGAACTTTTGGATAAAGCACAAGTTTTTGTCTTGAGACATGCATGAAAATACTACAAATTTTTCTCACAAATTGAATTAATAATAACTTTCCTCTCTTCTTTTTCCCCCTGTTTGTATTTCCTTTTCACCATGTCCAGATTTTTTTCTGGCTGCCTAGTTTCTGCAGATCCTGGGTCTTTTGCATAAAGCCTGCTGCCCACCTTCCATTCTCTTCCTTAACCATTATTATTTATTTATTTATTTATTTATTTATTTATTTATTTATTTTATCAGCAGCAACACAGTAGCCCACAGCCATTCACACCTGCACACTCTAGCAACTCACACAAAGAGACAATTACACTTTCATATTAGAGATATACAATAAACAAACGAACAACGAAGCTTACAGATTTGGATGGAGGTGAAGGGCGAGAGAAACAGAGATTTTTAAAGTTCATGGAACGTTTCTTAAACACTCAAAGATACCAATCTGGTTTGTTTGTTTTGTCACATGTCCCTGTGCGCTTCCATTCCAGGTTTTTCACTTCCCATTAGTTATCGCTGGTCTAAAGAATTCTAGGTTGCAGCTTATTCAAGAACCCTATGATGTTCAGTGACTTTATAAAACGACGTCACATTTTCCATTACTCAATGAGAAATATTTTCTGAAAGCCACCGAGAGAATTAACAATTGAAGTTGTGGAATAAAAAAATAAAGTTGTGGATGGACAGGAACCATGGCGAAGCAGGGGTCCTCAAACTTTTTAAAGTGGGGGCCAGATCACGGTCCCTCAGAGAGCTGGAGGGCCGGACTATATGAACTACTAATTCCTACTGTAATACCTCGGCTGTGCTCACTGCCCAAAAAACCTGGCGGGCCGGATCAGACTCCTCTGCGGGCTGCATGTGGCCCTCGGGCCGTAGTTTGAAGACGCCTGCTACAGTATTGAGAGGTTAAAAAAGATGAGGGCCAAATTTAAGAATACCATCAAATGTCTCTTTGTAAGTTAATGATTACATGATATGATATTGTCCTTTCTTGGTAAACTTTGGTGTCAATGCTTCACATGATCTGTCCAAACTCTGTACCTGCAGTTGGCTATTTCCACTGTCAGCTGGCATGTGATCAAGCAATGGAAAGTGACATTTTGTAGGCACCTAAGCAGATTACTTAAGGCAGGCAAATTTTCTGGGGGAAAATCCAATAGGGATGACTACTGGCCTTCCTTATGGTGAATAGCATATGGATGTTGGAACTATCTCCAGTTACTCCATTGGTTTTTGTTGATTTTGGAACTCAAAGTCATAGGTTTTTGTTTTGTTTTGTTTTAATAGTTTTAGGAGATAAGGATCAAAATTAAATATCCAGAACAGGTGCGTGTCTGCAAATGTGCGCATGCATTGGCACTTCGCTACTTGAATGTGCAGTGTGTGCCAGCTTGGCAACTGTGGGTGGAATTTGGGCATTAGCTTGAGAATGCAGCCTGTGGTGGTGTTGTGTGTGTGTGTGTGTGTGTGTGTGTTTTCTCATCCAAAAAAACAAAAGTAAAAGCATGCAAGATTTGATCTTTTCCGTGTGAACAGAGTTCCTGCTGTGTCCATTTCCTAATCCAGAATGAGCATTGAGAAGTGAGTTGTCCCACGTGAGATAATTATGATTGCCCTCCTAAAGCATTTCTCTCAAATGCAAATCTTTATGAAATCGGTTACACTCTTTGTAGCCTTCTTTTGTGGAATATACTAGATAGAGTTTAACTTCATCCAAATGAGTGGAGTCATTAGTAGGAAACTGGATTTTTTTTTCCCTTTTTTAGTGTAAGAATACAGGATGCCGGTGGGATATTGAGCTATGTGGATATGTAGGCCTGATTTAAATGCCCTGCAGGGTGTAGTTATTGAGTTTATTTACTTATTTGCTGTCCATACTTATTCTGTTTCTGTATTATGGTAAAACTGACATTCCTCTTTTAAACTCTGCTCTATTAGCTATCCTTGACGTTGATTGTTTGAATCAATAAATTGTTGGTCATTACTGAAGCTGGGCAATGTTTACACAATGCTTATTCCATTCTCTCGGCTGGGGCTATGCTTGGATAGTCTCAAAGTGGATTGGATGGGACACAAGAGCAATTACACTTCAGGTGAGGGCTTGGGACAGATTGCCCTCCCCAACAATCTTCCATACCATATCCCCTTCTAATATACTATGACTTTGCCCCCCTTTGAGAGATGGGGGTCTACATCGGGGCAGGTTTATGATGACTATGGTAGAAGTGATACTATGTGTCTTCTGAGGCTGAATCAAACAAGGCGATGAAGCTCCTGTGTTGTCACTTATTTTTGGAATCCTGAGGCATCATGTGAGAGATCTTATTTCCATGCTACAGGAAAGCCCAGGACACATAGTGAGGTGGTACAGCCATCAGCTCCAGCTGAGATACTAGGGGATAAGCATCAATCCCAAACACATGGGTGAAGACACCTTCAGATGATCCCGGCTATTATCTGCTGAATCTTTCCCCTGAATCCCACTTCTTCCAACTGTTGAGTCTTACCAACTGAAGGCTCAGATATCAAGGAACAAAGACAAAGAGTTCCTTATGTGCCTTTTCTAAATTTGAGAAGTACAAAATCTGGAATGGTTTGCTATGTAGCAATGGTAACTGTACGAAAGCCCCAAGGAGTCTTTTGTAAGTGGAGACCAAGAGCTTTAGTGCCCATACTGTTAAACATTGTATGAGGTAGTGGTTAAGATACTGAATTCTGAAGTTGGACAGGTCTGAATTCAAATCCTGGTTCCATCAGCTGCACCCCAGGCAAGTTCTAGAAATTCTTTAAGTTTTATTACTAATCTATAAAATGGGGACCATGCTAGTATCCCATCACGGGGTTTTATGATAAAGTATTTGATGTAAAGCTTTCAGCACAGAATAAATATTCTGTAACTTTTAGCTTTTTTTTGTGTGTGTGTGAAATAAGTTTGAATTCTCAAAGAATCCTATTAGTGCCTTCCTGATTTTCAGCTGTGTTCTAGATAATTAAATTATTCAGATAAATTATGTTCTACTCTATTACTATTAAGATTTGGCAATGTCATTTTCACTACTCGAAACCTGGAGAGAAAATAGCAATATATATATTGTACACTCAGAAGCAGAGACTGCTGGATTATAAGTGTGAGGAGGCCAGGGACCACATCTCTATCATCACTGTATCTCTAGAGCATGCACAATTGAACACAGAGAAAAATGCTCAATCAACACTATTTGTATGAATCAACCTAAATTCTATTTGTGTAGCTTTTGTACAACATTGAAGATGGATTCACCTCATCATCTGCTTATTTTCAGAATTTGCAAAGATAGAGGAATTTTCTAAAAATAAAAATAAAAATCCAGAAGCCTAAAATGTAATTATCCATTACAACTATTTACAGATTATTTGATTTTATTTAGGCCCACAGAAGCATACAAAATATTAACCTAAAATATTTTCTTCATATTCTTAGAATATTATGATGGATATGAAATAATTTGTTAAGTAATTAGCTCCAGGCATTTTTGCATAAATGTTTATAATGTTGGTTTATATGATTCAGAGGCCAAATTGATAGTGTTGAAGAAATACTCTGATTTAAATTAATTATAATCTTAAACTTGCTTCATAATTGCAATCACTCTAGGCAAGGGGTCAATTTTTTCATTATAACACACAGAATCTTAATTAGAATGCAGATTATGATCTGTGGCAAGGGATTTTGATATAGTCTAGCAACCCAATTTTAATGGAAACACTAGAATCTGATTTTTATTAGATGAAGCTGTTACAAGCTTCTCTCTGGGAGTTGAATAATCTTGAAAGCTTTAGCATTTTATTGATGATCAGCAGTCAGAATACAAAAGAAAAGTTTGCTTCCCAAGATCCAGTTATATTATCCACAGAGTTTAGGTTATGCTACGGTGACAAACAATACCGAATTTCCTTGTCACATCAAATCCACTTGAGGTTCGGGTGACTTGCCATGCGTTTGATCTTGAGGTCCCTGCATCTCACTATTTGTGTCTGCGATCAATGTGGCTGAGGAGTGGATCCTTCTGCTCAGAAGTGATGTATATCACTTTCATTTCACACTTCATTGGGGCCAAATAACTCAAATGGCCATCTTCAATTTCACCAGGAGTCTTTCTGCTATATTTCTAGGGATGGGAAGAGAATGGGAAACATCACTGAGCCCTGGTAATGTTCCAGGAAGTCACATAGTGGTTGAAAGGGTCTGGTTCAACATCTTTTTAGGGGAAATCTTTTCTTCACTTGATGAACTTTGAATTGAGTAAAAGTGAAATCTTGCTTCTCTAATATAATCAGTAAAACCTAAAGTATAATAAAATATGGTACAATTTTCTGCAGAATGGATTTGCTAGGACATGGTTCTGTCTTGGATTCTTTCCAAGGAGTGGGGATACTTAGTGCTGAAGCTGCCAGAGGGACTTGGTTACAGCATGGCTTTGCTGATACTGTAGTTCTGAGGCCTAAATCTAGAAGATGATACCGCAGGGAGGCTCTCATTTAATTATCTCCCCCCTGGTGTGGGCCCTGAGATGAAACACAGTTTGAAAAGCAATCATTGGCAACTACTGTAGAATATTATTACATTTCAGATGGTTACTGTATGGATTTAAATATCTTCTTTTCCTAAAAAAATCAATGTACAACTACTTCTATTCTCTACCAGTCATGTCTTAGTCTCATTAAAAGAATACATGACAAGGCAAAAATATGTTTACAGTTGTTTGTACACAAAATAATACAATAATTAATATATAATATGCAAAAATAACGTTTGTGTTTCACGTACTCACAACTGTAAACCTACTTTTGCCCCACCCTGTATGCTAGCATATACATAGTGAAAGTCTGATAAGACCCAGTTGGCAAGTTGTGATAGTTGTAATCTTTTTTTTTTTTTCCCCCCACCCCTCTAAACTAGTTAGGGCATATTATGCACTTGCCACTTTTTAAAGGCTGGATATGATTTCCTGTCATGATTTTCTACTGCTGCATATGGGTTCGTGGCCTAGGCTAGGAAAGTGCCAGTAATTTGAACCTCTTGGCACTTTCTTCAGTGGCCTTTGGCCAATAAGTGCTAAGCTAGCCTTTGATGAGGAGACTTTAGTACAGTGTGTTGGTGGTGCATTCCTGGACCAACCTTTTAATTATTTCAATCATGGCAAAATCTGGGTTAAGAGGTGACTTTTGTTGTACTTTGCTATATTTCCATAACACAAAACAATCCCTAGTGTAACTAACAAATAACTTTTCCTGGTACATTGTTTTTGTCATATTAAGGCAGGATTTTACTGGTGAGCATACACGGGGGCCTGAGTGGGGTTGACATTGTGCAATGGGCCTTTCCAGGCATTTAGGAAGCAATCTAAATCAGGGGATGCACTGGATTTTGGTGTTTGTCCACATTTTTCATTCTTTTATCATTACCACATGCAATTTTTATTCCTAAAAGCACTTTGATAGTTTGTCATCTTTTCAATTAAAATCAGGGCAGTGCATTAAAGGATGCTGTCTTGTAATAGCAATAAAAGAAATTTCCATTTATCAGGTGATCATACAGAGTACTGGTGTCAATATTTGAAAAAGGAGCATTAGTACTCTGGCCTGAGGGCATGAGAACATTGTTTACCAGAGATGGCTCTTTCTAGGAAAAGAAAATGAGAAGAAGGCATATTTTAGGAAAGGAGCTGATCTTTGCAACTGATGAGGAAGATTTAATTAGATTTTTTCTTATATCATTTTCTCTCTTGATTTCCCCTCAATATATTGTCAGATACAATGTCATGTATATTGTTACACTTATTCCTTCATTCATTTAACAATCATTATTGATTAACTACTATGTGACAGGAAAGGCTAAGTATTAGGGATAAAGAGATATGTCTTAAGCCATTTTCTGTCAACAGGGGGAGATAAATAGATAAATAATTAGAGAAAATAAACAAGGTGTTATGGGGCCACAAAGAAGGGTATATAAAAGTATCTAAGAGGAAGGAGAGACAGGAGAAAGATTATCACAGGAGAAAGATTATCTTCTGAGTCTCCAATAGTAAAGGTAAGTAAATCAAAGGGGAGAGACTGTTCCAGCAGAGGGAAGAGCCCAGAGAACATTAATTAGTGGATGGGTCAGGGAGTGGCAGGTGACCTATGATGATGGAGCTTAGGTGAGGGAAGGATTGTGGCAGATGAGGCTGATCAAAATCTGGAAGCCAGTGTCATAACTCAGGACTTCAGAGCCATATCAAGGAGATTGGACTTCATCCCATAGGTGGTGGGGAGCCACTGAAAGACTGAAAACAGGGAGGGCTATGATCTGATTTTCATGTGAGAAAGATGACTCTAAAGGTAAAGCAGAGTTTTGATTGGATGCTGTCTTCATCCAGGTGCAGGAGATGACTGGAGTGGCAGGGGCATGGCAAGAAGAGAAAAGGTAAGGGATATTTGCACTGTAACATTAAGAGAACTTATGTGATTGGATGCAGAGAATTAAGAATCAGTGATAATTTTCATATTTCTGGATTGTGTTACTGAAATATAAGGGGAAAAGCACACTTGAAAGGAATGTGTTTGCGATGCTTAAAAAACGGAAAAGGATAAATTTGTTAGTCTGTTGGTCAGCATTTATTGAAAGCTTAGTATGTGCTAAATATTATACATTGTATATTGTAACTATTTAATCCTCACAACCACCATGATGGCTCTGCTAGTTAACTTCATCCAATTTAATAAATTCATCAATTGTAAAAATACATCCTCATATCGAAGATGTTAAAATTGTCCTTCTTAGAACTGGTAAAATATGGTATAATTACCATTTTACAGATAAAGAAACTGAGGGAGAGAAATTAGGTAATTTATGCAAAGTCACATTATTAGTGAAAAGAGGAGCTGAGTTCAACTAAGCAGTTTGGCTCCAGAAATTGTTCACTTAATCACTGTGCTATGTTACGTCTTGGTACACATGAATCTCAGGAGAGTCTTCTGGAGGGAGATCGAGATCTGAGAATCATCAGTATAAAACTATTATATGACAAATGTGAAGAGGATGTGTATGGTACATAATTCATACATTTGTGATAAAGTAATTTAAGTTAGAATGGAAATACAACATTGATGATTACCACTAATGCTTATTTTGATACATTAACATGTCTCAAAACACCCAAGTCCACCTATTTTAGGCAAATGTTCTACAAGAGAAATGAAAGATGCACTGTTGAGAGATTGGTAGGTAGAACAGAATTGCCCAGACTTCCCTGAGTGTACTGCATTTCCTCCTACATCTTGTGAAATAACGGCTGAGAGTTTGAGCAGGATGGAAAAGAAATCACCTTGAGAACATTCCCATACAAGTGTGCAAAGTCAAAATCAAGTCTGTGGTTTGCATGTTAAGTTCATGACATCTGTGCTCCTGGGAATAAATTCCTTACCTGAGGGCAGTGTGTGTTTGGCCAATTGCCTTTATGTATTAGTTAGAGGGCAATGCCACTCAGCGCAGTGAGTCACAGTCACAATATTTTGGATGCAGTCCTTCTAACCCAATAGTAACAAATTTGCCACTTTAGGCACAGTATTTTTTCTTCCTTTTATCTCACATTCTTCTTTCCTCCCATTTCTCCATGGGAGAAGCAGAGGGTGAATGTACAGGTTGTTAAAGGCAGAGACCCAATTACAGAGTTGCAAGGGAAATCCAAAGAAACATTTGTAGTCCAGTCCTCAATTTTGTTTAAGCTTTAATCAGGCCAAGGGGATACATGGAGAACAGCTCCGAGGAGGAGGGTTGATTGAAGCCAGCGTCTCAGTAGCGTCTCAGCAGGATCAGGTGCCGAAGGTAGGTATTAATTGTCTCTGAAAAGAAAACAGGAGAAGAGTTCGGGGAAGAGGGCCGTTCCAGTAGCCAGCCTTCCAGATGGGGTCAGTATGGACTGCTTATGAGCAGCTGTGCCTTACTTAGCCCACACAATTGCACATGTTTGTAAGTGCCTTTCATCTAATTTGTTGAGAGTGTAATGACAATAAACAGAGCCAATGAAGAAGCCACTTCAGCAAGAAATGGGTTTTCGAAAGAAGAAAGCCATGTTTTGAAGAATAATTCTAAACTTTTAATTTGCTGCATTTTGGCCCCTGAAGAAATCAATAATTTCTTTAATTTGCTATGTTTATTTAATCTCACTCTAGTTAAATCATTCTCACCAGATGTTTGTTTTTTTTTTTAAACTCTAAAATATTGCTTCTTTGTTTTTAGAAGGGTACTTGGATAGGAAGCATTCTATTTATATCTCTTTAGCTATCATTGGCATAAAACAACTGTCTCTATATTTTAACTTTTTATTTGTTTTCTAGCATGACTTCTTCTATCAGTCCAATAACCCACATTAAGTAATAGAATTATCTATGTGATAAACTGCTTTATGTAAATCTTTTGAAAAGGAGGTGGCTTATAAACATTTTTTCCCCCCAACTAAATACATTCCAACTAAAATACAAAATAGTGCAAACACCAAAGTCTTTTTTGAGAGGATGGAAACAATTCCTTCTTCTTCTTCTCCTTCTTCTTCTCCTTCTCCTTCTTCTTCTTTCATTAGAGAATAATTTGGTGGAGATAAGACCTGACATATGGAGAGAAAATATAGTAATTTATGAGAGGTAGAAGTGGGTGATAGACTCTTGGTGAGTGCCTTGGAAGGTGGAACCCAGGCAGGAGTTGGGGTGGAAACTTCTCAGAAAATAGATATGTAAAAAATTACATTCTGCAGCTGCTAACTAGTACTGTGAAATGGTGTCTTCCATAAGATGAGGACATTTACCTTTATCTCCTTCAATCACAAATTCAGGGGAAGCTCCCTGACATCATCAGGGACCAGGCTATCTACTCTCATTCTCAAACTTACAAAATAGCTGTTGGAGCTCCAGCAATCACATCCATGACTTGGGTTGACAAAAAAAGAAAGAGAAAGAAAATGAGCAGAGGGGACCTGGGGACCTGCTACCTGAGACAGTCTTTTTTAAAGAGTTTTCCCTGAAGCTATACTTGATAACATGCCTATCTGCAAAGGGCCTAAGAAAGGTAGTTTTCTAAACTGGGCACCCATCTCCCTCCCATAATATTTCTGCTAATAAGGAAATAGGGGAGGATGGTCATTGGGTAGAATCTAGTTGTCTTTATTTTTTTCTTTTTAATATATATTTTTATTGATTTCAGATAGGAAGAAAGAGGGAGAGAGAGTAGAAACATCAATGATGAGAGAGAATCATTGATCAGCTGCCTCCTGTATGCCACACAGTGGGGATGGAGCCTGCAACCTGGGCATGTGCCCTGTCTGGGAATCGAACCATGACCTCCTGGTTCATAGGTCAACATTCAACCACTGAGCTGTGCCGGCCAGGCAATCTAGTTGTCTTTGAAGAGTGAATTGGAAGGAAAAGCAATAGATTAACAGCATTGAAGGCAAAACATGCTGGTTTATTATTTTAGGGTAAGTTTTTTTTCAGAGTACAAATGTTGCCTTTTTATTTAATACAGTTTAGCCCTGGACATTAAACAATCAATATTATAACACTAGTGGTCCAGGACATGAAATTCGTGCACATGAAATTTGTGTGTCCCTCAGCCAGCCTGCACCCTCTCCAATCTGGGACTCCTCAGGGGATGTCCAGACTGCCAGTTTACACCAGATCCCACCCACAAGGATCAGGGGTAAACTGGCTGTTGGACATCCTTCTCACAATCTGGGACCACTGGCTCCTAACTACTCACCTGCCTGCCTGCCTGATCATCCCTAACCACTCTGCCTGCTAGCCTGCTCACCCCTAACTGCACCCCACTACTGGCCTGCTTGTCCCCAAGTGCCCTCTCCTTCTGGCCTGATCACCCTTAACCACCTCAGCCTCGGCTCTACCACCATGGCTTTGTCCAGAGGGATGTCTGGAAGGTCTCCCAGTCTAATTAGCATATTACCCTTTTATTAATACAGTTTGCACTATGTCCAGGTATGGCTGAGTAACCAGGGCAAACAATTATTGGAAATTCGGAGATTTTGGAAGAATTGAATATTAATACTACTGATCACATACTTCTATAGGGCTGTCCTTTCTTTAAGAAGGTTACTATAGGCCTGGCCAGTGTGGCTCAGTGGTTGAGTATTAACCTATGAACCAGGAAGTCACAATTTGATTCCCAGTCAGGGCACATGCCCTGTTTGGGGCTCAATCCTTAGTGGGAGTTGTGCAGGAAGCAGCCAATCAATGATGTTTCTCTCTCATGATATTTCTATTTTTCTCCTTTTCCTTTCCTCTCTGAAATCAGAAAAAAAAGATTGCAGTAATTTTAATAATAATAATAATAATTATTATTATTATTATTTTGAATGGTATTTGAGACTGAGGAGGTGAATGTGGAACTGGCTCATTTTGTTTAAACTTATTTTTCAAAGAACTCATAAGCAGCTGAATTTGTCGCCCTGGATGCCATATGATAGAAACAAAATGGCCCCAGGGGTTTCAAAAGGGAACTCTTAGATCACTAGAACTTTTCTAACTGATGTCAATGATGTAATAAACAACTTTGTGTAGTTGGTTGTGGTATTTATACTCTAAAGAAATACAAACCTCTGATATTTATCTTGCAACCCCCTGTCCACCAGTAACCACCACAAAACTCCATGTGACCTTCACCCCCACTCAGCGTACATGAATGGAATTTAAGTAGGGCATTCACGCCTAAAAAAAAATCCTAAAGCAACAAAAATTTTTCTTAACTTTGATGAAATCCTATCATTACATCAAATGAAGGTAAGTAGAAGTTGCCGGTAATGTAGTTCTACCCCATTTGAAATGTTTATTTGCCTTCTAACTGGAGTAACCTTCTGGGAATAAAGAGTGGGTTTCATGATGGCAATTGCTTTACGTGGTGATAGTAAGCTAGAATATACCCCCCGGGGCTGGATTGTGGGTCCCACTGGCTCCAGAAAGCCTCTGTGCTTGGATTCCCTCCACTGGGCATGAAGCAAGGCACAAAATTGACCGTTCTTTTCTTTTTCTAGAGAGCTTTGTACATAGCTACACCCCCTGTGTAAAAAATAGAAATGCTTTTGTTTTAAAATCTGAACCAAATGAACCAACTTAAAAAATGTGGAAGAAATAAATTCAAGTGTGTGAAAGCATGAGGAGGCAAAAGGAAATAATTCTATTATATTTATTTTTCAATAAGGGCTTACATCTGTTTCTAATTTACACAGATTATTGACACATCTGGTTGTTTGGCTTTAGGAATTGTAAGTTGCTGTAGTGGCATTTATTTTTTGAATCAACTCTTTAGACCACCCTGGAACTCATGCAAACTAGTTGGGAGAGAAGGTTGTAATATCTTAAATAAAGTTACCTTCTGGCATTTCAAAACCAGTGCAAATGGGTCCTGTCATCTTGTGTTTTGTAAATTGTGGTTTTGCATTTTTGACACCTGCAGAAAAAATAAGACCAAAGCCAAAGGCGTGATAGCTTGACAATGACAAATTGTAATAGCCAGATAAAGCCATCAAGGGGACACTGGAGATGAGTGTAAGGTTAGCCATTCACAGGAACCACGGGGGATCCTAATTTTAGTAGAAAACAAATAGTAAAGGAGTGACTGATGAAAATGCTGTTTTAACATGGCCTGATGGGAATACACATTCTAACAAGGGAAATGGGATTGTAAAGAAGTAACTTTGATTAATACTTGACCTCTTGGATGGATTCCTTTTGTAATCAGGAGTTAACTTTTCTCCCTATGTGGTCTAATTGTAGTAATTTATTCCAAGAGTATGAATAATGGGAACCCTGGAGTAGACCTTTAAGATTTTAAAAAACAAAAGCATGATAAAACATTTATTTCATGGCAAATACTTCTTAAATGGGGCAGCATGATTTTATTAAAATAAAACAGAAGCCCATACATCAAAAATCCTAATACAAACTGGTAAAAACAAGGCAAAACCTTCCAATAGACAGTTCTTCAGTCTAAAGGTACAACGTAAAGAATTAAGCACACAATATGATTTGATTAGTTTTGTGAAGAAGGCTCTGGAGTTCTCAGAGTAGTGTTGGTCCTTTGTTTTCCTGTCACAGCAAACCTTAAAATTCTCTCCTTTTGGAGATACAGTTTTACTAGATGGAGTGAGACTGCACAGCAGATTGACATTTAAAAATGACATATGGCTTTAGCAGTCTTTACAGGCAATTTTGCATTCCATTTTGAAAGAAAATGATCATAATTATAGAACATCTGATATATCTTAGAAACAAACTTATCTGTTGTGCTGACATTCCCTTGTCTTTAGATATCATTTTATTGAATATTCACAAAGCAAAACACCAAATGTATATCAATGCCAGAGATAAATGATACAATGTCTCAAGTAGGAACCTACAGTTAATTTATAATGTAACATAAAAGTGTAATTCCTACAACTTTTTGGTAGAGATGGCAGAGAAGGAATCAAAATTAGGAGGTCGAATTCCAAAGATCCCACCTTGCATAAAATAACTATGTAATTAGCTATGTCTTATCTCCATTTCAGTACAGTCTTCTACTTTAAGGTGTCTCTTTAGGGGTTTCCAGTGCCTTTAATGACAAACCTTTGGAAATGGTCATGGACAGTGACAGCTAAATAGTGAACTGGTAGGACCACCTCCTTAGACCCGTGGTTGGCAAACTGTGGCTCGCAAGCCACATGCGGCTCTTTGGCCCCTTGAGTGTGGCTCTTCCACAAAATTCCACGGCCTGGGTGAGACTATTTTGAAGAAGTGGCATTAGAAGAAGTTTAAGTTTAAAAAATTTGGCTCTCAAAAAAAATTTCAATTGTTTTACTGTTGATATTTGTCTCTGTTGACTAATGAGTTTGCCGACCACTGCCTTAGAGACTTTGTCAGGAGGTCTGGGTGGATCATTTGCCAGGCCCAGAAGACAAACATTGCCTTTAGTACATTTATCTTTCAATAAACCTTTCCTTGGCCTGTTCAAGGCCTCTATTGAAGCTACAAATCAAAGGATAGGAAGGAGCAGGACTGGGAGAAAATCAAATGTGAAAATTCCGAGAGAGGAGCCAAGCAAGAAGAGAAAGTGGGGAAACAGATTACAGAACCAGGCTTGATCCTCATTCTTCGATGTTCAATTTCTCGGGCGTGCTGCACATTCAGACCTCACTACTGTCTCACTTTTGTCTGGAATTAGGGAGCTGAAGAAATATGTCTTGTGGTAATTGCCATTGTGTACTTAAAACCAGGCAATTCCAAAATGCTGCAGGTGAAAGACAGAGTTAGAAGTCTCTGATCAAGCTTCCTTATGTAGGTAAGGAATAAAGGCCCAGAAAGGTGAAGGGATGAGTGGACACCTCTAAGCGTGAACCTGAGCAAACAAATGTCTTTATTTTCACTTACTAATGCTTATTATTTTATTGTCGATCTCCTCTCACTAGAATGTAAGCTAAACGAGGGAAGAATATTTGTTTTTTGTAATTGAGATGTAATTGACAAAAATGCCTTTGATTGATTTTCTGATCTTAAGTAGGAGGAAATAATTATCGAAAATATTCAGACCATTTAATATGCTGTTTCTTAGTATTTACTGAACATATACGGTGTGTTCCATATTGAACCTGGTGCAGTGGGAAGAGAAAAGCACGGACTCTACACAGGTAAATTTGATGCCTATAGAGCAGGCATTCAGTGGCGTGATAAGCAATTGAAAACACAGGTGACCACGCTCTGAAGGTGAGAGTTTAAGACTTAAAGGAAGGAAAGGAGCTTTCCTCTCCAGCCTTCTAGATCCAACAGGTTAGATGCAATTCATACAGGGATCATGTCAAGCCATTTTCCATGATGCAAGGTTGACCTATCCCATGCCCTTGGAAAGGGAGGGCTTAGAATTGTTTTGGTTTGTGGAGGTGGCAGAATTTCCTCCCTTCAGCCATTCTGGACTATTGCTCAGCAGGGTTGGGAATCTTGAGGGATTTGTTAATCGTTACTTGAATCATCAGAGGGACTCTTCCTATTGTTCTCTTGCTTCTTTTCTGTTTTTTTGCTGGTTGGAGCACATTCAGCCTTGCTCTCTCATCAACCAGAAATTCTTATTCTTTTGACTCATTCATTTCCCCTATCAGGAAATATCAAAATGAACCACTATATTATCAGGGATAATCCTTACAGATTGAGTGTTTCCTTTTCATACAATCCTTAAATTACTATGAACTATGTTTTAGATTTACAATACTTGCTTTAAATTTATTTCCAATAGATGATATTTTATCTGTTAATTAGTAAGACCTTTTATGCCATATCATAATTTGAACATTTTAAGCATTATTATTCTTTTACTTTTCTGGATGAGGACTCAGTATTTTATAGTTATCTAGAAATCTAGAATTCCTTACCTTTCTTTATAAACTTATTTTGTTACCTAAACTATTATAAAATAAAACATTTCTTATCACTTCTCTTTTTTAGTTGAAAATTGTGTTTGAGGCTTTATATTTTATTTGGTAACATTATTATAGAAAATCTCTAATGTCCAAATTTTGAGCTTCAGTTTGCCTGATGAGAGAATATACATTCTATATTCAAACCATCCTTTGAAATTTGGCTCAAATCTTGTGTTCCATATTCAGTGAAAGACAGTCCTTCCGAATGTCTTAGGGAATCAAGGGAACAGGGCACCTCCTTTCTCTGGGCCTCGTCTGGCGGGGTGCCTGCTTCTGCTGAGCTCAATTCATGGCTCACCCACCTCCCTTTTATACACGCTGTCCCCCACACAGCATGCTGCCCAGGTCCTTCTTCTCCATAGTCTAAGGATGTATAGCACACGTTCACTAGTTGTTTCATTAAAAAAAAAGTTTGAGTTATAGGTCATAAAAATTAAGTACATATTATTGAAGGTCCTTGAGAACTTCACACTCTACTTATTTTAAGCAGGCTGCCAGGTTTGTAATCTTCCTCTTTATTCTCCTTCTTCTCCTTGGTCTCAACCCCAGCCTTTCAAGTCTTGTTATTTCTTACACTGAGAGTTTAATTATCATGTTAAGGACCAGGCATGTCTTCAGAATCTCAATTTACACCTTACTTTTCATCTAGGAATATTCCCAACCAAGACTATATATATTTTTTTTCCTGTGATGAAACCTGGCACGTGTTGTCAAACTCCATGGCAGCACATCCATCATCCCTCCTTTCAAAAAGATAAATTTAAACCAGAGGAAGCCATTTTCTCTATGGACTAAACCTTTAGGTATTCTCCTTATTTTAAATGTCTGATCTTATTTCATTAAAATATTTTAACATTATACTTTATCTTACATTTAAAAAATCCTATAAAATTTTTGAGAGCTATATAAAGTGTCAAACTTAATACAAGTGAATACAAGTGAGAGTGAAAATACCAGGTCAGCTTTGACAAAAATTGTTTAGCATGCGTTATTTCAAACAATTTTACCTTACCATTGCATTTCACTTAGTTTCTTTTCCCCTCTAGTGATTCAAAATTATACATTCCATTTTTATTTTTTTATGGTTAAGGTCTATTTGATATAGATATATAGTTCTCTACCAAAATCAAGAGTAAAAAAGTATGGCCCCGGGCAGCATGGCTCAGTGGTTGAGCATTGATCTATGAAGCAGGAGGTCACAGTTCAATTCTGGTCAGAGTTCATGCCTGGGTTGTGGGCTCAATCCCCAGTGTGAGGTGTGCAGGAGGCAGCTAATCAATGAGTTTCTGTCTCTCTCCCTCTCTCCTTCCCTCTCCCTTTTTCTCTGAAATCAATAATAATATATTTCTTAAGAAAGAATGTAAAAGTATGGATACTCCCTGGGAATTTCATGAGGAATTTAACATACCTTCCCAATACCCAGAAATTGTTGAAATAATCTGAACTTTTTGTTTTAGAGCATTATTATTTTATAATATACACTTTCAAGAACTCTCCTTGAGAGAATCCAAGATGGCTGCACAGGTAAACACCTAGCCACAGCAGCACACAACAATTTCAATAAAATACAACTAAAATATAAAATGGACATTACCCAGAACTACAGAAAAGTCGACTGACTGGAAATTCTACAACGAGAAGCAAGGAGAAAACCAGAAGAAAGAGAGGAGGAGCTGTAAAAGCCTAAAGTACGGAGACACATGGCGAGCGTGGAGAGGATGGAGCTGGAGAGAAGGGGCGGCTGATTGCCTGGCTGGCGTTCCCTAGCAGGAAGGAGATAAAAGCTCCGACTGTGCTGGGCCCCAGTTCCAACTGCTCTGAACCCCAGTTCTAGGCCAGACCCCAGGGTCCCAGGCTCATCCATAGGGAGCTGGGCTGTAAGGCAGAACCCTGGGGGAGCGGTGAAAGGAGGTCCCGGAGGCGAGCACATTGCGTGCAGAGAAGGGACGATTGGCTGTGCCGTGGAATTGCCCTGGCAGGAAGGAGACTGGGGCTCCAGACTGCTCTGAACGCCACCTCCAATCCCACTTCCAACTGAACTGAACCCCAGTTCCGGGCACATTGGGGGAGAGCCTAGATTGTTTGGTAGCAGGCGAAAATCGAGGGGACCTTTCTCTCAGAGGTGCTTGCAGCGAGTACTAAAGGACCCTGAGACTCAGGAGCCGCATAGGGTGGGGCTGACAGAAGCAAAGGCTGTAGGCTCCACCCTGAAACCCTGCCCCATCAGGGAAGCTGCGAAAATGCGACAACGAAATAGATCACAAACGAAAGAAATGGAGGACAAAAAGCGACTGGATATAGAGTTCAAATCTATGCTTATAAGGTTTTTCAAGAATTTCCTAGAAAAGGTCGATAAGACCTATGAGGATATAAAAAGGGATCTACTAGAATTAATAAGGAATCAACAAGAAATGATAAGGGATCAACAAGAAATAAAGAATACATTGTCTGAAATAAAAAATATTATACAGAGTCCTAAAAACAGAATGGAAGATTGCAAGAATCAAGTCAAAGATTTGGAACATAAAGAGCCAGAAGACACTCAAACACAGAAGCTAGAAGGCAAGAGAATCCAGAAAATTGAAGATAATGTAAGAAACCTCTGGGACAACTTCAAGCGAACCAACATCAGAATTATGGGGGTCCCAGAAGATGAGAGAGAGCAAGATATCAAAAACATACTGAAAGAAATAGTGACAGAAAACTTCTCCCACCTGGTGAAAGAATTAGACTTACAAGTCCAGGAAGCGCACAGAACTCCAAACAAAAGGAATCCAAAAAGACAACACCAAGACACATCATAATTAAAATCCCAAGAGCAAAAGACAAAGAGAGAATATTAAAAGCAGCAAGAGCAAAAAAGGTAGTTACCTATAAAGGAGCACCTATATGATTGTCAGCTGATTTCTCAACAGAAATCATGCAAGCCAGACGGGAATGGCAAGCAATGGAGGACGGGAGAGGGAGAAGGATAGAGAATTAAAAACATCGATGAGAGAGAATCATAGATAAGCTGCCTCCTACACACCTCCTACTGTGATGTCCAACCCAGGTACATGCCCTTGACCGGAATCGAACCTGGGACCTTTCAGTCCGCAGGCTGATGCTCTATCCATTGAGCCAAACCGGTTTTGGCAGCACACATGCTTTTTGAGCAGCACTTCAAAACATATGAAAAAGTGGAAAATTTGGTCTCTGAATGGTTTGCCTCAAAACAAGAAAAGTTCTATTGGGACTGTATCCACAAATTACCCAAAAGATAGGGGAAATGTGTAGCTAGTGGTGGACATTACTTTGAATAAAGCACTTTTGATGTTTCTCTTGAAATTATCATGTTTTCTTTGGATTACAAAATTCGTATTATTAACCAGTTATAGTTAATTCGATTTTTAACCGTTTAACAGTTAACCCACATTATTAGCTGGTTAACAGTTAATTTGTATTATTAACTGGTGAATAGTTAATCCAAACTATTAATAGGTTAATAATTAATCTGCATTTTAGCCGATTAGTACTATTAATGTGTTAATAATTAACCCACATTATTAACCAGTTAATAGTTAATTTGCATTATTAACCGGTTAACAGTTAATCTACTTATTAACCATAATAATGCGGATTTTGTAACCAAAGAAAACATGATAATTTCAAGAGTAACATCAGAAGTACTTGGTTCAAAGTAATGCCCATCCCTAGCTACACATTTCCCCCATCTTTCAGGTAGTTTGTAGATACTGTACCAATAGAACTTTGCTTGTTTTGAGGCAGACCATTTAGAGACCCAATTTTCCACTTCTTCATATCTTTTGAAGTGCATCTCAGAAAGTACATGTGCCATAGATAGGAATATAACAAAATAGCATACATATCAACATATGTGTAACTCCATCTATTGAAAAATATCTGCATTATTAACCGGTATACCTCGGAAGCAGGTCCTGAATTTGTTCCATGAACTTTTGTGAACTGTCCTTGTGTACAGCCTGTTCTGATCTGAAGGGTCTAAGTCAGGATCTGGGTGGATTGCAGATCTGGTGGGCTTCTCCTCTACTGGTTGTTTGAGGTGCTAACACTCCTCTCACCTGTGCTGTTTTTTGATGAAACTCTGGTTCTAAAGTATTATTTCAGGAGAAATAGAAAGCAACATTCATGTGTTCAGGACATCTAATAGTTCTGGGTTTTTACCTTGAACAGGTATTTGTACTCACCTTTCTGTTTTTCTCTTCACCACCTCCCATATTGGCTTGATTTTGTTCTTCATGTAGTTTAAAGAATACACATAGGCACACACATTTTCAAACTCAACCAGAGGGGAAAGCACATTGTGGGGTAAATCAAATATTATAAAGACTAGTTTCCAGGAATCTGTATCAGGGCAGAGAAAACACCACTTAGCAGGTATAACCTTTCTTATCTCCTATGCTAAGTTGGTCATGGTCTGTGTCCTGCAGGAGCACACAGCGTTGTGGGGAGATCTGATAGTACAGAGAAAGCATTGTGTGATGGAAAGAACAGATATGGAAAATCTGAGTTCAAATCCCCACTTCATCACTAGTAGTTGTAGGAATTTGAATAAGTGTCTTAACTTCTCAGAGCCATAGTTCTGATTTCTTCTGACAAAAACAGATATTTTCATTAAAAGCCACAGAGTTTGGCAGAAAGAAAACCAGAAAAGGATAAACAATGAAGTCTCTCTGTTTTTAAGACTATCCCCCACGAGGGAGGCAAGGCAAGCACACCAAGTAATGTGAGAACATCGGTGTCCTCTGTGACGAATTCCCTCCTTGGTGCTCCTATGGGATCAGAGAAAGACACAAGATAGTGGGAGAGAAAAGAGATGTTATGTAACATCAAATTAGCTGAAAAAAATACACTGTTTAGTAATTGTGATCTATGATCTCAGTTTTAATATGGCAGGTGGGTCACAAAATTGGCAAAAGAAAGGAAAATTCTGGGACAGGTGGAGTGGCCATGTGGGCAGCTGGCCAGTGTCTAGTAGCCACACTCATCCCCAGAGAGAACATTCTATTATCAGATAGGATATGTTCCCAACTTGTATAGTGTCTTCCATATGTCTCAAAATACTGACTGCCTTAGGAGATGATGTAAAAGAGCAAATAAAAAGTGAGGAAGAGAGATTACCCAGGACAAACAAGAAGAATGGAGGCCAGCTGTTCTCCATTCTTCCCGGGGACAAAGAGTTCTGTCCTCTGATCTGTCCCAGCACGTTATCTTATTGCACTTAGCACTTTCTACCTTGGATTGTGATTATTTATGTAGGAGGCTTTATCTTCCCTACTGAACTGCTGGTGTGTGGAGCCTAGCGCTTGCCTCCTTCCCATTCAGATCCCCTCAGCGTGGGCCTTGCACTTAATAGGAACCCCGTGACTGTGTATTAAAGACACAGAGAGGCTGTTCATAGCCGTGGTTGGTATTTAAGTCACACTGAGGGAAGGAAATGTTTCTTGAGGGCTGTTGGATCGGGGGATAATTTAGTGAGGGAATGTTATCTCCTCCAAAGGTCTTTATAAAAAGTAACATATTCTCATCTATTTGAAATGATTTAAATATGGTATTGAGTGTGCCAGAGGCCGAGAGTGGCTGAGTTGTCCAGATTCCTTCCAGAACTGTGATGGAAAAGACCAGCTTCAACTTCTCACTCTTTCATTCTCTCTCTTCTCCCACCTCTTAGTGAAACATACTTTAACCCACCTGAGAGCCATAAATTAATGGTAGCAGTTATGCATCAGGAGCCTTCATGAAAAACTCCTTTTACCTAAAAGAGATATCTGAATCTGAGATTATTCACCCGAACGAGGTCCAGTCCTCTTTTGAGGCTATCAGGTCTGTTTTTCTGCTGCTCTGATGACTATGCACTTAGGAGGAAATCGAATGGTGGGGCTGCCCCCTCATCTGGCCTGGAAAACATTGAGGCGGTTAATGACGTGAATGTCTTCAGTTACATGGTTTTCTGGAAATATTACAAATAGGGACCCTAACCTAAGCATGAAGATTTCCTTAAGGCATCTAAGATTTCTCTGATTGTCCTTGGAGGTAGCCCCACATGTCAGCAATCATAAATGGAGGCCAGAAAAGCTTTTCCCACTTCTTGCTCCGAGCCTTTCACACATAGAGAAAATATAGGGATTTCTGACAAGAAAACTTCATTTTTCCATTTGACAGTGAAATCACATTTCTCTATTTGAAAGAAACTCTGCCTACAAAGTCTAATTTTTAGAACACTCTGGAATGAGATGCCCAAGGTCCATTGAAGGTGCATCTTTCTATTTTTGATTTCTCATTTCACTTGGGCTTCAGAGATTCCACATTTGCTTATATTTCCTAGAATTTCCTTTTGAAAAAAAAAATGATAGTAAAGGCTGGAGAACTGGTGGTGGTTTGATGAGACTGGGTTCTTTGGGAAAGAAAAGAGAAGAAAAGTGGTTCAACATTGGACTGAATGTGAGCCTTCACTCTGGGTTGTTGGAAGCTGGAGATGGCATCTACATATCACTGCTTACCTTTCCACTCCAGGTCTCCACCGGGGAAAAGGCATTGCTGCCTTTGGAGGTAGGCCTCCAGATTTCAATAAACTGCTCAGAGACTGTCATATTGGGTCATGGAAGGACAGATTACTCAACTACACATATTGTGGGAATTTTAATTGTATAAAATGCTGCTCTGCAGTTTGGAGTCACTAATCCCATGTGACTACTGAGCACTTACATGGGGTTAGTCTGCCTTAGCTGGTATGGCTCAGTGATACGGTGGCAGACTATGGAGTGAAGGGTCCTGGGTTTGATTCTGATGGGCACATGCCCCGATTGTGGGCTCAATCCCCAGTGGGGGGCGTGCAGGAGGCAGCCAACCAATGATTCTCTCTCATTGATGCTTCTATCTCTCTCTCTCTTTCTCTCCCTTCTTCTCTGAAATCAATAAAAATATGTTTAAAAAAATGGGTCTAGTCTGAACTGCGATGCTCTGTGAGTGTAAAATACACATCACAATTTCAAACACGCAGTACAAATAAATAATATAAAATAGCTATGTCTCATCAATATATGTCAGAATTATACTTTTGGATATATTGGGTTACATAAAATATACTATTAAAATTTTACTGTTTTTAAAATATGGCTACTGGAACATTTGAAAATGCACTTGTAGCTCAAATTTTATTTCAATTGGATGGCATTGCTTTAGACATAGCACTGAAAGGAATGGGAATATTTCTCCTCACTAGATTGTCTCATTCGCTCTATTTCTTGTAAGTACTGAAATGGTCACCTTTGGAAAAGATTCTTTGAGAGGTGCACATGCCCTTCTCCGTGTGCTTCTTGTTAGATTGTAAATATTTTGAGTGGCTTCTTGTTAGAGTGTCAACAAAATCATAATGAGTGATGACTTGTGTTAGGTATGGGTTCTAGTATTGCAACATTAATAAGAACTGGCCGCTGCCCTAGGGACCAGCTGTCTAGAGATAAGGCAGTTAAGTACACAGCTGCTAGAATCAAACTGGAGAGGTGTATGGAGGAATCTGGCACAGGATTTCCATCATGAGAATAGGGATTCAGGACGGGGTGTCCCTCTGGATTACCTATTTCTATAAGCTCCCCAGCTCTACTCAATTTTATATATAATATATTCTATTTATATATGAGTTGTTTTTATCACACAGGTAAGAGAAAGTCATTGTAAAAAACGAAAGAAAAAAGAAAAAAAAGAAGGAAGTACAGATAAAACAGAAAACATAAACTTCATGGGTGCCACTGTTAACATCTGGGTATGATCTTTCCCAGTCAAAAATCTTTCAAGTGTTAGATTCAAACTCAGGTTAGGCATAGCAGAAAGGAATGTTGTGGCTTCTCAGAGATTTAAGCAATTACCAACTGTATATATGTCTATACCTCTCGCTCCATCTTTCATTGTGCTTTTATCTGTAATGGCCTTATTCCCAGGCAAACTTTTTGCTTATTCTGGAACATTGGACCCTGGCAGTTCAGGCTTACATGATCCTTTGTGCCTGAAATTTTAGTTCAGGAGATATAGATATAGATATATAGATAGATATAGATATAGATATAGATATAGATATAGATATGTAGATAGAAACATAGAAAATAAACCATTGGCTCAATCTCTGTGATCAAGAAAGATTAATCTAATTGGACTAACCAACAAAACCCTGAATTGAGAATAGGAAAAGAATGTTACCCCACAGACAAAGAGGCAGAAAAAAAAAAGATGTTTGTCTGTCTACTCCAGTCTACCTACTTACCAACCTACTTATTGATTTGGCATAATAAAATAGTTGGGGGATGATGGGGACAGGGAAGTACTTTATATTTGTTTACTTAATAATGCAGGCTAATTTTACTAAAAAGGGCAAGACTAAAGCCAGGTTAGCAAAAGAACTATTTTTAACTCAATGTGACATTAGACTGTGCTTTGTCCAAGAAAAATATTATTGTTCTCCTTGGTGAGGTGTGCTTACCTTTTCTTACTTGACATTTCTAGTAAAGAAATAAGTTGCAGCTGTCTCTGGTAGCAAGATTGAACAGGACTTAGAGCCTATATGTTCACTTTTGCTCAGAATAGGAGGATTCATTCCCATCCCAACCCCCCATCTACAAAAGAGACATACCTGATTTGTTAGCCAGGCCTGGAGGTGTTGCATCACTTTGCTGGATACAGAAAGGAATTAGGAGTAGAATCTTTTCTTGTTGGAAAAAGGGAGTGTTGCATTTCTTAAGGGAGGGGTTAGGATGAGAGAACAGGACTGACAAATTGAAGAAAAAAGCAACAATTGAGTGTGTGTGTGTGTGTGTGTGTGTGTGTACCATCTGAAGAGACCAGCCATGAAAAAGAGTGCCTTTTCAGGGGACACTCTTGTTGTAGACACCTAAGGCAATACGGTAACAATGACATTAGATAACATTCTTGCTTTGTTCCTCATACTATGGTTTCAAGATGGACCTGACCCTGCAATAGCTACAATCTTATCTGACAAGGCATGGTCTGGAAAAGGGAAGGGACATATCAGCCTTCATTCTACTGGGAGGAGGGATCTGATGGAGAATGGATGTCAGTCCCAAAGGAAGAAAATTTAGAGGCCAATGTGGCAGCAATGGCAAAAAAGGCCTTCTAAGTATGAGAATAAGAATAAATTCATGGGTCTGCATCTGTTTTCTGCTAAGAAAAGAACGTGAGACATTCTACCTTTGGGCCAAAAAAAGAGAGGTCTAACATTTATATATATAAACTGGAGGCCCAGTGCACAAATTTGTGCATGGGTGGGGTCCAGCCAGTCCAGCCCCAATCGGGGCAGATCAGGGCTGGGCCTGTCAGGAGGAGGAGATGGCAGGAGATTGGCCAGCCGCCTGCCCTGATTGGGGCCTGATCAGGGCTGGGCTGGCTATGGGGAAGGCGGCAATTGGCTGGTGGGCTCTGCCTCTGATTTGGTAGGGGGGCCTACTGGGTGTGGGGCTGGCCGTGGGATGGGGCTGTGGGCAGTGAGCCGGGCAGCCCTGCCCTAAATGGGGTAAGGGGGCTGATCAGGGTTCAGCGGGTGGGGGAGGGGCCATGGGAGGTTGGCTGACCAGCCCACTCCTGATTGGCATGTAGGAAGCTGATTGGGGGTGGAGTTGGCTGGGGAGAAGGGCTACAGGCCAATGGGGGAGGGCATTGGGGGTGGGACTGGCAGTGGGGAGGGGCTGCAGGAAGTTGGCTGGCTGCCCTGCCCCCTATTGGGATGGAGGGTGTGATCAGGAGTGGAAGGTGTGATCAGGGGTGGAGTTGGCTGGGGGGAGGGGCCAGGAGAGGTTGGCTGGCCTGATCCCCAACCCCCTTCATCCGGCCAGTTTGCTGCTGCAGTTGGCATCATAGTGACGAATTGTCTTGCTCATTATGGTGTTCCGGTCTGGCTTTTCATATATAGAGCTATATGTTACCTGGAAATGCCAACATCTCCCCTGTAGATACTTGTTTAGCACAGAGAACATTTAGAGTCACTTGGGTTTCTTTCATGATTTTATAACAATTGACCAGTTTCTAATAGAGAGGAACTAGGGGGGCAAATACTGAAAGTTGGGTGCCCTGAATGGCAATAGTTCTCAGACCCCATTAAGGGCACTTCATAAGCTGATTCTGTGGCACCCGAGTAACTTCTCTTGGTCTACTCTAAGATTCTTCTGGCTCTTGAGAAAGCAAAGACTTGTTTAGGCTGCACAAAGGTCAAAGAGACACAAATAAATAACTGGTGTACATACTGAATAAAGAGCAACCTTTGCCTCTAGAATTGATATCCCAACTGTTAATCTGATCATGTTGAACATGGCTCTTAGATTAACATAAGACATGATAAAACTTGACTTACAGAACAATGTACTTTGTAAAATAAATAATTGCAAAACACTTTGAATGCATAAAGTATTATATGGATCCTTAATGATCATGGCAATTATTTTACAACTTAATTGTGGGAAAATGAAAGGACTAGAGTGGCTCAACGAATTCAAAAATTTATCAGACGGTGTGTAATAAAGGAGATAAAAAGGAAAGTTTGTAGCTTTCTGCCACATTCTGTGAATGTTAAACCTTCAATCAACCTACTCAGCATTTTTACACAGGAGAGAGTGTTCTTAAAGTTACAAAATGATTTTGATTATGAAGATAATTAAGTTAAAGTGAATTGCATTTTATAATATATTCTGCTAGAATAATCTTTTAAAGAAACAAATGTTATCGGCCAGCTTGGCACTAGAAATGGCAAAGCTGATGAAATAGTACACACAGGAGAAGACTTGTGCATTTGAGAAGTGACTCTGTCCACATGAGTGAAATTTCGGAGCCTGTCTTCAAACTCTCAGCACAGTTGAAATTACATGGGTATCTTTCTAACAAACAAACTATATGTTGAAATAATGAGATGATATAAATTTGGGCTTTGAAGTGGGTTTACTAAAGGCAATACTGTGTGATGTACACTCTGTCAGGGATTACAAAACACTGGATGTTTGTTCTACCCATAGAATTTCCCTGTGGCTCCTGAGAGCTGCACGGAGTAAGTGGAAATACAAATGGATAGTCAAGTTTTATTGTATTTGGCTACCACATCTATCAAAGAAATAACTTACCATTCCTGTTCCCTAGAGGTGCTTTTGGCCTTGGGATTTTTATACCTTTGGTCCTTGGCTACAATAGTTCATACATAATAAAAAGAGATTAAAGTTGTTCCTATCATGAGATGAATAATATTTAACATAGCTATTCAACATATCTAACCAATAACCTTTGACCAAGTCACTGGAATAATTTGATTTTAAAAATCAGATTTCATCCTGCTTTGACGTGAATTGATGCATGACCTCCAACTGAAGGTTTGAAATGGGCATTGAGGCATACCTGGCTTTCCTAACCTGTAAGGGAAGGTCAATGTCCAAATAGTCTTTCATATTTGCAGTTCAGATTGACTCTCTCACAATCATTTTGCAACCCATCTGCATAGAGTTTACACCTTTGAGGTATAATCCCAAGCAATTTATCACTTTTTCTGTACACTAAAATTAAATGGCTTAATTCTCAGGGGATTAGTTGAGAAAACATTTGCTGTTTCGGGCCAAGCCCCTATAATCTATATTTCTCCAAGTTGTTAAAATGTCAAATTGAAAGAGGGTCAAGTCAAGCAACAATAAAGTTCAAAGAGAGTGAACTATACTCTCTCCAGTTATTGCAATTTTTTTATCGGTTTCATTGATTCAGGATAATAAATGGCTGTAACTTTCAGAAACTGAAGAAGATTTTAAGAGAATCAATTATAGGAATAAATGTATCACTAAAAAGAGAATTTTGCTGGCAAGGTCAAGAGCTGGCTTTTCCTGAAAAAAAAAAAAAAAAAAAGCAAAAAAATAAAAGCTGGGCTTGTTTTTTCTCACAAAGTTTTGTTTGATGATTTCCAAACATTTAAAATAATATACCTGTTAAAGGTCTGTTTGAAAAGGTAATATGCATAGTTTAGCTGCACAATTAATAAATTAATGAACTCACTTTTCGTTTACCCTTATTATAATTGTTAATTGCTGTTGGTTAATCTAAGTAAAGCCTTGGGCCTTGGCTGCCTGAATTTCTTCAACTCAAGACTTGTGAAACTTAAACATACTTGTAAACTCCAGGTATCTATTAATGGCCATCAATAGGCTGTAATCAAGGCCTGAATCTATTAGCAAAACAAATAAGCAGCCCTTGGAATTAAAAGGTAAATATAAGAATTCATGAATATACTATGTAATTGCTTCTTCATGTTCCAGTTGTTAGCTCAAATTTGGCTCCAAGCAAATTTTCTTTCCCAGCAAGAGAACTGTGTGTGTGGTGTGCACAAGTGCACACACACACAGGCAAAGTTATTACCTCTATGGGGAATTCAGCCTTTTCAGTAGTTCTGCGAAAGAATGATGTGTTAACAGTTTTACTTTACCTGTAATATTTGCATAGGCACAGTCCTTTTCCTACTATTATTTGAAAAGCCATTTTCCTTATTTCTTCTTAGTCATTTCCTCTTCTTCTGTCTGACTCGACCTTGGACATTCAAGCATTTACTCACATTGTCCATCTGCCTATAAGGGAGCTGGTCTCTTCTAAGCAAGTCCTTGCACATCCTGACAAAGGCTGAGTCTGGGTAAGAATCAAGGGGCCAGACAGTTGTTTGCTCAATGATCAGTGTGTGTGTGTGTGTGTGTGTGTGTGTGTGTGTGTGTGAGGGGTGTCATTACTAGCAGGGAGGACAGAACTGCTTTAGGAATGTCCTGTTGGTGACCAAGGAACGATTGCCCCTGCCAACCAGCCAGCAAGGAGATCTTGTATTTCCTTTCTTTTTGATAAGATACTTAAGCCAGCTGTACCTAAAAAAGGCTAAATTAGAAAATGCAGCAGACTCTTCAAAGAGTAGCCATGAAGTTGCAAGTCACTGTGGATAGCAATGTGGATTGTTTTACAGGGGTGGGGAACTTTTTTCTGCCAAGGGCCATTTGGATATTTATAGCATCACTAGAGGCCTGGTGCACAAAATTCATACATGTGGCGAGGGAGGGAGGTCCCTCAGCCTAGCCTACACCCTCTTGCAATCTAGGACCCCTCTGGGGAAGACCAATCCTCTGCAGGGATTGGGCCTAAAGCAGTCGGACATCCCTCTCACAATCTGGGACTGCTAACTCCTAATTGCTCATCTGCCTATCTGCCTGATTTCCCCTAACCACTCTGCCTGCCTGCCTCATTGGCCCTAACCACTCTGCCTGCTTGATTGCCCCTAACTGTTTGCCTGCCTGCCTGATCATCCCTAACCACTTGCCTGCTTGCATGGTCACCCCTAACCCCTCTTCCTGCCTGCCTGATTGCTCCTAACCACTTCTACCTTGGCCCCCGCTGCCGTGGCTTTGTCCGGAAGGATGTCTGAAATGAGACATCCAGAAGGTCGGTTGGCTGACCAGTCTAATTAGCATATTATGCTTTTATTATTTAAAAAAATCAACCTGTGTCTGTCAGTCGTAACTCAGTGGTTGAGCCTCAACCTATAAACTAGGAGGTCATGTTTCAATTCCTGGGATGTGGCTCAATCCCCAGTGTGGGGCATGTAGGAGGCAGCTGATTAATGATTCTCTCTCATCATTGATGTTTCTATCTTTCCCTTCCTCTTCCTTCCTCTTTGAAACCAATAAAAATATATATTTTTAAAAATTAGCCTGCTATATTTGGTCAAATATTTAATTAAGTCACCTGTAATGCCTTGGCAGGGCCAGACAAAATGATTTTGTGGGATTACTGTGGCCCATGGGCCAGATGTTTCCCACACCTGGCTTAAAAAAACATATGCATTGATGATTTTCAATGTCTGTAGAATGCATGAGGTAGATATACCCGACTGTTGCCAGAACTTTGGAACAGGCACTGTACTAGGTACTTAAGATAAAAATCAACCTTCTGTCATTCTAGGATTCAGACTAGAAGGGAGGACAATTGCAAGGCCATGTGGTGAGGCCACAATAGAGGGCTGTACAGGCTGCCAAGGAAGCATCCCCAGTCTCCTGCTCTCTCTTTTTGTGGGTTGTGTGGTGTGTTCATAGTAGCACTTGCTGAAAGGTCAGTGACTGAGATTGCAGGATGGACTAGACATGAGGTGGTAGGGTCTGGGCTCAGGAAGGCCAGCAGAGGCTACTTATAAGAGTCTGAGAGTCAATGAGGACTTGGTCTCGGTGAGCTTGGTGGAAAACGTTAGATACATATTTCACACACACACACACACACACACACACACACACACGATATGCTCACAAACATGAAGTTTTTGAAATATAAACTATAGAGCCCAAAATGGTTTTGTGGAGTCTAAAGCTCATGCAACTTTGGATTCTTTTTTAGGAAAAGGAAAATCAGTTGCAAGGTGAGTATTGTGAATGAGAAAAAAATTTTTAAATTTGACAAATATTACAAACATCAAAAAATTTAGAAATATGACATCATTTTTATTCACCAGCTGTCTGACACACTTCTGTAATGCTTTTGTTCCTACATTTTTTGCTTTGTATTTTTATTATCTCTACATATAACAATGTTTTTATAATATTATTGTCTGTGGAGAGCCTGGAAAAATAAATCAGTCTTTCCTCTAGCATGGTTCATAAAAATCTGATTTTGGTTGTTTTATTGATGGGATGCATAAAATCCCCAACATTACTGCTACAGAGCTATCCTCTACAAACACAGGAATTCTAAGTTCTTTTGTTCAATTTCCAAGAACAAAGAAAAATGTATGGCAAGTGCATAGTTAAACTTACTCCTTTTTTTGAGCATACTCTGGAAAGAGCTGTCTCTTTTGCACGCAATGTGGATAAGATTCAAATCCTCCATTTATATTCCTCTGGTCTCCATTTATGTCTGGTGACCAGAGGAATTTCACAGGCTAGTTTTGGTTTATTCTAAACTCTGCTCTTTCTCTACTACCCACAAACTTAGAACATTTTCAGACACATTCCCACTTTTGTAGAGCAAAACAACCTTTCTCATTCTTTTGCCTCTTTGTGCAGTGAGTTTTAGGAGCATTATTTTTACACAAGAAGGGAAGTGACTGCAAACCAAATAAATATATGCACCAAATCAAACTAAATAGTATATCTTCTATTCAATCTCCCCTTAGCCCAGAGTTTCTCTGTCACGCCACTGCTGACTTTTTGGACTAGGTAATTCTTGGAGGTCGGTGCCTGTCCTGTGCATTGCAGGATGTTCAGCAACATGCCTGCCCCTATTTCCCTCGATGCCAGTACTGTGCAGCCAGTGATAACAACCTAAAGGTCTCCAGGCATTTCCAAATGTCCTCTGGAGAGCAAAATCACTCCCACCAGTCTTGCCATTGAGAAACATTGCCTTGGACAGATTCCCCCAAATGCACTATGGCCATTCTGATACTACAAGAGAGGACCTTGTCAAAGCAGAAGTTCTGGTGGGAATGTGACAACAGCCTTTCCCAATTGCAGTTAAAATATTTTACTGAAACATGCAAACACACTGCTGGGTACTCTCCAGGGCCTTGGGGGAGGGAGGACCTATAAAAGAAGGGTAAGTATGTCTGTGGGAAAAAATAAGTGTGAACACAATGACAATGAGGAGCTTGTAGTTAGTACCAAGGTCCAGAACTGGGTGATTGTTGCCTTAAAAGAGACAAATTTTCGTGCAAATCTATTATTTTGTTGAATGGGTCATAAATCCGATCTAATCTCTCATGGACCAATCCACTGCAAGAAACACTGACATGGCACAGAAACTGACATGACCTTCTTGGCTCACCAGGGAAGCAAAAAATTGCAAAAACTTCTTGGGATTGGTTGGCAATGCACACTATTTTGTAGGATTAAAAGAAGTAAGGCTTCTGGTCAGTGGTTGAGCGTCAACCTGTGAACCAGGAGGTCATGGTTTGATTCCCAGTCAGGGCACATGCCCAGGTTTTGGGCTTGATCCCCAATGAAGGGCATACAGGAGGCTTCCGGACAATGATTCTCTCTCATCACTGATGTTTCTATCTCTCTCTCCTCTGAAATCAATAGAAATATATTTAAAAAGAAAAACTAGTAAGGCATTTTATATACCAACTATATAATTTGTGAATCAGTCCCAAGTAAGTCTAGGTAAGTACTTTCTTCCCTATGTTTAGCCAGCCTCCATGTGAGACAATCTTCCTTTTCTCCTTGAGATGGAGACCATCTTTGCTCAAGAGGCCTTTATCCTTAAAGATCTTAGCATCACTAAGGAATTTTAAGTGTTCTGCTGGATACTACTTGAAGAGACATGTGTTCATTTCCACAATGCACCTGTTTCTGTGATGGCTGTCCTCCCCACTCCTCTCAGTTAAGAACACTATCTAAGCACTAGCCCTTTTTCTTGCTCCTTCAGGATAGCAAAAATAGCTATGTGTACTAAAAGCTTATGAAGAGCCCGGACTATCTTATGCATTTTTATGTGCATTATCTCATTTTATTTATACAACAGTACTATGAGGTAGGCAGAAGACAACATTGAGTCTTAGAGAAATGGAGGCACTTGCCCAAAACTACATAGTTAGGAAATAGTAGAGCTGAGATTCAAACCCCAGCAACCTAACTCCAGAGTCTGAATGCTTAACTTCAATTTTGAACACTGCGACTGTAAAGATTTCTGAGTGACTTCTGTCTATATGGATGCAAAGAATGTTATGGTGATTGGACTAGAAAGGGCTTGATATATTCTCTGTTACCATAGGTCAGCCAGCAGCACTTCAATGGGATTTCTTTTCTTTTCTTTTTTAAAATATATTTTATTGATTTTTTACAGAGATGAAGAGAGAGGGATAGAGAGTTAGAAACATTGATGAGAGAGAAATACCAATTAGCTTCCTCTTGCACACCCCTCCCACTGGGGATGTGCCCGCAACCAAGGTACATGCCCTTGACTGGAATCGAACCTGGAACCCTTCAATCCTAAGGCCAACTCTCTATCCACTGAGCAAAACTGGTTTTCGGTGTGAGATTTCTTTAATACAAATTAATCAATGGTAGTTCTATGATGAACAATGATAGAGAATACTATACATGAAATTTCAAAATTGAGAGGAATTGAGTTGATTATGTATATGACATACATGTATTTCTATGTGACATATAGACATAGGTGCAGGGATTTCTATATAACTTATAGGCAGACATATATGTATTAAGGAGTATCAAAGAGTTTTGGTTGCCGAACAACTTGACTAGATGTAAATAACATTCTTGGGAGGTGACCTCTTCCTGATAAGACACTTGACGGATGTTCTCAGTTTTGCATATAGGAATCCTTTGGAGAGTTGTGTATATGTGAGAGTGCATGCACACTTCCATAAGGCAATTATTTTCTTGCTACTGTGGTACCATCCTCACAAACCTATGATTCATAACAGGAATGTAGCTTGGAACTTCTGCTATGTAAGCAGCTGCAGATACTTCAAATACCACTGTACATGTGATCCAGGACTTGCTATAAATTTGCCCCTAAAAATAAAGTAACAAGTGACTGAGCAGCAATAGGAATTAATCACTGCAGTGCTTGAATGGAATGTGCTAGGCTCTACCTCAAAATCCTTTTATAAAAAGATTGATATAATTAAAACAACAACAACAACAATCCCAAACCTAAAACACCCAAAGATGCTGTAGTTGAGCAAATGTGCTGCAAAATCTGGAAAGAAGTGTTTTTTTTTTGTTTTTGTTTTTTTTTAAGGAAAGACATGGTAAAAAAACCAAATGTTTCCACACCTTTTATGTTATGGGAAATAGGATGGTATTATTACATCACTGCAGAATTTATCATACAGAGGAATTTAAATTGGATTAAATCTTGGTACACTGGGATTTTTTGAAGGCTGAGGGGATAATCAAGCCTCTCAGCTAAGCCGTTTGCCATGATGAGAAGTAACTTCTCAGTTAAAATTTCTACCACAAATTGTAGCAAAAATTACCTTGGTGATTCAAATGTGAATAACCATTTGAAAACCCCACACAACTCAAGCTTTTAAAATTAGATGTGAGCAATTGAATTCTTCAAATTGCAACCAAAGGAACAAACAAAGACTATGACTTCTTGAAATATACTTTTTTCCCCTGACTTTAGCAGATTCAGTATCCAAGTACAACACCCCTTGCCCCTCTGACCCCTGATACTTCCTCAAAAAGGAGAAGGAAGAAGGAAAAAAAGAAAAAAGAAATAAAAAAGAAGGTAAAATAACGGAAGAAAGAAAAAAGGAAAAAAACAAAAACTAAAAAACCCACTCCACTAACCAGCACTTATAAAAAGGCCACTAAAAGGTGAGAAGGATGAAGGGATTAAGCAAAGAAAGACTCATGGACACAGATAACAGTATGGTGATAGCCAGAGGGAAAGTGGGTGGGGAGAGGTAGGAGGTGAAGTGGGAGATAAATGATGATAGAAGGAGACTTGATTTGGGATGGTAAACACAGGTTTCAATATACAGATGATGTATTGTAGAACTGTATACGTAAAACCTGTATAATTGTATTAACCAATGTCACCCCAATAAATTAAAAAAAAAATTAAAGTGAAAGGAGGAAGTTGGAGCCAGTAGAAATTCCTGAATTGGAAAGGGTAGCATCAAGGTTTTAAGGAGGCATCTGCAGCCTTGTGATCTGCAAATAAGGGAGAGAAAACAGGTCTTAGTAGCCAGGCATCCAGCTGAGTACCCTGCACTCATACATTTTAATTCCTCCAAATGGGATGAGAGGAGTGGGGCAAGAGAAGGAAAAAAATAAAAATTAAAAATAAAAAGGTCACTAAACAGACAGTTCAGAAAGGCCTCTCTGTTTGGAGTACACCAGAGGTAACAAAGTGTTTGGGCCATTTGAAAGAGAATTTGGTTGAAGATCAATTTTTGACATGGGGAAAGTGAAAGAGATTTCTTAAACCCACTTGAATTACCAAAGATGAAAGGTTAAAAGCTCTAAAAACCAAAAAAACCCCCACTACATTAGCAACTGAACAGTAAATACCATCAACAGAGACATAGAAGAATTAGCAAAACAAATATTAAATGAAGAGGGGGAGAAAAAGAATTCATTTCAGAAGCCAAAAAAGTTTCCTTTTCTTTGTATACCAAAATTGATTTTGCAGTTTTAGACGGAAGTACTAATGGGTAATTTCTGTTTAATGCTTTCTAAACAAGTGCACAAAACCACTCTCAGCTCCAAAGGGACAAGGATCAAAACCAGTAGATTTTCTTGGACAGCTTTGCCTCTGCTCCACATTGTTAGGAGCTGTTAGTGTTTCTACAAAGAAAGTGAAGTATTATGGTCTGCAGCTCTCATAATCTTACATGAATTAGGCCTAAAACCACACACTATAAATTTGGGTTTTGTGACCCTCTCTGGTTTTTGGAATAGCTGTGTTGCAGGGGAAACCTGTTATGGTGTTGCAAAGCACAAATGGTTATATCTTATTAATTTAACATGAAGACCTTTCCGGATCTCTGACAAATATTACTTTTGCATCAATGTTGCTTTGTAGTTTCTTTTCTTCTATTATCTGTCTGGAGCAGTCAAATGATTTTTAATGTAAGGGAACATATACTTCAGTCTATGATAACATCATATTATTGTATAATATACCAGTAGTACATAGAGTTTATAATGATGACCATGACTTATCAAAAAGAGGATAAACTATGTTCAATTGTCTCTGTAAGAAAACAAGAAAATGCCTTATTGTTTCTAACAATAATGGCAAGTTTTTCCCCCCAAGGTTTCTAAGAAAATTATCTCAATATAATAAAGGCCACACGTGATGCTAATGGATACCTGCTCTTCTATTCAACATAGGACTGGCAGTACTAGCCAGACCAGTTAGGCAAGAAAAAGGAATAAAAGACATCCAGATTAGAAAAGAAAAAGTAAAATTATATCTGTTCACAAATGATATTGTATTATATGCAGAAAATCCAAAAGATTCCACAAAGAAACTGTTAGAACTAATAAAAAAATTCAGCAAAATTGCAGGGTCTAAAGTTAACACTCAAACATTAGTTGTTGTTTTTGTTTTTACACAATGAACAGTTCAAAAAGGAAATGAAGAAAAAAATCTCATTTGTGATAGCATCAAAAATAATAGAATATTTAGGAATAAACTAAACCAAGAAAGCAAAGGCTTTTAGACTGAAAACTAGAAAACATAACTGAAAGAAATTAAAAGGACACAAATAAATGGGAAAACTTCATAATTTATGGATTAATAATGTTGAAATGTTCATAGTACTCAAAGAAATTGACAGAGTCAATGCAACCCCTGTCAAAATCTCAATGGCATTTTTTTGCAGGAATAGAAAAAATATCTAAAGTTAAAAATCTAAAAGGACTCAGAGTAGTCAAAATAACCTTGAGAAATAAGAAAAAAAAAAAAAGCTGCATGCTTTCTGATTTCAAAATACGTTACAAAGCTACTGTCAACAAAGCTGATGTGGTTTTCACATAAAGGTAGACATATAGATCAATGGCACAAAATTTAATATCCAGAAATAAGGCCTAGTGTGGATGGTCAAATGATCTGTAGTTCTGCAAGTGCACCAAGATTACACAATGGTGAAAGCATAGTTACTTTAATAAATGATATTGGGAAAACTGGATATCCACATGCAAAAGAATGAAAATGGACCCTCATACCATATACTAGTACAACAAGTAACTCAAAATGAATTAAAGACATAATATAACACTTAAAACCATAAAATTCCTAGAAAGAAAAAAAAAAACATAGGGGGAAAGCTGAATGACACTGGAATGGGCAATGATTTTTTGAATATGACACCAATGCACAGGCAGAAAAGAAAAACTAATGGGACTATCTCAAACTTAAAAACTTCTGCCTAACAAAGGAAACCATCAGTAGAATGAAAAGGCACCTACAAAATGGGAGAAAATATTTGCATATTATATATCAGATAAGAGGTGAATATCCAGAATATATAACGTATTAATGTAAGTGAATAATAACAATAAATAGCCCAATTTAAAAATGGGCCAAGGACTCAATAGACATTTCTTCAAAGAAAATATACAAATGGCCACTAAGCAAAACAAAAGATATTCACTATCTATCACTAATCATCAGGGAAATCCAAGTCAGAACCACAATGACATAGCACCACACACAGATTAGGATGGTCACTATCACAAAACAAAATAAAACAACAAAATCGCCAGAAAATAGTGTTGACGAGAATGTGGAGAAATTGGAAGCCTTGTGCACTATTGGTGGTATTGTAAAATGGTGTGGTTGCTATGAAAAACAGTATGGAAGTTATTTAAAAAAATTAAAAATAAAATTACCATATGATCTAGCATTCTCACTCCAGGTATATATCTGAAAGAATTAAAAAACAAGATTTTGAAGATATATTTGCACACTCATATTCATTGCAGCATTGTTCACAATAGCTAAGACAAGGAAGCAATTCAAATGTCCATCAAGAGATCTATATATATAAAAATCCAAATATGCAAATAGAGTGAACAGCAAACAACTGAACAACTTAACGACCAACCGGTTGCTATGATGTGCATTGACCACCAGGGGCATGTAGGAACATGGTAGGCATCAGCAGCAGGCAGCAGAGTGAGGAACATGATGGGCGTTGGCCGTGGCGGGATGGTGGAGCAGGTGAGCAGGGGCACCAGACTAAGGCAGGGCTCCGGTCGCTGTAATTGGGGCAAGCCTCTGGTGGTTACTGAAAATTCTTTGCTCCCATGTGCTGCAGTCCTACCTGGCACTCACACCTGCTGCTGGTGCTGGCCCTGCTCACACCTCAGGGCTTCTCCACCTCCCTCTGCTCCTGAGGGTGATCAGGGCAGCAGCCACCACTCGCACCTGCTGACAGTGCTGGCCTCACTTGCACCTGCTGCTGGCTCTGGTCCCAATTGCTCTGCACCCTCAGTGGGTGTGAGTGGGGCTGGCACCATCAGTGTGTGGGAATGTCAGTGAAAGGAGCGGGCTGCCAGCAGAGAGGGGAGCACAGGCTGTGGCAGGAAGGTCCGGGTGGACGATTGGAGAATGGGCCAAAGACCCGCCCCTCTGCCCACCTCAGCCTCGCTGCCCACAGTTCCTTTCAAGGTGCACGAATTCGTGCACTGGCCCCCTAGTAAATAAATTTATGTGGTGTAAACATAAAATGAAATCTTATTCATCCTTGATTAAAAACAGAAATCCTGCCACATGCTACAACATGGATGGTTCTTGAGGACATGCTAAGTGAAATAAGCTGTCTTAAAAAGACAAATACTGCATGAGTCCACTTGTATGAGTTACCTAAAGTACTCACACTCACAGAAACGCAGTGGTAGTTGTCAGAGGGAAAGGGAAGTGGAGAGCTGTTCAGTGGGTATAGATTTCAGTCACACAAGATGGAAAAGGTCTAGAGATCTGTTGTGCTACAGTGTTCATATCCTTTATAATAAAGAGCTAATATGCAAATGGTCATCGCACCCTCACACCATCATGCTATAAAGGCTCAGACACTCAACACTGGGGAGAGAGGAATGGGGACCAGCCAGGCTTTGGCATGGGAGAGGGACAAGCCACCAGCCCCACGGTCCCGGGTGCTAGAGGCTGAGCCTGTGGCCCAGGAGAGGAACAAGCTGCTCACTCTGTGGTCCTGGGTGCCTGTGGCTGCAGCCTGGGAAAAGCCACTTGAAACATGGTCCCCTGCGGCTATGGCCAGCCCAGGTGAAGCCAGCCTGGGTCCTGGGTCCTGGGTACCTGTGGCCATCCAGAGGGAGGAAGTCCTAGGTCCTGGGTGTGGGGCGAGGCAGAGGTAGTTAGGGGCGATAAGGCAGGCAGGCAGGCAGGCGAGTGGTTAGGAGCCAGCAGTCCCAGATTGAGAGAAGCAGTCGGACATCCCCTGAGTGGTCCCAGATTGGAGAGAGCGCAGGCTGGATTGAGGGATTCCTCCCCCCACACACAAATTTTGTGCACCAGGCCTCTAGTAGGTAATAATTGTGTATAGTATACTTAAAAACTGTTCAGAGGATAAATTTATGTTATATACTTTTAATTCTACAATAAAAAAATTCAACTGCTATATTTTTAGAGTTCTTCTAGCTTTTAAATTTAAGTTAATTTAAATAAATTTATGTTTCTTCTTGTACTGCCAGTTTTTTTACTTCCAGGTGTCATAGGTGTGTCTACTTTCTAGTCCTGTTAAGGTAATAAACAATGTTGAGATGAACACCTGATTATGACTCGTCTCTTACAAATGCCTGGGCTTTGTGTACAGTTTCTTTCTTCTCCAGAGCCTATTTCCCTAGTTATTCCTCATGAATATACAGATTTTAAAAATTATAGCTTAACAGGAAAAATAACCACAGAAAAGTGTAAATAGTGAGAAGTCTCCCTTCCATTTCTGTCCCCCAACCCCCGTCTTCTTCATCTGAGCAAATAATTGTTTTGACAATCTTACGTAGGCTTCCAGAGGTATATAACTTAAAACACACACACACACACACACACACACACACACACACACACAAATGGGAGAATATAATAAAGCTATTCTCTAATTTGCTTCTTTCACTAACTAATAGATATTAAATATGTATTTATTATCTCAGTTTGAATCAATATCATATAATAATAAATTAGCGGATGAATGAAATTAATTTAATTAGCCTCTATTGACAGATATGGCTGTTTCCATATTTTTATCATCACAAACTCTAAGAATGCTATTAAAAAAAAGAAATCTCATGTGCAACTCCAATTCATAAAGCAGGTGATAGGACTAGTGTATAAACCCATCATAAATCCAAGGCAGATAAAATAAAACCATTCAAACTTACCATAGGAGTTAAAACTTTCTATAATAAGATGTTTATGTGACATGATGCACCACTAAATACGATGCTGAGATGAGCACAGAGGCTGATGGGTGACACCCATGACATTTGTCAAGAATGGTTGATCCAAGACACGACAGCTGTGGAACCACGTTTGCCCATAAATGGGCCTGTGAATATGTGAGTTATAATAATGAACAGTAAAATTGGTAATACATGTTCAAGTTCAAATGCATGCTCAAAAAATGTCAGGGAAGCCTCCTTTGAGTTTATGCAGGATAAATCAACATGTTGGAAATATCGAAGGTGTTGAAATGTGGCACTTAGCATACTGCACTGTGTACTGATTTTGGTAATAGTTTAAAACTAAAGAATGTAATTTAAAAAATGAAATATAATTTCTTACTTCTCAGATTGGCAAATACGATGAAAGTCAATAACTCAAGGTTTGGCAAGGATGTGGGAGACCAGCACTGACACGCATTGTTTACGAGAACATATACTTGCAGACATTTTGGAGAGAAAATTGGCAGTTTTAATTTTTAAAAAATATGCATATCCTTTGATCCCCCAGCTACATGTTTTGGGACTTTCCCCAAATATATCGATGCAAAATGGTTTTAATTACAGCACTGTATGTACTCACACAAATTAGAAACTCTCTAAATGCCTAACACTATAGGGGTACTTAGATGAATCACAGTGTGCATTACTTTAATATGTAGCTGATTAAAAGAATGAACATATATGCATGAACTGATTGGAAGAAAAGGTTTTCCAAGGTATTTCATTTGGTAAACAGAGCAAGGTGTGTGTGAGAGATGAAAAGGATCCATATCTACATGCAGTCCCCTGTGTGAAAGATTTCACAACCAACTATTGACACAGTTTTCTCTAGGGAGGTGGGATGCGGGCTCCGAGGTGGAAAATAGACTGACCCTTCGCATTTTTCTCCCGCCGTTTCATGTGTTTTCCTCATAATCACAAATACACGTTTCAAAATATAAATTGAAATAAATTATTTATGGAAGCACTACAGTGTTCTTAACAAATTAAATTTGAAAACCACTGTTCAAAGACGCCACTATTAAACAGAAGACGGTGGTGAAAATCCAGGACATGGCAATACCACTGGCACCTTGTTAAATTATGGGAAGCACAGGACTCCAGGTTCTTGATTTTCAGATCAGAAAGTTTTGAAGTGAACTTTCCAAGATTTCTTCTATGGTGATGATGGGAAGAAGGTTTCACTCCAGAAGAACCTAAAGTGGCTGTGAATCAGGTGGGAATCAACATCTTTCGAGCAGCTGCCAAAGACTCGGCTTTGCTGCGCGGAGAAAGGAATTTTCTAGAAGCTGCTGGGACTCACTCTGCCATAATCACTAGGAGCCCCATTTCTTTGGGCAGTAAATTCTTCTTATTATGGTGTAATAGTCTCTCCCAGACTTGTAGTACCACTATACAAATTTTTGTATACTTTTATAGAAGAGATGGGAGGAAAATTCCCACTACGTATTTTAATGATTCATTATTATTATTTTCTTAGCTTTCTTTTATTGTAGTTGAGTCCATCGGGAACAAACATGAATAACAGAGACCTCTCAAGAAAAATTATAAAGAAAAATTTCCACTGCTCAAAGAGAACTGTCCTTTCCTACTCTGGTAGATGTCTCTTGTGTGGCTTTTTGTGTGTTCACTCATTTAATTTGAGCTTTTATACGGATGGGATCGTGCTGTCTATACAATTTCATTTCCTGTTCAGACAGGCCGGGGAAGCTCTCCTCAGGACCCTGCACTATAATAAGGATGTAAGGGGACCTGGATCATTATTATTATCAAGGAACAGCTACAACCAACCAAAACGGCCATAAAACTCCTCAGGAAAACATGGCCGCAGGTCATTGAAGGTAGATGTAGAGAGTCAGGCTGAGAAGGCAGATGGATAATGAAAATTAAATCCGGGGACCAGGAGGCTTCTCGATTTGCATTGTGTGACAGCTTTTCAACTCATAAGCAGGGAGACAGAGTCTTTGTGTTCCTGTTGTGTGTGTTCTCAGCCACAGCTCCTCCTGACCTGGCAGAGCCACCCCCGTGGGGAAAGAGCATCTATCTGCTAGCCCAGACTGGGTAGAATCAAACCAGGAATGTTTAACGTCTGGTAACAGTGCATTAAACAAATAGGCTTTTCGTTTTTCTCTTCTGATAAGGCTTCAGGAGGTAAGCTGCTGTAATTCAATGGATGGATGGTAATGGGACTGGCCCTTTGTGATCCTTCAGGCCTGCATTTTACGGCCTGAGGCCGCTGCACTGCAGACACTGTGACTGCTCTGAGGTCGGAAAGAGGGAAAGGCACAGCAGCCAAAAGTGCTTCCTTTTATTTTATTTTAAAATTTTATTTTATTGTTTAAAGTATTACATATAGTAGTACATATATCTCCTTCCCCTTCCCCCCTGCAATTGACCTTCCCCCATCCTCCCCTACCCCCTGTCGCATGCCCTCATCCCACCCCCCACCCCGCACCCCCAGTGTCTATGTGCATTGGTGTGCTTATATGCATGCATACAAATCCTTCGGTTGATCTCTTTCCCCCTCTCCCCAACACTCCCCAGCCTTCCCACTATAATTTTACACGATGCTTTATTGCTTCTGTATCTATCTTTTTGTTCATCAGGTTATAATGTTCTTTATTTTCCATACATGAGTGATAGCATGTGGTATTTTTCTTTCATTTCCTGTCTTATTTCATTTAGCATAATACTCTCCAGTTCCATCCATGCTGCTGAAAATGGTAAGAATTCCTTCTTTTTTATAGCTGTGTAGTATTCCATTATGTAGATGTACCATAGTTTTCTAATCCACTCATTTGCTGATGGGCACTTAGGCTGTTTCCAAATCTTAGCTATGGTGAGTTGTGCTTCCTTTTATCAAGAAATCCAAAACTGCCTCAAAATCTCCAGGTCTGCTTATTTCTCATTGGCCAAAATGGGGTAAAAAGGCTGCCCAAACTGTGGAAGAGGTTGGGAGGAAAGGTTTATAGTTAACTGTATTGCTACATCATGTGACATTGGGATTCTGTTGTGGAAGAAGTGGGAATAGGCATCATGGATATAGAGAACTCGTTTTGTTTGCCACAGGGGACGAAGATTATCTACTTCAACGTTCTTAGTTGCAAGATGCATGTGGAAGACATGTGGAAGATTACTGAGAATGGGACCATGAGAGCACCGAGCAAGGAGATAGGCCAGGAGAGGAATGTAAGCTTTCCTGGCATCCAAGGGTCATCCATGTAACTGAATCTCAATCACTGCCTAAGGGAATGGCCACCTCGTGTCCACCTTGAGCCTATGAGGGGCTTGACCATGTGGTCTCA
Source organism: Pipistrellus kuhlii (assembly GCF_014108245.1). Classification (NCBI taxonomy): domain Eukaryota; kingdom Metazoa; phylum Chordata; class Mammalia; order Chiroptera; family Vespertilionidae; genus Pipistrellus; species Pipistrellus kuhlii. Next base: position 131,146,165 of record NW_023425529.1, read on the forward strand.
TCATGTGCAGTCATAGGTGAGAGGGAAATGGATACTTTCCTCTCCCTACACTCCAACCCCAAACCAGAGAGGTAATCTCTGGGAAAGATAGAGGGTGTGAAAGAAAGTTGGGTATACTCGTCACCTTTAGATTATGGGAGTCAGAGAAAAGACTCTGAGAGGGTGGGCCAGTAAACTTTGTATTACAGGAAGTGGCCTGAATCTTACAAACCTCAATCAATGAGACTGCACTGAATACTATGAGTGCCTGAAAAACTGTGGTGTGAGACTGAGATACTGTAAGGAAACTGCTGCTCAGCAGGAGAGGACTTGACAAATCGGAGTCATAGAAGCTATTATGGGTTGAATTGTGGGCCCCTCAAAAGCTACATTGAAGTCTTAACTTCCAGCACCTGTGAATATAACCTTACCTGGAAATTGGGCCTTTGTAGATGTAATCATGTTAAAATAAAGTCATACTGACTTAAGGTGAGTCCTGATCCAATGTGATTGGGATCCTTCTAAGAAAAAGGAACACTGGACCCACCCAAACATGCATTAGGGAGAATGTACGTGAACAGAGGCAAGAGATTGGATCAGTTCAGCTGGAAGCAAAGGGAAATCAATGATTGATAACTATCATCATGAGCCAGGAAGAAGCAATGAAGGTTTCTATCCAGGGGAAGCATAGCCCTGCTGACACCTTGATTTTGTACTTCTAGCCTCCAGAGCTGTGAGAGAACAAATTTCTGTTGTTGTTAACAACCCACTTTGTGCTGCTTTGTGATAGCAGCCCTAGGAAATTAATTCAGTAGGAGAAACATTGCTCTGTATGTATACGCCTAATTGTGTGAGACTGCTCATGAAACCAAGATATACACTGTCTTTGGTATGGATCGACACCTTCCTTACTACACTATTTTCAATAATGAGATGTTATTTTGCTCACCTGGGCTTAAATAGAAGCTGTTCTTTAATTGTTGTGGTATTTTTCCCCCAAACAGAAATTTGTCAGGCTAGTCTTGCTTGGAGAATGCACAGTGTTTTTGCTTTGGTTTTTAAGCATTTTTAATTGGGTGCACGGAGCTTATTAGAGAGAAAGCATTAGTAGCTACTTAACTCTCTTAATATTATCTGAAATAGAATATATTTAACTGTCTCTTCTGGATCTCTTTCTGTGTGTTTTTCTTCTTCTTCTGTATTTATTTTTGCAAGGGGGAAAATTTATTTTCACAGGTTTGAAAACCTGTGTCTTTTTACTATTATTGCAACATTGTACATGAGGCAAAATTGAGAAGCTCCATCCATTCTAGCTGTCCACGGTGGTCTTAACCTACCTCTTAGTTACCATGGCAACAAGATTTGAACTTTAGCTATCCTCTTGTCTCACCTAACTAGTAATATATGTATTTATGTGCTTGGATGGGTAGGGAGAGGTAGGTGAGAAGCTAATATTTTTGGAGGATTTAGGGTATTCACAAAGTATCTGTGCTACATGGTTTATTTTATTAAAGTTTCTTGGCTAAATTCTTTTAGCATCTTGCAACTTGCCTTCTGCTTCTTACACAATTTAAAAATTTTTCCTAAACATTTAAGATAATTTAAAAACAATAGAACTTGGCAGTGTTAAGTTTACTACAGTTTCCTCACATCTTTTTTAACTTTAGAAAATACTAAATCAAATTTTACCAAATCACATTTTGAGTTTCATATTAAATGCTAATTTTAAAAACGAAAATGATGAATTCTTGTAGAATGATACCTCAAAATTTTGGTTAAGATTAAAAAACATTTGGTTTGTTTAAAATTAGAATACCCATATAATTTTGGCACACTAATTATATTGGCATTTTTCTCCATGTTTTAAAGTCTATGCTTTGAAATACAGATTTATCAGTTTGAGGATGTTTGACATATTTGTTACTGGAAACATGTTTTTAATTGGCAAGCATAAATATTACTTGTTAAATCTTCTAATTCTTATAAAATTCAAGTTAATATTTAACACATGAAACAAAATAATAAAGAAAGAAACACTTAATGCTAAAGTTTCATCATTAAAAACTGCTTTAAAGTTTTCTGAACTTAATTTGAACCTTTATTTTCATTTAGGGGCCATTAAGGAATCTGACAGGGGAATGACAGGAACATCACAAAGTTTGCCTTTAAATTAACTTAACCCTTTGAATGCATATTCCAGGGCAGCATTAGAAAGCAGGTGACCCACGACAGAGTTAGGGGAAAGAGATAGTTCTGGAGCCCCTATTTCTGTATGCTGTTTCTTCTCTTCCTGCACAAGAGTGATGTGAGGTGCACAGGCACCTTGGGAACAGGACGAGTGGCAAGGCCAGTCACCAAGATCTGAACTATGGCGGGGGGGGGGGGGGGCACAACTTCCTGCCCCCCTGGCTTTTCCCTTCTCCTGTTTCCTCTTTTGGTTACTGACTCTGCCACCCAAGCCATGAGTATGGGAATGACCTTAATGATGCAGTGCATAATGTTTCAATCAATGACAAACTGAGTATCTGATGGTGGTTCCATTAAGATTATAATGAAGCCCTCCCTGTTGGTGTGGCTCAGTGGTTGAGCATTGACTTATGAAGCAAGAAGTCATGGTTCGATTCTGGTCAGGGCATATGCCCTGGTTTCGGACTCAGTCTCCAGTGGGGGCTGTGGAGGAGGCAGCCGATCAATGATTCTCATTATTGATGTTTCTAACTCTTTCCCTTCCTCTCTGAAATAAGTAAAAATATATTTTAAAAAGATTATGATGAAGCTACAATATCTACCTCCTGGTGACACATAGCCACCATAACATTGTAGCACAACACGTTACTCATGTGTTTGTGGTGATGCCGGTGTGAACACACCTACTGCACTGCCAGTCATATAAGAGTGTAGCACATATAGTTATGTGCAATACATAATGCTTGATAATGATAAATGATTATTTTACTTACTTACATACTTTATACTATACTATACTATACTATACTATACTATACTATACTATGCATTTAGTGTTATTTTAGAGTGTACTCTTTCTAATAATGGAAATAAATGTTTGCTGTGTAACAGTATGCTGTGCGACACCTGCACCAGCCTCACACTTCTAATGCTTACCTCATCTCTTGACTACATCCTCTCTTGTGTTAATTTAATCCCATGTTGTGTTATATAGTGACTTGCTGTATAGGTTTGTAGCCTAAAAGCAATAGATTATACTGTACAGCCTAGGTGTGTAGCAGTCTTGCGTACGAGTACTCTATGAGGTTAGCACAGCAACAAAATTCCCAACAGCACATTTCTCAGCAGGTATCCCTGTGGTTAATCAGAACATGACTACATGTTCTTCCCCCTGTTTCCACTCTTTTTAATACCCCAGTCTGATGTTACCTTCTTTGTATGAAAAATTGTCCCTTTCTCTCTACTCCTTGAACTTGTTCACAAGGACAATTACAATAGTCTCCTAACTGGCCCTCCAGCCCCTCTTTATTTCCAATCCAATTTTGATGCTGATATTAGGGAAATCTCTCCAAACCACAAATATGATCCTATTACCTGCTTTAAAACATTAGTTCTCCATGCCTTTAGGATATATCTTAACTCCTTGAGCTGGTCCTTATCTTCTGACCAAGCTGTATCTTTCACGGTGAGCTTCCTAAACAGTCACTCACATCCAGGGTCATTGCTTCTGGAGTGGTCAATGGTACCTTCCCTCCGCCCAGAATGCCTTTTCCCTGCCAAGACTTTCTTTCAAAACACCATGTTTCTTGAGTTCTTCTAAGTATTTCCCTTCCCTGAAAACTAAGCCCTTTTTTCTCTTGTGCCCTGTACCTATTTCTTTCATATACCTACTTTGCAGTTCTTCAGTATCTAATATTTTTACATGATTCACCTCTCTGCCCCCCAGTTAATAGTATGCCCCTTGAAAACATAGGCTGTTTTATTTATTTTTATATCCTCAGCACTTAGCATGGCACATATTGAAGCTTAATATTTTAAATAAGAGTATGAGTGAATGAATGAATGCAATACAATTAACTTTAGTTTGTTGTGGGCAACTCTGGGTCATCTCTTTACATTTTTTTAAATGTGCATTTCGAGTGTGTTTCTTTCTATACCAGCTTTGGTCCTATCCTAACATTACCAGTCCCTTCTGATTGTTTTATAGTTGCTTTACTTGTAGCTTCAGTCTCTATCAGGAGTTGGCTTTCTCCTGGAGCAAGTATTACCTGCCACCATGCACTATCTACTCTCTCGTATCCTCTTTCTCTTTCTTTGTGGGGATGACCAAAGATTTACTGTGGCTGTGGTGCAATTGGCAGCTGTCAGAATCAAAACTCATTAATAAAAAAACGATAATGCTTCAAAGTACAATACATGACTCCTTCAAAGTCCTTTGTGAACACTATCGTATTAATCATCACAATAGCTCAGGGGAAGATAAACACTGTTGGTTATCTTACCTAGATCATATTTTGAAAGAACTTTTTTTTTCTTGTTATTGTTTGATTATGCTATGAAATCTGGATAGCAATTTTCATATTGGTTATTTGGATATCATTTGATATGCTGATGTAAAAATGTCCCTGGATCTGAAGGGTCGTTTTTATTTTTATTTTAGATGTCTCACCCAGACTCTTGTTGAATTCTTTCTAGAGGCTGAGCAAAGAATAACAAGCAAAAGATCCAGATACCCCTGCTCAAGGATTGAAATTTTCTGAGTATCTTGAGGCTCATTAAACCATATACTCATGATCTAGAAATCAAAAGATGTACACAGTAGGTGCTTAAATCATTGTTGAATGACCAAGAGATGCACTGTTTTATAATCTGGGAGTTTAACTGAGGGGATTTGTAAGAAATTAGTATCCTGGTCAGGAATTCCATTATTAACTGGTATCAAGTACTAAACAACAATTCTTTTAGGAAAGGAATTTTACCTAGAAAACCAGCTTAAACAAATGTACTCAGTTATTTCTGTCCCCACCTCACCTCTCGTATTCTAGCTTTACTTTTCACATGCTTCATGCATCTTTGTTTACAAGTTTTGTTTCCCTTCTATAGCAGGAACTCTATGTCCTTCTGGGCTTTGTAAATAATAGCGCCTCAATAAATGACTGTTGAACTGGAAAAAAAAAATTAACCAGAGGTATCTTTCCTATAAAAAATTGAAAGGTGGACAGGTTCCATTTCAGCAATGAGCTGCAGCAGCCCTGGAGGGTTTTCTACTTCCTGGAGATGCCCAGTGCCATGGTGTTTGCCACTTCCTGTGTTCTAAGATGGAGTCTCATTTTGTGGGAGTGTCCAGGGTGGAATGGGCATCAGTGCCCCTAGACCTCTGTTATTGTTGGTGCTGAGAAAGTGTGTTGGGGTGAGACTTCATGAGGTTTGCCCCACATTTTTTTCCAGTCCAGGTAAACATTTCTGGCCTCTTAGATTCTGTCAATTCTATGTCCACCCTGTAAGCATAGACTCTAATAACCAGAATAAAGTTGGGCTGTGTTGGTGATCAAGCATCTTCCTTTTTTAACACAATAGTTTTGTGGCAACTGGGTATGGAGCTGGGGCATTTGGGTGGGGCATTTCTCTTGTCTTGTAGCTCCCTTCCTGCCTGAGCACACACACAGTTTTCACGGGCACCCCTCCTTCCCTCTCTTCTTATTGTTACTCTAGGGAGAACTGGTGCCCAGGACAAAAAGGGAAGCTTTCTAAAAACTTCTTCAATTTGAGCACACTCTTGAAATCTTTCTCCGAGCCCCAGGGAATTGTGACCCATTATTAAAAAACATGAGTGGAGAATGCAGGCTTCTATTTGCCATTTTTTAAAATTAAGAGATAAAACACCTTTATGTTTTTCTAAAATCTTATTCATTCTTGCCTTGTCTTTTCCATAAGAAAGAGAATGATGACATCCTATCGAAGAAGCCTAGCAGAGAGGATTTAAAAGGGCTAGATTCCTATTAGTAATGTGTACCTCTACCACTCTGCTGTAGAGGGAAGAGTCTTAGCCAATGGCTTTTCAGGAAAATGATAATGCTTTTAAAACAAAATCTAGCCCTAACTGGTTTGGCTCAGCGGATGGAGCATCGGCCTGCAAACTCAAAGGTCCCAGGTTTGATTCTTGTTGAGGGCATGTACCAGGAAGCAACTGATTGATGTTTCTAACTCTCTATCCCTCTCCCTTCTGCTCTGTAAAAAAAAATCAATAAAATATATTTTTAAAAAATCCAAAATTCTAGTAAATCTAGTTTCCTCAGCTTTAGCTCTTAAGCTTTGCACATACCAGCATATGCTTCATCATTATTACTTTGTTAATATATTTTTATTGATTTCAGAGAGGAAGGGAGACTGAGAGAGATAGAAACATCAATGATGAGAGAGAATCATTTATTGGCTGCCTCCTGCACACCTCCTACTGGAAATCAAGCCTGCAACCTTGACTGGAATGGAACCTGGGACCCTTCAGTCCACAGGCTGATGCTCTATCCACTGAGCCAAACTGGCTAGAGCTGCTCTCTTCTTTTTGAAATAATATTGTTTTGATGAAATGACTGTGTCTCGGTTGTCCATGTTTTGCACAGCAGTTTTAGATTGGGTATTCATAGCAATCATGGCTGTGATTTCTATCCTGAAGAGTCTGCAAAATAGGAATATCTCCAGTGCTGATACTTCTCTTAGGAAGCTTCCTATAGACTTTGAGAGCTACAGATCTCTCTGTGTAGCTTGGTATTTAATAGGCTTGATTAGAAAAATGTGAACCTCTGTTTTCAAGGGAATCCTTGGAGCCAGGTCATGTTTTGGATGGAGGAGCCCAAGTAGATGACCATAAGCACATAGGGCAATCATCCCCCAACCCCATTCAATCATGTTAGCTCCCCTTTTATCTTTTCTCTGTCTTGAGATGGGCAATCTGGTAATTAGCAAATGAAATGTTTTCTAGAATTTTTGAAGCTCTTCCAGGGAAAGTAATTACAATTTGGAAGTCACTACAGCAAAGCTCTAGCTTGCTAACTAAAACTGTAATTAGGAGACTGAGCAGAATTTCTGAAACTGTTCACTTTCCTTCTAAAAAGAGAAATACTCCCTAATCTAGAGGACTGATTGGACCCATGATTCTTGGGGAATTGATTTTAGAGCTTGCAAGTTTAGGATTGAAATATTCATGACCTTTCCCTGAGAAGGAACATTTGTACCTGGATTGTGATTCTGTTCCATGACTTTGAGATAAACTTAATTTGATTTATGGGGTCAATCCTTAACCTTTTGAGTTGTCAAATTAGTTGCCAAATGGGGCCAGGGTGTGGGTGTGCTAATTTTTTCAAGCATCAACTGCGAGACACATTTGGAAGTCCAGCAAACTTGTCTCTCTTATGCTTGGCTTCCTCATTCCCTCTCTGAATTCTGCCCTCTCCCCCACCTGAGATGTTAATTACAATTCCAGCTCTGATATCAATAGAGCAGTTACTTAACCTATCAGGGTTCAATCTTCTCTTAAGGAAATAAGCAGAGACTGCACTGAAATGATCAATAAAGGCCTCTGTAGTTGCTAACAATTGATGATTCCATGGGGTTTGGTCTCTCACGGCCACAGAGCTATTGGCAGAGCCCTATGCAACTCTCGTAGGTTCCCATGTACCTGACCCTGGAGTTGTGCAACACAAGGGCCCCATGCGGGGTGGTTTGAAAGGTGTGACCAAATTTCTCCTCAGCCTTAAAAAGCCTTCTTTTCCAGATGCTTTGAAATGTTGCCACTGGAGACCCAAGTTTAAATATTATTCTCTCCAGTATGATTCTTGGACAGATAACACATTAAATCATTAACAGGTTATGTGAATTGTTTTTGTTTCCTCCCATGATAGGAAGACCCAAAGAAGTATGAGAACTCAGGGTAGATGGTGTAGGAGAAGAAACACTTCCTTCTATTCTCTTAGAGGTTCTGTGGCAGGGCCCAAGAATTAGGCTAATATGAGACTGATTAACAGGACAAAAACATAGACACTTCAATATTTTTATGTGCACACGGGAGTCTTCAAAAGGAAAACGAAGACCCAAAGAAGTCGTGAGACCCCAAAGCTTATATAACTTTTTAAACAAAGAATGATAGATCGTGGGGATGTGACAAGGCAAAGGGGCTTGGGCTAGAGAGGGGTACATTGAGGGACAGTGACTAAGAAACTTAAGGGGGAAATTAATGGAAGATCAAGTTTATTTTAGTAGGTTTGTTTGTACAAGGCCATTTTGGCTTCTACTCCCAGTCTCTAGTGATAAGAACATTCTTCTTTTCCTGGCAAAATAAGGGCACCTTTCTCACGGGAAACCTTATCGCCTACGTTTAGGTAGAAAAGGGTAGGTCAGAGAGCCCGTCCTCATCAATTGTTTCCCCAGTGCCTTCCACTCAAAATAATCAGGAGGCCAGAGCAGAAGTTGCCATGCTGGCTTCTTCTGAGCCCCTTCGCTGGAGAGGTTGGGAATGGGCAGGACAGGGACACTGAATAAAGGCTTTCAAGCCAGAAATAACTGAAATCAGGTCATGGATCCATTAAGAAGATGGGTGACCATGGTGAATTATGTCAGCATCGGGGCCTCAGCTTCTGTCTCTGTAAGTGTAGTGTCTTCCCCAGGAGGACTTTTGTGGGGATTGAACTGTATAGCTCCTGCCATACACCAGGTACAACAATAAAAGATTACTACCTATTACTTCACAGTAATTTTACCCACAGCTAGATTTGCAATCAGATGTTCCAGTCATCTAGCTGAAAACAAAACTCAAATAGAAGTCTTGGTATTCAAGGGACAAACAGACACACCTTCCCTCTTGAGGAACAACTTTTAAATTTCATAATAGTCTGTGCCTGTGGCACAGTTAGGCTGGGATGCCAAGAAGTACTTCTCTGATCTTCCTCACCATTCTCTCATACCTCGGAGTTGTTTGGCACATGCTTTGAAATGTGAAAATGGGGATGGTACTCTGTAAACAGTGAAATCATTATGTTAAAAGCTCATTTTATTTTCTCCCATTTGAATATGAACTACAGTGCTGGAGGTAATCTTTGTTTTTGTAGGGAGTGGGTTCTCTCTCTTTTATCTGTCTTCCATTAGGGAAGTATTTTTTGATTGCTTACACCATTTATTTTGTGGAAATAAGAGTCTATTGTTCTATGGGGGAAAAAACCACTTCAATAACCATTAGAACAAGGAGAAGAAAGGAAAGTATTTTGGAGAAAAATAATTTCTTTCCCATAGTTCTCTAAGTTGTGTATCTTGGAACTAGTTTTCCATTATAGGGAACTTGCCTTTTGTTTATGAAAAAGAAAAAAAAAGTCTCTAAGAAGACAAAACCCATAGAATTTGTCCATTTTCCTAACTAATTTTCAAGTGCGATGCAAAACTGCCATTAAGGATCTCTGTTCTTTGCCCAGTCTGATTTAAAAATATTTCTTTAGAGGCTATAAAAAAAATTTCAAAAACATGTTAAAGGACTCTTTTTAAAAAAGTGGACTCCCCTTAGGAACTTGGAAATTAGATTTTTAAAATGTTCTCTGAGCTGCTTCTGAAATTTAATCTTGACTCTCATTATACTGTCCTCCTAGCAAAGCGTAGCTGGATCTAGCTTTCCAGCAGTGAGATCAGGGAGGTGAGAGCCGGTCGGACAGTGTGCCCAATCTGGAGGTTTTATTCACATCTTTTACCCCAGTCCGCAGCTTGGATTGCACAGGCTGACTTTTTTTATGGAGTGCGTTTTCTTTCCTCTAACCAGAGATACTTGCATTGAGGTATATTCGTTAACATTTTTTCTTGTGTATGTCAGGTGTGTTAGTGTTTTTCCTCAGCAAACAGGTTAGAAATTCCACGAAGCTGGGGGACCCTGTATGATACTCTTTGGAATTTGCTCTTGTTACAAAAGACCGGAAAAAACCCCAAAACACCAAGTCACGCTTAGAGAAAGGGAGTTACATTTTATTAAGTGCAGGGACAGAGAAAAATGTGTCTTTCAAGTTCTGAGTGTCCCTCCCTCCCCTCAATGGGGAAACCTTTTCTTTTATACTTTTCCTAGCTGTTTTGCCTCCCAAATTTGGAATGAGACTTTTTGGACTTCTGGGATAGGGGTCATGAGACCATATCTCAAGGCCCAGCCTGATGTCAGCACTGACAATTCTGTGTGGGGCATAGTCCACGGCCTCTCTAGAATGGGAGTAGTCTTACTTTCCTTATTATTTAAGCAAGCAAGCGTTTACAGAAGCCAAAATAGCAGGGTTAAAATTTCAAACAAGTTTTTATATAAGATGGATGCTACCCAATGGCATTCAATTCAATGCTGGTCTCTTTGTAGCTGCGCCAATAAATACTGAACTTGTTCATTTATTGGTTGATTACCTATTAGCTCCATCTGTAATCCAGTAGAAAATGAGAAAAAGGTGAGAAGCTCTTTATGCTCAATTGGGCTAACCAGAAAGAATTTCTAAAGCAAAATGTTCCCTTATTTCTGTGCCCCAACTTGACTACACAACCCTTCCCTCCTGATTAGGTCTGAACTATAAAAACCAAGATGGCAGCGCTGAGTTCAGCTTGATGTTTTAAAGGATGGAAAGATGGAGCAAATTCTTAGATCTTTTTGTGTTGGATCTGCTGATTATAGTTTATCACACCCTCATTAAACTGTAAGGCAGATACACATAGCTTTTAGATGATTTGCAGAAATACTTCCCTCTCAAAAGAGATAAGAATTGGCTGCATTCCTATTTTGCTGTGTTTTGTTGAACTCTTCTTTAAGGAACAAGGCAATCACATCGACTTATTTTAGTTTGTGAGACAGCAGGGGTGTGCATCTGATCTAACCCTGCCATTTTACACAAGACAAAGGCTCAGAGGGAGCAAGGGGTTTATAAGACCAAACAGCCAGCAGAGGCACCATTGGGACTACTCTGTTTTGTTCCCCTTCCACTTTCCTTCACCACTTCTTTTTGGTAAATAAAGGGGTTGCTCAGAGATAAGCTTAATCTATTTCTTTTTTTGCTGGATCTTGCTAACTTATAAAATGGAGACGTCATGGCAATGAAAATATTTCCAAATTCCATCCATAACTCCTATGGAATTTAATGTTGAGTGTTAGATCAAAATGTGAGGCCCTTTAAGCTATTTAGTAGGAATTTGCCATATAAGGTAGAATATTATTTTTCTGGTTTGATCAATGTGGATTGTTATTCAGTCATCATTCTTTCTAAAATTTAATTTTTTTTAAGCTTGTGGTAAAATACCACTGCAATCATTTTTAAATGTACTGCACAGTTGTATTAAGAGCATTCACAATGTCATGCAACCATAACCGCACTCATCATCAGATCTTCATCCTCAGCTTGCAAAGCTGAAACTCTGTACCCATTGAACGCTAATTCCCATTCTGCCCTCCTCCCAGCTCCTAGTGGTACATTGTAATTAGCTAGTTATTTTTAAGAAGAAAGGAACAAAAAGGAGGCCAGATATTATAAGCTTGTCATTTGGGCAGCTTCAACAGGAAGCTGCAATGTCACACTCCCCAGGGAACCACCAGCCCATTCTGGGCAGATCACTGGGGAAGGGACTGGACAAAGGGAAAACTGGGGGCCTGAGCAAGAGAGTCAGGTTGACCTAGGAAAGGTGCTTGCTGTCAGTCATATGTAGAAACAGAAATCATTAGTCCAAAGGGATGGGGTCGATGAAAGTCCGTGAAAATTTGGGAATACTTAATCCCCTGAATAAAGGAGTTTGCACTTTGGCCCTTGGCTCCTGGGGCTCTTGGCTCCTAGGGCTCCTGGCTTTCTTGCATTTGCTCATATGGCCCATAGCCATGCGGACCCCACATGCAATGGACTGATGGGCTGCAACTGGGAGCACAAACCACACCAGCCTGACTATGCCTCTACGGGGAACGACAGCGCAGACACTGGCTCTGATTTTAGCTCTGCTGATGCCCCAGCGACACTTCTTCTACTAAGGAAAACGGGACCTTAGAAACTCAGGGATTTAATTTCATGCAAATAAAAATCACTCATTCTCGCATGCAAGTCTCTGGAAATTCTTTTTCTTGGGATGTCATATAAATCATATTTGTCATTTTGTGACTGGCTTATTTTACCCAGCATAATGTCCTCAAGGCTCAAAGTTCATCCATGTACATCACACATCACAATTTCCTTTCTTTATAAGGCTGAATAATAATAATTATATATATATAATCTCACATTTTGTCTACCTAATCATCCATAGGTGGACACTTAGGTTGCTTTCACCTTCCAGCCATTGTGAATAAAGCCGCCCTGAATATGGGTGTACAAAAATCTGATCTGTTGACGTTCCTATTTTCCATTCTTTTGGGTGCAAACCCAGAAGTGAAGGTGCTAGCTCATATGGTAATTCTATTTTTAAATGTTTGAGGAATAACTGTATGTTCTCCACAGTGGCTGCATCGTTTTGCATTTTCACCAACAGTTCATAAGGGTTCCAATTTCTCTGCATCCTGGATATTTTCTGTTTTTCTCCACACTTGCAATTTTCTGGCGTGTATGTTTTTCTTTTCTTTGAGAGTCATAAGATAGTGTATTTTTGAGATTAAACAAAAAAGGACAGTCATGGAGAAACGCCAAAGAGTAAATCTCTCTCCTTGCTTTTTCCAGTCACATCATGCTAATAAATTTAAATTTGATTATGATTTTTAGGCGATACATGAAAAATAGCTCTGGTGGAAGCAAAAAACATGGGCGTGTTATTATTGTTCTATCATCACAGTTTGAAAGGTGTGGCAGGAGAAAGTGAACAGAGACTCTCAGATGAAACACAATATTGATATTTGGCATGCTCAGAGGATTTTCCACCCAAAGACCCGAAATCTCTTTACCCACACTAATTACCTCTCCACCAGGGCCAGCCTTGGGCACAGCCAGGAAGTCCGCAGAGGTTGACTTTGGCGCCTCCTGCCTTCTCTCTCAGTACTGCATTTCCTGTCTGGTGGTGCACTTGACACTGATTGCTAAAGAAACAGGTTCCTCACACCAAGGTGAGCTACTGAATCAGGTTATCTGTGAGTGAGGCCTAGGGATCTGCATTTTAACTGCATGTCCCACTCCCACCCTCATGATCTTCTTCACATTGAGCTTTAAAAAGTTCTGAGTCACACCGAAACCGGTTTGGCTCACTGGATAGAGCATCGGTCTGTGGACTGAAAGGTCCCAAGTTTGATTCTGGTCAAAGGCATGTACATTGGTTGCAGGCACATCCCCAGTGGGAGGTGTGCAAGAGGCAGCTGGTTGATGTTTCTCTCTCATTGATGTTTCTAGCTCTCTATTCCTCTCCCTTCCTCTCATTAAAAAATAAATAAAATATATTTTTAAAAAATAAGATAAAAATCTCTGAGTCAATAATCAGTCCAGCCTTCCAGAAGTTTATGTTCCTCTTCTGTCTGACAAACCTACTCTTCTGAAGTGTAGATGACAGTGGTGATTGCCTACGAGTGTTCTCCAATGATACTGGAAAAGCTGCTCTTTGATTTGAGACAAGATTCTCCTTTCATCTCTTTTAAAATGTTGGGAATTTGGAGTGAGGGGTTAATTTTAAAATCTATTAAATATCAAATCTTTTCAATCTTAATTGTTAGTGTCTAATTTTTATTTTGCACAGAATTTTTTATTACTAATGATTTTTATTGCCTGGTCAGTTGAACAGGCTTGGTATTTGAAATCAGTATCTTGGGTTTAAATTCTGACACATTCTGTTATTAAGTTGGTCATCTCATGGTCTTACATGGTCTTAGCATCAATTTCTTCATTTATGAAATGGAGACAAGCCCTGGTCAGTTAGCTCAGATAGTTAGAGCATAGTCCTGATATGTCAAGATTGTGGGTTTGATCAGGGCACATACAAGAATCAACCCTCTAAAATAAATGAAAAAAATAAAACGGAAAAAAATAAATGGAGATAATACAATAGAAATTGAAGTGTTATTTGAGAGGTAAATGAGATAACTGCTTTTAGAGAGTTGCCCATGACAATGTCTGGCACACATTAGATGTCCCAAATATATTCAATGCACATGTACTGAGGACCTTGTATTAATTGGTTATGGCAGGGGGTAAAGTGGTGAAGATTGCCACAGTGACCATCTAACAAAGAGCTTAAGTCAAATCAAAGAGAAAGACTTAAGTTGTTGTAAGGGAAGGTAAATGTTGAAACAACATTCAATCACGTGACAAATATTTGTTGAGTTTCCATTGCATGTACATATGGTTCTGAGTTAGGCATAGATATCCAGTGACAAATATGACACATTAGTGTCCTCATAGAGTCTACAAGTGGGAAGGGGGCATAGAAAATAAACTAGCAAACCAATAAGTAAATGGATAACACCCAATAGTGAGAAGTGCTATGAAAGGAGTAAGGCAGGTTATATCAGATGTATTCGTTTTCTACCACTGCCTTAACAACTTACAACCAACTATGAGGCTTAAAAACAACAAACATGTATTCTCTCAAAGTTTTAGAGGCTGGAAATCTAAAATGAAGATGCTGACAGGGCTGGCTCCTTCTGGAAGCTCTGAGGGAAAATTCACCTCATGTTTCTGTTCTAGCTTCTGATGGCAGCTGGAAACCCTTGGCATTCTTTGCCTTCTAGGAACATAACTGCAACTGGAATCAACCCTGGGATCCTTGGATCCACTGGTTGACATTCTATACACTAAGCCAAACTGGCTAGAATGAGGCATAATATACTTAAATATTTGAGTCAATATATTTGACTTTATATATAAAGTCAATATCTTTATATATAAAGAAAGTTTATCTTTCTCCCTTTATTTATTTTTATTTATTTATTTTTAAATTCCTTTATTAATTAACTTATTACATATGTGTCCTCATCCTCCAACTAGTCCCCCTATCCCTTCACTCATGCCCTTACCTCCCTGGTGTCTGCGTCCATTGGTTAGGCTTATATGCATGCATACAAGTCCTTTGGTTGATCTCTCCCTCTTAACTCCACCCTCCCCTACTTTCCCTCTGAGGTTTGACGGTCTGATTGATGCTTCTCTGTCTCTGGATCTGGTTTTGTTCATCACTTTGTATTGTTCATTATATTCCACAAATGAGTGAGATCATGTGATATTTATCTTTCTCTGACTGGCTTATTTCACTTAGTATAATGCTCCCCAGTTCCATCCATGCTGTTGCAAATGGTAAGAACGCCTTTTTTTTTTTTTTTTTTTTTTTAATTATCATAAGGTAGTATTCCATTGTGTAGATGTACCACAGTTTTTTAATCTACTCATCTACTGATGGGCACTTAGGCTGTTTCCAAATCTTATCTATCATGAATTGTGCTGCTATGAACATAGGGGTGCATATATTCTTTCTAAATGCTGTTTCTAGTTTCTTGTCTCCCTTTATTTAAATCATCTTTCTTTTTAAATACTTTTGTGAGACAAAACTCTCTAATATACTCATCTTTATATATAATTTTTTTTATTATTGTACAAATTTTAATGCTATAAAATCATAGGCTTTTCCAATTTTTTTCACTCCTGTAAAATCCATTATTTTCTCCCAATAACAAAAGGAACTCTATCAAAATGTGCTCCCCACAACTTAAGACATTCTAGAACACAATGATAAATTTTCACAATGAAGTCTTGTATAAAGAGTGAGTTCTTATCACTAATATGAAGTTACTGAATGTGGTACTGAAATTGAAGGGATTAATTTCAGTGCCTTTATATTTGTAAGCTTTATTTCCTATCATTTCAGTTTGAGGAAAGCCTCAAAATTAAAAAGTTTTTTGGTGCTCAATGTATTGTCTGCTCTGATTAAAATTGTCCAGTTGATTCTAAACAAAGTACAACAAAAATTTAAAGGATTTATTCACAAAAAGCACATTACCATTGTAGAACGTTAGTTGTATTTACAAAGTAAATATTTTTAAACTCCAATTGATGTCAGGCAGCAAAGAGAGAAATAATTTACTGCTATGTTGAAATAATTTTTTATATTTAATTATTTGGTAGTTTTGTTACTTTATGTATAAATATAAAATATTTCTATTATGATCAGTATATTATCACAACTATTTATTTACTCACTTATTTAAATAATCCTCACCCAAGGACATTTTTCCATTGGTTTTTAGAGAGAGTAGAAGGGAGAGGGAGAGACAGAAACACCGATGTGAGAGAGACACATCGATTGGTTGCCTCCCTGTAAGCTTCCCGGGAGCCTGCCACCAAGGTATGTTTCCTTGACCAAAATCAAACCCGGGATTCTTCATTACTCAGGCTGATGCTCTATCCACTGAGCAAAACTGCCTCGGGCTTATCACAATCTTTTATATGCAATTATGGACTCTAGAAGCACAAGAACCAGTTCCTAGAACATATCTGCACCAAAATTTCATTTAGTAGGAATGCTGTGCTTAATAATGACACAATGTCCTACCACATTTGTCTCTGTATATTCACCACAGGTAAAAATAAAATAAAATAAAATAAAATAAAAAATTATCTTCCAAGTTGAATTTTAAGTGACTTTACAATAGTATTCACAATGAAGTAAAATATTTTAACATTTACATAATGGACCTCTTAAAACGTTGCTGTATTCCATGAAACAAGTTAAATAACTGCACCTCATTGGAATTAATTCATTTTTTATTTGGAGTATCTAATATTACTGATATAAAATAAGCATTATTTTAATGTTAGAAAAATTCTGCTAATGAAATTACACATTGGTAGTTATCACTTTAATGGTACACATGTAAAATAAAACTTAGAATACAAACAGGAAGGATTAATTTACAAGAACAACTACTTGATCTAAATGAAAAGCTATGCTTAATAGAACAATATGCCTAGGCATCTTCTGTAAGCTATGCATGTGAAATTATCATCTTTGGGCATAGCTCTTACAAACTCACTATTAAGTTTTGCAATAGATGTTGATGTTCTTTCAACACCTGTGTATTAATCTTCTAGTTTTGGCCCCCATGGTAGGTATGAATGTCAACAACATTTTTGCAATTACCATTCTGTGTTAATGTCAACAAACATTCTTCTTTTCCTCCTTCTTCCTCCTCTTCTAATTCCTCTCCTTCTTTGTGTTGTGTTTGTCTTCATCTTTATCTTCTTCTGTAACTATTCTGCTAAAGACTAGAGCCGTGGTCGGCAAACTGCAGCTCACAAGCCATATGCAGCTCTTTGACCCCTTGAGTGTGGCTCTTCCACAAAATACCACGGTCTGGGCAAGTTTATTTAGAAGAAGTGGCGTTATAAGAAGTTTAAGTTAAAAAAATTTGGCTCTCAAAAGAAATTTCAATCGTTGTACTGTTGATATTTGGTTCTTGTTGACTAATGAGTTTGCCGACCACTGGGCTAGAGGAAGACAAAGAGAGAATATTGCCCTCCTTGTGGAGATTGACCTGATGATATGAAAGGAATAACTTGCGAAACCAGAGGTCCTTTCAGCTGCTCTAATGTTCCCATGCTTTGCTTTATTAGCGTTCATATTTACAATATGTCTTTCGTCTAAAGATCCCAAAGGCTCTGAAACCATATCTTAGGGTTGTGACTCAAATAGATGCAGATTGAGATATAAAGGGAAGATGATTAATCTAGGGGAGGCCTTGCTGACTTAGGGCTGACTTGCTTCTTTTTCCTGTGGGGAGCATGAGTTTTCTGAATCAGCTAGTGTGTCCCTCAGTCATAGAATGGTGACCCAGCACCTCTCTTTGCTGAATCAGAGTTGTGCTGTGTGCTCACGTTTCCTTTGGGTCCCATTACTACAGGAAGCTCTCTCATCCATATTAGCACTTACTATTCACGTGACGCATCAGGTAACAAGCAGCAGCAAAGGTTAATTCCCAGGGAATGCCAGCAGGACTACTCGCTCAGAGAAAATGGGTTGTGATTAAAAAAAAAAAAATCACCTGCAGCTAAAGGCTTTTATTCCCTTTCCAAGCTTGTTTCATGTTTAAAGATTGCTTATGTGGAAAAAACCCAGTGATATTTTGAGTGTGTGCGTGTTGTTTTGTAAGTCGGGGTGATTCTAATATGATCAGCAGAAATCATGAATGACTCATTTCGTTTCTGCTTGTTACGAAAACATCTGTGTGATTTCTTTCTCTGATAAAGGGATTTGATTGTGAGTATTCCAGAAGATTCTGTTTCTTACATTTTAATACTCCTGGTAGATATTTATTTAGTGCTTATGGTGTGCAAAGCTCTGTACTAGACACTAGGGAGGGAGGTTTAGGGAAGAAAAGAGGAAAGAGACGTCATGATGACTACAAGAGAGGCTTCCCATGAGTGGGTAGATATAGCTGAACCCAGGAATTTATAGTGTCATTAATTATCTTCTCTCCCTTTTTCTCTGTGTGGGTATAATACGAGTTATCTTCTTTCCATGTTGTGGCAATGACAACTACCAGCAGTTACGGACTATATTAGCCTTTCAGTTAGGGATTGTAGTGAAAAGCCCAAACTTCTTTCTTAAAAGAGTATGTGTGTGTGTGTGTGTGGGGGGGGGGGGGGGTGGGGGGGGGAAGGTGAGGGGGTTAAGAAGAGGGGAAATTCCAGGGAAAGCTCTGATTGGGCCAGTGGGGGCCACATGTCCACTCCTGAACTTGGAGGCCCTAAAGCTGTGAGTTGTGGTCAGTCCCACTTGAACTATGTGGACTTAAGATGGGGCAGAGTTGTTTTGTAAGAATTGTTAGGTATCTAAACATGTATTCTGCTACATAAACTCTAACTCAACATGTCCAAAACAGAATTCCTCATCTCTGTCTTAAATCAGCTCCACTATCTTTATTCTCTTCTTAGAGAATGGCTGTGTCATCTTCTACTTAGTTGGCCAAACCAGAACACTTGGAAACATTCTAGACTCTCCTTTTGTCTTCTTTCTCTCTCTCTTTCTCTCTCTCTTTCCCTCTCTCTCTCTCTCTCTCTCTCTCTCTCTCTCTCTCTCTCTCTCTCCCTTCCTTCCTTCCTTCCTTCCTTCCTTCCTTCCTTCCTTCCTTCCTTCCTTCCTTCCTTTCTTTCTTTCTTTCTTTCTTTCTTTCTTTCTTTCTTTCTTTCTTTCTTTCTTTCTTTCTTTCTATCCTCATCTGAGGTTTTCCCATTGAATTTTTAGGGACAGTGGAAGAGAGAGGGAAAGAGAGAACAACATTGATGGATTGGTCGCCTCCTACATGGAATTGAACCTGGGACCCTTTGTTTCGAAGGCTGACACTATCTGCTGAACCAAAGGGCTACTCTCCCTTTGTGTGAACCTTTCATAACCAACCACCAAGTTTTTCCAGTTTGAATTTACTACTTCTCAGATCTGTCCACTTTCATCCAATCTGATCATACAATCTTTATTCAGGTTCACCACCATCTTTGGTTTTATAAGCCTCCTAACTAGTGCTCTGCAGTCCAAATACGTTTCTGACTGGCAAACAGAGTGACCTTTTCAAAGTAAATTCTGTTCATTTCACAGCGCAGATTAAATTACCTCGGTAACTTTTCATTTTCCTCAGACAAAAGAGTGAACTCGGCATGGTTGAAAGGTCTTTCCTGATTTTACTGTTGTATATACCAGTGCCACAGAATAAAAATTTGTTTTGATTGTCGGTTTTGCGTGGTGATAATTTAAAAACCTCTATTTTTATAATAACGATTTAGAATGAAGCAAGCTGCAAAATTTGAATAATTTTAAGATGAAATAATGAGAGTAGGAATGGAATACTAACTGAGATCTGGCTCTCTTCCCCTCTTGGGCCTATGGACTACCCTTCTTGGCCCCTAAGACAGAATACTTAGTTCTGTCTAATGCTTTCTGAGCAGGTCCTTTAATTGCTGATGTGAGGCCTCCCAGACCTCTGTTTCCTTCTGATAAAATGACTTGCAATATTTTCAGAGAGTGCCTTTTTGTCAGCTTGAATCTTGAAGTGAGAATCATAACTAAGCAGATTTTTGAGTCAATTTGTGACAAATCTGAGGTGGGAGTAGGAGAAAGTCTTTTGATTTTAAGCAAATGTTGGGGATGTTTGTTGTTGCAGCACAACCTCCCTATCTTACCTGAGGCAGTAATCATCCTCTCCAATTCGATGGAGGCAATTCTTCTCACTATTCTACTGTTAAAAATTTATATGCAGCCCTGGCTGGTGTGGCTCAGTTGGTTAGAGCATCATCCCATACACCAAAGGGTCTCGAGTTCAATTCCTAGTCAGGGCATATACCCAGGTTTCAGGTTTAATCCCTGGTTAAAGTTGGGAGAGGGTTAGGGCATGTAAGGGAGGTAACCAATCAATGTTTCTCACATTAATGTTTCTCTCTCCATCTCCTTTCCCCTCTCTTTAAAAATCAATCAATTAATCAATCAATAAAATATTATAAATTCAGGGGCAGTTGGAGAAGTATTGTTTTGTGGATCTATAATAGCTTAGTGACATATTTCTATTAGGTGCTTAATTACTGTTTCTAGGAGAGAATACATCATATCTTGAATAATTTTAAGTTATCTATTCTGAAGTTAGGACAATATTTTTTTGGCTTTTCTATATAATAATTCTAGAGCATTAATTATTAAAATGATCTGTGGCATTTTATTTCTAGTTTTTCCTTCACAAATGGCGAATACTATTTTTGGGAAACATATAACCACAATTCCAACACACATTCTAGTACCACTTAGAAGTCATAACCACAGCCTTTTTCCAAATTTATTTGTAAATACCTAAGGAATTTTTTAGCATATTTAAATTTTCCTTTTCCATGATAGAAATGTGAGGTGTTCAACTTTGTGAGAAATACAGAAATGGCTACCAGTGGAGGTGTGTATTACACATACACCACAATGTCAGTATTTGAAGTTGATCTTTTCCTGAACAGTTTAAGAAAGGCCTAAGTGAATGCTTGTAAGTTTGAGTCAGTGCTGGAGAGCAGTAAAAACAAGTAAGGAATGAGCAGATTTCAATCAGACAGTCCTTTATTGTTATAAAACTACTCTATGCCCACTCCACCCTAAAAATCATTGAAGTAGGCAACCATGGAACTCATAAAGAACTAAAAAATCTTACACTGAACGACACAAATTCTGCAATTAACAATGCTGAGGCAAGCCATAAGATTTCCCAGGGGTGGCTGCATTCTCTTTCTATCTGAGTGAAGATTCTTCACTTGGTTAGGTTTGCATATATTTGACCCTGGAAGTTTAATAACCTCTACTGATTTTGCTTGCTAGTTGTTGCTTCACTCATTCATGGAGCACAAATTCAAACCTTTCCACATCTCTAAGTATGACAAGAATTTCTAACCTGGAATAAAATGCAAACTCTTTTAAGATATTAATGTATTTACTTTTCATATAGTTTAAATAGACACATTTTTAGAAATGCTTTTTGAGAGTAGTACAGTTATGAACATAAGTTTATATGGAGAAATATCTCACTTAAGCTTCAAACTTTATAAAATTTTATTACAGGTTTATATATATTTGAGTAATAGTATTTGTTTCATTTTATGGCTAGAAGTTGGATTCAGAGAAGTATCCATTTTTATGTATTTGCAATATTAATTCAATAGATTTAATTTCTGTTTTCTCCAAGAAGTTTTCTCTGTTTCATTATATCCACATATTAATTAATCAGATACATTTTTATTCACATGCTCTGTATCTTTTTGTTTTCTCTTTCTTGTTCATATATATGCATACCTAGTCCAAATAATAGAAATGGAAATGATTGAAACCTAATTGTATTGGTAATAAATTATGTATGTACTAGTACCATTAAGAGATTTTTATAGTGGTATCTTTTCAGGAAACTTTTAGATTTTCTTAAATGTTTGAATTTTCTATTTTTTTGCAGTATAGTGAGCCTTTTTTATAATGTGTCATCCCCTTCATCAAAATAACATTATAACTTCCCTTAAGTGCCAGGACTACATGTTTTTCTATTCTGTTATTTTATAAACTCCAACATAGAAATTTCAAACATTTTAATAACTATAGATTTTTATTAAAAGGACTAGAATATTTCGCCTTTTTCTCAAGGAGCTCATTTAGGTGACACGGTTCACTAATTTTAAACCATGTTTATTATAACTCAACAAAGACGAAAATAAAATAAAATTAAACTTTTATTATCATAAGTTCCATGAGATCTGTATTTCATTGACTTTTGTCATCATTATTATTGAGAACAAGGTGCTGCTCATAGTGTCTAGAATTTAATGAAAGTGTATCCCCTCTTTGCAGTGGAGTGTGTGTGGGTAAGTGGGTAGAAGTGGTTCACCTTGGGTGCAGGCAGTAAGGGGTTGTCATATCTGCGGAGGACTTAAAAACACACAACTTGAAACTAATTAAATGTCAGTCTGCTTTCATTATGACCTCATGCTAGCATTTCTAAACAATGGCGGTGGCCAAAGACTCCTCCCTATTGACTGCATTGTTCAAAGCCTTCCTCTCACCTGGTCTTGGTATCCAATGCTCTAGACCCCATTTTTGTTGTTGATGTTGTTAATCCTCACCCAAGGATATTTTTCCATTGTTTTTTTAGGAAAAGTGGAAGAGAGAGGGAAAGAGAGAGAAACATCGATGTGAGAGAAACAAATTGATTGGTGTCTTCTGCAGGAACCCCTGCCAAAGCCTCTGGGCCAGGGAGGAGCCTGGAACCAAGATATGTGCCCTTGATTAGAATCAAATTCCAGACCCTTTCATCTGCAGGCCAAGGCTCTATCCACTGAGTCAAACCAGATAGGGCAAGACTCCAATTTTTTTAAGTTAAATTGCTTACTATTTCTCAGAGGCTACGAATTTCAAAGCATTAACATTTTATGTGAAGAATTTATCAGACTCTTGAATAACCTTTAGTTTCAAAGAATTAAGTTAGAACAAGGAAGGGAACAGTTTTGTCTTTATTTGAGGATGATAAAGAATAGCCATTTACTATGATTCTGAGCTCAAAAAGCTGAGGTTTTTTGTTGTTGTTTATTTGTTTGTTTGTTTTGAGGTGGCCTTTCAATTGGTAACTCAGCAGTCAAAATTTCAGAAGACTTTTCAGTGTCTTCCTTGATCTCTGCCCTGATCATTTCTTCTTTATCTCTCTTACTGTAAATCTAGGCAACTGAACTTGGCAGTTAAAGATAAGCGAAGGTAGCTGGCTAGAATTGGGAATGTGTCCACAAAGAACACATGCCTGAGTAATTACGATATCAATACATCACTTTTATAGTTCTCATAATGTGTTTGCCTAGGACATCACCACAAATTATTCACAGCATGTGAATCTACTTCATTGAACACATTATGTGAACAATCATAATACTCCTTTTCTCTCACAATTGCTCAATCATTTATTATGCCTTTTAATATTCTAACAACTGTGTCTTAAAACTTAAAGCAACCAAGAACAAGGTGATTAGAATACTTTACTATGTTTCTGTTTAGGAAAGCAGGGTTTTATGCTATATATATATATATTTTTTTTTTTTTTAGAGGCCTGGTGGATAGAAATTTGTGCATGTGGTGGTGGTGGTGGTGGTGGGGGAGGGGAGGCTGTTCCTCAGCCCAGCTTGCACTCTCTCCAATTTGGGATCCTTCTCACAATCCAGGACTGCTGGCTCCCAACTGCTTGCCTGCCTGCCTGCCTGATGACCCCTAACCATTCCCCTGCCAGCCTGACTGACACCTAACTGCTCCCCTGCAGGCCTGATTGCCCCTAATTGCCCTCTCCTGCTGGCCTGGTCACCCTAACTGTCCTATCCTGCAGCCTGGTCCCCCCCAATTGTCATCTTCTGCAGGCCTTGTCCCTCCCAACTGCCCTCTCCTATTGACCTGATCACCCACAACTGCCCTCCCCTGCTGGCCATTTTGTGGCAGCCATCTTGTGTCCACATGGGGGTGGCCATCTTATGTGTTGGAGTGATGGTCAATTTACATATTACCTCTTTATTATGTAGGATATTGACTCTAGATCCACTGTTTACGAATTGTGTGGGTAACTTTTAGCAAGCCCACATTTTCTGTTCTAAAAAGGAAGAATGATAGCAGCTAATATAACCCTCCCTGTGGGGTAGCAGTGAAGAATAAAGGAAACAGTGTACAAAAAAAATGACTTTGAAAACTTCAGCAGAGTTGCCAGACTCAAAATTCTGCAGGGGCCATGTTGGAATCAGGCTTCATGGCTAAATCCATTCACCTACAACTGTTTGTTTTGTAAAATGTGCCAGAGTGTCACTGACTATGACTCTAACTCAAATGCTCAGACAGAGATATAAGGGTCATATTTATAGGGATGTATATACTATGTCCATTTTCTGAAGTAAAAGAGAAAGAAATTAGCCATTGAAAAGGCTTGTCTAGCAGCAGAAGGGGTTTAGATTAAATATTAGGAAAGACTTTTTAAAGACTTCAAAAGTATATTATCCACAAAACAGTTAAAAATAAAAATATGGTCATAAAGTCCCCACGTGTTTGTGTTGGCAGAATGCCATATTTCTTCCTCTTGAGTTCTCTCCTGCTCCCCTCCTCAGCTGTGTAAGATTCCTGAGAGTGGGTAGAAGAGAGCGTGAACAGGACCTGCTGTTCTGGCTCTTCACTGTGTTTGTCTGCTGCCCCATGTTACTGTTGAAAACAAGTCCTGTGCTGTCATGCCATGAGCTAAACATTGGCTGGCTCCAAGCCCTTTAATGATCATAGAAACGCCCCATTCTTGGGGGGCAGGTTAAGCTGTCTTGTTTTACACCAATAAACACAGCTATTTTTCTTCCCATAGGTAATTTTGTGTTGAGTGCAAAATTTCCAACAAAGAATTGGCTGA
Organism: Pipistrellus kuhlii; assembly: GCF_014108245.1. NCBI lineage: Eukaryota > Metazoa > Chordata > Mammalia > Chiroptera > Vespertilionidae > Pipistrellus > Pipistrellus kuhlii. The sequence continues at coordinate 131,170,964 of NW_023425529.1, forward strand.
AACAATAACAAAAACAAGAATGAAAAGGTCATGTGTAAGATAAGGGAGAACATACTTGGAGAGGGAAAGAATAAGGATAAAGTACAAACAAAAAAGAGAATATTTAACTTACATACAAGTCACTTTGGGAGTGAATTAGAAACATTAGAACACAAGCCACTAATAAAAGATATAAAGAAGAAAATGGTATTGTTTCACCTGAAATGGAAAACTTTTACAGTACTCTACACAATATCATTGAAAAGAGCTCCTTACCTAAAAACTCTTGTAGCATTTAAAGTAATCATTTATTTCTTTAAAAAATAAGATACATAATCAAAATTCAAAATGTACAGAAGTGTTTATGGAGGAAAATCTGCCTCCTCACTATACACATGGTGGCATTCTGCACATATTCTTTCCTGGCTTTTAGGTTTTTTTTTCACTGAACAGTGTAGTTAAGTATATTCTATATCTTCTAATCAATGAGCTTCTTCTTTTAAAAAAATTCCCAAACACTGTATAATGGACTTTTATCTTTTTTTTTGAAAAACAACACAGATAGTTCAAAGTCAAAAAATCCTACCCAAATCAGCAGAACTTTACAAAATACTTTAACAATTTCTTGATGATGAGCAGATAATCAAGGATTACCACATATTTAAGGAATCCTTCTGAAATGAAAAAAAAAAAAAAAAAAAACTAGACAGAGAAATATAGAAAAAAAACAACTTAAAAGTTTTTTTGTTTTGTTTTGTTAATCCCCACTTGAGGATATTTTTCCATTGAGTTTTAGAGATAGCAGAAGGCAGGGGGGAAAGACAGAGAGAAATATCAATGTGAGAGTGACACACTGATTGGCTGCTTCCAATAGGTCCCTCAGTGAGGATTGAGCTTGCAACCCAGGTACATGCCCTTGACAAGAATCAAACCCAGGACCCTTCAGTCCATGGACTGACACTCTATCCACCGAGCCAAACCAGCTAGGGCAAAACACAACTTAGAGGAAATGAAGATTATTTATGAAAAAGAAAACTTAAAAAAATATAGCATTTATAGAAATGGAACATACAGAGAAAACAATGGCTTATTAGATATCAATAATGTTAGTAGAAATGAAAATATCAATATAAGTATTGGGAAATGAACTTGAGTCAACAGTCTAGAAATTAGAATAAAAATATAAAAAAACTTGAAAAATAGAAAAGCAAAGGTAGGAAAAATCATAGGACCAATTCCATAACACCCAATTCTGGAAGAGGACCAGTTACAGACACGGAAAACAGAACAACCAGAGAGGATAAAAATCCTTAATGATACAATTCAAGAACATTTTCTATAACTCTGAATTTCCCAATCAAGAGTTTCTATCAATGGATGAAACTATATCCAAACCAACATACGGTACAATATTTTACATTTTGGGGGAAAAAAGAGAAAAGCCTACAAGCCTCAAAGGGAGAAAAGGTATCATATAAAGGATTAGATGTGAAAGTGGCTGCGGGTTTCTTCAATAACAACACTGGAAGATAATAAAGAATTGCCTTTAAAACTATAAAGGAAAATAATTTCTATACTAAAATTATTTTTGCAGCCACACTAGCAATCAAGGTTGAGGGTTAAATAACGATTTCAAACATTCTATTTTTTACATGTGTTCTTAGTAAGCTACGGGAGGATGAACCACCAGAATGAGGAATAAATGCAGACGATGAAGATGTGTGACTCAGGGAATAGGAGAAGCAGCACAGGAGAGTGAAAACAATGGGAGACTTCCAGGAAGAAGCTGTGTGGACAGCCCTGAAGAGCTAGCTATCAGGGAAACAAAGGTCTCCAGAAGGAGCTGTAAAAGGTGATTGACTTTCTGGAAAACTGTACTGGTGGCCTACTGGAATGTCCTTGACATATTAAATGAGCTTAGCCAAATTGAAAAGAAAACTTAAAAAGAAAAAAAAAAAAAAGAAAAAATAAAAGAAAAGAAAAAATAAAATCAAATCAATGACTAACTCCAGGGGTTTGGGAGAATAGTATATTAAAATGCTCAGCTGTGAATAAATTTTTGCATGGTTTTAATTATATAATATATTATAGTACAGATACTATGGATTTGCCCCAGTATGAAGATGGCATATATTTGGATAATTATTCACCCTAATTATCAAATTCCCAGAGAGAAATGAAAAGTTCAAAGATCGTACTCCTTGAGGGTTAAAGTTCATAAACAGAATAAAAAACCCGAAAGGAATTAAATTTATCTTTCTTACCCTGTTAATTAATATCCAAAGAAATAAAAATCCTTATGAATTTCGTATTCTGCTCAGTCCTAGCTGGAGAGGTTCCTCTTTGCCTGCGTAGCAGCCACATGGAAGCTCTTCCCACAGGCGCTCTGTGGGTTTCTGTAGGAGCTCAGAAATTAATTCCATTCAAAGCCACGTCTCTGACACATGCCTCACTTTCAGAAATCTAAATACTTATCAATCGATGAGCTCACATGGCCTCACACAATGTATAAAAATAAAAGTCCACAAACCCCAAATCAATTATTCCAGGCAAAACAATGTTTCTAATAACCCTGTCCTTAGAGTAGCCAAAGACCAAAGGAGAAGCTCAAGGTATCAGAATGAAAAAGAAAATACTCTTGGTTTTATCTTCATTTTTCTAGAAGAGTCAATTAACTTTATTAACGTTTGGAATGAGTTGAGAGAAATTTTCCAGGAAGAAGTAAATGTTGGCCCATGTGTTCACTGGATCTTTGGGAAAGGCCGCTCTGCTTGGCTGGCTTCTCTGTCAGTGACATTGGAGACACACTTCTTGTGAAGTGTGGCTTTGCCTCCTCAGCCCCCGTGTTTATTGCAGCCTGATGGTCCCCTGCAGCCGATTCCTGAACTGCAGCTGCTGCTGCTGTTTCTGAAGCATCTGTCTCAGGGGCCTGGTGAGGAAAAGAACAGGTGCCACACGATGTTCCTTTCTTTGCTTTGGAATACGGCAGGCCCCCTGTAGCATATCTTTCTGCTCGATCATTTTCTACAATGGCGGGATGAGCTTCCAGTGCTTCCTTCTCCTCTGCGTTCATGGGCTATATCCAGGAAGATTCAGTTGAGTTTGGGGACTGGCCTGCTCAACATCTTCCTGGTTTTGTTTTGTTTTAAAAATTTCCAGTCATTGCACCGAAATATTGAGATTTTTAGGGACCCTAAATCAACTCAGAAATAAGACAACATGGGGCTGGGGATGAGGGAGTAAGAGGTGGGGAGCACAAATATTGCCTTGAGTAATGAAAAAGTATAAATTGGAGGACATTACAGTATCAGTTTCCTATGGCTGCAGTAACAAAATATCGCAGAGTTACTTACAATCACAGGAACTTGTGGTCTCACAGTTCTAAGATTCTTAAAGTCTGAAATCAAGCTGCCGGCAGGGCCCTGCTCCCTCTGAAACCTGTATGAGAGAATCCCCTTGCCTCTTCCAGCTCCTGGTGCTTGCCGGTAATCTTTGGAGTGCTTTGGCTTATAGGTGTCACTCCAGTCTCTATCTGCATAGTCACATGGCTATCTTTTCCCTGTATGTCTCTTTTCCTCTACGGACACCAGTTATGCTGGATTCTGGACCTCTCAAATGAACTCAGCTTGATTATATCTGCAAAGATCCTGTTTCCAAATAAGATCATATTCACAGGTACTATGGGTTATGACTCCAAAATATCTTTTCTTGGGGTGGGGGGGGTTGTTTACAATTCACCCATAACAAATGGATGAGCCTCTAAGCCTCAAAACTGGGCAGACTTCCTTATTCAGCTGTGGCGCTCTATTTTAGGGCAGGTCACTCACTCCATGTCAGGTAAGACTTACAGCATGAAGAACAGAAAGGAGCTTTTACTTCCTGGGGTAGTTAACCCTCCCGAAGGAAAATTATGGGGCAGAGCTGAGCATGCCCATTCTTTCACATTAGACTAGTGTTAAGCCACTCATCTCCAGAGAGATGTGAGTAAAGAGAGGAGGAAAACCAGGAGAGTCCACATGAAAGGAAACACCAGGAGTGGGGAAGAACCCTCCCTCAACACAAAGGCCAAGAACAAGTTTTGAAAGAAAATGCATAAAATGTAATTTTTTAAAATCATAACAGAATCTTTATTCTGAAATACCAAATTATCTTTATAAGTCTAGGAAGTCAGGGATGAATTTCTCATCTTGTATAGGTAAACTCAAACTTAATATCACTCTGATTTTGGTAGCCAAAGAAATATATTTTAAAATATACATATTTTTAAAACTGAAATCAAATGACTAGAAGAATTAAAACATTGGATATGTAGCTTCTAAAAAATTCTGCAGAAGGTAAAAATAAACAAAGCATATTTCATATATTATAGAATCAAACAAACACCCACGATTTAACAACACATAAAGAGTATTTACAAGCAAGATTTAAGATGATTAAACACATTTGTTATATCAGTAAATATGAATGATTTAAAAACTACATTAGGTGTCCAAGACACTCAGTTAATCAAAGTACAAAATGACAATGGTCAAGTGTTTACAAATAAAGAATATTAATAAAAAGAAAACAGGGATAACAATAATTTGTATGACAAAATCATTAATAAGATTCAATTTCAATTGGTATTGCTGAGTAATTGGAGAAAGATACATGGAAATAAGCTTTACAAGTAAGAGGAGAAATTGACAGAAATAATAATCTCTCTCTTTTCCCAGAACCTTCTCCTGTCCCCTACTCCCAAATAAAGGAGTATACAAGATCTGAACAATGTAATTTATGGGCATGGATTGATAATTATATAGTATATAAAAGAAACTATAATTTTTTTTCAGGTGTTCATGGAACATTTCCAAAAGTTGATCATATCATTTGTTCATATGCACACACAAAAAGCCCTAAAAAAATGAAACACATTCTATGACTACATAAAATGAGCCAAAAATAAGTAGTAAAACTTAAAACAAAATTAAAACTTTTTTCAAATAGACTATAATAATTTTAGTGAGTGGTCATTTGAGAAATAGTTCCTAATTTTTAAATATTTGGAAAGGATTTGGTTAGCATCTATTTGGGGGGGAAAAAACTAGAGAATGCCAAATATCTGTTCAAAAGCAAATTCATAGACCTACATTATATGAAAAAAATGGAAGGAAATAAAGTACTCAACTAAAGGTGGGAGAATAGTAACTATCACCCAAAACTAAAGGGATAAATAAAATAAAAGTGTTCTAGTACATCTCTGGTTATTAAAAGTAATTACAAGCCTAAAACTGAGACAGTGGATTGATAAGCACTTATATTTATTATTTTTCTTTCTTTGTCTAGTAATTCATAAGAATCTGTTGTATAAACTCTGAGGGCGAATTCACCTCATCAAAAAATGGGTTCTGGAGTAATTGAAAGAAGAATGGCTATTGGAGTGGGCAAATTAGGAAATATGTAATGTAGTACTCTTTAATCAACATCATCCCATTTCCCCCAGCTCCTGGAAACACTACCAGTCTCTATGAATTCAACATTCAAACTTTTTTTTTTTTTTTTTTTTTTTTTTTAATTCTAACTGTAATTGATACCATATAGCATTTGTCTTCTCTGTCTGGCTTATTTCATTTAGCAATAATGCCCTTCAGCAGAAACCGGTTTGGCTGAAGGGTCCAGGCTCCATTCCTGTCAAGGGCATGTACCTTGGTTGCGGGCACATCCCCAGTAGGGGGTGTGCAAGAGGCAGCTGATCGATGATTCTCTCTCATTGATGTTTCTACAATAACTCTCTATCCTTCTCTCTTCCTCTCTGTAAAAAAATCAATAAAATATATATATTTTTAAAAAGAATGCCCTCCAGTTTCATCCATTTTGCCACATATGGCAGGGTTTCATTCTTTTTTATAGCTAAATAATATTCCATTATGTGTATATGCTACAATTTCTTTACCCATTCATCATTGATGAATACTTAGTTTGTTTCCATATCTTGGTGATTGTAAATAATGTTGCAATCATTGTGCAGTTGCAGATGGCTCTTCAAGATACTTACTTCATTTCCTTCTGATATATACCCAGAAGCATATATAACATATATATAACAATCCTACTTTTAATTTTGAGGAACTTCCATAATGCTTTTTATAATAGCTGTTCTAATTCACTTTTCCACCAACAGTGCACAATGGTTCCTTTTCTCCACATCCTCATCAACATGTTATTTCTTGTCTTTTTTTTATAATAACCATTCTAACAGGGGTGAGGTGATAACTTATTGGGCTTTTGATTTGCATTTCCCTGATGTTAGTGATGTTCAGTACCATGAAAAGGTGTGCTTTAAATATTGAATATATGCCTCATTAGAATTCTAAAATAAAAAAGACTGAGAGAACTTTAAGGCAAGGGAATTACCATTTTTATGTTTATATTCTTAGTGATGAGCACTCTAAATTTGTGCTATAATTAATTATTAAACAAAAGCCTCTTCAGTATACATATTTATTTATTTCTCAAACAAAGGAATAAATGAAAAGTGTGGAGAAAAGCCAAGTTACATTACAGAACTGAGAAGAACTTCTTTGACTGGGAGGGGCATGAATGATCTTTCCGTGGTGGTGAAAATATTCCTTATCTTAATCTGGCTGGTCATTACTGAGGTATGCATCATTTAAAATCGCTTGAGCTGCACATTAAAGTTTTGTATATCTTACTGTGTACAAATTATAGCTCAAAACCAAACAAATAAGAAAAGCTGAGTGTCCAAGAACAAAAAGCTTATTCTTTGGTATGTTTGATCAACTTTTGCTTCTTGTTTCTTTTATCTTATTAAGCAAAGTGACTTAAATTTGATTAAGTTTTGATGTGGAATAGATGCAATAACTACTGTGAAATTTGTTAGTATGGTTGTCTATCACTAAGTAGTATATAATTATTACCATTGGCAGATTTGATGGTATGAGAAGGGTAAATTGATAATGTCATGCTCTCTTTTTCAACTTTATAAATTATTTCCTGCACAAGGAACAATCAAACTATGTGTTGAAAAATAGAAAATTTATCTAATCAGTTTTTTAAACCCTTGTTTCAGTTATCCTATATAATAAAAAGCTAATATGCAAATGGTCATCATGCCTTCACGTCCTTATGCCCTGTGCTCTTGCTCCGAAGCTCTTGCACTTGAGGCTGTGCCTCCTGCCTCAGTGACAGGGCTGGGGGATCTGAGGCCAGGCTGAAGGACCTGAGGCCAAACAAGGGGACTTAAGGCCACACCCCCATCCTGCAGGGCTTGATGCGGGTGGGACCAATTGGGTCTGGGTCTCACGCGATTTTGAGGCCTGTGCGGGTAGGCAGGGACTTGACTCTGGTCCCACAGCATATCCCAGTCTCTTCCAGGAGGGAGGTTTTCATATACATTTTACTAATTTTCTTTCATCTTTGACAATTCTCTTATAGAGAAAGGGCAAATAGCAATATTAAAATATTTTCTCTAATTAATTCCCTTTTGATGTGCACAAATTTTGTGCACCAGGCCACTAGTACTTCTATAATTCTCTTTATACCAGCTGTCTTCTTAAGTCATAGTTCTGAGCAAAGTAGAAAGCACTCAAATTAAGGCTGCTCAACTGATTTGAACAAGGTGATATTTCTTTTCTCCAGAGGTGGCTGCTTTAGTCTCTTTCTCAAGTGTGGGTGCATCTAAACTCTAACGCATTTCATAAAAAAGATGTAACAGATCCACAAGTTATTTACAGATGGCCCGGATTTTTCACTGTTTTCAAGCATGTGAGATCAGTTGTCATTTGGTGGCATTAGAGTCATCTCAGAAGCATTTTTTCCCATGGTCAAGCGGATTTCAAAGATCACATTTATCAGGACTTGGAAATGGGCAAGTGTTTTTTTGCACAGGATGTGTGTAACTGTCTACCCTTGACTCAGCCCTTTGGTATGGTGTTTTTATTTGATCACAGTTGTAACAGCACAGAATGTCTATGGAGGCTGTTTTTTAACTATGGACCTGATCCTGCTAAAATGTCAATTTTCGAATTTTTTAATGGGTATGTTGGGTAGAGCAGGAGGACAGGAGTGATACAAAATAATTTCTTAAAAATTAAATAATAAATTTTTGAATAGTTAATCAAATCTATCCATATTTAGAACTTAGTAAGTGTAAAAAGAAAAATATACAAATTTATTACCTCAAACTGTAAACAAAAAAAGTGCTGTACAGTTAAGCACCCACACATTTAATTGTGGCCCTAATGTACTATTTTGTGAATGTAAAAGCATTTTCATCCAAGGAATTTAATGCACTTCATGATCCAGGTGGTCACCCCTTACTTCACTAACTCATTTATTCTCATTTGCTCAGAAATCATCTATACTTCTTGCCATATGAATCAATTTGAATAATGTCACTTTATAATTTTTAAATTATTCACATAGATGAATATTAATAAATCATTTTTGCTTTACAGATCCATAGTGGGGGACTCAGATTGTCTATAAAAGCAGAAAATATTCAAATGTATCTATTAAAGGTGTTAGAGAAAATATTTATACGTTGGAAAGGCTGTTGAAATAAACCTTTACATATCCTTCAAACTCTAAGTAATTTTAGGCCTGGTTCCTCTTTAGGGCTAAAATAACTGAGCAACAATGGCAGGGCTCTTTCCGGACTATCTTACAGGCATTTTACTTCTATTATCGAATATCTTCAAACCACTGTGGTAAGGTTGGTATTAATATCCCTGTTCTACAAGGGGTAGATTCAGAGAGAGAGTCATTTAACTGGTGAATTGTTTATCTGAAATGCAAAAGTAGGTCAGTCTGATTCCAGAGTTTACTCTCTTTTCATTGAACTTGCACTGGGCCCTGGAAGGATTCTGGGACACCACAATGATGTGGAAGGACATGTTGTTCCACTATTTTGTTATTCTCTTTTATGACATGGTTTCTTACATGGTTAAAACAAAAAGCAAGGATGGCCTGTGTCTCAGGACTTTCTCTCTTCTTACCCAGAGGCTGCTCCCATGTGCTCTCTTATGGCCTGAGATTTGGCGAGTCCCCCATATGTTAGGACTGTGACATTCTAGTTTCTAGTGTCACTGGCCCTCTGAGAAGCAATGAGGTTGAGGAACTATCCAATGTACAATGAAATGTCTGCATGTGAGTGGATTCCTGAAGAGTACAAAGGGAACACCTTACCTTCAGAGAGGAATCCAGGCAGCACCATTCTACACCTTCTTTCAGGGACTCAACCATGCCCTCTTTGTTTCTCTATGTCCAAATGTCTCATTGGCCCTAAAAGTGTCTCAATTGGCATTGCCTCATTTTCTGCCCCACAAAAGGGAACAATTGAGCTTAATAGGTAACCAATCATCATAACTGCACTTTCAGGTGGAGATGATACTGGGCTTGAAGGAACCACAGTTCCAAGGTTCTGACTCACGCTCTCTGAATGGCAAGTCAGATAATGCAGATTTTAAACACAAAAACTCAAACAATCAACAAACAAACAAAACCCCCATAGACCATGGAGAACCCATGATATCTGCAAAGAACAAGGTATTCATCTTTGAATGCCATGGAAAGAACACAAAGCCTTTTGAGTCAGTTAGGTCAACCTACATTTGAGTTCGTCCTTTCCATTTATTGTTTTATAATCATGGGCAAGTCACTTAACCTCTTTGAGACTTTGTTCTTTATCTGTTATGTGGGGATAATAATTTTGACCTTATAAGGTTGTTGTGAGAGAAAAATGAGATCTGTACAGAAAGTACCTAACATAAGGTGTGGCGGTAAATCCTTGGTAAATGTTGGCTTCTTCTCTCCCTCCCTGATGAGTTTTTCCTAGGAAAAGGTTGTTTTACAAGGTCAAAGGTACTTGGCTTGTAAGAATTTTGAACTGTTTATTTTGCATACATTTTAAAAAATAGTTTCGTTAACAATTTAGGAAACACAATTACGGAAGGATAAACAGTATTGAAAAAAAAAAGGTAATGGAAAAACAAAAGAGAATGACAAGGAGAATGATGTGTACCCTATTTACCAACAGGAACACTTCCCACGCACAAGCTCTAGCACATCATTACTTTGTAAACTGTATAGTCTTCTCAAGTCTGGGCCAGTTTAAGTTAATGATCTGATCCATTCGATCTACCATGTTTTATTTATGTTTTCTTCAACAATGACATGGATAGTCAAAAACAATGCCCTGCTTACTTTGTGAACAAGAAGAGAAAAGGGAAGTGTGTGTGTGTGTGTGTGTGTGTGTGTGTGTGTGTGTGTGTGTATCTCCCCATGATTTGGGAGTCAGGCTGATTTTAATTAATCCAAGTTAAAGTTTCTTTAAAAAATTTCTTAATAATGTTTTTTTTTTTTTTTTAAGCCTAAAACTATGGATAGAAAGTCACAATAAAACTCCGTGGACCTCTCTGTTGAATACCAACTCTCTTCCTCTCTTGCTTCAGTCTGATTACCTCTGGGGAATGTGCTGTTCCTTGGAATGAATCAGCCCTACACAAAATAAGAGAGGTTGAAAAGTTTAGAATGTGGAAAATATGTGGAATTTGCTCTTGAATAATGATTTGTATTTTTCTTTTGCAATAAATATGACCAATGACCCAAATAGAAGGATGGCAATTACTTAATGAATCAAGCTTTAGAAATGTAAAAACACTTCATAATAAAAATGAAAGCAATAATAGTAGGAAGCCAAGTTAAGTAAACAAGTATAATGCTCCTTGTATCTGTAGATGTACATTTGCAAATTCCAAAGCTATGACTGTAGAAGGGATTATTCTAATGATACCAGTGCTCAGTTTTCATTGCTTGTTGGATTTGTTCTTTTGAATTGAAGAGATAATGCTCCATACTGACTTTCCTCACCCATCTGAAAGCCAGTGTGCTGGGAGGATGTGTCACTTGTGTGGGACTGTGATTTAGCAGTCCCCTGGCTCTGACAATCATTTACCTGTATGCAAGGAACTTTTGCCCTAACAGTCTCAGGTCTTTCAAAGTAAATCATTTTCAAATCTGTTACAGCCTTTTTCTCAGTTATATATTTAAAATCTGCTGTCTATGTGGAGCTGTCCTTGACTACTGACCAGTCTCTTAATTTGTAAAGTGGGATGTATTTCCAAACTTTAGGGAAGAGAAGAATTTGCCTTTATAAAAGGGTGGGTGAGAGGGAGAGAGAGAGGAAGCAAAGCTGTCTATGCACAGATTCTTGTCAGCGTAGAACTGTATCTTCATGGAGTCACCAATGTGAACATTTTTGTCTTTTCAAAGAAGAGCTGGCAGTTACTTGCCTGAAGGTATATGGTGCCTCCAGATCTGTGACTTTGAAAAAGTTGCGGCCTTTCTTATAAAACAAGAGATTGAATTAGATGATACTAAAGAGTTCTTCCTGTCCCAAGACACGTGAAAGCAAAACCAAAACAAACAAACATACAAAACATTTTCAAGGCCAAGAAAATCTTTTAGAAATCAGAGAGCTATTAGATATTAAAAACAGAAGTTTCAGCAGCATTATTCCCCTTCCTGGTCTCTGAGTAAATTGCAGTAGGTAGGAGATTATCCTGTGTTATCTGATGGCTGTGTCTATAGCTGTTGCTGTCCTCTGTGCCAACATTTCTCAGATGTTCCCATGCATAAGAATCATCAGAGAAGCTGTTAAAATAGGCAGTTGTCAAGGTCACACACAACCTCAGAGACTGCTCAGTATGGGGGGCTAGAGCTTAGGAATCTGCATTGGAAGACATTGCAGGAGATTCTGATGCAGGAATCACTAAAAGTCACTGTTCTCAAGGGAGAGGGGACATCGTTCTGGCAGCTATGAGGGGGTTACCCAGCTAGTGGTAAGGGAGGGGCATCTTTTAATAGCCTACTTCTGTTTATGGAAGCTCTGGTTGCAGGTAGGGGAATGCACAGTACGACTCATATGGGTTGAGGTTGAATCACTGCCAAAAATTACTGGTCTGTTTCAACTAAAAGCAACAAATAAACAAACCTATTGAAAAAGCATTGCTTGAGAAGAAAACGGTTTCTAGTATCTCAGCCCTTAGTGGAGAGTAGGGGAATTAACTGAGGGAACATGAGGCAAGAAAAGAATTCTTATCAAATTTCTGAAATGTGCCAGGTGCTTTCTATACATTGTCTACTATAATCCTCACAACAATTTATGAGCTAGGAATTAGTTCTACAGTTGACCTTTTGAACAGTGCATGGAGTATGAACAAGCTCTCACACAATTGAAAATCCACATATAACCTTTAACTCCCCAGAAAATTATTAATAGCTTATTGATGACTGGAAGCATTACTCATAACATAAATAGTCAATTAATACATTTTCACATGTTCAATGTATTATATACTGTATTATTATAATACAGTAAACTAGAGAAAAATATTAAGAAAATTATAAGGAAGAGGAAAAAATTTTAGTATTTATTTTTAAAAATTCAGATATAAGTGGATTCATGTAGATGAAACCCTTGTTCAAGGATCAACAGTATTTTGTAAATAAAGAACCCAAGGCTGACAGACCCAGTAATTCTCAACCTGACTGCACATTATACTCACCTGAGGTAAGATGAGGAGATGGACACGGAAAAATTGTTTATGCCAAGAAACTTGTTTATGCTGAGCCCATACCCCTAGAGATTCTAATACCATTGATCAGGTCTTGATGTCTGAAAATGCTAATGTACAACCAGTGATCAGCATCGCTATTGTTAACCAAAGTTCATTAAAATGATTCCCAAATGAACACTCATAGTGCATCTCCTTAGCCCTGTTTTGGGAACAATTCTTTGTTCCAGCCCAAACCTCCACCATAAGTTGATTGCATGAAGATCTGACTTTGTTAAAAATATGCTCAGGACATAGAAACAAAATCTTAGAGGGAAATTTTGCATAATAAAACAAGTTATTTCATTATTACTATGATCCAGAGAAGTCAGTATTATTGTTATGGTGCTCCTTATAGTTGAAGAAACTGGGGTCTGGGTTATTCATAACTTTCTTAGGGACAAAAATTGGAATTAAATTTGTATCAGAGTCTTTGAAGTATTGACCCAGAGAAGGAATATATATGTCAAAAAGAATCTAGTTAATTGTGATTGACTGAGCCAAAATTTATAATCAGAGTCTAGCATTCATTGTTTAGAGGAGGCCTCTCACATATATTGCATTCTATCTAATAAAAGAGTAATATGCAAATTTAACATCACACCAAGACACAAGATGGCCACCCCCATGTGGTCAAAGATGGCTGCCCCCATGTGGACACAAGATGGCTACCACAAGATGGCCACCACAAGATGGCCTGCAAGGGAAGGCAGTTGTGGGAAGTTAGGAGTAACCAGGCTGGCAGAGGAGGGCAGTTGTGGTCTATCAGGCCAGCAGGGACAGTGTTAGGGGTGACCAGGCCAGCAGAGGAGGACAGTTTGGGGGGGGGGGGGGACCAGGACTGCAGGAAAGAGCAGATAGGGGAGACCAGGTCAGCAGGGGAGGACAGTTGGGGGGGACCAGGCCTGCAGGGGAGGGCATTTTGGAGCCAGCAGTCCTGGATTGTGAGAGGGATGTCCAACAACCTGTTTAAGTGGGAGGTCGGACATCCCTCAAGGGGTCCCAGATTGGAGAGGGTGAAGGTTGGGCGGAGGGACACCCCCCACCCCCACGCATGAATTTCGTTCACTGGGCCTCTAGTATAACATAGTATTAGAGTTCATTTCACCTGCTTCTTTTTACTTTCTTTTTAAACATGCAAATACCCGTCAACCTAATGCTTCTTTTATAAAAAATTTAAAAATTTTATTTTAGAGAGAAAGGGAAAGGGAGAGTGAGAAACATCAATTGGCTGTCTCTAATCAACCACAAACTGAACCCAAAACCTGGGTATGTGCCCTGATCTGGAAATTAACCAGCAACCTTTTTGACTACATTCAATCAACTGTGCCATACTGGCCAGGGCTCTTTTTAAAAAAACAACATAGCCCTGACCGGTTTGGCTCAGTGGATAGAGTGTCAACCTGCGGACTGAAGGGTCTTGGGTTCAATTCCTGTCAAGGGCATGCACCTTGGTTGCGGACATATCCCCAGTAGGGGGTATGCAGGAGGCAGCTGATCAATGTTTCTCTCTCATCGATGTTTTTAACTATCCCTCTCCCTTCCTCTCTGTAAAAAATCAGTTAAAAAAAAAATAAATATATATATATATATATATATATATATATATATATATATATAAAATAAAAAAACAAAACATGGTTACATGACAATCTAAACTTATATTTGTGACTTGCCTTGTATTTCTATTGGCCAGAACTGCTCTAGATTGGCATCAGCAAACTACAACCTGTAGGCCAGTGCATTATTTTGTAAGTCAATGAGTTAAGAAAGGTTTTTACATTTCCAAAAAATTATTTTAGAAGAAGAAAGTGGTGATGGTAGTGGAGGAGGAGGAGGAGGAGGAGTGACAAAACCTTCAAGTAGCTCGAAGGCCTCAAATATTTACACATGTCTTGTTCCAAGAAAAGTTGCTGGCCTCTGTCCATGGAACAGGAGCATTGGCATCATCCAGGAGCTTGTTAGAAATGCAAACCTCAAGCTCTGCCTTAGATTTGCTTTGACGGAATTTGCATTTCAACAAGATTCCCAGGTGATTCATATGCATGTTAAATGTAAGAGGCCTAAGGGTAGGTGATAGAGAATCATTGAAAGATATGAAAGGAGGAGAGTGATGGGTTTATTGTCCTCCATAAAATCTTTTTTTTACACTTATATTAATTACCTAAGTACTTTGTAATATTTTTGTTGAGAGGATGCATAAATATTTTATTTTTAAAATATTAATTTTGAAAAACTATTTCTTAATTGACACTGTGTTTGAGATGAATTCAACTCTGTATTAAAGAAAACAAATTCAGCACCGAGAGTAACACCAATTTAAGACCTGCCCTAACAAAGCCAGACCCCAAAGCTCTAGGGGATACAAATTTTGTAGAATATTGGTTTAGTTAGCTTTGGCCACAAACTGCATCCCAGTCCTATCTGGCCAATTTGACAAGTACAACCTCGATAGATGAGTATAGCTGGAACTGACTATACCTGAGGTTGAAAGAGAACATCAAAGTGTATATTCTATTGCTACTGCAGCATTTTCATAAACAAAGAATATTATTTTATTTATTCATTAAATAACTTCTGAAAAACTCATCTGTGTCTTATACTGAGCTGTCATTAGGGTTACAAAAAATTAAAAAGATAATTCTAACTGTCATGATGCATACAGTTAGTGGGAGAGATAATGTTTATCTATGAAGCCATTCCAGCTGATAAGTACTTTGACACTTTGCCCTTTCCTTGTTTTTCTACAAAGTATTTTCAGAGGCATATTCTTTTTCTGGTGTTATAGATAATGTGACTTTTGCCCTCATACTTTTAGCAGTTTTACTAAAACAATTATTTATAAAATAGCAGAAAATCTGTTCTAATGCTCAAATTTATTGACATTATTTTGGTAATATCCTAAGATAATTATGCAAATTAGTTTCCAAAGTATCCTTGTTAAATTTTAATTTCTGCACTACTATATATTAATTCACCCTTGAGATTTACGTGAAACATCATTCTAACATTTTATTAGAAAAAACTTAAGATGGCTTATGTTATTGTTTTTTGAAATTGGAGATTTTTTTAACAGTGATTCAACATAAGAAGTAGTCATAATTTCTTTAAATATGAAAGTAACTCAAAATAAGAGTGCCTCACCTAATGTGCTGCTGCTGTCATATACCTGCAGACTGCTTGGGAGGAAAGCCCCAGTTATCATTATTAATTACTAGAGGCCTGGTGCATGAAATTCATGCGTTGGAGTGGGGGGTCCCTCAGCCTGACCTGTCCCCTTTCACAGTCCGGGAGCCCTCAGGGGTGAGAGGTGACCCAGTGATCAGGTGAAGGCGATGCCCCCATCACATGCCTCTGCTACTGCCACTGCTGGCAGCTCAAGCCTTGGCCAGCCCTGGTTACCTGAGCCTCGGGAAGACCTTGGCTGCTGGGCAGCTGCCATCCTAAGCTTGCTTGAGCCTCAGGCTGGCTCGTGTGGATTGGGGGGCTGAGGGAACTGGAGGACTCTGGAGGCAGGTGTGCACCAGGGCTGAGAGGACTGGGCACTGCCATCTTGAGGACATGGCGGTCAATTAGCATATTCCCTCTTTATTAGATAGGATTACAGCTCTGTAGCTGCATATAAAATGTATTGGGAGTTTTGGTCCATGTGAAAATAACAAACCCAAGCTCTGTTTCCTCTGATCTCTCAAAGTAGGGCATATACAAAATAGATAAACACGTAAGCTGTAAGCAGCATTGGGAAACAACTGTTTAGCAATCGCATCACCTTGATTCATTTGCTATCATTCAGCCAGACTCAGACTAATCTTATAATCATTTGCCTTATTGGCCCTAGACTGTGTAAAAGTCTGTAAGCTTCATTTTGGAAGGAGATAGTATAAAACTAAAACTAAAAAAGTAATAATGATAAAACTTATGAAAGGTCAGTTGAAAAATAATCTCAGATGAGGGCCTCTTCTGTGACCTCCATGAATTCTTTCACGTTACTTTTTTTTTTTTCTTTTCTTTCTCCTCCATGTTCTTAATTCTGGTTGGAAGGATGACTTAGAATAAAATGCTGAAAGGAAAATTTCTCATGATTTAAAAAATGCAGGGGTGTTGTTGATTTCTGCCGACTTCTGGGTTAGTACACAGTGGGACTGCTTGCACGTTGTCGTAGTTACCGAAATAACGTGATGTCCTCCGGTCCCACCAGTTTGGTGCGGAAAAATGCAGAGGGAATATAAATCACCTAAATGATGAATCCCAATCCTTTTAACAGCTTTCATATTTATGAAAAGGCTGGGGATTTGTAGCATGGGAGAGAGAAGATGATTTTTACTTTGTTGGAATAATTCAAACATCTGCTTCTTACTTTGAATAGATTCTGATTTAGGTGTCTGTACAAACTTGAGATCTATAAAACTTACTAGCAATGTTACATTTTTAAATTTATTCTCTCTTTGCTTTAGGGAGCTCCAGAACCTAGGAAGTGACTAATGCTATCGCAGGAGATATATTAACTTAATTCTTTCATCATCGATTTTTGTTTGGGACTGCATGGTAACAACCAAAAAATAGAGACTAAATGCTCATTGCTTGGAGTGGTTCCACCTTTATGTTGTACAGCACTAAGATGCAGTTATGTCCCACAGTGTAAAGGGTACCTGTATGCTCCACGAGCATCATGATGATTCAGCAGTTTAACCTGATGCCACAAAAGCAAAGAGGAGAACAGCAGAATGTTCAGATTCTGATGTAGCACGCTGTGGATGAAAGGATTTCGAAACCAATCAAACCGAAGCTTTAAACTCAATAGAGCACCTTAATAAAAAAAAAACAAAAAACAAACAAAAAAAACAATGATGCAATATTGGATGAATGTGTTTTAGCACGATCACTACTGTTTTATTTGGCAGTTTAAGTCTTAAAAGAGAAAAATCTTCCTTCTTCCTTCCTGCCTGATGGCCCACTCTTTCTCCAAGGAAAAGGATATTGTTTATTTTCCCTATGTTGATGATGCCAATAGCTTGTATTGAAGCTTTGCAGAATTTCATTCCCATTTTAGATCTATTGCTTTATTATTTTCAAAATCTAATGTTTTGTAATACCTAAAAGAAACCAAATCATTGTTTTTTTTCTTATCCAAGTATCTGCTATTTTTCCCATTAATCTCTCTTTCCCTCATTTTTTGCTTTCTCATTCTGAGGAGCCTCAGATGAACTTTCTTTAGTTACAGTATAATTTAAATCTGATTTCATAAGCTGATTACTGTAGAGCCAGATGACAGAAGAACCTCCCAAAAGATCACACTTAATACAGGAAGTGAGGTTAATGATTCAGTAGGCGAAACTCTTCTGACTCACTGTACCACCTAATAAAATGCTATATTCACAATGGAGATTTAGTTAATGTTTGTTGACTGATTACTATACTGCTGATAAATCCTGAGTATAAGGAAAATGCCATGTAGGAACCAACTGGTTTTAGTTCTAAAGATTAGGAAATAGAAGCACCAAGAAATCAGATGACATGTCTGTTACAATATGTGATGGAGTTTGTAGTAGAAATCTTCCTATTACTGGCCCTGCTTGATTTCTCTTTATCTCTATCTTTCCCATCTTTAAAAAATTTACATTATGTCACTCTATGTACTTTGAAAGTATATACTTCTCTATGTATTTCTTTTTTGGAACAAAGTAGTAAAAAAAGAATAAATACTGGGACATTAGATTCTGAAATGTGCCTTTGCCATCTGACCAGATTGAGTACAACATAAATTGGAGGCCAAGTTTCATGTAGTTGATAGTTGATTAGAAACTATGTGGTAATCTGCAAAAACCAGTTCAGTCTGTAAAGACACAGAACTGGGCCTGCTGTTGTGCAGCACTTTTCGTTATGCTGGCGGTCTCAGAGAATATATGTGAATTACCTTGCGTGGTTTAGCAAAGACTCTGAAATTTTTCTGGAACCCTAGGATAAGAATGCACATATATACTACATTTCCTGAGTATTTTACTTACAATTTCAGCAAGTTTATAATCCCCTGAATCTCTTTGTGTACCTTCTATGGTACCATGACCTATAGAATAAGAATCTCTGCTTTAGAGAACTAGAGTGTGTTTCTACTCTTGTTCATTTGTCGTGTGTGTGTGTGTGTGTGTGTGTGTGTGTGTGTGCGCGCGCGCGCGCACCAAGTTGTCTAATCTTTTTTTTTTTTAAAATCCTCACCAGAGAATATTTCTTTCCATTGATTTTCAGAGTGGCAATGAGGAAGAAAGGGAGGGGAGAGAGAGAGAGAGAGAGAGAGAGAGAGAGAGAGAGAGAGAGAGAGAGAGATCTATGTGAGAGAAATACATTGATTGGTTGTCTCTTGCACAAGTTCTAACTGGGGCTGGAGATTGAACCCACAACCCTTCAATCTGCAGGTCAATGCTTTAACCACTGAGAAAACTGGCCAGGGCACAAATTGTCTAATCTTTAAATTGTTTTATAAAAGTTTTAATGGTAAAATTATTCCCTTTTAAAGTAGAGAATAAATTTTAAAATATTTGTGACTACCACTCACAAATAAAAATTTCCCGTTAGAATGTAGAAATTTTGTCTCCTACTGAATGTGTTTCCTAAAGTTATACTCCTACTATCAGAGTCATCATAATAATTAGAACTTTTTCCAATTTCAGAAAAACAAATTAGAGGAATCTTTAAAGGAGAAAACACCTATATTGGAAATTAGCAAACTAAGGCAGGAGAGCCAAATGGATCCTGCTTCTTGGTTTGTAAATATATTTGGTGCAGAGCTGTGATATCCATTATGGCCTACAGCTGAGCTTGAACTACAGGAGCAGAATAGAATAATTGCATCAGAGACTGCAAAGGTGACAAAGCCTAAAATATATATATTATCTGGCCCCTTAAAGAAAGCTTCACCTACTCCTATCCCATACCATTCTAGTTAAAAACTTCTCAACCTTAGGGTACTCGTGTGTGTGTGTGTGTGTGTGTGTGTGTGTGTGTGTGTGTGTGTGTGTGTATGTTGTGGGGGGCAGAGGGCAGGGTGTCTTGTGCGCTATAGGATGTTTAGCAGCATTCCTGTCCTCCACCCACTGGATGTCAGGAGAACTCTCCCCTACAAATGGTAACCTCAAAAAGGTCTCCAGATATTCCCAAATGTCCTAGTTGAGAACCAGTATCTGACTAGATAGGTCCCATCTTGGTTAGAGGGGAGAGGAGCCCATACCTATTTCAAGATTATTAGATGCTTTCTACTAAAGCATGCTTTCTTTCAAAGAAGTGGTGTCTTGCCCAGCCGGAGTGGAGCATTGACCTATGAACCAGGAGGTCAGGGTTCAATTCCCAGTCAAGACACATGCACAGGTTGCAGGCTCAATCCCTTCTTTTATATATATAAAAGAAAAGCTGTTTTCTGCTGTTATATAAATTATGTCCCTCTTTTTCAGTTTTTAAGAGGCAAATCACTATTGATCTTCATCTCTTGACTAAAAATACATTAAAAAAAAAAAAACCTTGTAGTTGGCCAAAACCGGTTTAGTTCAGTGGATAGAGCATCGGCCTGAGGACTGAAGGGTCCCGGGTTCGATTCCGGTTAGGGGCATGTTCCTTGGTTGTGGGCACATCTCGGGTAGGGGGTGTGCAAGAGGCAGCTGGTTGATGTTTCTCTCTCATCGACGTTTCTAGCTCTCTATCCCTCTCCCTTCCTCTCTGTAAAAAATCAATAAAATATATATTTTAAAAACAAAACAAAACAAGACAAACACACAAAAAAACCTTGTACTTGTTAACTCACCCCTTTCCTCATTATTATTAAGTGCTGCTGTCACTTCAAGTCCAAAAAAACAGAATAATTTTAATTTTCTGTAATAGAAAAAGTAGCAGTTGTATAAATATCATAGAAAATAATAAGTTTCTCATCTTTTATAGTTCTGGGCCAGTGTGTAAATCTATCTCCATTAAGAAATTCAGAGAATGAGAAAATATTACAGCAAATTAGAGGCTCGGTGCACGAATGGTGCACCAGTGGGGTCCCTCAGCTTGGCTTGCAGGATTAGGCCGAAACCAGCTCTCTGACATCCCCGAGGGGTCCCAGATTGTGAGAGGGTACAGGCCAGGCTGAGGGACCCCACAGGTGCACAGTCGGGGCTGGGAAGGGATGCAGGATGTTGGCCAGCAGGAGCGGGATCGCAGAAGGGTTCCAGGGTGTGTCAGGCCCGACTAGCCCAGTCCACATCAGCCAGACCCCAGCAGGAAGCTAACCTACTGGTCAGAGCATCTGCCCTCTGGTGTTCAGTGAGAGGTTGAGTTGCCTTAGCATATCAGTAACATATTACACTTTGATTGGTTGAATGGACAACTGGATGACCAGGCACTTAGCATATTAGGCTTTTATTATATAGGATATCACAATCAGAGCATCATTCTCTGAGAGTGTGAACTTGCTTCCCTTTCTAACCTCTTTATTTAGTTGATTCTATTTCTCTCAAGAATTGTTTTAATAATATAATTATACTACAAGTATTTTTTTCATTTCTTTATTCATTTAATGACAAAACCATATATATACTTATATATATATTTCTTCCATCTTTTTATAAACAAAAGAATAACTTAAAAGAGAAACTAACTTTCTTTAAGGATTTTTTCTCCTAAAAACTGACATCTAAAATTAAAAATCTGTGTATTTATTTCTAGGTAGGTAAACAAATTATAATTTTAGCCCTCTAAGTAATATTGTTGAACCTGATAGCATGTGTACTTTATGATCTAAGCAGATATTATCTTTTAATATTTATCTTGAACAGATACACATGAATTAGTTTTGTGAAAAAATCCTGTAGAAATCAGGCAGACATATTTATATCTTTCATAGAGTCTAATCTAAGGTGGATGACATTTATACAGAAAAAGCTCTTTCATCCCTTCCAAATGAACTGACATGATCTATTACTGCAAATAAACCCCCACACAGATTACTGAGAAAATAGAAGTTAGTGGCCAGGACTAAATTAATTATTTAGAGGAGTGAGAGGTGAGTTAAAAATAAATTTATTAACTCCTATACAATAATGACCTGCAGTTATCCTTTCTGACTTTTACCTGATGAGGTAAATATGACCTAATCTTCTGGAGCTTTGTTTCATACGTGTGACGACTATGACATTGCCATGGATCCGAGCAAAATATTGTTTCTTTGGCACTGCCCTTGTTGTCATTACCATTATGCAACCTTCATTTTCATTTAGTTTAAATTAGAGAACCATCAGAGATTAGTCATGTTACTGTAAAACAATCCCATAGATTGTTTGCCATTTTATTTTGTGTTAAAACGTCTTGTCAGAGGGGATATGTTCCTTTTTTTATTTGGGTATAAGAAATAACTTAAACTATCAGGAAAACAAATATTAACACATTTTCTCCAACACTAATGCCAAAGTGATCAAAATTCCTTATGACATGCAGGTTGAAAACATGTAATGTTTTCTTTACTTTGTCTTCAGCGATACAAGGTGGTCTCTCTTCTTCTTTTGTTCAACAATGAATTTTCCAGAGCCGGAAACTATTACCCTTTCATACTTGTGCTGGTAGCTACTCTGACCTTTTTACACAAAGAGTGAAAAAAAAAAAAATCAATTCAAGCCCACAAACCAATGTTTTTATTTTGAAGAAAAACAAACTTTTTTTTTTTTTCCCCCATGAAAGGGGAGGAAAAAAAGAAAAAGAAAAAAAGAAACCATAGCAAACAAATGTTATGTGATTCACAACTGCTTGTTCTCCACAGTTGTGGTGGTTATTATCCAATTATATGTGGTTTCTCCTGTAGCATCTTGTCTGTGTATTTTATGGGTGTCATTTTGTTTATTTTTGCTTTGATTATTTTAGAATTAGTACAACATATAGTGTGTCTGAGTGCATCAGTTCATTTCAGGCCCAATCTTGTAAATCTCCACACCCATTTTGCATAAAAGCTTCCACAGATCAGATGAAATCATGTGTTGACTACTTGCATGAATTTGGTGCTTAAACAAAGTTCTAACACTCCTCCTCTCCTTTTATTCTCCAGGTTGCTTCATTTATATTCACTTACATAATAATTAAAAAAAAATATTTGGATCCTCAGAATGTGCTAGTGGTGGTGCTCTCACATGATCTCATTACATTCTTTGGCCAATTCTATAGTGTCAGTGTATATTTATTCCCATTTTACAGATTAGGAAACCAAGGCTCTGGGGATATGATTTTTACAAGATTATATAGCTAGAAAGTATGATTCTATGATATGACAATTTTCTGCAACATATATTTGTTGAGCAATTTAGGTGTCTGTATTTGTACATTTATATAATGAAAATAAAATAGTTTAAGAAATGAATTACAGTGTTCCCTAACTGAATCATTATGAAGGAAAATCACAAAGAGAAATCATGTGTAAAACTTTTTAATTCTTAGGCTTTATATTCAACACAACACAAGAATTGCCTGGAAAGTAAAATATTTAATCTTTCAAACATTTATTTTCTATGTGGCATTGCTGCAGAGTTGACTGATCTTCTGAGATGTTTTGGCCTTATGGAATCTGTGGCATTAGGCTAGCCTATCTCTAGCATTGGTGGTCTCCAGCTTCCTTCTCCCATCCTTTCTCCATGCAACAGCAGAAAACATTGGCTATATAGGTGGCATTTTGCTTAATTTGAATAAACTGAATTGCATTTCTTTACATTTTTAAAGGCCATTTATTTATTTATTTATTTATTTTTTGCTCTCGAAAGACATACATAAAATAAAATTTACCATTTTCACCATTGTTAAGTGTGCAATTCAGTGGCTTTAAGACTTTAAAGTGGTCGGCAAACTGCGGTTCTTTGGCCCCTTGAGTGTGGCTCTTACACAAAATATCACAGCCTGGGCAAGTCTATTTTGAAGTGCTGTTAGAAGTTTAAGTTTAAAAAATTTGGCTCTCAAAAGAAATTTCAATTGTTGTACTGTTGATATTTGGCTCTGGTGACTAATGAGTTTGGCGACCACTGCTTTAAGTGCATTCACAATGTTTCATAACCTTCAACACTATCCAGTTTTGGAACTTTTTCATTATCTAGAACAGAAACTCTGTACCCATTAAATAATAACTCCTCATTCCCCACTCCCCCTCTCCCTGCATCTGGTAACCTCTATTCTAATTCAGTCTCTATTTTAGGTACGTCATATAAATTCAATCATACAACATTTATCCATACAACATTTATCCCTTTGTATCTAGCTTGTTTCACTTAGCATAGTATTTTCAAGATTCAGCCATGCTGCAGTACGTATCAGAATTCCATTGCATTTTAAGCTGAATAATTTTTTTATTGTATGTAAGTACCATGTTTTATTTGTTCATTTATCGATTGATGGACATTTGGGTTGGGTTCACCTTTTGGCGATAGTAAAAAATAGTATTATAAAGATTGGTGTACAGTATGTGCCTAAGTTCTTACTTTCAATTTTTTCCAAACAATTTTTTACTGTTGAAAGTATTACATATGTCTCCTTTTCCCCCCATTGACCCTCCCCGCTGCTCCTGCCCCAGGACATGCCGTCGTCCCCCTACTGTCCGTGTCCATTGGTTAGGCTTATATGCATGCATACAAGTCCTTTGGTTGACCTCTTAACTCTCCCTCCCCCTCTTCCCCCCATCCTCCCCTGCATTCCCTCTGAGGTTTGACAGTCTGTTCAATACTTCTATGTCTCTGGATCTATTTTTGTTCATCAGTTTATGTTGTTCATTAATTTTCTTACTTTTTTCCCTTTATTGATTAAGGTATTACATATGTGTCCTTATCTCCCATTGGCCGCTCTTACCAGTCATGCACCCCCCCAGCCCCCCCCCCCCATGCCTGTGCCCATTGGTTAGGCTTATATGCATGCATACAAGTCCTCTGGTGAATCTCTCCCCCTTCCTCCCACCCTCCTCTGCCTTCCCTCTATGGTTTGATGGTCTGATGGATGTTTCTCTGTCTCTGGATCTGTGTTTGCTCATCAGTTTATGTTATTCTTTATATTCCACAAATGACTAACTTATTTCGCCTAGCATAATGCTCTCCAGTTCCATCCATGCTGTTGCAAATGGTAAGAATTCCTTCTTTCTTTTTTTTTTTTTACCACAGCATAGTATTCCATTGAGTAGATGTCCCACAGTTTTCTGATCCAGTCATCTGCTGATGGGACTTAGGCTGTTTCTAAATCTTAGCTATAGTAAATTGTGCTGCTATGAACATAGGGGTGCATATATCCTTTCTTATTGGTATTTCTAGTTTCTTAGGATATATTCCTAGAAGTGGGATCACTGGGTCAAATGGGAGTTCCATTTTCAGTTTTTTGAGGAAACTCCATACTGTTCTCCAAAGTGGCTGCACCAGTCTGCATTCCCACCAGCAGTGCATGAGGATTCCTTTTTCTCTGCTTCCTTGCCAGCACTTGTTGTTTGTTGATTTGTTGATGATAACCATTCTGACAGGTGTGAGATGATACAGCATGGTTGTTTTGATTTGCATCTCTCGGGTGATTAGTGATTAGTGACTGTGAGTGTGTTTTCATATGTCTCTTGGCCTTCCTTATGTCTTCTTTCAAAAAGTATATATTTAGGTACATTGCCCTTTAAAAAATATATATATATATATATATATACATATATATATATATGTGTGTGTGTGTGTGTGTATATATATATATATATATATATATATATATATATATATATTATTGATTTTTTACAGAGAGGAAGGGAGAAAGAGAGCTAGAAACATTGATGAGAGAGAAACATTGACTATCCGCCTCCTGCACACCCCTCACCGGGGATGTGCCTGCAACCAATGTACATGCCCTTGACTGGAATCGAACCTGGGATCCCTCAGTCTGCAGACCAACACTCTATCTACTGAGCCAAACCGGTTTAGTGATTTTTTACAGAGAGGAAGGGAGAAAGAGAGCTAGAAACGTTGATGAGAGAGAAACATTGACTATCTGCCTCCTGCACACCCCTCACCGGGGATGTGCCTGCAACCAATGTACATGCCCTTGACTGGAATCGAACCTGGGATCCCTCAGTCTGCAGACCAACACTCTATCTACTGAGCCAAACCGGTTTAGGCCATTGCCTATTTTTTGATTGGGTTGTTTTGTTAAGTTGTATGAGTTCCCTGTGAATGTTGGAGATTAAACTCTTATCAGTTATAACATTGGTAAATATGTTCTCCTATGCAGGGGGCTTTCTTGTTGTTTTGTTGATGGTTCCTTTTGCTGTATACTTGCTTTTTATTTTGATGTAGTCCCATTTGTTTATTTTCTCTTTAGCTTCCATTGCCCTAGGAGCAGTATCAGTGAAGAAGTTCTTTCTGCATATGTCTGAGATTTCGCTGCCTGTGGATTTCTCTAGTAATTTTCTGGTTTCCAGTCTTGTGTTTAAGTCCTGTATCCATTTTGAGTTTTTTTTTTTTCTAATATATTTTATTGATTTTTTTTTGCCCCCCTCTCTCCCTCCCACACATCCCCTCCCTCCCCAGAGTTTTATGTCCATTGGTTGTACTTATATGCATGTATAAAAGTCCTTCGGTTGATCTATTATCTCCCCCAGATCTTCCTCCCCTCCCCGCTGTAATTTGACAGTCTGCTTGTTGATATACTGTCTCTATATCTATCTTTTGGTTCATCAGTTTATAATGTACTTTATTATCCACAAATGAGTGAGGTCATGTGGTGTTTCTCTTTCATTGATTGGCTTATTTCACTCAGCATGATGTTCTCCAATTCCATCCAGGTTGCTGCAAATGATGAGAATTCCTTCTTTTTTATGGCAGCATAGTACTCCATTGTGTAGATGTACCACAGTTTTTGGATCCAATCATCTGCTGACGGGCACCTAGGCTGTTTCCATATTCTGGCTGTTGTAGATTGTGCTGCTATGAATATAGGGGTGCAAATATCCTTTCTGATTGGTGTTTCTAGTTTCTTGGGATATATTCCTAGAAGTGGGATTACTGGATCAAATGGGAGTTCCATTTTCAGTTTTTTGAGGAAACTCCACACACAGTGGTTGCACCAGTCTGCATTCCCACCAGCAGTGCACGAGGGTTCCTTTTTCTCCACAACCTTGCCAACACTTGTCGTTTGTTTGAGTTTGTTTTTGCATATGGTTTTGTTCATTAACTTTCAATTCTTTTAGGTATATACCCAGAAGTGGAATTGCTGGATCATATAATAATTCTACCTTTAATTTTTTGAGGAACCACCAAACTGTTTTCTATAGCTTCATTTAAAACATTGTATATTCCTTACAATAAACAAGGGTGCTTATTTTCCCACATTATGCCAACACTTGGTATTTTATGATTTTTGTTTGATTTATAATAATATCAGCATAGTGGTGCATATTTAAGTTTCTAATAAAACATTTTCATAAATTATAATTAAAATATATTTTTATATTTCTGTACCCATTTGTTTTAAGTAATGCAATCTCCTAATTTTCACCTTTTGTTTCTGAATATAATGGTAGGGATTATTGTTGGAAGAATTTTCTGAGGAGTACATGTTTTGAACCTATCCTTTGAGACAAATTTATACAACTCTGAGCCCCTTGAAATTAATTTATATAGTTTATGACAATGTAATCTTTGTTTGAGTATTAAGCACACATTATGTACACTGTCATAACACTTTCTGGGAAACAGAAATAGCAGTAAGCTTTTGCAATATTAAATTCTAGGGAGAATCAAAGACACACAAGTTTGATTTTTTTCAGGTGAATCAAATCTTTCTGCTTAAAATACAAAACAGATATGGAGGATCATAAAAATAATTAGCAACAGCATTTATTATTACATTCAAATGTAATGCAAAGAATGTCATCCATTCTCACCCAGGGGCAGGCATGAAACCAGATAAATGCAGGAGGAATTGATACTCTGCCTTCCTTCCCATGAAATTGCTAATGGGAAAGAGAAAACAGGCTTTGGTACAGTATCCAAAGCAAACCAAACCTATTGATGATTTCTTTCTCTTTAGGAAAGTATGTTAAAAAGAAAAATGTCTGGGGCCTAACTACAATGATATTGTTTTCATTGTACTGCATATTTTGAGAAAATGGAGTTTTTAGGGGAAATGTTTATGGCCTTTAATCTTGTTAATCTTAATTGCAATGAAGCACTTCTTTAAAAGCTCCCAAAGTTGGAATGAAATAAATTTTTGTTTCACTTACCTGCAAGAAGATATTAAAGCTACAACTTGGAACTTCATGAAATTCTTAAGTGGATGGCAATATATTAAAAGAGTAGTTGGGCCAAGGTTGTTTTACTATTAGAGAATTTCTAATCTGTTTATGACTCATGACAGTTTTGAAAATTCTGAAATACTATTTTCCCCACCTTAGCAAGAAATCTGTAAGAAACACAGCTTTAAATTGTAAGATTTATTTTTGCTTTATCCAGTAATTAAAATTTAAGTATCAATTTGTCTGGGCATTTCATATGTACACCAAATACATACTTACTAGTATTTTGTCATAATCTCAGTTAACACAGAGCCTGGTGTATGGTAATAGTATATGTGGGAGTGATAAACTTTTAAATTTAGCTCTCGTGGTATTTTTAGGCTGTCATGATATGCAAATGGCAATATTTGGGGAACAACTGGGATTGAGGAGTGATTCCTCCAAGATTAGGTAGAAGAAAGGGTGTTAGTAAAAAATATTTGTAGAGTCAGGATTGGGAGTCGATAGCTTCACAAGTTTTTCTGACCCACAGCCACCAACACAAATTCTTCTGATCTGATGTATGTGCTCTCTCTCTTTGCTTCTCTGTCATCCTATCTAATAAAGAGGGAATATGCAAACTGACCATCATGCCATTACAAAGATGGCGGTGCCCATAGCCACAAGATAGTGGCGCCCAGTCCCCTCAGCCCTACCAGAGTCACACAGTCCTTTCAGCCCTGCGGGAAGGACTGTGTTGGCAGGTGCATGGTGCAGCCAGACCCGCCCTCACACCCTCAGCCCCCCAGCCTTTCAGGGCTGGCCTGAGGCACAGGCAAGCCTTGGATGGCAGCTGCCCAGCTGACACCCAAGGCACAGGAAAGCCTCAGATGTCAGCTGCCCAAGCTGCTCAGGGTGGGTCTGAGATGCAGGTCAGGCAGGGCTGCTCGAGGCTCAGGTAACTGGAGCCGGCTGAGGCTTGTGCTGCTGGCAGTGGCAGCAGCAGAGGTATGATAGGGGTGTTGCTTTCCCCTGATCACCAGGTCACCTCCTGCCCCTGAGGGCTCCTGGACTGTGAGAGGGGGCAGGCTGGGCTGAAGGAACCCCACCCCCCTGCCTCCAGTGCATGAATTTTCATGCACCAGGCCTCTAGTATATATATATTCTCTGTGAAAACAGATAATTGTCCTCTAGATGAAGTTCCTGGTAGGGCAAAGATAACCTGTTGGAGTAGTGACGTCTCTTTGCCAGCACACTTCATGACTCTTGCTCAGTCACCACTGCTCTGGGTGAAAGTGATGTCACTAATCATCAGAAAGATACAAATTAACACTGCAATGAGGTACCACCTCACACCTGTCAGAATGGCTACCACCAACAAATCAATAAACGACAAGTGCTGGTGTGGATGTGGAGAAAATGTAACCCTACAGCACTGCTGGTGGGAAAGCAGACTGGTGCAGCCTCTGTGGAGAACAGTGTAGAGTTTCCTGAAAAAGTAAAAAATGGATCTGCCTTTGACACAGCAGTCTCACTTCTGGGAATATATCCTAATAATCCCAAAACACCAATCAGAAAGAATATATGAGCCCCTATATTCATAGCATCATTATTTACAATAACCAAGATCTGGAAACTGGCCTGGTTTGTGTGGCTCAGAAGTTGAATGTCTACCCATGAATGGGTTCAATTCCTGGTCGGGGCCCAGGCCCAGATAACAGGCTCCATCCCTGTTGAGGCAGGTCGTGCATGCAGAAGGCAGCTGATCAATGATTCTCTCTCATCATTGATGTTTTTATCTCTCTCTCTCTTCCTCTTCTCTGCAAGTTAATAAAACTTATTAAAAAATTAAAGATCTGGTGGGCCCATTGAAATATGGTGGCAACCATACTTCTTCCCAGCCTTTAGAATTTAGAACAAAGGAAAATTTCTGTGGCTTGAACCTTTAAGAAGGACTGCCTACCCCTGGAATAGTGCGGTCGTGTGGACTCCGCCTGCGTGTGGTGCTTTTGTGGCCGTCCTGGCCAGTTTTTCAATAAATCCTCGCCTGCTTTTTTAAATCAATCTTCAGCCTCTGGTGGCCTTATTTTGAACACAGGGTTCGAACCCACAATACCCATCAGTAGATGAGTGGATAAAAAAGCTGTGGTACATTTACACCATGGAATACAATGCAACAGTAAAAAAGCATGAATTTTTACCATTTGCAGCAGTGTAGATGGACCAGGAGATTATTATGCTAAGTAAAATAAGCCATCCAGAGAAAGACAAATACTATATAATTTCACTAATGTGTATAATCTAATGAACAAAATAAACCAATGAACAAAATAGCACCAGGAACATGAATACATGGAACAGACTGGCACATCTAGTGGAAACCGGATAAAAGAAGGTGAAGATATTAGCCAAAGAACATATGCAATTGCCCCCCAACATCCTGCATGGTTCAGGGTTCAGGTTCAGGGTTCAGGTTCTGGAGGAGGCTGCACACAAATGAAAGAGGCAAGACAATAAAATACTAATTTGGGAATTGGGGGCCAGGTGGAAGCCCAAGAGAGGACTTTGCTTTGCTCTGGCCTTGCCATCCTTTTTATTTAGGTTTGGGATACACCCATAGCCCTTAGGCAATTCCAGTGACAGTCAGACTATCTTATCAGTAAGGATTTACATGAGACTAAAAGGTGGAAGTTGCTTCAACTACCTTTGTCTCAACTAGTCCGTGGGTGTATGGCTGACCCTTGCCAGATCCTCAAGGTTGACCAGCCTTCCGGACTCCTTGTCCACCCTTTTCTGTTAAGTAAAGTCAATGGGAAGCTTTCAACAAACATAAACGAATATCTCATGGACACAGAAAACAGGGTGATGCAGTCTAGGGGAAGAGGGGGGCTGGAGGCTGAGTGGAGATAGACAAAGTGTGGGAAAATGGGGGACATCTGTAACAGTGTTAACAATAAAAAAAAGGGAGTCTGGCAGGATGAAGTCACCTAGACAAGAAGGAATTCTTCCCCTCACCACTACAGGCAGTGTGAGTTGTACCACCCTCTCCCACAAGCCCAGAGCCTCTTGGAGAATAATAGTAAAGGGAGAAGAAATCTGAGAGAATAATGTCCTATAAGAAACTACATGCCCATTTATCCAAAGGGATATTTAAAATTATTTTACTGGTGCTCTAGCTGGTTTGGCTCAGTGGATAGAGCATCGGCCTGTGGACTGAAGAGTCCCAGGTTTGATTCTGGTCAAGGACACATACCTTGGTTGCAGGCTCCTTCCTGGCCCCGGGCCTGGTCATGACACATGCAGGAGGCAACCAATCAATGTGTTTCTCTCACATCAATGTTTCTATGTCTTTCCCTCTCTCCTCTACTCTCTCTAAAAATCAATGGAAAATATCCTTGGGTGAGGAATAAAAAATAACAATTAAAGAAAAAAGAGGAGGGTCCCTGGTTCTATTCCAGTACAGAGCACATGCTGAGTTGTCGACACGTGCAGGATGCAGCTGATCAGTGATTCTTTGTCTCCCTTTCCCTTCCTCTCTGAAATTATATACATATATACACACATATATATATATATACACACACACACATATATATACATATATACATATATACATATATACATATATACATATATACATATATACATATATATATGTATATATATATTAGATTTTAGTAAATTTACATTAATTGTGATGACCGACATACTTAAGTTCATCTACGCTGTCTTATACCATACTTTCTATATTTTCTACATTTCTTTCTGTTCACTTCTTGACTTCCTTTGGATTGTTTGACTTTTCCCCCCCTCACTATCTCTTTTTGCCATTACCAAATCTATTTCTGTTATCTGGTGATTAACTAGAAATTAAAAAAAAAAAAAAAGGAGAATTAATCAATAGCTGTACCATTTTCAAAAAATACAATTATTTTGAAAAGATTAACATGAATTACTGCTTTTCTGGGCTAAATCTTTCTCCCCTATCCGCATACTTTAGACAATATGATTGCTATTTTATATAGTCAATGTTTGTTCAAATTTACTTACGTAACAATTTTTTAATTACTGTTTCTCCTTGTGTCTCACATCTTCCTTTTAGGATCCTTGCCTTTATTCCCAAAGAACATCATTACAATTCCTATTGCACTATGCTTATTGGAGATATATTACCTCCTCTATGTTTGAAAATGTCTTGAATGCTTTATGGGAGTTCTAAGTTCAGTCATTCCCTGTTTTCTGACTTCCATTATTGCATTTATAAGCTAGTAGTTAATATGACTGTTGCTCTTTGGTAAGAAATATGCTTTAATACTTTTTAAAAGATATCTACTATTACCCTTTCACTCATTTTAAGATTTGCTCATTGTCCTTGGTATGCCCATTTCATTATGGTGAGTCAAGGTATGGATTTATTTTTATTTCTCATGTATGGAATTTATTACACTTCCTGATATTGAGAGTCTGTTCGTTTTATCAATTCTGGAAAAAGTTCCACTACTATCTCTTTAAATAGTGCCTTCCTTACCCACATTATATCCCATTATATATAGCTGTCTTTCTTTATTCTCCATGTCACTGAATCTACTTAAGCATTTTCTTTATAATCTCTGTAAAACAAAGGTTTTTGTATTATTTTATAATAGTACACAAAATATTTGTTGATTTATTGTTGCTTATTCATGTATTCAATATTATTACTGAATGCCAACTGAAGGCAAATGTGCTAGACCCTCACTACATGCCGAATATACTTTGTCCATCAAGGAAAGCATAGTCCTAGTTTCATGAAATTTAAATCTAGGCTGTCAAAAACGGAATAGCATTAAATAATAAAATATTTGTTGTCAGTGATTTTAAGACATGAAATAGCTGTCATTTATTTAACATTTACTAGGTGCCAGTCATCAGGCTAATTACTTAAATACAGTATTATCTTATTTATCAGTATATATTAAAATTCCAAAGTCTTATTTAGATATAAAAATGTTATGTTCTAGACTCAGTCTTTTTCAGAGTAATCATCTACCACTCTAACTCACACCTCTGCTCAGCTGCCTTGAGCTATTTAACCTTTCCAGAATCAACTACATGTTTCCAGGGTTCCACCTTTGATACCTTGGAAAATCCTACTAATCTATAAATAACTCAGTTTTACTTCTTTGCCCAACTATTATAAAATTTCCCATGTTGCAAGTTTTTCCTTCTGTGTTCCTATAACAGTTTATTCAAATTTATATAATAAGAACTTCTGCCTTCATTACAGCTGAAATACCATCTAGACTGGGTCAGATTTACTCTCTTGCATGACATAACTAAAAGATGGAAACCATATAAGAAACAATTTTTAAGACACTGAACATTGACCAAGAAAGGACAGTGATTTCTGAGATACAGGTGTTCCTTCTCCCATCTCATTGCCTGGAGAGTGTTTGCAGGCTGCTGAATAAGAGGGGGAACCCAAGTTGGAATACATGGCTAAGAGTCAGGGATGCCAAGGTGGCTAGAGTTCTCAGCTCAGAAGAGTCATCAGAGAGAAAGGAACTCCACAGTGGGAGAAATCCAGAGAACTGCAAAGGATCTTCCATTAGCAGGAAATTACGGGGGCTGGGGAAAGAGCCAATTAAAAGAATTCTACCGTGTTTCCCCGAAAATAAGACATCCTCCGAAAATAAGACCTAGCACAAGGAAAGATATGACATCCCCTGAAAATAAGACCTAGCGCAACTTTGGGAGAAAAAATTAATATAAGACACTGTCTTATTTTTGGGGAAACAGGGTAGGTAACAGGGCCTGGAGCATATACAGGGTTGAGAATTGTGTCTGTTTCCACTAGCCCAGTGGTCGGCAAACTCATTAGTCAACAGAGCCAAATATGAACAGTACAACCATGGAAATTTCTTTTTAGAGCCAAATTTTTAAAACTTAAACTTCTTCTAATGCCTTTTCTTCAAAATAGACTTGCCCAGGCTGTGGTATTTTGTGGAATAGCCACACCTAATGAGCCACAGTTTGCCGACCATGGCACTAGCCAAACTCTTCTCTCTTCTGCACAAGGCTAAGTAGGTGAGGTGAGTGGGGATGGGGGGCTATAATCACCCCTGGATTGTTCAAGTCCTTGATGGTGGTACTGATCTCCATGATCTCTCCAGGAATGAGGCATTGTTTTTGCTTCACTACTTTCCTAGATAAAGGCAGTTATAATGGCTTCTATTTGGTCTTTTCCACCATAATGGCCTTCACTTTATAGGTTTGGGAACCAATGTAGGGATTCTGCCAGCTGCTAAGTATACCGATTTCAATTCTGCATTATGGGACTGGGGAAATAACTGCAGGATGGGTTCAGAGACCCACTGGGCTCATTGTGATGGGTCTGCACTAAAACTTCATTGATTTTTCTCACCTCTATAAGCCTCTTCTGTGATGATGGTTCACAATGATGTTTTAGATCTTTTGGAATTAGTATTGTTTCAGAGCCAGTGGCCAGTGGTTGCTGAAAGGCAGTTACCCTGGTAAAAGGCTGTAGGTCCCTTGGTTACCCTTTTCTTCCTTGGATGGAAGAAAAATTAACAGTGTAAAATTTTGGCAGTTAATCAGGTTCCTTCCACGGGGGTCCTGTAAACTGGTTCAAATGTCGAAATTGACTTAGAGACATGGCTCTCTGTTTTTGTGATTGAGATTAAAGTTTTGCTCATCTGACCTGAAACTTTTCTGCTTATACAGAACAAGTAAGAATTTAGTAGGCTTTCTAGCTATTTCACTTCTAGGAAGACCATGATCAAGTAGCCAATGCCATAGTTATTCACTAGTCTGGCTGCTTTAATTCTGTTGTCCATATGGTAGCCAGACCCACCTTTCCTCTGGCAGGTGAATGCTGCCAGTTGGCGTCTGCCACCCTGGGATTCAATTATTCCTGTTGCCTTTAGACTTTCCAATTCAGTGACTGCAGAAATTTTAGTTTCTGGCCTAGAGAAGAGTGATTGCAGAGTTCTTCAAGGATTTCAGGGTTCACTGCACAAATTTATTTCTCACAGTTGGGGTAAAAGATATATCTTTTGGACCTTTTCAGTGTATGAGAGTAGATCTCATATGACCAATGCACTCCAATATTCAATCTCCCCAAGCCTTTGAGTCCCTTCCTCTACATTAAATAAAAGCAAATTTGGCATTAATAATTAATTCACTGTGGACCACCTTTTGGTCTATGCTTCAACTAACCAACCAAACTGGTAGAATCCTTCCTAACTCCCCAAGCTGCAACATTACAGCAGAATCTCAGCCTGGTCAGTGTATCTCAGTGGTCGTGCATCAAACTATAAACCAAGAAGTCATGATTCAATTCCCAGTCAGGGCACATGACCAGGTTGCAGGCTTGATTCCCAGTAGGAGGTGTGCAGGGAGACAGCTGATTAATGATTCTCATTGATGTTTTTATCTTTCTCTCCCTCTCTCTTCCTCTCTGAAAAAAAAAAATTAAATGCATAATCTCAGCTTAGAGAGCCCTTATCAATAAATTTAGGTTGATCCAGATTAACATTCCTCTGATCATTATTCTACATCCTCAATATCCATTCCCACACATGTTCCTCAAGTTTCTGTGTGTACAAATTAGAAAACTCAAGTAGTTCTTTGAAGTAAAGCATACCTCCTTATTGGTCATACTTTGTAGCTCACCTTTAGGGGCCTGCTGAGACTAGAGTCTAGTTGTAGGTGTAGAAACAAGGATGAATGTAGGGGGTGGGTCCCAAGGAAAATCAGGATTGTCTTTTATAGCACCTGCCTTGTGGGAATTCATTAAAGTTTCCTCAGGCAATGCAGGGTTAATCCCTGAGACAGAGATGAGGAGGTTGCGTTTACTGGCAAAGAAGAGTCATCAGGATTTAAGGACTCAATGTCCCCAGCTTTATCAAAGCCAACCCACACATTTCCTCTCCAGCTTTCAGGATCTTATTCTTTCCCAATCCATACCTTTACTTTAACAGACACCCCATGAAGCTGGAAGTCCAACTTGCATTGTAATTCAGCCAGTCACACGTGTTTGATTTTCAGCAATCTTTGTCCAGTGGTTACAGGAGATAAGGTTCCTTTTAGGGCACACAGAGGAGTTTTGAAGTCATTTATGTAGTATTTGAGCTGGGAACTTGAATCCCTGAGCTCAGTCCTTTTTTTTCATCACTCTGTCCAGTGTCATTAGGAGCAACCAGGCAATCTTACTATATTATAGCCTTTAAGACAGTCTGTCAGGGTACTAACCCTGGCTCTACTTTAGCTATGAAATATTTGTCCTGAGTAATCTTACCTAACAGTGATGAAGTATACATATGTGTTTACTTTTTATTAGGCATGTACTGATCTGACCGACTGGCTTTTATTGGTACTTACAACAATGAGAAGATCACTGATTCATGATAGCAAAATTTTAGATGATTCATTCAATTCATTAATCAAAGTGATCATCTCGGCAGTGATTTACATGAAAGAATCAGTAACTAACTTATTTAAAGGTATCTGATCCCAGCTGGTGTGGTTGAGTGTCTATCTATGAACCTGAAGGTCACAGTTAGATTCCTGGTTGTAGACTTGATCACCAGTGCTGTGTTGTACAGGAGGCAGCTGATCAATGATTCTCTCATTATTTATGTTTCTATTTCCTCTCCCTTCCTCTCTGAAACCAATAAAAATATGTATTTTTAAAAATGTACCTGAATTACTTGGTAACAACCAACTTAAACATTTATATTTATTGAAGAACAATTTACATAAAATATTGTAGAACGCACACCTCTTGAGTGTTTCAGAGCCTCGAGTTTCGACACTTGTATAAATCTGTGTAACCTCTGTCTATGTCATAAAAAGTGAACTGAAAGGCAACAAGACTAGAAGCATGGTAGAGGCCATTATGTGAGTCAGGGTGGTAGGGCTTGTGAGAAGAACTTGAATTAAGAGATATTGCACAGATCATCACATCAGGCTTTTGTGAAAGAGTATCAGTGGTGAGGAAGAAAAAGAACTCAAAGATTTCTCCCAGCCTTCTTCTTTAAGCAACTAGACATATAAGAGTATTATTTCCTGAGATTGTGAGTACTCAGAAGAACTCTATATGTGAATGTGTATGTGTTGTGGGGAGAAGCATAGGTGAAAATGCTGATTTCCATTTTCCACATAGAGAAATTTTTCCATGCTTGCAGGACATTCAAATGGTGATCTCCACAAGAAACATGACTGGAGTTCAAGAGAAAAAGAACTTGACTAGAGATATAGATTTTTTTTTATCATTAGCAAATAAGTTATTAAAAGTAGGGGAAACTGCCAAAACCGGTTTGGCTCAATGGATAGAGCATTGGCTTGGGGACTGAAAGGTCCCGGGTTCGATTCCGGTCAAGGGCATGTACCTTGGTTGTGGGCACATCTCCAGTAGGGGGTGTGCAAGAGGCAGCTGTTCGATGACTCTCTCATCGATGTTTCTAACTCTCTATCTCTCTCCCTTCCTCTCTGTACAAAATCAATAAAATATATTAAAAATAAATAAATAAATAAATAAAATAAAAGTAGGGGAAATTGTCTACAAGGAGATGTGCAACTCTTTGAGAAAATTAGTATATTGTTTCCTAAAGTGGGTTCTATGGTGGACTAGTTCTATTAGATACTTTGAATAAAATTATTTTGTGGTCAAGTAAGTTTAGAAAATGCATAAAATAGTACCATTATCTTGAAATTGTATAAGATACACTATTGAAGACCAGCAGTACCAAAATATGTTTTAATTTTCATAATGCTATGTTTTTCAAGCACTCCAGTTATCATATAGTGGGAGAAGAGAACAAATCTTATCTGTCTTTTCTACCTTGTGATTTCATCTTACTGATGACCCACACCCAACCAACTTGGCCCTAGGCTAGTGGAGTTCTGCTTCACTTTCCAGTAACTGTAGGACGCAACAAGTCTTTGTACATAGAGTTACAATGTGATCAAGTATTTTTGTTTGCTTCTGTTTGCCGAATGCTTAACATCAGGTTTAAACAAATATAGGTGTCATACCCTATATTCATTTTGTTTTCTCAATTTAGTTTAAAATTTGACATTGGTGTTATTTTTGAATACTAAAATAACTACAATTTTGCTTTATTGTAGTATTATAGTGAGAAGGACATAAATTATTTCCAAGATGTTTTAGAACATAGTTAATATCCTTATTTCTTTCCTTCTTACCTACTTTACTTATGACTTTGAAAATGGTGTAGCAGCAGGATGGTTGTTAAGTCTTTTTATGGTAAAATGAACCCAGGCTGTAAAGATATGTAGTGCCTATTCAATTAAACAGGGTTATTTTATAGTTTAATAAGAGAAAAAGTATCCAGGTATGGTCTTTTAAAATAAAGTTAATTAACTGCCTTAGCTGGTTTGCTCAGTAGAAAGAGCGTTGGCCTGTGGACTGAAGGGTCCTGGATTCAATTCCAGTCAAGGGCACATGCCTGGGTTGTAGGCTCAATCCCCAGTAGGGGGCATGCAGAAGGCAGCCGATCAATGATTCTCTCTCATCATTGATGTTTCTTTCTTTTTTTTTTTTTTTAAATATATTTTATTGATTTTGTACAGAGAGGAAGGGAGAGAGATAGAGAGTAAAAAACATCGATGAGAGAGAGTCATCGATCAGCTACCTCTTGCACAGCCCCTACTGGGAATATGCCCGCAACCAAGGTACATGCCTTTGACCTGAATCGAACCTGGGACCCTTCAGTCCCCAGCCGACCCTCTATCCATTGAGCCAAACCGATTTCGGCTCATCATTGATGTTTCTATCTCTGTCTCTCTCTCCCTTCATCTCTGAAATCAATAACAATAAATTAAAAAAAAATAAACTTAACTGGAACAGAACTCTTATCTACTTCATAGATTCATCAAGTGCCTCTGAAATCCTGACCTTCAAGGTCATCAGGGTCTCTCAGCTAAGCATTGAGCCTATATTCCAAAATGCTTTACTGACCTCTCTACCCAGATTTCCTCAGGTACCTCAAGACTGATTTATCCACAATAGAGCTTGTTATCTTATTCTCACTGAAAGGAGATATGGGAAAGCCAATAATTTCTATCAAAACTACTTTTCTTCTTGGTTTCCTATCTTGCTTTGTGGCATTCATTGATTTATTCATTCTGCAAATACTTACTGTATACAAAGAGTCAGTCATTGTTTTACATCCTGGAGTAGAGCAATGAAAGGACAAAGAACTCATATTTGGATAATATTTTTTTTTTCAGTTCAGAAATTAAATCAAGTATCAAGTCACCTTGACCCTTTTCTCGCTCTTTAAAAACCAGTACTCCACCAATTCAGTTGGCCTAAAATGCTTCCGTCCTTCTCGACTCCCTCCACTCCTCCCTCCCGTGACAGATTGTCTTTAATCAGATTATCATCTTGAACCTGAGCTGTTGCAATACCCCTTGTCTAGTTTCTCTGCCTTTATTCTTTCCTTCTTCCTATTCTAGTCCCCACCCTTCTGCTACACTCATCTGTCCAAAACTCAGATCTGATCAAAACTCAATCTGATCTGCTTTAAAATCTTTGATGACCTTCTGCAGATGATACCTAATCTTTGAATGAATCAGGAATCCTAATCTGATTTCGTGTACTTCTTAGGCTCATCTCCCATTTCTTTCTGTACTCCTTACAGAACTTTCCCCAGACATAATAGGGGTTTGCTATTCTCTGTTGCTATGTTATGCTCCCATTCTCCTTGTCCTTACTTAGAATCACCTTCATAACCTCCATTCTCTTTAAATATACTCACTAAATTCAGACTTCTACAGTTAAAAGGAATAACTTTTCCCTCTGTTATTATACTTCTATCATAGCACTAACGAAAATGAAGTGCCAATGTGTACCTCTGCCCCACTAGAGACTGAGTTTTTCAAGCAGGGGTTGGCAAACTTTTCCTGTAGACAGATTTGCAGGCCAAATGGTCTCTGTGTCAACTACTCAACTTAGCCATCTTACTGTGAAAGCTTCCATAGATAAAATGCAAAGGCATGCATGTGGCTAT
Organism: Pipistrellus kuhlii; assembly: GCF_014108245.1. Lineage (NCBI taxonomy): Eukaryota > Metazoa > Chordata > Mammalia > Chiroptera > Vespertilionidae > Pipistrellus > Pipistrellus kuhlii. The sequence goes on from NW_023425529.1 coordinate 131,210,818, forward strand.
GTTCCTATAAAACTTTATTTATGGACATAAATTTGAATTTCATATAAGTTTCATGCTTCAAAATATTTTTCTTTTGATACCCCCCAAAAAAAATCTTAAAAAAAAAAAAAGTAAGAACTATTCTCAGCTAGTGGACCATACAAACACAGGCTTGGTCTGTGGGCTTTAGATTGCTAACCCTGTTCTAAATGGAAGTGTTTTTCCATACTTATTTTCATATACTGCTGGAAACCAACAAAAATCCTGGCACTGAATGAATGTTTGCTAAAATGAATCATATGGAGACAAATGTTTTTCATTTTATGTTATCTTCTACCACAAGCTGCAATGGTGTGATAGAGTAAAAAAAAAAATTTTTTTAATTAACTGAGGATTAACTAGGAAACCATTTTTAAATTTCAACCTTTGTTTAAAATAATCTTTCTGAAGTATGCTATTCCAATTTTCTGCCCTAGTAAGTACAGTTTAGTGAATATATTTAATGATTATCTTGCAGTGCCCTCAGGTCATGTTTAAAGATAAGAAATTCTCATTGTGCCGCCAAGTACAGGCATAGAGATACAGCTAATTGAACTCTGAATGCATAGAGAGTGGGATTTACTCTAGAAAGTGCCTTTTTGATGTAGAGGGTAATCTCTGATATATACTGGTTTTCTAGTAAGCTCTTTTCTCCTAAAGTGGAACATAGGAACCAAAACCAAACTAATCACTAAGAATTGTTCTCGCTAGTTAGATTCTAATTCTACTGCTCCCTATATAGGAAACTCTGAACATTGGTGTCATTGATTTTGTCTGTCTTTCTTCTTATCCCCTCATACAAGGGAGTTAAAAGTGCAATAAAGGAGAAAGTGTCTATAAAGGAGAAAAGACTGAAAACAAGAAAATTTGTAACATCGACTTTAGGACAAAAATTGTAGGTGTATATTGCATAAATGCCTGGTTTTAATGATCCAGTTGAAGTTTTCCTTTAAATTAGAGTGCCAAACTAGAAATTTTAAATAATATAGTAGTAGAACAGGCTGAGATTCCCTCCAGATGGCAAACACATAGAAAGAGCCTCATGGTTTTTTCCACCCGAAGTTCACCTGAGCACTTTCTTCTTGTGTACTTGTGATAGATTCTTGACCTTATTTATTCAGTATGGTGCAGTGGGAAAACTACACTCATTTGGATCAGAAGAATTTGAGTCCCCCATCTTTGTTCTATACATTAAGTTTTTGCTAATATGAATACTCCACAAAATTACAATGAGATTTAATACTATAACACTGGATAGTACCTCATATATGGAATTTTCAGTAAGCACACACTGCCTCTATCTGCCCATTTAACCATCAAATATAGAACAATAACATAATACTGAGTTATATTTCTTATCACTTTGTCATCTATTAAGAAAGGGCCATAAGTGATAGTCTTGTTTGGTAACTGACTTCTTTTTTTTTAAATTTTTAAATAAATCTTTATTGTTCATATTATTACAAATGTGTTCCTCTTCCCCGCCCCCCCCCCCCAATTGCTCCCTTCCACCAGGTTCCCACCCCACCTTCTGTCCTTTTCCCATCCCCCATTGTCTTCATTCATAGGTGCACAGTTTATGTTCAATCTCTTCCTGCACTCCCACTCCCCTTTTCCCCGAGAATCATCAGTTCACTCCCCTTCCATACCTCTGAATCTATTATATTCACCAGTTATTATTGTTCATCAGATTTTTAAATTCCCTTGGTTTTTAGTTTCACTTGTTGATAGTTACGTATTTGTTGTTCATAATTTTTTTTTATTAAATTATTATTTTTGTACATATACCCTTGCCCCCCCAACCCTATACATACCCTTCCTCCCCAGAGTTTTATGTCCATTGGTTGTACTTATATGCATGTATACAAGTCCTTCAGTTGATCTCTTATCTCCCCAAGATCTCCCCAACCTCCCCGCTGTAATTTGACAGTCTGCTTGTTGCTTTACTGTCTCTATATCTATCTTTTGGTTCTTCAGTTTATAATGTTCTTTATCATCCATAAATAAGTGAGGTCATGTGGTGTCTCTCTTTCATTGACTGGCTTGTTTCACTCAGCATGATGTTCTCCAATTCCATCCAGGTTGCTGCAAATGATGAGAATTTTTCTTTTTTATAGCAGCATAATATTCCATTGTGTAAATGTACCACAGTTTTTGGATCCAATCATCTGCTGATGGGCTCTAATTGAGAATTTTTTCCCATCTTGTCTTCTAGCTCACTGATGGAGTCCTCTGCTTCTTCTAGTCTGCTCTTGATGCTTTCTATTGAGTTCTTCATAGTAGCGATGTCATTTTTCATTTCTTCTTGAGTCATCTTCATTTCCTCTTGGGTCTTACTGATATTGTCAAATTTGTCTTCCATTCTTTTTAGCCATCTTATGATCGTTACTCTGAGTACTTGCTCTGTTAGGTTGCTTGCCTCTAACTCTTTTACTTCCTTTTCTGGTGATGCCTGCTTTTCTTTCATTTGTGGGCTGTTTCTTTGTCTCCCCATGGTCTCTCTATTTAGGATGTCTCTCTCCTGCATTGATTTAAAGGCACAAAATACAACACAACCAGATACAACACACAAGGCACTGAACAGAAATGTATTTGCAATTTTAATAACCTCCAATAAAGGTAACTACTAGAGAAAGGCAAATTAGGGAATAGGAGAGAAAGAGGAAGAGTAAAAAGAGAAGAGGGAGGGAGCAAAAGAAAAAGATAGGAAAAAGAGTGTCAAAATGAAATTGGGAAACAGGGAGAAGAAAAAGAGAGAGAGAGAAAAAAAGAAAGAGAGTAAGAGATAAAAGGGGAGTAAACTATATATATGGGGAGAGAATTTCAATTGAACAACCACTAACCCCAACAAATGCTGTCAGCAGTATCTGGAGAATAATACAATCTATAACACCCCCTAATTTCCAGCACAGGAAGGGAAAACAGAAGTAATAAAATAACAATGAACAAAAACCAATCAAATAAGAAAATACCAAGCAACAGCAACAACAAAAGAAGAAGCAAAATACTCTCACTAAAAAGCATAAAAATACAATATAATCATCATCCCCCAAACAGCATCAAAAGAACAGAGGAAAACAATTTTTTTTTTTTTTTTTTTTTTTTTTTTTTTTTTTTTTGCTAGTTAGTACAGCTCAGAGAGCGGTGTGCATGCACTTGGCACAGGGATTGGAAATTAGATATATAAATAGGGTAGAAATTTTAGCAGGGGGGATACAGAAAGAGTAAGGAAATCTAAAGCAGGAAAGGGTTAAGATAAACAGGATAGCAAAAAGGGGGAAGGTTAGAAAGAGAGTGATGGTGTAAAGGTTGTGTTGAGATAGGGTTAAACAATGTTGAAGGAGAAATAAAAATAAAATGAAGAACACTAATTCCAATGTAAATTAAAGAGAAAATAAAATGGCACTTAAAAAAAAATTAAAATAGCAGTAGTAAAAATGCTTATTGAACCTAAAAATGTAATAATTAAAAAGTTAAAATCTAGTGAGGAAAAAAGGAAAAAAAAATAGTTTCTTAAGTAAAAGATGCAAAAAATGAAAAAAAAATAAATAATAAATAAATTTAGCAAAAAAAGTGTGCAGTTGTGAGGGCCATTCACTTCTGTTATTCTATTTGACTTGCCCATTTCTCAGTCCAGACCGTATTGCAGTTCCCTGCATTCTGCTGCACCTCAGTGGCGATTCCTTAGTTTCTTGGTTTTTGATCAAATAAAACTAATAATAAACACAGTCAGTTTGTACTCCAGACCCTAGGTGGCAGTGTATGTGGATTGATGTCCCATCTTTTTGGCTGCTCTAGCCTTCTTTTTCTGTGGCACTCAATACTGTTTTTTTGTTTGTTTGTTTGTTTATTTATTTATTTATTTTTGCCTCGGAGCTGAATCCTGGGTGATTTCTCCCTGCTCTGCTTCTCAGTTTCCAGAAAAGCAGATTCCCCCTGCTGTCTCTTAGGGTCAGCCAATCTGGGTGATCTCTCCTTTGTAATCAGAAGCAAAGTGTTGCAGGGGAACCAGCCCAGATGCGTGATGGGCTAGTCTGTAGGCACTTACAAACAGACTGCTTTCCAACTCCTATGTTCTCCCACCGTGCGGGATCAGAATGGGTTGCTCCCTAGAGAATCCCACTAGTAGCAACTTTGGGGACCCCCGTCCACTCTCTCGAATCACTCCAGACCCAACTGTGAGGGGCTTCTGTGGACGTAGATTTCCTGGGTCCCAGCGCACGCTTTTGTCTCTGCCGCCCCAGCAGATGCGCAGCCACCGCAGCTTTCGCTTTCGCTTTCGCTTTCGCTTTCGCTTTCGCTTTCGCTTTCGCTTTCGCTTTCGCTTTCGCTTTCGTTGTTGGGACACAGACACCCCGCGTTATCCCCGGCAAAATCCAACCTTTCTGTGGAATCCGCCTGTCCGGGCCGGTCGGGGCCCCACAGTTGTGGTCTTTTCAGGTCTCAGGTAAGATCCCCTGTTGCAGCACTGATATGGTTGTGGGAGGCAGCCACAACTGATATGGTTGTGGGAGGCAGGTAAACAGGTGTTTACCTGGCCGCCATCTTCTGAGACTCTCTCGTTCATAATTTTTATTTTTATCTTCTTCTTCTTCCTAAATAACCCCCTTCAGCAATTCACATAATTCTGGTTTGGTGGTCATGAACTCTTTTAGCTTTTTTTTATTTTTTATTTTTTATTAGTGAAGCTCTTTATCTGGCTTTTGCTTCTGAGTGATAGCTTTGCTGGGTGGAGTATTTTTGGCTGTAGGTTCTTACTATTCATCACCTTGAATATTTCTTGCCATTCCCATCTGGCCTGCGTGGTTTCTGTTGAGAAATCAGCTGACAATCACATGGGTGCTCCTTTATAGATAACTACCTGCTTTTCTCTTGCTGCTTTTAATATTCTCTCTTTGTCTTTTGCTCTTGGAATTTTAATTATGATGTGTCTTGGTGTGGTCCTCTTTGGATTTGTTTGGAGTTCTGTGCGCTTCCTGGACTTGTAAGTCTATTTCTTTTCCCAGGTGGGGGAAGTTTTCTGTCACTATTTCTTCCAGCATTCTTTCTATATCTTGCTCTCTCTCTTCTGGGATCCCCATAATTTTGATGTTGGTTCCCTTGAAATTGTCCCAAAGGTTTCTTACACTACCTTCAACTTTCTGAATTCTCTTATCTTCTTGCTTTTGCAGAGGAGTGTCCTCTGGCTCTTTGTGTTCTAAATTTTTGTCTTGATTGTTGCGATCTTCCAGTTTGTTTTTAGGACTCTGTAATATTTTTTATTTCAGACAATGTTTTCTTTAGTTCTAGTTGATCCCTTTTTATTTCTAGCTGATCCCTTTTCATATCCTCATAGGTCTCATTTATTTTATCAGCCTTTTTTAGGATATTCTTGAAAAGCCTTATAACTGTAGTTTTGAACTCAATATCCATTCTTTTCTTTTCCTCCATCTCCTTCCTTTGTGTCCTGCCTCTTGTCTGCATTTTAGTTGTTTTCCTGATTTGTTGGAATAGTTTTGTGTGGTAGGTGTTCTGGTAGAGCCCAGTAGCAAGCCTTCCCAGTTACTTGCTGTGGACAGTCTTGGGATAGCCCTTTGTGGGCTGTGTGTACAGTCTTGTTGTTAAGCCTTGCTTATTGTTGGTATCACTGGGAAGCATTGATCTCCAAGCCAATTGGCTGTGAGGATCAGCAGTGACTCAGCTAGGAAAGCTTCTGTACTCCATTTGAATGAGGCAGAGTCTCAGGGTGGCACAGCCAATCTTTGGTTCCCTGTCGGTCTCACCTTAGAAAAGTCCAGTTCACGGTGAGTCTCACAAGATTGGTTGCAGGCACATGCACCTCTTTGGTAAAGGCGCAGACAAGCTTTGGATTCCGGCCAGTCCCTCCTTAGAGAAAGCCAGCCTCTGGGAGAGCTTCTGTGCTCAGCTTGGATGGGGCGGAGTCTTGGGTTGGTGCAGACAAGCTTTGTTTTCCCATCGGCTCCTCCCAAAGTCCTGCAGTAATGGCCACTGGCTTCACACAACTCCGAGAGATCTCTGCCCGCTGCCTGACCCTCTGGCCTCTTCCTGACTGGGGCAGTGTATCAGAGCAATAGGGTGATTCTGTTTTCCTCTTGAACAAGAAAGCCAGCTACTCGTTAGCTGTCCGCCCTCTCCTTGCCAGCAGCGAACTCAGCCTGGCCCACCCTCTCCACGTGCTAGGATTAAGCCAGCGCCTTTTCACGCACACAGTTCTCCGCACCTACACAGTTTCTGAGGGTCAGAGCGCCTTCTCTCTCCTTCCCAGATGGCAGAGCCTCCTCTCAGCTAGCCGTCCAGTGCTTCAGGGCAATGCCTCCCCTGTTTTCCAGTTCTAAATTCAAATTTGTTGTGGTAGGCTGCATTCGGGTGTCTACCCTATGCCGCCATCTTGGTTTCTCACTTGCATTCTAATAAAAGAGGGAGCATCCTTATTTTTACAAATACAACTACTGAGGTAAAAAAAGGATTACCGTATTTTTCGGACCATAAGACGCACTTTTCCCCCCCAGAAGTGGGGGGGAAAAGTCCCTGCGTCTTATGGTCCAAATATAGCCTACACATATACTTTAAAAAAAAAGTTTTTTACTTGCCCGGCTCTGTGTGGTCTCTGTGTGCTTGCCCGGCTCTAAAATGGTTCTAAATGCTGCTGTTTACTTTACAGGGTTGATTACATGTGTTTATGACTGTGATGTTGGGTTTTAATGCACATAAAATATTTTAGGACACTATTTGTTTCAGAATCTTTTTTTCTTCATTTCCCTTCTCTAAAAACTGGTGCGTCTTATGGTCCGAAAAATACAGTAATTAACTTGTCCAAGGTAGATTGTGCAAATCTTTTTAAAAAAATGTTTTTTTATTGATTTTAGAAGGAGAGGAAGAGAGAGGGATAGAGAGATAGAAACATCTAGGAGGAGAGAAACACATTGATGGGTTGCTTTCTGCATGCCTTCTACTGGGGATCGAGCCTGAAACCAGGGCTTATAGGGAATCCAGCAGGTAACCTCCTGATTCATAGGTTGTCGCTTAATCACTGAGCCTAACTTGTGGGCGCTAAGTGCCACTTTTGAGAGAGTTGTCATTGGGAAAGATTAATTTGGCCCATGAACCCCGAGAAGATAAATACAGCAAAGAGAAGTTCCAGACAAGGGTCAGCCTGAGACCATAGCAGCTCTTCTCCTCTCAAGATACAAAGTACAGTGGTGCCTCGCATAAAGAACGCCTCGCACAGCGAACGCTGGTACAAATATCGACACCACGTTCGTCATGAGCAGGAGGATGCTTTAAGAGGCATTAGGGAGAGCCCTCTGGCAAAATCTACTTTTATCTTAAGTGTCATTGTGTTTGGAATTTCCTAAGAATTTACTCTTTTCAGTTAAGCAGTGCCCTGGAAATTTTCTTCTTCTTTTCTCTATTTATTCAAGAATCATTTATGGATCTTAATGTGCTAATGCTCTACTAGGTAGTAGAATAAGATAAAACAAAACTGTCTCAGCTATTAAGATGTTCGTAGACTGCTGAATGAGACAGAGAAAAATAATAATGCCCATAATTGCTAGCATTTCTATGTCTGAGACTCTGTGTAAATTAATTTGCAGGAATTGTCTCACCTAATTTCATATAAAACATAAATTAAAAGCTATTTTAAATCCTATTTTTTGTATGAACACTGAATCTCAAAGTGGCAGACCTGGCCTAAATTAAGGCCAAGAGAGTAAAAATGGAGAGGGGAGGATAAAAATATTAATCAAGAAGTTTCCTGGTGTTTTACTAGGTGCTATTTCTTAATATCTTTTGTAAGTTTCTCCTTTTCTCATCAAGTTCCTGATGTTGGAATGTCCCAGAGCTCTATCCTCATTTTTTACTTTTCTATTTTACTTTCTCCTTTAGTGAACTAATTTAATTTTACAGTTATGAAAACCACTCATAGGCTGGCAATTTTTAAATTTATTTCTCTAGCCTAACCTCTTTATCAAACTCTAAACTTATACTAGTATGTCCAATTGCCTATGTGAAACCTCTTCTTAGATATATCATAGGTACCTCAAATTTAACATGTTCAAAGCTGAGTGCTCATCTTCCCATAAACCTGCTTCATCTATTCCTGCTGATAACTCCATCTTTACAGTAGTTTAGAACAAAATCTTAGAGTCCTTCTTGACTTCTCTCATCCTCTTATTCACCACACTTCAATCTGTCTAAAAATCTCACTGGAGATTAACACCACCAGATAATAAGACTTATTGGTATTATATATATTTTGATATGATTCACGGAGACCAACGCATATAATTTCTGTGGTGTTCTTGACAAAATGCAACCCAATTACAAGAAAATATCAGAATTAAATGGTGGGGTATTCTTCAAAATCATTACTCATCAAAAGTGCTCTTGTTGCCGAAACCGGTTTGGCTCAGTGAACAGAGCCTGTGGACTGAAGGGTCCTGGGTTTGATTCCAGTCAAGGGCATGTACCTTGGTTGGGGGAACATTCCCAGTAGGGGGTGTGCAAGAGGCAGCTGATTGATGATTCTCTTTCATTGATGTTTCTGACTCTCTATCCTTCTCTCTTTCTCTCTGTAAAAAAAATCAATAAAATATATTAAAAAAAAAAAAAGTGCCCTTGTCATGAAACAGAAATATAAAGGAACTGTGTGTCACAGGATAGAGGAAACTAAGGAGAAACAACTAAATGCAGTTGGGATCCTGGAACAAAATATTCAGGGGGAGAGGGTGGAATGGAGAAAGTCTAATAAAATTTGTAATTTAGTTAATGGCATTGTATCATTGTTAATTTCTTGGGTTTATACATTATAGATCAGTGTGTATAAGTTGTTAAAATTTGGGGAGCTGGGTGTAGGTTTTATGACAGCTGTATATATTTTTTGTAATGTTTCTTTAAGTCTAAAATTATTTCAAAAGAAAAACAAGACACAAAAGGAAAATAAATTGGTGGACCCTCCCCCCCTTCAAATTTATGTGGAATTTGGTCACTTCTTATAACTTTTATTGAAACCACATTAATTTAGGGATATTTAGATTATTGTAAGAACTTCCTAATTTGTCGTTTTGCTTCTATTCTTGCTCTGCCTAAGTCAGTTTACAATGCAGTTGTCAGTATGATTCTTTCATAAGTAAAAAATAAAACCCTATAATTCTTCCCCATTAGACTTAAAGGTAAAGGCCACAGTTCTTACACTGGTGCAAGAAGACCTCCTACCATCTGACCAGGTCTCCTCTGATGTCCTCTGGCACCCATCCCTCTCCACTCTTTCACTGGCTGTAGCCACACTGGCCTCCTTACTCTCCTCTGAACATAGTAGAGATATTCCCATTATAGAAACTGTGCATTGGATCTCCCCTCTAATATTATGGCTGATGCCTTCATACTTGAATATCATGTCTCGAGGAGCCTTACTTGCTCTCTTCCTTAAAAATTTCACCCCCCACCTCCCACTGTTCATCTGTACGTACTTGCATTCCCAATCCTATTAGCTCTGTTCTACTTAATTTTCTTCCCATTGTACTTCTCATCTGTTAAGAGACTATTGCTATTTATTTATTTACCATCATTGTCATCACCATCATCATCATTATCATCACCATTACTATTAATAGTCTGGTCTCCAAAAACTCAAATATAAATAAACTCCAGGAGGACAGAAAATTTTCCCATTTTGCTTGCTGATAAATCCCAAGAGCTAAGAAAAATTCCAGGCACAGAGTAGGCACTCCATGAACATTTGTTGATAAATTGAATTAAAGGGAGGATTGAAAATTGAAAATTACTGTTATGGTGAAGGAAAAAATAGGGTGTAATGCAACTTTCTGGCTGTTGATGTGACTGCTCCACTAGTCATTGCACAGGATAAGTTTATACGTTTATTGTTGAATATTCCTGTGAAAATGTCCAATAAACTGTTTAATCTGTAGCTTTGCAGGGTAAATACATGGGATAGGGAGAGAAATTTGGAAGTTTCTTCATATAAATGAAGGCATGAGAAGAATGAGAAAAGGAAGGACTCTTAAAGTTTAGAATATACTTGTTTATAATATCCACTAGAGGCCTGGTGCATGAGATTTGTGCACTTGATGGGGGGTTTCCTCAGCCCAGCCTACACCCTCTCGCAGTGCAGGAGCCCTTGGGGGATGTCTGACTGCTGCCTTAGCTATCAGTCAGACATCCTTAACACCGCTGCAGAGACGAGAGAGGCTCTTGTCACCACTGCTGCCCTTGCCAGCTGTGAGCCCAATTTCTGGCTGAGCGGTGCTCCTCTTGTGGGAGCATACTGACCACCAGTGGCAGCTCCTTCATTGAGCAAGTCCCCTGGTGGTCAGTGCATATCATAGCAACAGGTCATTCTGTTCGGTCAATTTGCATATTAGTCTTTTACTATATAGGATAGCCTAACTGGAGGGTGCCTGAGAGACTCTGGAAAGCTAGGGGAGGGGAGGGATGGAGAAGAAATCACAAATGAATGTGACTGGGTGCTGGAGAAACATTTTATCCACTCCACAATTTGACATAAGAATAAACCTTTTCTGATTGAGGGAGGGAGAAAATTAGAGAATACAGACAGACAGCTCCTTGATGAGGCAGGGTTTCTAATGCACTACCCTAAATGAATCAAATCAGTTTTAACATATATGCACTTCTTCTGTTATAACTGAGCCAGAGTTGGAACAGGGTGGGGGACAGATCATGGCCTAACTCTTAATTTTCTAAACTCTAACAGTCAAAGAACACTCAGTGTGTTTTTCCCTCCTCAGTCTTTTAGATGATCACCTTGTCCTTTCTTCGGAGCATAATTTTGTCATTAAAGCTTTCACTTGGCAAGAATCTGACTCATCAAGGAAGATGGAACTCTGTGTTTGCATGCTTCAAGGCAGAGTTAAAGTCTACTTTGGCAAGCCTTACAAGGAAAGAGAGAAAAGAAAATAAGAGCCATAAATCATCTGGAGGCCAGAATACAGGATTAAAGATACTTGATCCACTTCAGAAAGGACTTCTTCTAGCATGTGTTTACCCAATGACCCTTTATTCGCCTACCGGCTTTTTGATCACTTGGTTTGAGCGAGGGAAGTGACATAGTAAGTTAGAGGCTGCTGTAGGGAGAGAGGAGACCTAATAAAGACTGACATAAGGCTTACTCCTCAGACCCTTCTGAGGGTCCTTGTTCTTAGGCTGTGCTCACTCTGAGAATTTCACGTTTGTGTGTTTATGTGTTTATGTTTTTGTTTATGTTCCTGTTTCTAAAGTACATCTTCAGAAATAATAAACACTTGTAACTCAAACCCTGTTGGCTGCAGTAAACAGAAGAGAAAGGCATGATTGCTGTTCTGTAACTAATCTGCTCCCCTTCACATGACTAATTTAAGCCGTGCAAACAAAAGTCTTGGTGAGAATCAGTTTTTAAGGGAACGTATACTCCATGAAATTGGGCAATTTAAAAAAATCTTGGCTCTTAGATTTGTGCTTTGTACACCTGAACTGTAATGAACTTTTCTTCCTTTTTAGATAGGCTAAGAACACTTCATCATGAGTCACCAAGGTAATTATTACCTGTTGATTTTGTAATAAAATGCTACTGATCAAATCTATGTCACTCTTTACATTATGACGGGGTTTGGGGAGGGGGAAGCAATTTATATGAGCCAGATTAGCTCTAAAGACCAAACAGAAAAAATATTTGTTATAGTTTGTTTTTAAATGTAATGATATCATGTGTTCAGACATTATGTGTAAGGAAACTTCAGGTAGTACAATGAGCTTTACTTCTCACATGTGGAAGGCTCTCCTACCTTAATTCTGTTTATCAGTATCCACTTAGAAATGAGGTGATTTGAAAAAGGAATCAGCACTTTGGAGCTTTCCATAACCTTCATATTATAGCTTAAACTCAGTTAAAGGCAGTCTTGAAAGGATCGCTTGTCAGTTCATTGTTTTCAATGAGAATATATTTACCCAGAAAGAAGAAAGAAGGAAACGAGCATTTATTTAACTAGGGTTTCCTGCTATCGTGTGTTTCCACTGTAACGATGCATGCACTCAAGAACTTAGTATACTGTGAGTAAATATTTGTTGAATGAATAAATAAGCAATTAGCCAATGGCATCGTGTTCTCTTTGACTTCTGGGACAAGGGGAACCTTTCAGACACATTCACCTATTGTTCCCTAGAATTGAGATAATATTAATAGAGGAAGTACTTATGGACCTACCACTGTTGGCTTTTCTGACATAGCACTAGCAATAGAAAAGTGTCCTCACGTTTTCCTGGATGCTATGGGGAACCAATTACTGTCTGGCTGAGGATAGAAGGTCAAGGCTTGTACTTGTGTAATCTTTCTGGGACACTCAACTTCCTGTGCTGGTCCATTGGCCATGCCCAGAGCAACAACTTCACAGGGGGAGAATCTCCAGTTTCTCCTCTTCCTCCTCCAAACGTTCACTCATCAGCTGGAAGTGTTGGTATCAGAGTTGTGCTTTAGCATTTGGATTAATTGTGAAATAAATATAGTGATAACTACTTCATATCCTTTTTTTTTTTTTTTTTTTTTACAGCTGATGCTACCAGAACCATCTAGGTCAGAATCATTAAGTAACCATATAGTCTTCATGTCCCAGGAGTGGATTTTAGTCACCTTCTTTACACTTGTATAAACCACAGAGACAAAGCTAATCCAGTGGCACAGCCATGGTGATTCCACAATAGGCCTCGAGAAGTCAGCCTTGGGTTCAGATATGTCTAATTAAGCCACATCAATTTGGAGTGGGGGAGAATCAGATGAGGTTGATGGACTGACTGTGAGTAAGCAGGAGAGTCATGTTTCTAAGGTGCATTTGGTTACTTCAGGTCAAAGAGCTTTGCATGACAAATTTTTGCACCTGGAAATATAAAATGCATGCTTAATAGTTGCATGTGCGGTAAAGGACATTTTATGAAGGCCTCAGGGGAGATTAGACTTATAGGCAGTACCTGCTAACACCAGTGGGGAGCAAGCGCAGAGGCCAGCTGCAAAGATCACAGTCTGAACAGGTGGGCACAGAGTCAGAGCATTACCCTTTACCAGTGTATGATGGTACCAGCCGTTAGAGCTGGGAAATGCCTCTGAGCTAACTGAGCGGCAACAGCAGAAATGTAGTGCTGCCTCCCTTATGTGACATACTCAAGTTTTGTGGGGAAGATGAAGCCTGAGAAATCTAAGAACAGTTTGAATAGTTACACTCTGAAAATCTGGCAAGATGAGAGGTGAGTGATTAAGTTAGTTTCGGTCTAAACCATAGTGAGTGCTCAGCACTCTCTGTGGCACAGCTTGTTTGGCTACGCCCTTCCCAGAAGAAGCTTGGGGCTGAGAGATTAAGGGCATTGCAGGTCAAAGGTTAACTGTGTTAATGTATTTATTTGGGAAAGTATACAAAGGCCCTTATTAACCTTGGCTTTTGAAGACTGAGCTGTCAGTCTCTCACTTTCATGATCACGTTTTCATCTAAAAATGTTTTCTAAGTAATCCAGTATCAAAACAGGATCTATATGCCTCAGGTAGGAACATGTTACACTGCACGGCACCTGTAATACTATGTACACTGGCAGCTTCATTGGTTAGATACTGATCATGTGAGCTATTCTTTTGGTCCTACAAATGTAGTTACTATTTCAGGAGAGAAGGTAATTTATTTAGAATAATAATAATAAGAATAAGAATAAGGAGAAGGAGAAAAAGAAGAAGAAGAAGAAGGAGGAGGAGGAGGAGGAGGAGGAGGAGGAGGAGGAGGAGGGGAAGAGGAAGAAGAAGAAGAGGAAGAAGAAGAGGAAGAAGAAGAAGAAGAGAAAAGAAACAAGGTGGCAGAATGTTCTCTATTATTTTTTAAAAAAATCCTCTTTAGAAATTAAGCTTTGAGTTCCCTAATCTTTTAGGGGAATACTTACTACCTGAAAAAAAAAAATGCTAGGTGTCTTTTGGTCTGAGGGGGGTTTAGCAACAAACCATTATTGTTTGCAGAGTGATTCTTCTGTGAGAAGGCAAGCTTCCTTAATGACAGCTTATGCAATAGCAATCCATGATATACTTACCTGGATGTAGCAACAACTGTGCTGTAAGCCAAGAAGGAGGAGAAAAAAAGTTAGTATCTTGTGCGTGAGAAGCTTGTAGATACCCTGAGGTGACTTCATATAATTCTAAAATAGCAGGTAGCTTCTTGCATAGCTAATCGAGGCATCAGCGCCCGGAGCAAGTGGAGGTGGCTGACAGTGTACTTTGGTTTCAGATGCATTCAGCTCTTTTTGAGTGATAGCTTAATTCATATTCTAGTTTTTATACTAAAAGGGTATGTGTTCTGCTTTGGCAAATATCCTCCCCCATAAGCTGACAGCTCTGTGCTTTGATAAAGCTGCTGATCTTAATGCCTTGTATTTGTTCATTGTATGCGGTGAGAAAGTTAGCACAGCTGAATAAAGGGAATGGTTGTTTTTCTATTTTCTAAAGCTTGCGACTTATACCCCCAGCCTCCACTTCCATTCACTGTTTAGCAAAGGCCACAGGTGGCTTACCTGAAAAACTTGAAAGGCACACTGGAGGCAAGTGGAATGAGCCTACAGAGAAAGGAGTCATCCTGACTTTGGTAAGTGGGTGGATCCCTTCGGGAGAGAGCAGCCGCTGGGTCAGAGTGAAGGTCACGGAGCGATAAGCTTAGATAGGTTGAATTGCCAGTGTTTTCAGGTTTTCCAAAGGAAGTTTAACAGCGAATGGCTTTGGTGTGTCATCATGTCTACCCAAGACCTGAGCTACCTTTTTGGTTCTGTGCATCTCTCTGGGATAGTACACAGAGGAAGTGGTGTCCCTGAGGGACCGCTGGGCACTTGCTTGGCACTCAGCATCCCGAAGCAGATGTGCCTTAGAAAATGGAGGGCTCCGCATCCCATTCATTGCTTCGCTACTCAGGCAGCTGCAAGTGGAAACTCCACATGCAAAGAGCCCATAATTTTACTCTAATAGATATTTAGCAGCTTAAATGAAATAACAAGGAATACATTTACCCAGGCGCCATGCAGGAGGACTTGGTGGGTATTTTACATTCCACTGTTTGAAAGGAAAAACATCATTTTTTTTTTAATACTTTCCCAAGATATACCGATATGTTGGTGTGCAAAGCGACAATACATAGCATACCTTTAAAGTCCTGTTTGGCCAAAAGAACTTACTGTTATCCGTATAACACAGTCCGGTCCATCAAGATGAATTTTCCTTCCAAACCAATTGATTAGAACTCACCCAAGCAGCTGCTGGCTTTCTCGCTTTGTTTGTTGATTTTCTTGTGCACAGGGTCAACAAATCCGAATGTCAAGATTTGCTACTCTGTGTCTGTTTTCCCTTCATCCCTGGCCCCCAGCTCTCTCAAGGCTCCTTTGTGGTCCCTGTAGTTTTCTTTTTGAACCATTCAGGACTCCATAGGTCTAAGCAGAGTTTATTATCCTTCCCCCACTTCCAGTCCCTTGTTCCTTCCCGTCACAGTTCTGAGTCTCTTTTGATCCCTCAGTGGCATCTCTATTCAGCGCTATCCCTCCACAACGCTTGACCTCATGGAAACCCCCCCCCCCCTGCTCCCCTGTTTCTAAGCTGGACCCCCACCATGCCCATAGGATCATAGTGCAATGGTTACCCTGGCAGAGCACTCAGGCTCTGCAGTTAGAACATATTGGGGCTAAATTCTGCCTTTGCACTTAGTGTGTGACTTCTGTCATTGCCCATCTACAATATGAAAGTCATGATAAGACTTTCCTTTTAAACAGGAGCATGCCAAGTAAATGTTAGTTAGCAAGAGTCCACTGGTCTTCCTGCCTCTTTACTTCACCATTTCACCCATCATCAGCAGAACTGTCTTCCTTCTACTGGAATAGATGAAGTTGTTGCACTCCTCCACAATCTCTGGACATGGCTAGTCCTGACGGGCCAGGTTTGCATGCCCTCAGAGCCATTCCTGCCATACCTACTTCACACCCAGATCTCCTCTGCACCCTTCATCCAAGCCCTGCCCATCCTCCACCTGGAATGTCACTTTCTCTCTCTGTCATCTGTTAAAATTCTACTCATCCCTAGAGGCCCTGTTCAAGTACCACCTGCTCCAGGAAGCCTTTTTATCTAAACATGTTTTGGCATCTTCTCTTAGCCATCTAGTGAGCATTGATTACTCTTTTGGCCACAGTCTCACGTCATTTGTTTGCCTCTCTGGTTAGAGTTGGCCAATTGAGTTTTGTAATAGAGTTATTTGCTCATCCCTATCTCCTTTAGGGGATGCTAAACAATCAGGGCATGAACTGTGGCTTTTGAAAAATCTCAGTATCTACATAGTGCTTTGCTTATTATGTGTGGTCAATCAATGCTTTCAAATGGAATAAAACTATGCATTTATGTATTTACAGGAAAACCTCTAAATACCTGTAAGTGAGCAGGAGCCGCTGGCCTGGGCACATTGATTATCAAGCTCAGTAGATAAGTGTGGCTCTGGTGGCACAAAAGTAAAATGAAAGGCACAAGACTTTTCCATCTCTTTGACAGGCAGCAGTAAGGGGAGTCCTCACTTGTCTCAGATCCTTGATGACATAGCCGATGGGATCTGAGCTGGTGGGCAGGAGTCATTTTCACATGGGCTCACAATGGAGAGGTTAGGGGACAAAGGTTTCCTCCTCTACTAAAAAAGTGGAGAGAGGGAGAGCTTCTGCTTGGTGTGTCATTCCTACATGTGGTTCCTGGCCACCCATGGCGAGATCTGGGCAGGGAGAGCTGAGATTCATCCTTGGATTACGAGAGGTTGACATTTCATAGAAAGCCTGATTTCAGCATAGAGGACACTCTTTGTCATTAGATAAAAATGTTCACTGGATGTGCTTATGGGAAAGGTGCCCAGACTGTATCTAGGAAACTACTGGTCCACAGAAACATCTCCTCTCTTCCTTCCCTGATAACAGAGTTGCCTCCGGAACATGGATGCCTAACCCAGGACTGTAGGTCACAACTTCCTCTGCAGGAAGGTCTTAGGCAAAGAAATGTGCTCAAAATGTATGTGTGTAACGGCTCACTCATATCTAAGGGAACATCTCTGGCACTGGATCTCCACTTTTCCCTCTCTTTCTACTGGCTGGGGTGGACACCATTAAAGTAGCCATTTATTGAAGGGATCCATTTATTGAAGACTAGAGGCCCAGTGGACAACAATTGTGCACTGGAGGGGGGGTCCCTCAGCCAGGCCTTTGCCCTTTTGCAGACTGGGAGCTCTCGGGAAATGTCCAACTGATGGAGTGGGCCTAAGCCTGCAGTCAGATATCCTTAGCACTGCTGTGGAGATAGGAGAGGCTCCTGCCACCACTGCTGTGCTGTGCTCTCCAACTTTGAGCCCCGCTTCTGGCTGAGCTATGTTCCCCCTGTGGGAGTGCAGTGACCACCATGGGCAGCTCCTGTGTTGAGCATCTGCCCCCTGGTGGTAAGTGCGCATCATAGCAAGCAGTAATTCCACCATTTTGTATATTACCCTTTTATTATATAGATAGCAAGCTGCATCAGCCTGGCTCACTGAATGTCTGTGTGAAGGACCACCTCCTGCTTTCACCAAGACAGTTTCAGCCACTGCAATGCATCTGTTATAGTACTGTCTGTCTCTTTCATTCTACATAAAACTCTCAGCAAGTATTTATTGAACATTGACTATGTGTTGGACCCTTTCTATGTTAAGGTGTGAAAACATGAATGAATGATTCATAGTTCCTGTCTTTAGGGAGTTTATAGTTAGGTTGGGCAGATAAGACACATAATAACACTAAGTGTACAGGTATGCTCTATCTCTCAGACCACAGACATATCCAGTAGATATTAGATTCCTTTAGGTTGTAATGAGCTGGAAATTTTCATGAAGGAGGTGAGACTTGAGAAAATTTTAAGAGGATAGACCAGATTTGGAAAGATGGAGAGGTTTGAGGCAGGCATTCCAGATGGGCAAGTGTAGCGTGTGTCTTGAGATTGGGGGAGGTAGTAGTGAACCCACTAGTTAGGACAGATGGAGCAATTAGTCTGCATCAGAGAGCAATAGAAGTTACCTCGGGTGTGATTGGGGAAGGTCTTGAATACCAGACTGCCTTGGGAATTGGTTTCTCCCTGCAGCCAATGGGCAGCTGTTTAAAGCAGCATCATTGCATACCGGTATGAATCTTCCTATTTGCATGGAGTAACCCAAGCAACCTGTTGTTTGTTCACAGAGCTGTTGTCCTGGCACCTGGTAGGAAGCTGAGAAAAATCTGGTGCGATCTCCAAAGTACAGTTTTTCTACAAAGAGCTGGTTTGTGTACCAAGGCCCTGAGGCCATTCCACAGAGCAAACTGCGGAGGAACAAATACATGGAGGATTGTGTCACTGACTCAATCCTTTTATCCCCACCTTTAAAACAAACTTCCTCTCATCTGCCTAGTCTCCCATTATCTACACCAGTGACTTCTCACTGCACCTGTCTTTGTGTAATTACTTCTAAAAAAAAAAAAATGCAAGTAAACGTTGCATGTCTAATCTCATTCTTCTTACCTCACTAATTGGCATTCTATGGATTTCCCTGTCCAAGAAGTCATGTTCAGACTCGGTTTCTCTTCAGTTAACCTTGTTTGTTTTTATTTATCAACTACCTAGCAACACAGTCTTTAAGGGAGTTCTTAACAATTGATATCTTACATGCATTTCTACATGTATTGTGTAGATTTTTTTAGCTACTCATAAACTTCACTTCCTTTTGAACCTGTGGCAATTATGTCAAAACTTGAAAAGTTTGCCTTATGGAATTTTTGTTTTTAGGTGTTTTATGTTGTCTTATCTCCAAAGAATTGACTCCTGTGGTCTTGAAAGGTGCAAAAGTTTAGATGAAGAGTTTGATTGCAGCTGGTGAAATTTGAGTCATAACTTTCAACTTGGGCGGGCTAACATTAACTGCAATGTGTTTCCTAAACATGTGAGGTGGAAGGTCATGATACCAGAACAATATCCTGTGACCCTTTGTCCCAGAATGACCTTTCCTAAATTACTGAATCAGATGTGGGAGAAGATGGGGTAAAAATAAGAAGGCTTCTCAGATGTTTGAATTGTATATATTCCTGCTAATATAATGGAAAATGTTGTATAATTCACTTTAACATCAGGAATGGGGTCTCCTTTTGAGCTATAGAAAAAAACCTTTCAACTTGTACATTTTTCCAGTCTCAGTAACTTTTTAAGTTATGAAATATTCTGTGGCTTTAATCAACAGAGTTGTGGTCAACAGTATGATAATCCAGCTTCATTTCTGTTTTATTCTGACAAGTTGTGTTTAAATTGGTAATCATATTTAATTCTTTAACTACTATCTCTGTGTTCCCCCTCCTTATAAGAATAGGGCTATTAATTAGAAATGTGAGGCCACATTGGTGTTAGTATCACTAGAATGCTTGCTAAAATAATGATTGGGAATGAACCATTTATTATCTTCATACATATATGGCTTTGCTTGTGCTTTCCTACCCCTTCCTGACAGTTTTTGTTCCATTAGTTTCTATCTCCCCCCCCCAAAAAAATTGATTTTCATAGTTTTACACACCATCGTTTTTGTTTTTAAAGTTCATGGTTGGGATGGAGGAAGAATGGATGGAGAGGGACTGTAAATGAGTATGTAAATCTCTTTTTGTGGTGTTGAAAATATTCTAAAATTAATTATGGTGTTGGATACATGACTCTGAATATAAAAAATCTATCTTTGAATTGTTTATTTTAAATATGTAAATTTCTTGAGCATCCTGGCAAACCAGATTCTACTAGGTCTTGGGATCAGAGGTAAATAAACAAATTTGTTATTCTCAAGGGATTGACATTCCAGTAATAGAAATACATACTAAATAATTTTAAAGTTATTTCACATAGTAATAAAAGCTTCAAGTAATATTTAAGAAAGAAAATATTGTAGAAGGTTAATTTTTATTTAAGATGGAATCTTCAGGAAGGTGCTCTCTGAGAAGATAGCCTTTCAGGTGAACCTGAGTGAAGGAGGAGAAACCCAGACCTGTGAAGACCTTGGGTGAGAGCACTCCAGGCACAGGGAACATGTAGGATAAAATTCTCCTGTGGGTGGAGCAGGTCAGGGGTCACCTCAAGCAGTTTTTGTAGGGCAAGGTAAATCCTTGATTTTTGTTGTAATCGCAATGGGCATTCCTTGAAAAATCTTAAGGAGGGGCATGCTATCGTTTGACTTCCATTTTTAAAAGATTCAAAGATCAGTCAAAAGGCTGTTGGCATGTTGCAGTGGGAGATGATGTTTCTTTGTATTATGGTGAGAATAGTAGAGATGTAAGAAGTGGTTGGTTTGAGAGGTATAGCCGAGTGTATGAGTCTTTGATATTTCTTTGCATGGTATGGCATACATGATGGACACTTTGAATTAAAAAAAAAAATGGAGCCCAAACCAGTTTGGCTCAGTGGATAGAGCGTCAGCCTGCTGACTGAAAGGTCCCAGGTTCGATTCCAGTTAAGGGCATGTACCTTGGATGTAGGCACATCCCCAGCAAGAGGTGTGCAGAAGGCAGCTGATCGATGTTTCTCACTTATCGATGTTTCTGACTCTATCTCTCTCCCTTACTCTCTGTAAAAAAATCAATAAAATATATATATATTTTTAAAAATGGAGAGAGCCATTTTGGGTGAGATATCTAAGCAACAACAAAAGACCAATGATATATTGACCTTTGACGGCATAAAAGATTGGCTTTTGAATTTACCACTAGTTGCTTAGTTCACAAAGGATACTACTATAGACTGCAGTCCAAACTTGTAACAACAGTAGAGATAATACAGAATAATTCCTTTGTATTTCATCGTTCATCACAGTGCAATGCTGAAAAGGAGGATTTCATTTGAGGTTAAAGATATTGTGCAATGGCAAAGCAGGGGTGGTTTTACTTTTAAGGTAATCTCTTTTCTATATCTTAATATCTTCCTGTCACTGCCTCCACTTGTCCTAGTGATATTTGCTGAGTTTTAAAAAGCCTAAACCTAGAATGTAGAAGGCCAGTGTCACTGCAATAATGTTTTCTACAGAACAAAAATGGAAACCATGAGATGTGGCACCCACTCTCTGCGTGACCCACCTCACTATTCAAGATATGAAGAGGCCACAGGAGCTTTTGTGCTGAGAATCAGTTTCCATATTTAGATTTCTGGTTTGCTAGAAATTAACTGCATCACAATAGGTCTATGCTTCTTTTCAGGGAAGCAGCTGGCATGGAAGGGAAAGAAGATATCTTTTGTATATGCCTTTATATCCTGGTTCTGCCACTAACTAACTGCAAGGGCTTAGGCAACACACTTCACTCTGGGCTCGGTGTGCTGAGCATGCAATATGGTGGCGGTAGTCCACTGTGTTAAAAAATAACTACTTTTGAATATTATTTCTATGGGAGATCACTCAAGGCCTGGTCTCTTTACTTCCCTTCTCTTTTCTTTTCTGAGGAAGTAATTGTCAGATCTAACTTTATTGCTTAGTAATATTGCAATTGTCTTGAGAACACAGCGGGGTGTTCTGTGGGAAAGGCTCACCATGGTGCTGAGTTGGGTGCAGCGTCCTGGCTTCCCCTTTAGGACATGCAGGAATAGCCAAAGTAATCAAAGATTCAGTGAGCTGATGGGTTGCTATAATTGTGCCAGAATCTCAATCAATGGTAAAGATATATGACTTGTGAGGAGGAAAAGTAAAAGCTGGTTATGTTGTAAGCACATTTGGATGAAGGCTACTGAGAGGAAAAGGACTGACCCTTCATTCAGATGCAAGTGTTTGACTTGGTTACACTTTGTTTCCTCTCCAAACTGGCACTTTATTTTCAGCCTTTAAATAAAGAACAGCCATTTGATTTTGTAATGTAAAAACTATTATTGCCCTTAGGAAAAAGATTACTGAACTCTCTGTACCTAGTGTTTATGCCTTTAATAAGCACAGTGTTTCCAAGAGAATTGAATGCCTTTTTGTACTCTGTTTTTTTTTCTACTACTACCTCTGAGTTTTGTACATTAATGTCTGGGAAACTTGTTTTTACAAATTCACAGAAACCTGACAAACAGTAGGAATTTGTTCTCTGTCCTGGAGAGATGGGCAAATCCCTAATGAGCTTGTTGATTTCACGCTAACTTCTTTGCTGAGCCAGGCGCCTTTCTTTTTTATGGAAAAGATTTATAGACAGGAGTAAGGTTCCTGGGAAACATCAGGCTCGGATAACTGCAGCTTTATCAAGCAGCACCACGTATTGGAAGTTCGCTCACCTATATATGAAAACTTTTATGCACTCTAAGGTTTGACTGAGCTTAACAGCTTGCTTATAGTATTGCATGTGGATTCCAACTATCTATATTAATAAAAGGGTAATATGCTAATTAGACTGGACATCTTCCAGAAAACCTTCCAGAAAAAGTCATGGTGGTGGGGCCAAGGCAGAGGCAGTTAGGGGTGATCAGGCCAGCAGGAGAGAGCAGTTGGGGGATCAGGCCAGTAGGGAGAGCAGTTAAAGGGAGCAGGCCAGCAGGAGAGAACAGTTAGGGGAATCAGGCTGGCAGACAGTTGAGTGGTTAGGTGCCAGTGGTCCCAGGTTGCGAGAGAGATATCTGACTGCCAGTTTAGGCCCCATCCCTGTGGGTCTAAACCAGCAATTGGACATTCCCCGAGAGGTCCTGGATTGAAGAGGGTGCAGGCCAGGCTGAGTGACTTCCCCTGGTCCTGCACGAATTTTGTGCACCAGCCTCTAGTGACATTATAAAGGACAATGGCATAAAAAGACCTGACACTCTTCTAAATACAAAAGCAAAAATATGAGGCGAAGATGAAAAAATGAGTCTAGACAGAAAAGCAAGAGTCAGATGGCAAAGTGCTTTGTGTGCCAGCTTCAAGGGCTTTCTTTATTCTAAGAAAACTGCATGAGGAGAAGGAAAACTATGGGAGGCATGTAAGCCATAAAGTGGGATATTCAGTCATATATTTTAGACAGGTCTCTATTGGGGACTCTGTGGAGGTTTAATTTGAAGGGGGAAGACTGGAGGCAGGCAGAGATCACCAGATGGAGAGTTGTGGAGAAATCCAAGCAAAGAAAGAGGAAGTCTTGAAGCCAGGTCATGGTAGTGTGGACAGAGCTTGGGACAGGTTTGATTGAATAAATGAATGAAGAAACAGTGATAATGAAACAACAATTGGAAGATGTGATTAATTCACTTTTTTTTTTGTTAGACAATTGCTTAACCAGCCATTAGATTAAACTGTGTTGAAAAAAGATGCAGTGATGTTTGCACACACACACACACACACACACACACACACACACAGACACACACAAAATAAAAAAAACAAAAACAAAACAAAAACAGGACACCAACAAAGGAACACAAAAACTTTTCAGTAACTGACTTTAAAGAGTAGTAGAGGCAAATAATTGAAAGACAATGGATTTAAAATAATTGTTTAAAGGAAACTCAGTGAGCTACAAAGGAACACAGATATTTGACACCAAAAGCAAAGGCAACAAAAGCAAAAATAAACAAGTGGGATTACATCAAAGTAAAAGGCTTCTGTATAAAAGAAACATTCAACAGAGCAAGCACAGAATGTAGGAAATGGGAGAAAGTATTTGCAAACCATATATCAGATAAGGGGTTAATATCCAAAATATATAAGGAACTCACGGCAATAAACTAAGTAATCTGATTTAAAAATGGGTTAAAGAACCGAATAGACACTTTCCCAAAGAAAACATACAAAATAGCCAACTGGGACATGAAAAGATGCTCAACATCAATAACCATTGGGTAAATATAAATCAAAGCTATAATGAGATAGAGGCTCACACCTGTCAGAATGGCTATTATATAAAAAAAGAACAGAGATAAGTGAAGTCTAGTGCAGTATTGGTGGGAATGTAAACTGATACAATTACTATGGAAAACAATATAAAGACTCCTCAAAAAAAAGGAAATAGGCTGAAACCAGTTTGGCTCAGTGGATAGAGCGTCGGCCTGCAGACTGAAGGGTCCCGGGTTCGATTCCGGTCAAGGGCATGTACCTTGGTTGAGGGCACATTCCCAGTAGAGGGTGTGCAGGAGGCAGCTGATCGATAATTCTCTCTCATCAATGTTTCTAACTCTCTATCCCTTTCTCTTCCTCTCTCTGGAAAATTAATAAAATATATTAAAAAAAAAAAAGGAAATAGAACTACATATGATCTAAAATTTTTGCTTTTAGGAAATTACTGTCTCTAAGAGATATCTTCACCTTCATAGTAACAAAAACATGAAAACAACTTAACTATTAGTGGATGAATGAATAAAAAAAAAGATGGTATGCAATGGAATATTTTTTAATTATTAGAAATAGAATAAAACTTGCTCTTTGGAAATCCATGACATCATAGATGAACCTGGAGGGCATTATGCTAAATGAAATAAGCCAGTGAGTAAAAGATAAATACTAAACATTACAATTATATATAGAATAAAAAAGGTCAAAGTCATAGAATCAGAGAGTAGAATAGTGGATACCAATGGCTCAGGGGTGGGAAATGGGAGATGTTGGCAAACAGCATAAGTTTTCAGTTATAAGATGAAAAAGTTCTGAGGTTATAATCTAGAACCTGGTAATTATCCTATCTAATAAAATTAATATGCAAATTAACCATCACTCTGTTACACCCACCAGCCATGCCCACCAACCACACTCACAAGCCAATCAGGAGCGAATATGCAAATAAACCCAACCAAGATGGCTAGAGCCACAGAGAGCAGGAGGGAGGCTTAGCTTTCCCAGGAAATGGAGGAATCCAAGCTTTCCACCTGCCCTTGCAGGCCTAGGCCTCCACTCAAGGCTACAAAGCTTCAATTATAGAAGGTAAACAAATCCAAACAGAAATGGTGGCAGCCATGGAGCTGGAAAGAGCAAGAGGATAGGGTTGCAAAGCTTTCTGCACACCCTGGCTGGCCCAGACCTTCACTCCAGACTACAAAGTTTGAATTATAGAAGATACATACATTTCAATAGAAATGGCTGCTGGCCACAGAGTGAGCAGGAGACTCCACTCCAGGCTGCAAAGTTTCAATTGTATAAGGTAAATAAACTCCAGATAACAGGTCCTATGCTTGGGTTGCTAGGGGATGTGGCTGGCCTGCAAACCATCACAGGCCCCTCGCCCAGGCTGCCCCACTCCCCAAGGGAACCTTCACCCTGCTCTGGAACACCCTTCAGGGCAAACCAGCTGGCCCCCACCCATGCACCAGGCCTCTATCCTATCTAATAAAAGACTAATATGCAGATTGACCATCACTCCAACACACAAGATGGCTGCCCTATGTGGTCAAAGATCTCTCCCCTAGGTGGACACAGATGGCCACCACAAGATGGCCAGCAGGAGAGGGCAGTTGGGAGGGACCAGGCCTGCAAGGGAGGGCAGTTGTGGGAAATCAGACAAGCAGGGGAGGGCAGTTGGGAAGCACCAGGCCTGCAAGGGAGAGCAGTTGAGAGGAACCAGGCGTGCAAGGGAGGGCAGTTGGGGGCTATCAAGCCTTCAAGGGAGTGCAGTTAGGGGTGACCAGGCCAGCAGAGAGAGGAAAGTTGAGGGCAAACAGGCTGGCAGGGGAGCAGTTAGACATCAACCAGGCTGGCATGGGAGTGGTTAGGGGGTGATTAGGCTGGCAGGCAGAAGCAGTTAGGGATAATCAGGAAGGCAGGCAGGCTAGCAGTTGGGAGCCAGAAGTCCTGGATTGTGAGAGGCATGTCCAACTGCCCGTTTAGACCTGATCCCGGTGGGTCCCAGATTGGAGAGGGTGCAGGCTGGGCTGAGGGACACCCCCGTGCACAAATTTTGTGCACCAGGCCTCTAGCACATAAATGAAGTGCTTAGTAAAATGCTGTTTAGTAAATGGCAAACTAAGTGAAGTGAACTATGTGTGTCCATAGGTAACCAGAAATGGTATTTGATGTGGACAGTGACATAATAAAAAACTGCAAAGACAGTGTTCAGGAAACAATTGCATTAAATCTAACACAACCACTTAAATGTCCAAATTATAATGGTGATAATGGGAATAAGTACAACAACAATAGGAAATTAGATTTAAGAGATTTTGTGTAGAAGAAAAATAGGACTTTATGACTAATTAAATAATGTTAAGGGATAAAGGTAAGAGGAAGTTTATAGATAATTCTGAAATTTTGAGAGACTTTGACTTAGGAAATGTGATCTATTACCAGAGAAGTGCAGAGAGGTAGCCAGTTTTCAGAGGGAAGAGTGGGGTTAGTGTTAGATAAGTTGTTTTGCAGGTAGGCTGCAAAACAAAATTGCTCAGGTGCAGTTAGAGAGGCTCAGAGAGCAGAGGCTACACCTCACACTTTTAGGAGTGAAAAAGAATTGAGGAGCCTGGGAAGAAGGCAGGTAAAGGACTGGCAGAGTAGGAGAAGTCAAGGGATGTGACAAATAGTAGAGAAAGAAACTTCTGGTGGCAAGTACAGGATCCAATGAGTAGATAGAGCCTACATGGCATCTAAGGAATATGCCAAGGCCACTGGACTTATTGATAAGGAGAGTTTTTTTTTTTTTAAACTTTGAATAGGTTATTTCAGAAACACAGTGGATTGAAGAGAGACCAGGGTGAGAAGAGAAGGCAGCAGGTGAAAAGTTTGACAATAAAAAGAAATGGATTAATAGCAACAGGAAGGCAGATGGGTTTTAAAGATACCCTTTGGAAGGCATATGAGACAGAACAATTAAATAGGGAAACCTAAATGCTCTGCAGAGGCAAGGATTTACAAAGAAGTAATTTCTTAGACAGGAATATGATAGAATGGAAAGAAGGCAAGGAACTTACCTGCTAGATAAGAAGGAAGGAAAATACAATTGATATAAAAACAGGTATTTTGAACTGAGACTTACATTGGTCTTGGAGAAATTAAATTTGAAAATGAAATTTAAAATTATCTCCAAATTGGGAACTGAGAAAACAAGAACCAATAAAAAAAAAAAAAAAAAAAAAAAAAAAAAAAAAAAAAAAAAAAAAAAAAAAAAAAAAAGGAGGGCAGTTCTTCTAGAAAAGAATCAGGGTATTTAGGCTATTTATTTATTTATTTATATTAAATTATTATCTGTGTACATATACCAGGCCATCTTTAGAATAGTAAAAAAAACCCTCTGTTCCATGGATACAAGGAACAGACTGACAGGTGTCAGAGGGGAGGGGAAGTGGCAGAGCTGGATGAAAGAAGGTTAAGGACTTAGCCAAAGAGCACATACGCATAGCCCATAGACACAGACAACAGTGTAGAGGGAGATAGTAGAGGGAGATGGTAGAGGGAGACTGGGGGTAGGGTGTGTATGTGTGCAAAATGGGGGAATGGGGACAACCATAACAGTGTCAATAATAAAAACAGTTAAAATAATAATATTTTGGGATGAGCCATGGCATGGTCAAATGAAGAACTATAATAACCTATTATAATTCATAAAGATATTGGTGCAGGTAATGGCAAATTCAAGGTAAAGTGGTACTAGGGAACAAGTTTGCTTTTGGTGATGAACTGTGAAGGCAGGAAAATTGGCATTTCCTGATCAAGTGAAATTATGAAAAATTAAAAAGTAACAAACACAGTAAGATATAAGAGCTGAGTGTTTTGACATCAGTCAACAACCAGTAGTATTATCCAGAAAGTACATTGAAAAATAATAATATTGAAAAAGGCAATGGAAGTGATCCAGCAAATCATAAATTGTTATTTTCAAGTCACCCAATTAGAATATGACATGACAACATATAAACAAGCAACATATCAGCATTTTGTCATCAAACATGCTAAGTTGACAACACAACCAACTGAACAAAATGTCCAGAGTAGGACAGGCCATTATGAAAGGGAACTTCTCTCAAGCCAAAATAAATACTATTACATGTGACATTTTGGAATGGTGAGGCTTCAAAAGAATAGCAGGTGAAATAACACTTACTAACGATGGATGAGAAGAGAGAAGTACCCTGGGATAAATGAAGGAAGACGAATAAAAGAGAAGACAGAATTTAGATCAATAGTAGTTTAAAAGCATGGACTATATTTCAAGAAACCTGTCATCTAATCAGTCTTTATGCGTGAAGGTCCAAATTTGTAACTGGCAGTAGGATGTGTTTCCTCTGCCTTACACGGCAGTGGGGCCTTTAAAACAGTTTCCCTATTGAAACAGGTTAGAATTGATATGATGATGATTAAGGTCACTGCTAATTTAGAAGTTCTGTAATATTTGATGTTTAAGCACATATTTTCATGCAAGAATTCAGACACTACCAGATATCAGAAAAAATATTGCTTTAGGAATCTAAAGAGTCAAGAGCCTGGCATGCATGGCTCAGTGGTTGAGCATTGATCTATGAACCAGGTCACTGTTCCATTCGCAGTCAGGGCACTTGCCCAGGTGACAGGCTTGATGCCCATTGTGGTGCATACAGGAGGCAGCTGATCAATGATTCTCTCATCATTGATGTTTCTCAGAAATAACTATTGTATGTTGTGAGTGACAGGGTCCTTTAGAAAATAAATACTTCCTATGGAGAGGGGCCTGACGACTAGCACGAAAGCACATAGATAATATAAAATCCATAGGACAGAATATAGTGACTTGGGGAAGAGTGTAGATAGAGGAGAGGTATAAAACTTGAGATGATGAGGACTTAATCAGAGGGACTGACAGCAGCCTGTGCAGTTGTAGGAGAATTAAGAGAAAATGGAGTCTCAGAGGCCAAGGAAAGAATATGGAGGAGACAATCAATGACCAGTGTTGTCAAATGCTGTTGATCGAAGGAAAAAAAATGACTGAGAATTGTCCTTGGGATTTGGCAATGTGGGGTCACTAGTGACATTGAAGAGAGCAGTTTTATGGAGCATTGAGGATGAAGGCCTGATGGAAGTAACTTCAAAAAAGAATGGAAGAGCAGAAAATAAAACTAGTGAGCACAGAAGACCTTTGAAAAAGTTTTTTTTTTAATCTTTATTGTTGAGATTATTATAGATGTTCCTCTTTTTCCCCCCATAGCTCCCCTCCACCCTGTTTCAACCCTACCCTAGGCCCTTGCCAACTTATTATTTGTGTCCATAGATAATGCATATATGCATATAAGATCTTTGTCTAATCTCTTCCTGCACCCCTCCACACCCCCTTCCCTCTGAGAATCATCAGTCTGTTCCATTTCCATGCCCCTGATTCTGTTTCATTCACGAGTTTATTCTGTTCATCAGATTTTTATTTTTATTTTTAGATTCACTTGTTGATAGATATGTATTTGTTGTTCATAATATTTTTTTAATCTTTACCTTTTTCTTCTTCTTCCTCTTCTTAAAGAATACTCTTCAGCATTTCATGTAATACTGGTTTGGTGGTGATGAACTCCTTCAGCTTTTTCTTGTCTGTGAAGCTCTTTATCTGACCTTCAATTCTAAATGATAGCTTCGCTGGGTAGAGTAATCTTGGTTGTAGGTTCTTGCTATTCATCACTTTGAATATTTCTTGCCACTCCCTTTTGGCCTGCATAGTTTCTGTTGAGAAATCAGTTGACAGTCGTATGGGTACTCCCTTGTAGGTAACTATTTTTTGTTGCTGCTTTTAAAATTCTCTTTGTCTTTTGCCCTTGGCATTTTAATTATGATGTGTCTTGGTGTGATCCTCTTTGGATTCCTCTTGTTTGGGGTTCTTTGTGCTTCTTGGACTTATAAGTCTATTTCTTTCACCAGGTAGGGGAAGTTTTCTGTCATTATTTTTTTAAATAGGTTTTTAATATCTTGCTCTCTCTCTTCTTCTGGTTGGGAGCTTTTTGCTTTCTCATATTTCTAATCATTGACTTGATTCTTGGGACACTCTAGACCAGTGTTTTTCAACCTTTTTTGGGCAAAGGCACACTTGTTTCATGAAAAAAATCACGAGGCACACCACCATTAGAAAATGTTAAAAAATTTAACTCTGTGCCTATATTGACTATATATAAAGTAATTCTCTTGAATAGGAATCAAATAAACACAAAGAAAGTATTTTATAATTACTTTATTATGAAATATTAAGTAAACAAAATAGTGAAAAATTATAAAATTCTTGTCTTGTCTGCACCTACGGCACACCAGGCAACATCTCGCGGCACACTAGTGTGCTGCGGGACAGCGGTTGAAAAACGCTGCTCTAGACTACTGTTGAATTTCTGTATATTATTCTTATATAAGTCAGTGTATGCTTAATTTCTGACTGGTTCTTTTATTTTATTTAATTAATTAATTAATTTATTTATTTATTTATTTATTTTTGGCATTCTCACTAAGATCCTTGAAGGTCTCACTAAGTTCCTCAGAGGTTTCTAGAAGATTCTTGAATAACCTTATAACCATGGTTTTGAATTCTAAAACCAGTAGTTTGCTTTCTTCCGTTTGTTTCATTTGTGACATGTTTCTTTGTCTCTGCATTTTGGCTGCTTCCATGTGTTTGTTTCTATGTATTAGGAAGCTGCTAAGTCTCCTTGAGTTAATAAAGTGGTCTTGTTTAGTAAGTGTCCTATAGGGCCAAGTGGCTCAGCCTCCTCAGTCACCTGAGTGGGATTGGTTCACCTTTTTGTGGGATGTGTGTACAATCTTGTTGTAGTTGAGCCTTGATTGCTGTTGGTATCACTGGGCAGAATTGACTTCCAGGCCAATTGGCTGTAGGAACCAGCTATGACTACAATGGGAGAGCTGCTGTGCAGGAGACGCTCTTATGGGACTTGCCTCAGTGGGGCTTTGGGGCTCATCTAGTCTGCCCCTTGAGTGTGCCTCTAATGGATGTGAAGAGTTATAATCTGGTATGATCTCACACTGAGCACTGGGTACACTGGCTCTTGGATCTCCAGGGAGATGCAAAGTCAGTCACTGCCTGGGGCCACCCAACAGGAACTACAGAGATATCTGTAGATTCTTACTTTTTGTATGGGGTTTGGAAGTGCCCAGATGATGCCCAACTGTGAAGCAAGGCAAACTGATGCTGGTGCTGGCCCTAGGCCTTTTATTGTTAGCTTTGGGACTCCCTGACTTGATGCAGCTTGTTTGACAGGTTTTAGACTGAGAAAGGACAGGCCAATCATATGCAAAAGCTGCTGCAAACAGCTTGGGTGAGGTTGTAAATTGGTTGAGGCAGGGTCTCAGGGAACCTCCAGGGTGAAATGAACAGAAATGTCTGCCAGTCAGCCCTGCACCAGGGAGGTCTTGGTATGGGAACAATGACAGCTATGAGAACCTCCATCTGGAAGAAAGCCACCCTCATGTTCCTGCCCAGATGCCAGATGGTTCATTTTCTCCCCATATCTGTCTGGGTCCCCAAAAGCCTGATCTGGCACTGGAACTCAGAACCAGCAGAAGCTTGTAAATTCAGTTCATGGTGACTACATTTTAAGAGGAGCATCTGGGTCTCTAGCAGCCTGTGTGTCACTTAGCCCCAATCTGCATTGGTTTTAACAGTTCATAGTTCTTATGATTCATAGGGACTTCTTTTCCCAGCTCTGGAACCCTGGGCAGGAGGTCTGGTGTGGGGCTGGGACTCCTTGTTCCTCCAGGTGGCCTCCAAAGAGGTGATCTCCCTCCAATTTAAAAAAGTGGCACACCTGAGTGCTGGACCAGCCCCTTCGGAGCCTCTGCACCTCCTGTCAGTCTCAATGTACTTTCCTTTTTACCTCTCTAGTTATAGTACTTCCATTCAGCCAGCTTTCCCATGGTTCTGGATGATAGTTGTTCTGTATTTTAGTTGTAATTTTGATGCGGTTGTGGGAGGCAGCAAGTACAGGCATTTACCTATGCTGCCATCTTGGCTCCTTGTTCCATTTCAATGAGTTTTTTAGTAAAACAATTGAAGAGAGATATGAGTCATGGAGTTCTTGCTTTGTTACTCAGTGGGTATGAGAATGATGCAGTAGAGTTCAAAATATAGATACAGAAGCCAATTAGGAACCAAGAAACTAAGTATGTAATTTCAAATTGCAATAAGTGCTGTGAAGAAACCAAATAGGATGCAGATTCAGAGAAGCCTTGGGAATCTTAGTTTAGATAAAGCGGTTAAAGAAGGCTTTTCTGAGATGTTAGAATTGAGATCTGAAGATTTTTGAATTAGTGTAAGGGTGGGCTGAGAAGAGAGAGAGAGAGAGAGAGAGAGAGAGAGAGAGAGAGAGGGAGAGAGAGAGAGAGAGAGAGAGAGATCGAGAGATATATAGAGGAAGAGGAGAGGGGGGAGGAGGGAGGAGCGAGAGGAGAGGGGGAGGGTGGGAGAGGCGGCGAGAGAGAGAGAGAGAGCGGAAGGAGAGAGGGAGAGAGAGAGAGGAGAGGAAGAGGAGTAAAAGAGGGAGAGGAGAGCGAGAGGAGAGAGGAGAGAGAGAGAGAGGAGGAGAGAGAGAGAGGAGAGAGAGGAGGGGGGAGGCGAGAGACGAGGAGAGAGAGAGGATGAGAGAGAGAGAGGAGAGAGGAGAGAGAGAGAGCGAGAGAGAGCGAGAGAGAGAGGAGGAGAGAGAGAGAGAGAGAGAGAGAGAGAGAGAGAGAGAGAGAGAGAGAGAGAGAGAGAGAGGGAGAGAGAGAGAGAAGCAGAAGAAATAGAAAGTGAAGTTGACTTAGTTGAGTTTGGCACATTTGGGGTGTAGGGAAAGAAACTAGTATGGCTGAAGAAAAGTGAGTAACAGACATAACTAATGCTGAAGAGTGGGCAGGTTCCAGATCTTATCATTGTTTGTTGATCATGATACATTTAGGTATTATTCTAAATGCAAAGGGAGGATTTTAAACAGGACAATGTTTTAATATGTTCAGTAATAACATTGATAATGATTTAGTCATCTTGCATTTTTGAAGTGCTTTATAGTTTATAAGTGCTGAATCTGGTAAATGGATGCTCACAGAGTTCAAATCCTTTGCTGGAGGTCTCAGCACAGACCAGACACTGAGCTAAATGGAAGTTCAGAGTATGGACTTCATCACATTTCTACCACTTGCAAAGTTAGTGGTTTCCCCTCACCACTCTGCATTCTGCTGTTCTCACCCCTTACACCCCACAGTCATATCTGCCCATATTATATTGGTCCTCAACAGAAACTCTCTACTGCTGTTCTATTGTTCTTTTCTTTGATTCTTAAACACATCAGGATTTGCCATATATTTCTTTTTCATGCCTCCTTGATGCCCACAAAGAAGGTCAAATGACTTTTCTGCTCTCAACTTCTCTATTCATTCTCATCATGAACTCAAATAGTTATTGTTGTCTATTGCCCTTCATTTGATGTGATTATAATGACTTTTTTGAGGCAAGGGCCTTGTCTTATACTTTCAATTAATTGTATGCACAGAACATGGAATAATTTACTCATATAAATGAAACAGTGCCTTTCAAAGGTCAAAAGTTGTTTTCATTTGGCACTATAAAATTTCTCTCTTATGTATTCTAAACAAGAGCCAATGAGGCAATCACAGTGGACATGATTTCAGAATTTCTGGTAAAAGTAGGTCTTAAGTTATGTGTTTTAGAAGCAAGCCTATCTAATAAAAAAGTAATATGCAAATTGACTGTCACACAAGATGGCTGCCCCCATGTGGTCAAATATGGCTGCTCCCATGTGGACGTAAGATGGCTACCACAAAATGACTGGCAGGGGAAGGCAGTTGTGGGCAGTTGGGGGTGACCAGGCCTGCAGGGGAGGGCTGTTGTGGGCAATCAAGCAAGCAGGGAAGGCAGTTAGGGATGATCAGACCAGCAGAGAAGGGGAAGACAGTTGTGGGGGACCAGGCCTGCAGGGAAGGACAGTTGTAGGGGGAACCCAGGCCTGCAGGGGAGGGCACTTGGGGGGAACTCAGGTCAGCAGGGGAGGGGAATTTGGGGAGACCAGGACTATAGGGGAGAGCAATTGGGGGCACAAGGCTTTCAGGGGAGGGCAGTTGGGGGCAATCAGACCAGAAGGGAGGACAGTTAGGGCAATCAGGCCAGCCAGGAAGCAGTTAGGTGTCAATCAGGCTGGCAGTGGAGTGGTTATGGGGTGATGAGGCTGGCAGGCAGAAGTGGTTAGGGGCAATCAGGCAGAGGCAGGTGAGTGGTTAGGAGCCAGCAGTCCTGGATTGTGAGAGGGATGTATGACTGCCCATTTAAGCCCGATCCCAGTAGAATTGGGCTGAAACAGGTGGTCGGACATCCTTCAAAGGGTCCCAAATTGGAGAGGGTGCAGGCTGAGCTGAGAGACCACCCATCCCCCATGCACGAATTTTGTGCACTGGGGCTCTAGTCCTATTTAATAAAAGGGTAATATGCAAATTGACCGAACAGTGGAATGACTGGAATGCCTGTGACCCCTCGCCCTAGCTGGCCCCTCCCATAGCCCCTGGCTCCAGCCAGCCCACCCCTGAGAGCTCCCATCAGGGAGGGCCAGTTGGACCCCACCAGTGCACAAATTCATGCACCAGGCCTCTAGTGCTCTATAACACATTGATAATGTTTAGTTTTACCAAAAAGATAAGCTTTTAAAATTTAATACATTGTTTGAGAAACCAAAAATTTGCCTTCTATTTACAATTGAAGAGACTTGTTTTTAATGGCAAGTTTACTCTTATTTGTAAATGAAAAAATTCTATTTTTTAAGCAGAATGGATTGAGAATTATGTCAGATAAATAAGACTGAGTTATTAGTGACCTATATATTTTATTAAAATCAGTAAGATTTGTGATTGAAGCATATGAATTGTATTTTAAAAGCCTATCACATAACTCTTCACTTGAACCTATTAAATTTTAAGGTTAATTTGCCAGGCATTTTAATCATTTGTTCTTGGAATAATTCAATGAGCAAAGGACTATCTTAAATCTTTGGAACAGAAAGAACTTCCAAATTAAAGACCATTTTCAATCAATATATTGTTAAGGAAGACTTTCTTATTAATTTTAAAAAAAGTTTTTATGTGGCCATATGCTTTTATTTTTATTTTATTTTATTTTATTTTTTAAATATATTTTATTGATTTTCCACAGAGAGGAAGGGAGAGGGATAGAGAGCTAGAAATGACTGGGAGAGGAATAGAGAGCTAGAAGCGTCAATGAAAGAGAAACATAGACCAGCTATCTCTTGCACACCTTCTACTGGGGACGTGCCTGCAATCAATGTACATGCCCTTGACTGGAATCGAACCTGGGACCTTTCAGTCCGAAAACTGACGCTCTATCCACTGAGCCAAACCGGTTTTGGCTCCTATTAATTTTTTATATTTTTGTTTGAAGTCAGTTGTACATGATTTGTTTTACAATACAAAAAAAACCACATTTATTATAAAATAAAGCATGTCAACTTCAGGTCTTCACTTAGGCATAGGGCTGATTTAAGTGAAATTGTGATATATGTATCTCAGGGATATCATAGGATTTACCTGTAAGGCTCAAGTCAGAGAGTTTGAGATTGAAAATTTTCCATTGGCTTAAGTGGCCCTATCCCATTAAGATGTTCCATAATTGGAAGTGCTGAGAAGTACAGGTTGCCACCATCTCTACACGGAAATAAGCCCAATAAATCAAACTTCCCCAATATTTTATTTATTTCTAATCGGCTCTAGCCACATATAAACATTTTTATTTTGGCTCTACTCATTGAAGAAATGCTTTAAGTTGTTGAACACTTAGTGTAAGATATGACCATCTGTACAAGATCATTCAATTTATAAGCAGAGATTATTGAAAATGTATTTTAGTGTGGGCTGTAAAATAAGTGCTGCACAAGATTCATCTGTGGTGTAATTTTTATTACCTTATGTAGGAATAAAATTGTTCCTTTTGAGTTTAAAGGCCTGACATCATGGGACAAAAGGAAAAACCTAACCTAAAACTGAAATTGCTTTGCTTGTTAAGATGGAAGAATAATGTACAACTATAATCTTTACTGTACACAGATTACAAAAATAAGGAACTACTTTTACAGTAAGTCAAATTGTTAGATCGTATTTTTATACCACTAAATCCTAGTAATAGAAAAAATAATATGTCAGGAAATCTACAAAAAAATTCTACATCAAGTTGAGACTTGGAGACCAACAGAATTGCATAGTACTCACCTGTATCAGCTTAGCTATAATTATGTAAATAAAATATGTGTAACTTTTTTCATTCAGTAACCATTTATTCAATTCAATGCAATAGGTAATAATGAAGAACTTGCTACAAAGCACTGTTAGGCAATAGCAGAGCAGCACAGATAAGTAAGATGTAATCCCTGTTCTAAAAGAGTTTATAATCTGATGGGGAAGATGGGCAAGTAGGTCTAATAAGATATGGCTGTGACAAGAGCTATAGGATATGATAGTTTAAAAGAAAGTATCATTAATTTTATCTGGAGGATTCAGGAAGGCTTTAAAGAGGTGAACGGTGAGTAGAACTTTGGTAGGTAGAGAGGGAACAAATGGCTTTCCAAGTAGGGAAGCAATATGTTGCAGAATATTTAAGTTTGTCTGTAACACATAGCGTTGGTAGAGAATGGCTGAAGATGAATCTTCTTGGGGACCAGTTGGAGATAGAAGATATTGGAGCTGAGAAGACCAGTATAAAGGCCAGAGAAGCTTTTATGGAGACCAGAATGAGAGTATTAACAGTGGGAATGGAAATGAGCCTGGGGCTGTGTAGGCCTTGTGATTCTACCTTGATCATATTCTTTTTTGATGCTTGAAATGATCTCCTGGAGAATTTCTGTTCATCTATCTTTTAGTAAACACATCCAGGTGAAGTTTTCCTCCACCATCTCAGATGGCATATGTGCCTCCATCCTTGGAGCCTCCACCACATTTGATCAAACTATGCATGGAATTCTCATAGGATGCAGTTCTTATGGGCAGCAAATTGGGAAGAGAACTTATTTTTGGACCCATTGTCGATAAAGGTAGTTTTAGGTGAAGATGGACAGCAGGCAGCTGGCATTTCCATCTGTGGCTCAGGAAGAATATAAGGTTGAGGGTAAAGACTTGGGGAGAATTTGCATAGAAATGGCTATAGAATTAAAGTTTAGGGGAAAAAATAAGTTTAGTACATGTTGAGATCCAGAAGTCTTTAAGATATTCATTTTTAAAAAATTAAGTGCTAGCTGTGGACTTACGTTTTACAATCTAGATAAGTCTGATCCAAAATAAAGCATGTTGTTTGATGGTAGGCTCAAGGTTTTTACTGGGAGAATTTAAAACCTTATCTTAGAAAGTATTATTAATATAAAATAAAATAAAATAAATATGTTCTAAAAAATTCTAGGTGCCATTATTTTAATCAGATAATCAAATACTTTAATTGGAGCTTATACTACTTAGGGAGTTGTAGGTTATAATTATTAGCAGGAGGATGCTGCTTATGTGAAAAATCAACAACTAGCTTTGAAATATACATCAGTTCATGACTGAATAAATTCTGTTGGAAGAATAAACTCAAGTGTGTGTT
Organism: Pipistrellus kuhlii; assembly: GCF_014108245.1. Lineage (NCBI taxonomy): Eukaryota > Metazoa > Chordata > Mammalia > Chiroptera > Vespertilionidae > Pipistrellus > Pipistrellus kuhlii. The sequence continues at coordinate 131,248,327 of NW_023425529.1, forward strand.
GAAAGCAGTCATTGGGCCTCCAACCATTGCCAAATCACTCAGTCAACTCAGGAGAAGAAGAGATCTGTAAAATGATGTTCTGGAAGACAGAGTTGGTGAGGCTATGGGAAAAGTTGTTTTGCCTCACTACTTACTTAAAGTTACAATTTAAAAAAACAAGACAGAATAATTTTGTTGCCAACTATACTGAGGAAGCTGTTCAGAAAGGACTTTTCTGAAGGAAAAAAAGAGTTGTCTTGGTTTTGTTATTTGTTGTTCTAGTTGGTAAATCTGGAGTTAGCATGTTTTTTTTCATGTTGGATTCTACATAGGCATAGAGGGGGGAAAAAGTTTGGGGTAGAGGGATATATGAAACAGATATTGCAAGTGAAGAAAAGAGAGTGAAAAAAAAAGTGACAGGGGAATGAAAATCTCTTCACAAAGTTCAAGAAGACAAGAATAGAATCAGGAACAGAGTGAAAAGGAACACTCAGGGATGGGAAACCTTTTTTCTGCCAAGGGCCATTTGGCTCTTTATAACATTATTCTTCAGCCATACAAAATTATGAACTTGCTTGGCTGGTATTGTCCAGTGGTTGAGCATCGACTCATGAACCAGGAGGTCATGGTTCGATTCCCAGTCAGGACACATGCCTGGGTTATGGGCTTGATCCCTAGTTGCGGGAGTACAGGAGGCAGCCAGTCAATGATTTTCATCATTGATATTTCTATCTCTTTCTCCCTCTCTCTTCCTTTCTCTGAAAACAATAAAAAAAAAATCACACTTAAAAAACAAAAAAGAAAAGGCAAAATTATCAACATAAAAACTAGCCTGCTATATTTGGTCAAACATTCAATGAATTCACCCCTATTGCAGAGCCAGACCAAATGATTTCATAGGCCTTATATGGCCTGTGGGCTGGATGTCCCCCCACTGCAATGGATTAGCATAGAGGCAGAAGGTGCTCTAGGGGAAAAAGCTAAGTATGAGTTGAAGCCAGGGAAACAAAAGTAGGCAGAGAGCAGGCAACAATGTCAAAAGTAGCTACTACTGCTAGACAGCACCAATCCATATTTATGGAATCCACTAATCTCTCAGGATGATGATGAAGAGAGCAGAAATAAGCACAGAGAAATGGAGAATTTGGTTTGAAACTGTTGGCCCTACTGGTGAGCTCAGTGGTTAGAGTGTCAGCCTGTGCACTGAAGGGTTGCAGGTTCAAGACTATTGGAGATCTCTAAGTAGTTTTAAAAAATAAAAGGACAGGATGAAGATTGGAGGGGTTCAAAGGAAGAGAATACATGGGGTTGAGTAAGAGCAGAAATGGATTAATTGAAAAGATAATGATGGGTTGACTGGTTGGTATGTTTGGTTTTCTTTTGTTTTGGCAAGGAGATTAGAGGTCATTTGACTGAAGACCATATGCAGCCTCAGAGGAACCAAGAAGAGCATTAAAACAAAAGACTAGGAAAACTGCCTATGTAAGAGCACCAAATTTAAAACATTGAGCAGATTTAGTAAAACTAGGCTAGTACAGCGTCCCTCACCAATGGCTCTCAAATATTTTCCACTGTGCACACATGGTTGAGAATTTTTATATGGTCTACGCTATCATGGAACTCTATAATTTCTGGCAAATTAATTGTAATTTCACCTCATTCTCACCCACTCAAGAAAGCCTATCAAGGTGCAAATAAGAAAGGGTAAAGTTGAATCCACTCTCATTTAGAGAAATCACTCGCATGTGTGAGCCAAAAACCACGAGAAAGGGAAGGTCCAGACGTCTGCAATAAGGGGATAATGTGCTGTCAGGGACATGGACAAGGGGGCTTTTGAGCTTCAGCCATTCATGTAGAGAGAAAGGAAAGGGCCCTGTGGAACAGTGGGCTCATGTGGAACCTCTGATGAAGAAGTTATTCAGATAAATGAGTCTTGAGATGTAAAAAATGTGATAAAGAGAAGAAGTGGGGGAGAGGTCAAAAGCTGGGAAGGAATGAGAAGATGGAGAGACTGAGGAAACACGGGGGAGAGACAGTGTCTGGGGAGGGGTCCTCAGAGCAGAGCTGGTTCAGCTGTTCTGACCTGTCAGTGTTTCACTGTGGGGACCAGAATAGGCCCCAAGACCTAGGGGCCAGGTGACATGATGGGGCCACGTTGCACGGAGGTCCATAAAAGCAATCTTTTTGTTCTGTTGGTGGCTACAGACTGGTGGGGTGGGGTGGGGGAGATGTCAGACATACCAGTTTTGCCACCTCTGTCCCCTTTTCTTCAACTTTTGAAAGCTTCATGGGCAATGTGCATAGTTAAGTCTTTAAGTGCCCCTCAATCAGAAGGGATTTTCCACAAGGAGTTACAACACTGCAGATTACACTGGTAAAAATGCTTTTCAGTCAATAAAAGTCCTGTTTTACTGAGCAAATTTCTCTGTGATGTTTAACTTTGGTTCAAGTCCTGATTCCAAGAAGTGAAATTTGGTGGAGTGAGAAGAAAACCCCAAGATAGCCATTTAAAACCCCACAATCAGACCTTGTTTATGTGATGTGGACTTAGAGCTTGCTCTTTAAAAAAAATGCATGCGATTAAGAAAATACTTTGAGAACCTAATAATAGGTCCCTGAAACCTGAGATCCACCTCTCATCTTTCTAACTCTTGGGAAGGCAGTTAATAAGAACGTATGTTTTTAATATATACACTGATTCTTAGCAACAAAGTAGTTCTTTAATTAGGACAAAACTTGAATAATGCATTGCCTATTATTGTGCATGGCCCATAACATTCGGTAACTTGTACTGGCAGATTCATTTACATATGTCACCACCGTACCTGTAATTTAGTTTAATGCCAGGTCAGTGTGCCAAGTGTGTGTGTGTGGGTGTGAGGGGGTGTGTGTGTGTGTGTATGTGTGTGTATGTGTGTGTGTGTGTGTGTGTGTGTGTGTGTGTGTGTTTAAAGTTTTCCCCAACAGTTGTTTCATGGGGCTTTACAGTAATAACTAAAACAGTGTCTATATTCAAAAATCATAACCAGTCAAAGTGACTGTTCCTTGCAGGTATCCACAGTTATTCTTCACTCACACTAGGAGCTCACCTTTTTGGGAATTATCTAATATGATCTTAAAACATAGGAAACACTGTCTGAAAGTATGGTCAATTAGTTGTCCATAATTGTGCCAAGAGAGGCACTATCTTTTAAGCGCGTGAAGTAAAAAATAAAAGCATGGGAGTTGAAATAAGTCTACAAGACCCAGTCAGACTGTTAATTCATGGGAAAGACCAGACGCAGATGATCTGTCAAATCTGTTTTGGTTTTACTAATTTCTCACGTCATGATTTGTAGTTTTCTGATCCAGAGAATCATTTCTTGGCAGAGAAAACAAGTTTTTCCCACATGACCAACTTGCCCAAAAGGAGGATGTCCGAAAAAGAATGCGTGCCAGGCCCTTTCCTCATCAATCTCAATCAAAGTTGTCTTGTCCCTGCAGATACTGCAGCTAGAAGTACTGAGCGAAAAAAGACTACAAAAATGGAAGACTTCAACTCCTATGTTGAACTACTCTCTACTCTCCCAAGGAACTGTCAGTAGGAAGAGTATAGTTTATTCCCTCACTCCACACTAGATTTAAATGGGCAGATAGCAGCAGGATTTTAAAAGTTTTTTTTTTGTGTGTGTGTGTGTGTGTGTGTGTGTGTGTGATGCCTTAAGTCCTTATGATTTAGAGCATTTTGTTTGTCTGAATGGCTAACCGGTACAAACCTTGGCCATCAATATTATAATGGAGAATTCCTTCCTTTGGTATTCACAAGCATAACACACATAATCCTTTATCTCTGGCAAAGCTATTAACTTCTTGGCCTTTGGCTGGTTGATGTATATAGTATCTATAGTTATTGCATGCAAGTGTTCTCAACTGACTTGCAAACCCTTTGATCAAACTAGCAAAACTTGATTTTCCAGATTATTCAAGAGACAAGGTACACATCTATCAGCTTTACAAGTCCTGGCAAGCCATCAAGACCCCATACTCCCCTGCTCCCTTCACCAGAATCAAAGGTGCCCAGGGAACCAGTTCTCATTTAAATACGCAGCATCAGAATCTTGCCTCCACTTTCACAGTTGTAGCAGCAGAAGAAAAACAACAGTCGAAGTAAGAAAAAGGTTTCCTTGGCAAGGATGCCAAACTAAATAATGACACCCAAAGCAAAAACATGCTTCACTGGAACTAAACTTTAGTCAATTCAGCCTACTTAAAACAAAGCTTTTTTTGTGATTTCAAAAGTGAACATTGTACTTTGCTCTGGCAGCCATTTGTATGTTTTTGAATGATCCGATTATGCATAAATCCCCGGCCTAAAGGCCTTTCAGCACCTCAGTCCCACGAGTGATTTGAAAACATGGCTAAAAGATTCTATATACAGTACCTGCCCTTTTCTTCCTCTTAACTTTTTAAAACATACACTTCGAGTGACAATATTTTGACATACGTTGTCATTGTAGATCTCCTTCCCCCCACCCACTCTCTTTTGTTGCTTTGGAGATGTTCATAGGAGATCAGGGTCTCCACTTTTTGTTCCTCAGGAGCTCATGTTCATCACCCTGTCACCTGTTTCTGTTTTGTGGATGCTGCCATCCTATGGAGTTCACTAAGGCAGAACTATTTGAAGAGGCCATACATCTCCTTTGTAATCCGTGTAATTTGTAGTAGGGAGCAACAAATACAAGTCAGATATTTGCTTGTTTTGCTTTTAAGTAATTGAAGCAGCGATGTGTCAGGGTCTTTATTTGAGCAGTGACATGTATGGTTGGCTAGTGAGCAGCCGACTGGACAAGAGCATACAGATGGTTTGTACTTGAGACACTTAGTGGTTTGGCCAAGGTTATAATAGCAGAGAACGATTTCAGGGCCCAGCTTTTGAATACGTTTTTACTGATTTCAGAGAGAAAGGAAGAAGGAGAGAGAGAGAGAAACATCAATGATAAGAATCATTGATCGGCTGCCTCCTGGACACCCCACACAGGGGATCAGGTCTGCAACCCTGGCATATGCCTTGACCAGAAATTGAACCATAGCCTCCTGGTCCATAGGTCGATGCTTAACCACTGAGTCACGATGGCCAGGTGGGGTCCCGCTTTTGCTTGGAGGATTTCAGAGCTAGCGATGCTAGCACAGTCCTAGGAGAAAGTGCACTGTTTGAGGCAGCAGTTCTTGGTATACCCTGAACGAGGTCCCAGGGTCATTCTCAGTTGACTTTTTTTTCTTCTAAAATAGGAAAGATGTCTCGATTATTTTGGCTAATTTTTTAAATGTGCCTTTGCAGTTTCTGTCTCAGGAGTTTCCATTGATGTTAACAGGACACTTCCCTTACTTTTCTCCATAGCATCTTTCGGCAGCTCCGTTAACTCTTGTTCAGCATCAAAGGGCAAGTCGATTGAGGGTTGTCTTCATGGGTACCATGTAGGTGTGAGTGACAAGTATGGTGAAGCCAGAAATGACACTTTCTACCAACACATACACTCCTGGTGGGGGAGGGGGTGTCACTTTCTGAACAGCACTTTTCTTTGAAGACACATTTTCCACAGGTCACCGCCATGTTCCATTGTAGCCATGAATTGATCTCTGAAAGCCAACTCTGGGAGAGGGTAAGTTTGTAAACCATCATGGAACTTCCCTGAAAAGTTATTTCTGCTAAGTCCAAACTTTAAGAAGAATAAATAACTATATTTAGAAAGAGAAAATTTTTGTGGATCTCAGCAGCTGTTGACACAGTGGTTACTCGCTTGTGTGTGTGTATCGGTTAATAATGCAGATTTTTAAAAAATAGATGTGGATATATATATATGGAATTTGATATGTATGCTATTTTGTTGTACTGACAACAAGCTTCAAGACTTCATATGTCAAATTTTCTGAAGGTGTTAACATCATAGATATTTTTATGCTTAAAAATGTCGAATTTAGTGCCAAAAAAAGAGCATTTGTGGAAAGTTTCAACTCATTATTTTGAAGAAAAGTGCTAATGAATACTTCAGGAAAGCTTATGGTGAACATGCTCAATCTCAAGATACTGTGAATGCTTATTTAAACACTTTTTAAAAAAATGATTTCTTTTAAAAAATATATTTTATTGATTTTGTACAGAGAGGAAGGGAGAGAGATAGAGAGTTAGAAACATCGATGAGAGAGAGTAATCGATCAGCTGCCTCTTGCACACCCCCTACTGGGGATATGCCTGCAACCAAGGTACATGCCCTTGACCGGAATCGAACCTAGGACCTTTCAGTCCCCAAGCCGATGCTCTATCCATTGAGCCAAACCAATTTTGGCCGGTTTAAACACTTTAAAATTGATGATTTCAATGTGAAAGACAAAGAATTTCCAGATCAACCAAAAAGTTTTCGAAGACCAACAATTACAAGCATTATTGGATGAAGATGCATGTCAAACTCAAAACAACTTGCAGAAAGATTAAACATTGCTCAGCAAACAATTTCTGATCATTTACAAGCAATGGAAAGATTTTAAAGGAAGGAAATTGGGTGCTACATCAACTGAACAAAAGACAAATGGAAAACCAAAAAGTAATCAGTAAAACGTTGCATCGGTGGCATGAAAGAAAGACTTTTTTTTTTTTTTTTTGCATTGAATTGTGACTGGCAATGAAAAGTGGATTTATTTTGGGAATCCCAAATTCACAGAATAGTGGGTTGATCCAGGTCAATCATCAACATTGACTGCAAGGCCAAATCACTTCAGAAAGAAGACAATGCTCTACGTTTGGTGGGATCAGGAAGGTGTGATGTATTATGAGCTTTTAAAACCAGGTGAAACCACTAATACTGATCTCTACAAACAACAAATAATCAATTTGAACCATGCTTTGATCATAAACAATCAGAATGGGCCAGAAAACACGGCAAAGTAATTTTGCTCATGATGATGCACCATCACACACTTCAAAACCAGTTAAAGACAGGTTAAAAGATCTTGCCTGGGAAGTATTAACCCACCTGCAGTATTCATTAGACCTTGCTCCTTCAGATTAGCACTTGTTCCGCACACTCACTTTCTGAACAGCACTTTAAAATGTATGAAGAAGTGGAAAATTGGTTCTCTGAATGATTTGCTTCAAAACAAGAAAAGTTCTATTAGGATGACATCCACAAATTACCTGAAAGATGATGGAAATGTGTAGCTAGTGATGGACATTACTTTGAATAAAACACTTTTGATGTTTCTCTTGAAATTATCTGGTTTTCTTTGATTACAAAATCCACATTATTAACTGGTATATCTAGTATGTGTTTGTGTGTGTGTGTAAAACTACACTCTTCTACCTCTCTAATAACTTGTTCTTAGTCACATTCCCTCTTTCTTCTCATTCTAGATGACCTAGCTAGATAACATTACCTATTAGTAGAATTTTAATTGCTTACTATATAGTGAGGATTTTCAAATCTAAAACTAGAGTCAACACCACTCTTTAGGGTTTCAGAGTCACATACCCAACTAATTTGCTAGTCAGCTGCTCTTGGATGCCTTCTAGATACTTCAAATGCAACCTGCCCCAAACTGTCATTAGCTACACACATCCCTTCTGCCCTGTGGTCTGTGACCTGCATCTCATTGAACAGTATCACCTTTGTCACGTTTGTTCAAGCCATAAGCCTAAGGAGCCCTTCTGATTTCTTCCTTTCTCTTATTGAATACATCTCATCAAACAAGTCCTATTGATTCTACCTCTCTCAAATCCCTTAGGTCGACTATTTCTCTCCATCCCCTCTTGCACTCACAGCACATAGCTCTGTACTGTTTCCTGCCTAGATCTGTAGCGGGGCTCCTTGCCCTCAGCCATGGAGACTGACCTTTTTAAACTACAACTCAAATCTGCCAGGCTTAAAGTCATCAATGGTTCCCTCTTTCTCTTAGGATAACAGCTAAACAGTGTGTGTGTGTGTGTGTGTGTGTGTGTGTGTGTGTGTGTGTGTGGGAGATTTTTTTTTAATTAATTTCAGAAAGGAAAGGAGAGGAAGAGAAAGAGAAACATCAGTGATGAGAGAGAATCATCATTTGGCTGCTTGCTGCATGCCTCCCACTGGGAACTGATCCTGCAACCTGGGCATGTGTACTGACCAGGAATCAAACCATGACCTCTTGGTTCATAGGTCGATGCTCAGCCTCTCAGCCACGCTGGGCAGGCTAACAGTTAAACCTTTTAACATAGCTTTCAAAGTCTGTATATCCTTGGGCCCGGTATACATCTATGACCTTATCTCTTTACCCTTCACCTCTTAAATACCATCCTTTGATAGTCTCTTTTACTTCTCATTCTCCTCTCAGGCTGTTTGTTGTTTTTTGCCTGGTTATATTTTACTCCTCTTTATATGTTGATGTCACTCAACCTTCAAGTCTCCTTTAAATGAGGCTTTGTTTAGGAATCCTTCTAAGTTTCAATTCTGAGCTATAGTGTCTCCTATTGCCCCTCTACACTCCTGCACATGACATTCATTCCTGAATCCAGTGCCAGTAGAATCATTTTTAATTGAACAGAGAGAGGAGGCTAAAGAAAAGTAGGGCTTTCAGGATTCTTAGAGATCATCCTCATTCTACAGAAACAAATAGGAAAGCCCAGGTAGGGTATGCCACTTCATTATCATCTTGTAGGATGACTCCTAGAATGCTTGCTACAGCATTCTTTTTTCTCAGGCTTTACAATTTTTGCCACTCTGGAATGTATTATTTAGTAACAAACTTTTTGAGTTTGTTTATTTGTCTCAATGTGCATTTCCCTGACTATTAGTATTTTGAACATATTTCTAATATTTATTGGCCAACTGGAGTTTCTTTTTACTCAGTTGTCTATTTATATCCTTTGTCCATTTATTTTATTGGATAATTTGTTTCTATCTCTCTCACATTTTTAGGAATCCTTATATGTTCTGCATACTAATTCTTTGTCATTTATATGACTTTCAAATAGTCAGTAAATTTGAAGAGACATACACTGAAAGGCCAGATTATTATGATCTCTGAATGCATAATAATCTGGCCACTCAGTGTATATTTATATTGGCTGACTACTTAATTGATGTGGCATGTAATTGTTCTTTAGGGATAGTAGGTTTTTAAAAGAATGGTGCAGAGAATAGATCTATTTTAATAAGGACCTATGTATATTGTTTTGACTATTGGGACATAACAGTGTAGACTTTTGAGTATCAAGCTGGTAGCACAAAGTGGGCAGCTGCCTGTGATATGGGATATTCAGAATGGAGAGACAGAGACATAGTGACATTGGAGTTAAATTACCTCACAGTTGTGTCTAGATGGGTCCTGCTTGCTGGCTGATCAGTATCATGCTGGATCCCTCTGGGCTTTGATGGCCCTAATAAGGAATCTCTCATTCGGTATCCCAAGGTCAAGAGATAACAGTGAGGGTTTTCTTGTGAAGATCTACAAAAGGTGATCTAAATGGTCGCCACCATTGAGATAGATCACTTTGATTTTTCTCAGGGACTTTCTTCTGGTATGGACCTGTTATGAGACCCGGAAAACACCATTTTTGTCTCAATGACATCTCCCTGAGGCTTACTGTTGGGTCCGACTCCAGGTAAAGGTAAAGGAGGCAGCATGAATCACTATGTCCAAATTAGTTCATCCATGAGCTATCTTATCATAATTAACCTCCCATTCTCCTATTTGGAAATACTGATCTAGAATACCAGAGGGGCTTGGTATCTCCTTTGACATGAACATATGGGACCGCACATAGAAGACATTCTTCTGAAGGTAACTCCAGCTTTTCCCACAGTGTATCAATACTGTGAACAATACTATGATGAATCAGACTAGCTAATTGCATTTTTAAAGGAATAGGGAGCTTTGTTCTATAGGCAGGTTTTAGCATATTGATGATAGGCTAGACCCGTGATCGGCAAACTGGGGCTCACGAGCCACATGCGGCTCTTTGGCCCCTTGAGTGTGGCTCTTCCACAAAATACCACGGCCTGGGCAAGTCTATTTTAAAGAAGTGGTGTTAGAAGAAGTTTAAGTTTAAAAAATTTGGCTCTCAGAAGAAATTTCAATCATTGCACTGTTGATATTTGGCTCTGTTGACTAATGAGTTTGCCAACTGCTGGGCTAGACTGAATAAAAAACATTTGATCCTTAAATTTCTCTGGGCCAACTCTTTTCAGACATCTTTAAGATAGGTTCTTCTATTTTACAGTTTCTCAGAACTCTGCATTTCCCTTTGTATCACTTATTAACCATTGGATTAAATACTCATTTGAGTGATATGTGTTTAATGTCAACCTTTCTAGATAAATTAAACTCCTTAAGTACTGGGGGCACATTTCTCTTATTGTATGCATTATCATGGAGCCCTAGACTAGGGTCTAATATAGAGTAGGTACCAAACATGTACTTGTTAAATGATTAAATGAGTGAATGAGTATAAGAGGGGAAAAAAAAAGTGAATGAATAATGAGTGAATCACTGGATGGTATTATTGTAACAGCAGGAACACTGCAAAGGAGGGTAGGCCCATATAGGTCACCATAGTGGGGCCTGTCCTTCAAACTTGAGGTGGGGCAGGAGCAACAAATGTTTTAAAAGCAGGAAGGAAAAATCCCCGGGTTGTGGGGATACAGGGACCTGTTTCTGAGAATAAAGAAACTTAGTTATCCCTGGAGGTATTCCAAAGTCAAATTTAACCTATTTCTTAATCTTTCCTGGGTTGGCCACATCAGAACATTTTGGATGATTGCTGCAATTTTACCCCACAACCTTAAAAGACAATAAATTCTAAAGGAAGGCCTTGAGAGTGTCTCTTTAAATATAGATTCAGTCATTATGAAGTTTGTAAGTTTTGGCCCTGGTAATCCTTAAAGTCTTAACACAATAGTTCCTTGTAACTGGCATTGTCTTTTATGACTTAATTGAACTATCCATTTGTGAGATGACTCAGGAAATAAAGACCTTACATAAATATGAAATATTATTACTATACCATAACCATTTGATTCCAGATGACTTGCCTTAAAGAACAATATGTTCACATTTACTTTCCCATGAGATTTAAATATTGAGTCATGAGATTTCCAGAATAGGAAGTGCAAAAAACCCAGAATATAAAATTCAGTCATCTATGTGATCTATCGATAGTTACTCCCCTGTTTACTTGATATCTACATTGGTAAAAAATACAGAAATCTTATCTGATGTAAAATATTGAGTTTTGGTACTAGATTGAAGGATAGAAGTGTAGATTTAATGGTAATGATCACTGATCCTCACTTTAAAAGCTGGTGTTTCAATTTATTTTCTGGTTCAGAATAAAATAAGAACTCTATGCTGATATTGCTTCTTTTGAATATGTCACATACACTTACAGGTTAAAGGAGCAGTTATAATTTCCTTGGCGTCCTTTTTTTAAAAAATATATTTTATTGATATTTTACAGAGAGGAAGGGAGAGAGATAGAGAGCTAGAAACGTCTATGAGAGAGAAATATCGACCAACTGCCTCTTGCACACCTTCTACTGGGGATGTGCCCGCAACCAAGGTACATGCCCTTGACCAGAATCGAACCCGGGACCTTTCAGTCCGCAAACCGACGCTCTACCACTGAGCCAAACCGGTTTCGGCCTTGGCGTCCTTTTGAATAAATTGAATGTGTATAGTAACATGTAATCTTTCTTTCTCTCTCTAACTCTCTCTCTCTCTCTCTCTCTCTCTCTCTCTCTCTCTCTCTCTTTCTCTCTCTCTCTTTTTAGAATGGACAATGATTTATTTATTTTTAAATTTTAAATAGACTTCACTTTTAAAAGCAGTTTAGGTTGCTAGAAAAATTGAGCAGAAAGTTCAAAGAGTTTCCATTATCTTTGTCATCTTCCACCTTTATATTTCCCCTATTATTAATATCTTGCATTGTTTTGGTACATTTTTACAAAATTGGTGACTGGATATGGCTATATCATTATTAATTAAAGCCTACAGTTTACATTAGGTTTCACTTTTTTGTATCATCCAGTTCTCTGGGTTTTGACAAATGCATGATGCCATGTATTCATCATTATGTACAGAATAACCACACTACCTTTAAAATCTCCTGTGCTTTACCTATTGACTTCTCCTCTGCTCCCAAACCCCTCAATGATTTAATTTTATAAAAAGTAGAATTGTATTCTTCTAATAGGAACATAGAATAATGCCAGAAACATGATGAAACTAAAGGGACATGGATAGTATTTTATTCTCATTCTATTATTACTTTTAATCTTATTACTTCAAGCTCTGCTTTTGAACAACACATTGATAAATGCAAATTTAATTAATTTTCAGAAAGCTTATAAATTTATTCTTATCCTCTATTTCTAGCTCTACTGTTGGGTTCCATGCCCTCCTACCGCCACCACCCCAAATGTCTGGAATAAGAATAGAAATGTTTTTTCTTCTTTTCCTCTCTTTTTTATTGAAGGCAAGAGGCACTAAATTGTCAACTGTTGTCATTTGTGAGTACAATTACCTCTTATCCCAAAGTGGTAAAAACAATCATATACTCCCATCAGTAACACCATCTTTAGCATTATTGTCAATATTATCAAGAATCTCTATTAAATACGTATATGTACACACTGCTGTTTGGCTTGACCTATCAGAGAGAACTACTTAACAGTCCTCTCTGGATCTCAGGACTTGCCCAAAACTTCCCTGCCTTGCAGAGGGATTGCTGGGATTAAGGAAATCCTTCACATGGAATTGCCAAGCAATCAAGATTAGAGTCCTGCGATGGATTGTTGCAGCGTGTTAAGAAATTAAAGTACATATAAAAGAGTATTGAGGCCGCATCTCTCCATTCTTGACCATAGGAACAGGAATTTTTCAGATCTGCAGCCAATGAACTCCCTAAAGAACAGCTTGCCCAGTTCATATGAATATCACATTACTTTCTTTAGCATTTTGTAGAATCCAGCATGTTCTCTAGAGCATGATACTTAATTGTCTTCATTATTAGTTCAAAAATAAAACATGTTGACTACATTGCCATGGCTGCTCCTCTAATTAATAAAAAGACTGTGTTGAATTTAAAAACAACTAACTCTTTTCATGTCCAAGTTACTTTTATCGCTATTATAAATTATTACCTTCTTCCACATCAGAAGTGTCTTATGACTAAAAGACGAGACAGTCACCATGATGCTCTTTAACAATGACTCTTATGTTTCTTTTGGTAAACTCATAATGTTAATTACACTCTGCAACAGATGGAGTGCCTTCCATCAAGGGCCTCCATGCACCTTACAAATGTCATGAGTCATCAAAGCCCTTGTATAATGGAGTAAGTATCCGTGGCCACAGTTTTATAGTTAAAGATGCACAGAGAAGGTTAGTGTTTTTTGTTTTTTAAAGTGGAATATATTTTATTTTATTTTTAAATAAGTCTTTATTATTCAAATTATTACAGTTGTCCCTCTTTATTCTCCCCGTAGCTCCCCTCCATTCGTTCCAATCCCACCCCATGCCCTTACCCCCCATTGTCCTCATCCATAGCTGTTTGATTTTTGTCCAATCTCTTTCTGCAACTCCCACATCCCCAGATAGGTTTTCTATACCTTGCTCTCTCTCTTCTTCTGGCACCTCCATAATTCGTATCTTGATACCCTTGAAGTTGTCCCAGAGGCTCTTATACTATCTTCATATTTTTGGATTCTTTTTTCTTTTTGCATTTCTGGTTGGGTGTTTTTTGCTTCTTAGTATTTCAAATTTTTGACTTTTTTCTTGGGATTCTCTAATCTGCTGTTGTATCTCTATATATTATTCTTTATTTCAGCTAGTATATGCTTAATTTCTAATTGGTCCTTTTTCATATCCCTGACAGTCTCACTAAATTTCTCAGAGATTTCTAGGAGATTCTTGAGTAACCATGATTTTGAGTTCTATATCCAGTAGTTTGCTTTCCTCAATTTCTTTCATTTGTGACCTGTTTCTTTGTCTCCTCATTTTGGCTGCTTCCCTGTGTTGATAGAATGGTTTTCTGTGCTAGGTGTCCTATAGGGCCCAGTGGGTCAGCCTCCCCAGTCACCTGAGGTGGACACTCTTGTTGCACCCCTTTGTGGGCTGTGTGCACAGTCTTATTGTAGTTAAGCACTGACTGCTGTTGGTATCAGTCGGCAGAATTTACCTCAAGACCAATTGGCTATGAGGACCAGTGTGTCTACAATGAGAGAACTGCTGTGCTGGAGACACCCTTATGGGGCAGGACTTGCTTCAGTGGGGCTTTGGTGCTCACTGAGTATGCCCCTTGAGTGTGTCTCTTATGGATCTGAAGAATTTTATTCTAGTGTGGTCTCACTTTAACCACTGGGTACACTGGCTCTTGGATCTCCAAGGAGGTGCAAAGTCAACCATTGCCTGAGGCCACCCAGCAGGAGCTACAGGAAGATCTGTAGATTCCTCCTCTTTGTTTGGTGTTTGGAGGTACCCAGATGAGGTGTAGCTGTGAAGCAATACAGGCTACAGATGACCCTTAAGCCTTCTTTTGGAAGCTCTGGGGTTCTTTGACCCAGATGCAGTTTTTTAGGTTAGGTTGCAAAAGGCCAAGCCATTTATGTGCAAAAGCTGATGGGCACAGCTTGGGTGGGGGTGTAATTTGGGTGGGGTGTGGTCTCAGGGAATCATGGGGCAGTGCAAACAGCAATGGTTGCCTGTTGACCCTGCCACGATAGGTCCCTGGTCTCTGTGTCCCACGGTTCCATGCAGGAACAATGAAAGCTGCAACAACATCTGAGAGAAAACCGCCCTCATGTTCAGGCCTGATGCCAGACAGTCCATTTTCTCCCTGTATGAGTTTGGGTCCCCAGAGTCTCGCCCAGTACTGGAATTCAGAGCAGTTGGGAATTTACATCTCCCTCCCGATTGAAAAAGACCACAGAGTACCCAGTTGCCAGCCCGTTTCTGTGAGCGCCTCCATACCAGTCTAGATGCACTTTTCTCTTTCCTTCTTGTATAATTTCCACTCAGCCAGCCTTCCTGTGGTTCTGGATGATATCCATTTTTTCTTTTAGTTGTAGTTTTGATATGGTTGTGCGAGACAGCAATTTCAGGTGCTTACCTAGGCCACCATCTTAGTTCCTCCCCCCTAAAGTGGAATATATTTTAGTGAAAAGATTTAATCATCATTTAAAAAAGCAGAGAAATTTAATGAATATTTGTTAAATGAAACTCAAATGAAAATAAATGAATGACACAATTCATCAACAAGTTTTGGCTATCCTGGTAATGAACACTTGGACCACATTAATTATTTGAAAGAGTGGTGAATTGATCATAAGTTATCTACTGCTAATTAATTAATGTTTACAATGATTACTGTAGAAACTGGTGAGTTAACCATCAGAATGATAAAGCATGTCTAGAAAATAGAAATAGCCAAATATTTTTGTAACATTGATGCAATAACATTGCAATTTAGAGGCAGAAGATTCCAGAGATAATTTAGTCAAGCACTTTCATATTTAAAATGAGAAACTTGAGATACAGAAAGGTTAATAAGTAACTTGCATGAATCATTCAGCTTTTAAAACCTTAATTTATTTTTTTAATACTCCCTTCTGCTTCTGAAAGGCTTTAATTTGGCTCAGTCACTCAACTAGTTAGTGGCATCAATAACTGGAATCAAGGTTTCTGACCTTGATTGATCCACCTTTCCACTAAATTCCATTTAAAAAAATTTCATGAGTGTCCTTCTACAACCTAACTGCCATAAAATCATGGGATGTGAAATTTGTAAGGAAATTTGTAAGGAAAAGGTCACTTTTCTGATCTTCCTTTTTTTTTTTTTAAATATATATTTTATTGATTTTTCCCAGAGAGGAAGAGAGAGGGATAGAGAGTCAGAAACATTGATGAGAGAGAATCATCAATCAGTTGCACACCCCCTACTGGGGATGTGCCGGCAACCAAGGTACATGCCCTTGACCGGAATCGAACCCGGGACCCTTCAGTCTGCAGGCCGATGCTCTATCCACTGAGCCAAACCGGTTTCGGCTGATCTTCATTTTTTTAATCAGCGAGGCATCTGATATTCAGAAAGTTTAAGAGAATTGCTCAAGATTTATGGCAAGTTACTGACAGTAACAGGTCTAGAATCCCCATTCCCTCTGAGCCTTTCACTCCTTCAGAATCTGGAACTAAAAGCAAGATTCCAATACCTCAAGCCACCAATATAATTTTGTCATTATTTCTTGAAATCCTCTTTTATTAAAGACAAATGAGAAAAAACACACAAGGTAATATTAAGAATTTTAAAATGACTGCCCCGCCCCGAGCAAAAAGAAAATTGTCCAGGGCATGTTATTAGGTCAGTAGTAATTAAGATTTCACCTATTTGTTATCTTTTAAGCCTGTGAATTAAGACAATGATGACTATTTTAAAAACATATATATTTTATTGATTTCCACAGAGAGGAAGGGAGAGGGATAGAGAGCTAGAAACATCGATGAGAGAGAAACATCAACCAGCTGCCTCCTGCACACCCCTTCCCGGGGATGTGCCCACAACCAATGTACATGCCTTTGACCAGAATCGAACCTGGGACCTTGCAGTCCACAGACCGACGCTCTATCCACTGAGCCAAACTGGTTTTGGCAAGACAATGATGACTATTATCTACATTAATAAAAGAGTAAGATGTAAATTTGACCATAGCTTCGCAATGCCCACCAGCCAATCAAGCGTGAATATGCAAATGAACCAAACAAAGATGATGGGTTAATTTGCATACACAGGCACCTAGTGGCATTCTGCATTGCCCTAGCTGCTCTGGGCCTCTAGACAGAATGGGAAGATGGAAAGGTGGCTCCAGGCTGGAACAAAAAGGTGGCTCCAGCAGCCAGGGGAAGGAAGGCCCATCTTGCATGAATCTTCATGCATTAGGCCTTTAGTTTATCATAAGGACACTGAGGAAGTGAAGATCTCAAAATGCTTACTAAATTTTCTTTTTTTATTTGTAATGGCATTTTTACATTATTTTAAAAAATATTTTTATTGATTTCAGAGAGGAAGGAGAGCGAGAGAGAGAGAGATAGAAACATCAATGAGAATCATTTTTCAGCTGTCTCCTCCATGCCCCCTACTGGGGATTGAGTGCACAACCTGAGCACATGCTCTTGACTGGAATTGAACCCTCAGGCCTAAGCTCTATCCATTGAGCCAAACTGGCTAGGTCACTTACTAAATTTTCAAAGATTAAGTTATTTCTATTGTTTTCAAAGTTGTTTATTTTTATTTATGATGAAAATTGGCAACAACAGGTAAAATGTTTGGTAAACCTGATGAAATAAGAACATCTATAACTAAAATGACACGTGAAGCCCTAACTGGTTTGGCCTGTGAACTGAAAGGTCCCAGGTTCAATTCTGGTCAAGGACATGTACCTTGGTGTGGGCACATCCCAGTAGGGATGTGAAGGAGGCAGCTGATTGATGTTTTGCTCTCATCAGTGTTCCTAACTATCTATCCCTCTCTCTTCCTCTTTGTAAAAAATCAATAAAATATATAAAAAAAATAAAATAACACATCAATTCTTAACTACCATTGATAATTAAGAATTTCTAGCCTTTTTCTGTGTTTTAAGTTTGAATCATCTCATCCTACAGCCACAAAATTTTAATTAAATGGGGATCACTAGATAAAACAGAAGAATGCTGAGTTTTCAAGATGGCTTTTCCTCTTATTTTCCATAGCCCTCCTTCCTTTAGAAGCTGTCATACAATTATATACTTTGGAACATCTCTCTACTTTTTTATAAGGAAAAACTTATAAAAGAATACAACCATGTCAAATAAATCTTGCAATATGATATATAACACTTTCCATTGTATGGTGTTTTTCAGTGAAGCTAGTAAAGAATATGGGCACTTCTTCAGAGATCTCTGAAGCTGGTAAAATAGGAGTTTCTATTAATGAGATGGAAAAGGTGAGCACTGGGGTGAGGGTTGGGTGGCAAAGGGTGTGATAAAAGGCTTTCCTTGAATCATATAGTTTCCAAGTCTTCAAGTGCTTCTGCTATGTCCTCAACTTTCATGGCAGATCTAGCAGGCCCAGGGAGGTTGTATTGCTTCTGATTCTGAAAATCCTCACCTGTAGACTTACTTGCTATGACTGATATTTATTCCATTGCATTTACATATTGTTTCCTTGACACACATAAGCTCTCCATATGAAAATGATTCCCTTCTGTTATTTGTTTAAGAAATTCACCATAGAGCTCCTTATTACTCTATCTCTCGGTGCATACTTAGGGTCTTGGAAAGATTCTAAGTGGAATTTGTACTGTGAGTTGAATATTAATAAGGTAAGAAGAAACAAGTTCCTCCTTCCTTTTAGAGCCTAAACTGGCCCTGTGAGTAGGAACATAAGTTCACACAGGTAGGCCTAGTTGTCCCAGCTTTAACCCAGTTCCCCATTAGTACCTCAAAACCACTTCCAGGGATCACTTCAAGATTGTTTGGATTTTCTAAGCAAAATATTAAAGAAATCAGCATCTATGCTTTAGTTAAATGCTTTGTTTTATTAAAAGACTGTAAAATTTTAATAAGCTGCTCTTCTTTTTACTTTGAAGTACCATAAAAGGTTAGCAATAACATTTAGCACATGAAGCAGAGCATTTCAAGCTCCTTAAAGAAACACACCAATATTTACTTTATGCCTGTATTTTATAAGTACAAATACTTATTTCTATAGATTGTTCCTCTGGCAGGCTCATTCCTTCCTTTCCTCTTCTAGGCTCCTGACTTCAACGTAAAAGAAGCAACGTATCTACAGAAAAATATTCTAGGTTTCTATGTAAACGAGGATTGGAAAGTTGAGACTGTGCACACATTTCTTTATTCTTCTCCAAAGCTGATTGATAGGTAAACCCCAAGGCAAAGTTTTAATCAGTGGTTATGACACTTTGTGCTCTTACATCTCCCACCATCTAAAAATACCAAAGTGTTTAATAGCAGTTGAAATGGAATCCTCATAACATCTTTTCAAATTAAATAGATGGTTTGCATTACTAGCCTCATTTGTTAGAGAGAGAAATAGGGATGCTAATGTGTATTACCTGAACCACAAAATATAGTTACTGAAAATCTAACTTCAAGTTCTTGCCTGAAGAATCTGAATTCAAGTCAGTTCAATAAACAGGTATGGCATTTTCAACTATGTGCCATGCACCAGGCTAGTAAAAAATTGTTGCATAGGTGGGAAAGAGAATCAGAGTTAAATCCAGGCCATCAGTTTTGTTTTTAAAATTGTGACTATTCAGAAGTACATACTTTGTATTGTGCTTTATAGCTGGGAGAAAACATGTAGAAAGCAATGTGAATTCCAATAAATACTCAGATATGAAAATAGTGAATAATTGGTAAAGAAGTTATTTCAAACTGAAATAAAATTACAGTTTACTTTGATATTATAGAAATTTGAAAATGTATTTGGCCCTAGCTTGTTTGGCTCAGTGGATAGAGCATTGGCCTGCTGACCAAAGGGTCTCTGGTTTGATTCAGATCAAGGGAACATGCTCAGGTTGTGGGCTCGATCCCCAGTAGGGGCCGTGCAGGAGGCAGCCGATCAATGATTCTCTCTCATCACTGATGTTTCTCTCTCTCTCTCCCTCTTCTTTCCTCTCTGAAATCAATGAAAATACGTTTAAATATATTAAGAAAAAAAAAATTTTGCCAAAGCTTCTGAAATTACTTCAGCTTCTAGGAGCCATTCTACCCATAATACTAATGAGTCTTTATCATATGCAAATCATTATTCCAGATACTGAGAAGATCCAGAAATAAGAATCCCAGGGGCTTATTCTGAGCAGTGCTCATAGAATGGAATATGAGTTTATATAGAGTTATCATCTCTGTTTTTCTGGTAATGAAAGTTTATGTTATTTTTCTGCATTATCCAATCAATAGCTTTGGTTTACTTATCCTCCTACTTCCAGTAGAATTTATAAAAGTGTTTTTCACTGTATCTTTTTAGCATTGTTGTGACCAAAGCAATGCTGTTATTACTTTCCCCATTTCATAGATAATACACTGAAGTTATTAAAAAGTTACATGAATCATTTGAGGTCAAGGAAAGTCTTCTTACTGTACCGTTCTTGTTTTTTCTTTTTTTTCTTTTTTTCTTTTTCACCCACTAAACTCTTCTGCCTGAACAAGGACCCTTTGAGGTTCCTAGCAAAATGTAGAAGACACTTGATAAATTTTTTCCATAAATATTAAAATATTTTATTATAATACCATTACAAAGAAAAGAAGGAAAGAAGAATACATCTTATCCCACTCACCCAGTTTCTCTTTCTAGATAATTGTGTTTGCTCATGTAAAATTTAAAAAATGAAATTGTAGCCCTAGCCAGTTTGTCTCAGTGGATGAGCATTGGCCTGTGGACTGAAGGGTCCCAGGTTCAATTCCAGTCAAAGGCACGTATCTCGATTGCAGGCTTGATTCCTGGCATTGGTCTGGGCTTGTGTAGGAGGCAACCATTGGATGGGTCTCTTATACATTGATGGTTCTCTTTCTGTGTCTCTCCCCTTCCCTTCCATTCTCCCTAAAAATCAGAGGAAAAATATCCTTGCGTGAGGATTATATAAAAAACAAAATCGTATCAAGTAAACTGCTTTGTGTCCAATAAATGTTGAATGATTGTGGTACTAAGTATATGAATGAACTCTAAAAAAATTTTACCCCTGCCTTATGGCACATATTCTCTGCCTTTCATCATTTATTTATTATATTTCTTGTTTTCTGAATGAGGTTTTAGTTGTTTGGGGGTGAAATTTATACCCTATTCACCTTTATTTTTTTTTAATCTCTTCAGCACGTAGCACTACACACTGAACAGAGTATGTACTCGATAAAATTTTGTTGAATGAATACATGATTACTTCCACTGGGAAAAATAAAACACAGACATGTGGGTGACAGTACATTGCCTGCTCCTGAGCTCCTTGATATCTGTGGCTTGTTTTTTTCTAGTAGCATAGTATGTAGCTGAAAGCCTGACTTGCATTCTAGGTCTCATATTTCTAGTGTCTTCCTCAGTAGCCACCTGGTTCCAATATTATTCATAGATATTTGTGGAGTGAAGAGAGGAAAAAAAGAAAGGAGGAAGGGGAAAGTAGCTTTTTAAAAATGAATGCTTCCTAGTTGTTGCATGCTTCTGAAGGCCAAGAACTTCTCTAAATGCTTTTCTTGGATTATGTTGTTAGCTTCCCTCAGAAATTCTATGAGATAGATCCAATCACTATCCTCATTTAACAAACCAAAGCACAGAGGGAGAAAGTCATTTGTTCAGGCTCACATAGCTGGTAAGTGGTAGGAACAGGATTCAGACCCAATTTTCTTTATCCCTCTGTTGTACCACCTTTTGATACAGCTGCTCGGAGTTTCAGTGTAGCACAGGAGGAAAAAAGGAAGGAAGCAAAGAATGGTTACCAGCAGAGCATCATGACAGCCAACATGTGATAATGCAGAAAGCACTGGAGAAAGATCTGAAAGCCTGGATCCCAAGAATGGCTCCTGATTCATTTAAGCTAATCCAATTACTCCGGACTTGCTATTCTCATCTGCTAAATGGGTATAGAACTGCCTTACTCAGAGTTGTTGCAAATTTATACAAACACATTTTGAACTGAATGAAGTATAATTTCTATGGCCATGCAACCTGAAAATTTTGATAACTCCTACATAATGGCAGAGTATACTTTGTCTGTTACTCTCAACAAAACTTTTTCACAAAACAAATATAATTTGTTCAACTGAATTGAGGCACTAAAGGAGTGTTATTAGAATTTGCTAGATTATTTATAAATGCAGTTTGAGAAAATAGAAAAATTTTCAGTATTATTATAGATTTTGTTTATGAAGTTTTTTTTTCGATGGAGCAGAGATGGCATCTCAGTTTAAATTTGACACATGTGGTTTTGCCCAAGTACCTCACAACACAATGGTGGGGAAGTGGGTTTGAGATGGGGGTAAATATATAATCAGAGGAAAGAGCTCCCCCTACTGATCACAAATGACATTTCCTACCACACCCTTGGAAGTCAACTAATAACAGGATGTTAGGAACACAGTTAGTTACCACTGCCACCAACCACTGCACACACATGCAAACACACAAACCACACTATTTATTGAGTATTTATTATTTTCCAGGCAATTAAAATTTATTTTTATTAATTTTAATGACAGGCCTTTAATAGTAGTAATTAACAGCAAACACAGAATGTGGGCCACCTGGGCTCAGAGCCTGAATCTGACATTTTCTAGGTGAGTGGCCTTGGGCAATTTTCTTACTCTCTTTGGGTTTCCATTTCCCAATCTGTAAAATAGGGTTTTTGATAACTTCTCTCTCACTGGGGTATTAGGAGGATTAAATAAATCAATGTTTGCAAAGAACTTATAAAAATGCTTACATATAATATAAAAAAGGAAAAGAATGAGTGAGGAAGCTGAACTCTTCAAGAGGAAGTGAGGAGTTGAACACAGACTGTCTGACTCCACCCCAGTGCCCAGGCTCTTACGCACTAAGATATACAGCTTCTTTATATACGACTATAAGATAGAAATAAACCTAAAAGAATTAAACCTAAAAGGGGGACATGTGCTTGGGTTCTTATTTTCTGATGATGATTTGCTATTTAAATTAAATAAAATTTAACCTTTCCCATTTTTATCTTGGATTCCTACTCATTCTTCCATCCCCTACCTTTATCCAATTGTGGCTATAAGAATTTTCATGAAAAACAGCTATAATCATCTCCCCAGGTTCTAATGATCATGGAGCATTTCTTTCTTTTTCTTTTCTTTTTTTTTTTTTTGTTCCTAGTAATTTTGAGAGCTATTCTCCTAAGCATCTCTTTGTATTGCTTACAAATTGCTCATTTCAAGGTTCTGTGTAGACCAGATTGTTAAAATCACTATTCAACTGCTGTGCAGTAATCATAATAATCTGATCACTAGGGTGAAGCTGCTCATGGCAATGTTCCTGGGAGGTCATAAAGAAAAGACCCGATGTTTGGCATAGAATTAAATTAGCACCGACTTCTGAGGTAGTGACTGCAGACACATTGGCACAATTTTGAATTTAGGTAGCAGGGTAGAACTCAATGCTTTGGTTGACTGATGATTTTTAACTGAGAAAGGTAAATACACTAAAGGTAATGGGGGATATTAGAGGAAAGTCTAAGATTCCGTCATCCTAAATTGAAGATGAATTAAGAGAACCATAGGAAAGTCACCAAGTTATGGCTTCTTTTCCTCCCTGAGTCAACATATTAGAAGGTCTAGTCACAACTTAATTATATGTAGAATGGGATAAAATATTTAATAGGGGAAATTATTAGAGGTTTATGACACCATTTTAAGTATAGTTGGATCTCTCTGTATTTTACATGGGATTTACAAAATTTGTTAAGCATCTAGGGAGAAGCAGAGATAATTAAAATGTTGGGAAATAGAATAAATAAAGAAAAATTAAAGGACTGTGGGGAATTTAATCTGGGGGAAAAGCAATTAGGAATAACTTAAGCGTTTTCAAGTCTACGGAATGTTATTTATTAAAGAACAAGTATTTGTTCTCTATTTCAATACAGGTAAAAAAATAGAAATGGGCTTAAGTTGCCACAAGAAAGCTTATGTATACACACAAGAAAGAACGTCTTGATTAAACTCTAGAACTTACTAGGCAAGGAAATTGTAGGTCTTTGCTTTAGGAAATCTTTAGAAATTGAAAAGGTAAGCCCTGGTAATCTGATGTGGTGTTGGGTTGAAGCAGAAGGCTTAACTGGAATTTCTTTAGGTCTCATCTAGTACTTAAATGCCATGATTGCATAAATGAGAATTTGTCCACAAAGCAGGAAGAGAAGCAGACAGAACAATCAGGCATGACCCATTTAGCAATGCATTTTGTTATTCTTGAGCAAAGATTTTTGAAATCTCTGCTGTGAAGCAGAGTTACAGTATCATAGCCAAAACCTTGTGAACACTCTGGAAGGTCCTGATCAGGCATTTCATTGTTTTAGCCTTATGGATAAGGTCAACTTGAGCTGCAAAGGACATATTCCTCATTTTCCATTTGTGTGGAAATAATGAATATTTGTGTGTGTGTGTGTGTCTAAAAAATACTTTGTTATAATAAATACAATATTTTATTTTACAAAATATTTTTTATTGATTTCAGAAAGGAAGGGAGAGGGAGAGAGAGATAGAAACATCGATGGTAGAAATATGACCTCTTGGTTCAATCATTGAGCCATATCAGCCAGGCAATAAATCCAATATTTTAGATAAATTTGTCTGAGATGTACACAATGTACTTGCTTTTTGTTAATTTTCTGATGTAGATCTTAAGTTGAAATTAAAAGCTGTGGTCAATATCTGGGAATGATGGTGAGATGTCCCCCAAGATTTTGAAAATACAGTTTCCTTTATTTATTTCCTAAGTTAGTTTTTCTTAAAGTAAAAATTGGAACATTCTTATATAGTGGATATCTAATCATAGAGCTTTTGGAAGCAACTGACACTTCAATCAAGATAAACTGAAGAGGAATATTATAAAGGAGAACTAGAATGTGGTTGTAACTTTGTAACTCAGTGTGTGGAAACGTAAACCTTTGCTTCCTATCCTGTATGGGAGAAAGCATTTGTGTACCTAAAAGACTCATCCACTGTAGAATCGTAGAAAATGCCTCGTCACCAAAGAAAAAGTTGTCAACAGAGACTTGGTAAGATTCTCCTCTGCTGGTCGAGCGTCTCGTGCTACCAAAATTTGCTCAGCCTCATGTTTTGACTCCATTCCTGCTCCCAAAACAACCTTCAGCTAATCTGACTTTCCACGTCACTCAACTATGGGAGAAAGTGTATTGATCTGCCAAGTCAATCATTCCAACCTTCCCAACAGTTAAATTTATCATTGTAAATGACTTGTAGATCAGTCCTTAGGAGCCGAATTAACGTAAATCTACTCAGAAGAGATGACTCACCCATTGATATACTGATACTAGTGGTTTGAATCTACAGGTTTCATAGCCTGGTTTATTCACTAAGGTACATATAAACATGAAATGGTTTGAGCAATCCCTCCCCCTCTCTCTCTATCTCTCTTCTTCCCTCATTATTTGCCTTTCTCAAGCTGAAACAAAAACATGATCTAAAAAATATTTTCATCTAAGTGACTGTTCTCCAGCTCATACAGATGAGAGCTCCCCACTATTCCTGCCCAGGGGGATGTGAGGAGACTGGGAAGGAGACACTGAGAGGCTCTCAGGCTGCCTAGCAAGTAGGATGATTCTCATGCCAGAACTCTGACAGATGACTCACCAGTTCAGCAGCCACATTTATCAGATACTTTGTACCTCAATCATTTTGAAATATTACATCCTGGTATTTACTTGGACATATACTAGCAGTTTCCTGTATGCTTACCTGTGCTCCACTGGAATGGCTCTAAAATGACTGGGAGCTTATGATGCATGCATTATAAAACTGTATAGACACACATGTTTTGGTTCCTGATGGCATTGGATGGATTTCTTGACTCTTGCACCAAAAGTCTAGTGAGTCTCACTACCACACTACCTCCGGTTGTGACCTTATCAGGTTTCATAAACTGAGAAGGCTTTGGCTGGAGCAGTTCGTGAATGGCAGTGCTCCAAGGAAAACCAGGTGCTACAGGAAGTGGAATTGGTGATTCAGTCAGGTGCATTCTTTCTTATGATTCATGCTGACCCACTGACGAATCATTGTGAGTGGGCACTCTGCTCTCAAGGGCCCTTGTGAATAAGCTGTATAGCAAAGGTCTTAATCACTTTTGCTGACTAAAGAGCTTTCACAGAAATTGCTCTGTGCAATGCCTTCAGAATTTCAAAATGGACGAATTGATTCTATTGTGGTAATAACAGTTATTGGTAAAACCATTTTAAGTATGCTATGTATTCTACTTCCTCTCTTGACTCAAACTAAAATGTGGACAATGTTATTAAGTACTCAAGGCATTTTGCTTCAGAGCTAATTTTGTACTTAGCAATGACTATTTATTCTTGTTGTTGTTTTTAGTTTGTTAACTCTTTAGACTCTAGTCTAAAGCAATATATGTAAGTAAGGAAACTTGTTTATTTCATTTATTTGTGCTCTCTCTTTATGATTTAAAATGGTCTACTAAATAGAAATAAATAAATTAATAAATATCGATAAACTGAGGCAAGAAGAAAATATGAATAAGAAAGAATGAGGAAAAATATATATGTACATATACAGGGTGGGACAAAGTAAGTTTACAGTTGTGAGTATGTGAAACAGTTTATTTTTCTATTATTATTTATTAATTACTAAAGATCTGGTGCATAAAAATTTGTGCACTGGGGAGGGGGCTTGCATATTCTTGCAGTCTGGAGCCCTTGGGGGATGTCTGACTGGGGACATCCTTGTGGGAGCGCGCTGACCAACAGGAGCAGCTCCATCCTACTGCTGCTGCCCGCTCTGTGGGAGCAGACTAGTGGATGGGGGGAGAAGGGGGCCACCAGGGGGGATGGCGCCAGCTATGGAATGACCAGCCTCGCCCCCACCCCCCCCATCACTCCTCCACTACTGCCACTGGTCATCACTGCCTCCTGATTGCTGTCCTTCCTCTGCCTGCTGGCACCTGCCTTGGCTAGCCTGGCTCCACCCACTCACTAACTGGTCATTCCACCATTTGGTTGATTTGAATATTAGGCTTTATTATATAGGATTGTATTGCTATCCATATAAACAATTGTAAACCTATTTCCCCCCACCCTGTATATATTTGGATATACATATAATATATATATTAAAGTATCTATAGCACATATCATATTAACCTATTAATAACAAAACCATTCTTGCCTAATTCAGAGGAAAAAGTCAGGGTAACAATTAAGCTCTTGCTGTTTGCCATGAGATAGATCTGGGTTTATATCTCAGTTTTTGCCATCTATTGGCTGTGACACTTTGCACCATTCCTTAATGTCTACATGGTGAAGTGGAGATAACAATAGTATCTACCTCAAAGAGTTATTAATGAGTAATAAAGGAGATAGCCAATGCGACCTATTTAGCATGATGTCTAGTACATAGCAAGGTTTATCAAATGGCAACTATTTTTTATTATGATAATAATTATTATATTAATTCCTATAAATTTATGTTTGACTAGAAGAGTTCCCAGTTGCCCTTTTTTTCCTTAACAGCTTTATTGATATGCAATTCTTTTTAAAAACATCTGTTCTTTTGAAGATTGAAGGAAGCGTGAGTACAGCAGGCCATGAAGTATGTTACATGATTCATGTCCATTTTCTTCCCAAGGCACAGAGTGGGAGCTCCCAATGACATCCCTGATCTGCCTTTGGGGCTGTAACCACATTCCTGCTATACTTCAGGCCTGCAGTGCCCTCATCACTTTCAGCTTTCCAAGAACTATTTATGTCTCTTAAAAGTGTTGATGGTCAACACAGGGAGCAGCTACTTTCATAAGCAATGTAAGTCTGCAGTTTTCTGGTTCATCTTCCCTACTTGTCTTGGCTGCCTCTCATTGTCAACAGAATCCTCCCAGTTGGCAGAGACTTCTACAACCTTCAGGATCCTCACCTAATTCCTCTGTCCTTTCTTGTGGAGGAACTGTCCCTGGTTACTGTCACAGGCAAAGCCACCTACTTACTTGGAGTGAAACTTTGATCCTGAAATGCAAGAGTCATCTTAATGAAGCAGAAGCTGCCTTGGGCAGGGTCACAGCTCACGAAACATCTGGGGATATATTAATATAAATCTGCCAAGGAAAGTACAACCAAGACGTCAGAGACCAGCTATGAGAAAGGAAGGAGGGGACCTCTCTGTCCTTTCTACAAACATTTATGATATTAGGAAAAATATTAAAGTCCAAGTACTAATTATTCCCTAAGGGCATCTACTCTAAGGAAAATAAATTATCCTTCAAAAGCATCTTATTTATTTATTTATTTATTTATTTATTCATTCATTCATTCATTCATTCATTCATTCATATAGAAGCATCTTTTACTTGGGTAACATGTCCTCAAACAGATCAGTAAGTAAAATAGATTCTAGAGCACATGTGTCAAACACAAGGCCCGAGGGCCAAATCCGTCCCGCCAGGCCTTGCAATGTGGCCCGCACCACGCTGTCATCACTGCACTCCAATGCGTTTCCATCACAATGACAGTTTATGACTGTTCAGTAAACCATTCGGCCAGCAATTTAGGCTGGATTTTAGATTTTGGCCCCTTCTCTGATTGAGTTTGACACCCCTATTCTAGAGAATATGACCCTGTGCACAGCCCTACCCACTCCACCCCCTCCCCCCCCCAAAAAAAAAAATAACCCTGGGGGTGAACAGTCCCTTTCCCGCCTCGGGCTACAATCATATAAAAATTTTGGCAGCTCAGTGTTTATCATCTGTTTGGGGCACCATATCCATGTTCAGTATTTCCAGGGTGCAGCAATGGTAAGGCCTGCAGATCTGCCAACCCTCCCTCTACCTCAACTCAGCAAACATTTCTGACTCACCTCAGAATGGGACAAAATAAGGAGCAAAAGGACTCTTTCACTGAGGTGCTGAGAGAAGGACTCAGTGCATCTCTGTGCTTTGAGAAAGAGGGGGGGGGGCATCTTATTTGGCACTTTAAAAATAGAGTGAGCAAAACTGGAGAAGCCAGAGAAGGTACCAAGACTGGCAGGAAGAGGCCACTTGGCACCAGTGTCTTGGGAGAAGGAAAGAAGGAGCTAGTAGGAGAATAGGAGCTAAGAAAATTAGCAGGAGTCCACTCCACATGACAGAGGGCTGACATGGGCTAGAAACAAGAGAACCGCTGACTCTGGGCCTGTGTTCTCTCTACTTTCATCCCAAAGTGCCTGGGTACCAGTGTCAGTTTATCCCTGTGTAGTGTCTGCCCGATTCTAGCACTCAGTAGCTTCCCTAATACTAATGTCTCTGGTGACTTGATCATACCTTGTCCCTTGAGCTTGAGGACCAGGCTTTTGTCGACCCACTTCTTTCCCATTGATCAAATTGTTCCAAAAGCTCTATCTCCACCTTTCAGAGAACTTTTTGGTTCTCAATGCTTCCTTTCCCCATTCCTGAGAAGGGGAGGTAGATCAAGGGCACCTGGTAGCCAATCTCCCCTGCCCTTCTTGGAGCCCCTAGGCTTGAATGAAGAGTAGTAGGCCAGTATGTAGGGCAAAGCCTGATAGGAGCAGAATGACCTTGAGGATCATTGGCTCAGAAGTGGCCAGCTCCTGGGGCAGGATTTCCAAGAAGGTGATATAGAGAAAGTACTCTGCCAGCGCTGCACCCAGCCCCATGCCCAGAAGTGTCATGCATGAGAAGAGAATGCCACAGCCAGCCACTACCTTTGCTCACAGGTGGCCCTGCAGCAGCCTCAGGGACAAGCTGACAGCCAAAATACCCTTGTGGAGTAGCAAAGCCAGACACGGCTCCATGGCCTGGTCTTATTGCAGTCCCACCGCCAGCTCTGAACAGTGAGTACAGAGCCAGGGAGAAGACGAGTACACATGGCACACAGGGCTGAGGGAGCTGCCAGAGCTCTGCTTGCCTGTGGGAAGGCCTTGCCCATAATGCCAGTGCTACTGCCCACCACTCACTGCTCCCACTCCTTGTCTCCTCTCGAGGTGGTGGCACTGACTGCTCCTTGTAAGCCAGTGTGATCTGCTCCATCACCAGGACCAGGAAGAAGCCCATGGCCAGGATGAACTCTTGTAGGGGAAACTGGAGCATTGCCTGCAGGGCCTCATCTATGGCAGACAGGTAGTTAGGCAGCAGGTCCAGGAGATAGGTGGCCAGAACTAATATCGTGCCATGCGCACCCCCCCCCCCACCCCCCAGCCTGCCCGTGACAAAACAGCATATAAGGCCCAGGGCTTTCTGGTGGAAGGCTGAGGCTTCCGGGTTAGCTCCAGGGCTTTCTGGTGGAAGGCTGAGGCTTCCGGGTTAGCTCCAGGCTGGGGTAGCACACAGATAGACACCAGACTGCAGATGAGAGTGAGCACCAGCAGGAGCACTAGGACCCCATCTTCACCTCCAGGCCCATGGGCACTGGAGGATCTGAGGCTACAGCCTCTGGGCACCACACCAGGAGCTCTGGTTTTCCTCAGGTGGCAGTGGTTGTTCCAGTGACTCTCAGACCTTCTTAGTGTTGTAGGCAGTTAGAGAGACATGAGCAGATCAAGGGCTATGGGCCAGATACAGAGAATCACCAGGGCCCAACTTCGTTTTGTTGGCTGCAGACTGAAGAGTCATGGGTTCGATTCCAGCCAAGGGCACATACTTCAGTTGCAGGCTTGATCCCTGACCCTGACCAGGTGGGAGGCAATCAATCCATGTGTCTCTCACACCGATGTTTTTCTCTTTCCAAAGCATCTTTTTTAGGCACCCCATAGTTTTCTTCCAACATTTCTTCTTAAATATAATGATTAAAGTTTACATATAATTCAGGAACATTCAAAACTAGCAGATCTTTCCATCTGATAATGGGGCAGCTATATGTGGGGTGAAAAGCTTAATGTTCACATTCTAGAAATACAAATTCTTTGTATTTCCCCATAGCATCTTCTGAGAACCTTTGCCCTTAATAGATATTCAATTAAGCAGAGTAGTTGAATTGCTAAAATAACATTTTTGCATTGAATTTATTTGTCCTAGTAAATTCTTACCTGAGCAAATTCAGATCTTACATTTCAAACTTTTCCATGGTCTCCAAACTTGTTCTCTTCTCAAATTACTAAATATGATTGCTTTTAGTGGGCTGTGGAGTCAGAACGTTAAATCCCGGCTCATGCGCTGACTAGTTGTGTAACTTGAAGCAGGTCATCTCATCTTTTTAATCCTAAACATTCTTCTCTGAACACTGAGTATTACTAATAAGGTTGTGAAGATTAATGTATCAATTGCTTAATGCACCACTTAGCACAATTCATGTTAGCTACTACTACAATATTATGGTTATCATTTCAATGTTAAATGTTAATTTCCAAAGTGATCAATTTAAAGGATCTGAGTGTATAATATGCAGAAGAAAAATTCAAAAGACACATAAACTTAGGGAGAAATGTTGCAATTTACTAAAATTCAAATAAATGCAAACTAAACATTGATAGATAATTTTTACTATAAAACTGGAAATCTTCAATTTGGGCAAAAGAACAGTTAAACAAGCAGGTACTCTCAGACCTATGAGTGAGACTGTAAATTGGTATATAGTTCTGGGAATACAACTTAATATGTATCAAAGGTTTTAAAAGTTTCACACTCTTGAGCCTGGATGTGTCCCTCATGGAGGTAGTCAGTGAAGCTGTCAAAGCATTATATATAATAATAATAAATGTGAAACTAATTTGTGAAAACTCCTGAATGGTAAAATCTACCAGTAGAATATTATGAAGTTTAAAAATAATGTTCTCAAAGAATACTTAAGGTTAGGAAAATATACCTCCTGTGATATTTCAAAACTGAATAGAGTATATGACCTCACTTTGTTATTAACATATAAATTATATATATGTATCAGTGATGTTTTTATTAATCCTCACCAGGGGATATTTTTCCATTGATATATATATATATATATATATATATATATATATATATATATATATATATATATATTTAGACAGAGTGGAAGAAAGGGGGTAGTGACAGAGAAAAATACTAATGTGAGAGAGACATATCGATTGGTTGCCTCCTGCACATGCCTGAAACTGAGGGATATGGCCTGGACCAGAATTGAACCCAGGACCTGTCAGTCCATGGACTGATGCTCTATCCACTGAGCCAAAATGGCCAGAACTCTCAGTGATGTTTTTATTTATTTTATTTTTATTTATTTATTTTTCTCATTATTTTTTATTAAAGTATTATATGTGTATTTACCTTACCAATCCCCACCCCCCACTCCCATACATGCCTTTCCTCCCCAGAGTTTTTCGTCCATTGGTTATGCTTTTATACATGGATACAAGTCCTTTGGTTGATCTCTTATCTCCCCCAAATCTCCCTACCTTCCCCACCATAATTTGACAGTCTGTTTGTTTCTTTACTGTCTCTGTATCTATCTTTTTTTTCATCAGTTTATAATGTTCTTTATTATCCATAAATGAGTGAGGTCATGTGGTGTTTTGTTTTTTTTTTTCATTGATTGGCTTATTTCACTCAGCATAATGTTCTCCAATTCCACTGAGGTCGCTGCAAATGATAAGAATTCTTTCTTTTTTATGGCAGCATAGTATTCCACTGTGTAGATATACCATGGTTTTTTGATCCAATCATCTGCTGACGGGCACCTAGGCTGTTTCCAAATCCTAGCTATTGTAGATTGTGCTGCTATGAACATAGGGGTGCATATATCCTTTTTGATTGGTATTTCTAGTTTCTTGGTCTATATTCCTAGGAGTGGGGTTACTAGGTCAAATGGGAGTTCCATTTTCAATTTTTTGAGGAAACTCCATACTGTTCTCTACAGTCTGCATTCCCACCAGCAGTGCACGAGGGTCCCTTTTTCTCTGCATCCTCTCCAGCACTTGTTGTTTGCTGATTTGTTGTTGTTTGCTGATTTGTTGATGATAGCCATTCTGATAGGTGTGAGATGGTATCACATTGTCGTTTTGATTTGTATCTCTCTTAGTGATGTTTTTAAACATCTCCACATGGATGACCAATAAGTATCTCAAACTTAACCTCTATATATCCAAAATTTTTAATTCTCAGCTGCCAGTCTCTAAATCTGTTCCTCCTCTAGTCTTCCTTATCTCAATAAGGGGAAATACATCCATCTAGTTATTCATTCAAATATCTGAAATTCTTCCTGAACTTGTCTCTTTCTCTCATACCCACAGCCGGTCTAACAGTAAATTTATTCACCGCCCCTTTCAATTGACCCACTTTCCATCATCTACACTGCTTCTTTTCTAGTTCTTGCCTCCATTGTGTCTTGGCTCGATCACTGCTGAGGTCTTTCCATCAGCACTTCCTCCCTCCATGCTCTTTTCTGAGACTAAGCTTTTAAAATATATCCACTCCTGTCACTCTTCTGCTCTAAGCCTCCAAAATAGAAGCCAGATCTGTGTACTGGCCTGCAGAGGACTTTCCAATTGGCATGCCTGCTCTCTCTTTGAATTCATTCTCTACCACTCTTTTCCCTCAGTCTGTTGGTTGCAGCCACACTAGTCCCCTTTGTTTCTAGTACGCACCAAACACCCTCCCTTTCCACTGAGCCTTTCTGTCTACTTTTGCCCCCACCAGGAAGGGCTGGTGCCTTTAGAAATGTGCCTACGTGTCATCTCATAAATTTATATTGATAGCTCAGTTCAAAGTTTAACATTCGAGGTCTTTTTTTCTTACCTTTTTAACTTGGAAATCTTGGTTCCTAATAATCAATGTTAATTTACATGTTTTATTTTAATAAGTAAAAATATACTTATTTTGTAATATTTTATAACATACAAGAATAACAACATTACTAATAAACTTACTGAATGCAAAAAACACCTTAGCCTTATCCCAATATTTCCTCTCCCTACCCACATGGAAAGCATTTTAAAATAGCACTTACCTCCAAGTGATCTTTTCCCTTTATTTATTTATTTATTTATTTATTTATTTTAGGATTATTATTATTTTTCTTTAATTCTTTGTTGTTTAAAGTATTACATATGTCTCCTTTCCAGGTGACTTATTTATATTTTCTTTATTTATTCTCACCCCCATAGAATTCTCTGAGAAATGATGACTTTTCTTTTGTTCCCTATTGGATCTTTGTTACTTGAAACAGTGCCTGGTTTATTTGTAAAATAAATAAACAAATGGACCAAAAATGCTATATCTTTAGATGAATTTGGTGCTTTTTATTTTCTTGTTTTTACTCTTCTGAACTTAAATGTTCAAAAATGACAATTGTTTTTTACTTTTACTACCAGTAAAAAAAAAACAACCACAACAAAACAAAATACACCACTATAAATGCTATTCTTTTTATGTTTAATTTGCTAATGGCTAGTATTAAAGAGCTAACTGAATACATGACCCTTTCACACTTTTATGTATTTTGTCTTGGGTAGCTCTTTGTCTTTTCTTAACTCTGATTTCATCTTTTATTATTATTATCTTTTTAAAGACATCATATTTTCTGCACTTTCTACATCTGAATCAGTGTTAGACTGTTGCATTAACTCCTTGTCCATTCTTTAAACTTTTAACTACTACTGCCAATAGTACATCAATTATTTTGCTGTTTGAACCTTTAAATTTCTATCTTCTCTCTGCATTTCTTCCTACTTTTAGGTCAATGTATGTGTGTCCATTGGAAGCACACTAATATTTATAGGAGAGCCCAGGTCTTGGAATGTGGCTAAGTCATCTTATATAAATGATATCATTTCATCCTAACAATAACTTTTTTTCTATTTTTAAGATCTCTTCTTTTTTAAAATATATTTTTCTTTACTGCTTAAGGTATTACATATGTGTCCTTATCACCCCATTGCCCCCCGCCCCCCCGCCCCCCCCCCCGAATCATGTCCTCACCACTTCCTTCCTTCTGAGATTTGACCATCTGATCAATGCTTCTCTATCTCTGGCAATAACCTTTTTTAGTAGTTATTGTTGTTCCATATGAAATAACTAAGGCTCTGGGAGGTTAAGAAACTTATGGGAGAGCACACAGCTAGGAACTATTGACAGAGGGCACATCTATCTGACTCCAAAGCCTACAGTCTTCACTTTTCATAACACTCTATGATCACCTCCCTGCTCTGCAATTTGTTTATTTATTTCTACATTTGAACACTCCTTCCTTTCGGAAAGGATCTGAGGGAAATGATACTATTGTTATGATTAAGCTCTGGTTTCTGCCTTCACACTACCTAAGCCTAGGAGACTGGGGAGGAAGGCATGGGCCACAGATGGATTGTGGAAGAAAGCTATCCTGTTACCACAACCCATCCTCTTAGCATCAACTACAAACTGTGGTTAACTTGCAACAGAATTTGGGATGTGTCTACCGGGGCAGTGCTGGGGCATTTGCTATAGTGTGATTCCAAGCTTAGCATGATAATATTTGATTCTTAGCCACTGTATTAATAGGTCTTTGCTCTAGAGTGTTTATTAGTTTTTTATCTTTTGTAAAATATATTTTTATTGTTGATAGTAGTTACAGATATTTCCCATTCCTTCCCCCCTTTTTCCCTCCTTCCAGCTCTAGGTAATTATTATTATTTTTTTTTTTTTTTTTTTTTTTTTTTAACAGATGACAAAATTTGGGTGGAAGAAAATTATAATAAGTAATTTACATAGTAGGGTCCTAATGTAATTCTGTTGGACTTTATCATCTATTTTCTTTCTATGTACTCATTCTATTTATCTATGTAAATATTGAGATACATTGGACCATGGTTCTAACACTCAGGGTCTTTTAAAAAAGAACAGCCCTGGCTGGTGTGTCTAAGTGGTTAGAGCATCAGCCCACCCACTGAAGGAGCTCAAGTTCAATTCTGGTCAAAGGTACATAACCGAGTTGCAGGTTTAATCCCTAGCCCAGTAGGAGCCAGTGTGGGAGGCAACTAGTCAATGAGGTCTCCTTCACATTGATGTCTCTTTCTCTCTCTGTCTCTGTCTGTCTCTGTCTGTCTCTGTCTGTCTCTGTCTGCCTCTGTCTGTCTCTGTCTCTGTCTCTCCCTCTCTCTCTCTCTCTCTCTCTCTCTCTCTCTCTCTCTCTCTCTCTCTCTCTCCCCCTCCATCCCTCTCTTGCAATTTCTCTAAAAATCAATGGAAAAACATTCTTGGGTGAGGGTTAACAAAAGAAAATAAAAAAGGAGAACATATAGAATAGTTTTAGAATTTGAGACTGCTGAGGGAGATGGCAACATTTCAATGAAGTAGAGAAATGTAACCTGGCCTCCTGGGCTTCACATAACATACTATTGATCATTTATCTGTGGCTTCCTTTGTAGTTTAAATATGTCTCTACATGTTCCCTTGTATCATCGAGATGTTGATATTCCTCACCAAAATTAACATTACCAAGCTGCTTTGATGTGTAAACATCTGTGTAAGAAAGTTTAAATATTGACTTGTCTAGGTACACCATGGTGGTTAACAAAATGGCTTTCTCAGCTCTTTTTCTGATTTTGACTGATCTAATTCTATTGCTAAACTTATCTAGAATGAGATCTTAAAGGTTGCTTGTACTTAGGAAGAATCAAATTCATCTCTGATGCCATTCAAGGGGCTGTAATGTAAACTAGTTCCACCAGTGTCGGGAAACCCTGAGTCATATGAACTCTCATGCTATCTGACTTTGAATGAAGAAGGGCAGTTTTCACATAGGAACCGTGTAGTCTGTCACGTTAAGAGAAGATTGAGTTTATTCGGATGCTCTTGCAAAATTCTAAATACCCTTATTTAAGAATAAATATCCAGGATTTAGTAAAATAAGGTTCAGCCTTCACTAATGTGACCAATGTATCTGAGATAAGTGACTCAAACACAATAAGGGAAAGGTACTTGTAGTTTTAGCATTTAAACAATTTTGAATTTACTTGAGATTTTTTGAAAATCATAATTACTCATTGTTTTCATTTTATAGCTATAAAGGAAAATCAGCCATTGAAGAGAAAAAGATAAAATGTTTGGTCCCTAAAGGGTATGTTAGTGTTATCTTATAAAAAAGAGTAAATACTTGATGTAATTATTTGCTTATTGACCTTAATGCACGATCTTAATCCCATGATTATTTCTCAAGATAATTTTTTAATGTCCACATTTCCTGAGCACTTTGTGCCACTCCCAAGCATGTGTATATGTGACTAGGTCTGCAGGCTTGTGGGGACAAGTGTACATACAAGTGCATACATAGATGACAGCCAGCCCTTCAGGGGTATTAGATGTGTGGAATGTTGAGAAAGGGGTGTTTGATGTTTGATGACCTTTGCCAAAATGTAAAGTGAAAATTGGCAAAGTAAATTTTATCACTTAAAACCATAGTTTAGAAGATGGAAGAGATAATTACCTAGTCAAATCCCTTATTACATAGAGCGCTTTTCTTTCTTCCTTCCTTTTTTTTTTGATATGTTTTTTATTGGTGAGAGAGAGAGAAACATTGATGTGAGAGTGAAATATCAATTGGTTACCTCTGGTACAAACCCCAACCAGATAGTGAACCCAAAACCTAGGTATGTGCCCTGAATGGGAATTGAACCCAAAATCTTTTTGGTGTACAGGACAATGCTCCAACCAACTGAGCCACTCGGCCAGGGCAGAATGTTTTCTTATAGCACATATACACTCAAGAGATTGCTTACTGCCCCCTCTCCTCCCACCTCCGTGCTCTCTATTATGTTCTCAGCACTTACTGCTTAGCACATAGTTCCTACTAAATACCTGTTAAATGACTGACTGACTGAATGAATGAATGCATAGATGAGTAAATGATAGAATGAGTCTCTCCATGTGACTAGAGATTGTGCAAGCACACACCAGGAAAAGAAACCCAGGAGTTTCTTATCTTTCTTACTGTAGTTGCCATGAGTTCTCATTTTAGATCCTTATACCCTATTCCTGGAAACGCCACCTATTCTTA
Organism: Pipistrellus kuhlii; assembly: GCF_014108245.1. Taxonomy (NCBI): domain Eukaryota; kingdom Metazoa; phylum Chordata; class Mammalia; order Chiroptera; family Vespertilionidae; genus Pipistrellus; species Pipistrellus kuhlii. The sequence goes on from NW_023425529.1 coordinate 131,285,982, forward strand.
GCTGAACTAGGCCCTTTCCTTCCCCCATTTCACCTCTTTCCCAAAGCTGTGCTTAATAACTGGATAAAAAGAGATTTCTTCCTCAACTCCATTTTGCCTGAACATGCAGCAACATATGAGTCACTCCTCACTTCTAAGACACAATAGAGCTTGTATTTGCTATAAATATTTACTGCCCTGATCTCTGATTTACTTAATATTAACACAATGGTTTCGGTAGTCTCAGAATTTTGATAGATCTATACTAGTGTTTGTTTAAAATCTTAAACTACTTTGGGTTCTAAATTTGGTAAATATAGGATCCATTCCAATTAAGGCTCTGACAAAGTTGAAAACACTATATCTTTTTATTTTTATTTTTTATGAAGTGCTAGGCATTGTTCTAGAGAATGTTTGTCTGTCTATCCATTTATCTACTTAACCTCAAATACTTCTAATGATCTCATAGGGTGTAAGATGTTATCCCATTTTTTTTTCCAGATGAGGGATATGAGACTGCAAGTAGTTAAGTGACTTTTAGAAAACACTAGATCCAGGATTCAAATTGAGATTGGTTGGATTTTTCAGACCAAGTTCTTTTCATGACGTTATGCACTTGCTTCTTCCCACCCCATAATTATGGATGCCATTTAAAGGCACTGGGACCATTAAGCACTGACCAGTGTGTGCCTGCCTCCCAGGGAGACAAACTTTTGCTCCATTAATCCTTGCAGGCCTGTAGATCTTGGGAAGACAGAGAACATGAGAGAACAGGGTGTAGAAAGCTGTTCTCTTGCCATATCTTTCAGACCAGTTCAACGTATCACTGAGTGGGGAGCCAAGTGATGTGATCTCTTCATATTCTCAGAATCAAGGCTCATTAATCTCCCCTCCATAGCTATGGGGCCACTTTGTTTATTTTTTAAAATTGGTTTCATAATGCCAAGCGGGGATAGAAAGGTAAGGGCCATTGGTGAGTTATATCTTAAAAGGCATTTATATATTCTTTAACATTGCTGCTATAACAATATTCTCATACCTCACCTTTTCCACAGTAATTATTCAATTAGTCTCCATCAGAATACGATTTTTATTTTGAATTAGTAGACATATAATGAGTGTCTGTTTTGTGGGATTTACTCTAAAGGGTGCCAGAAGAGTATAAATGTGTATATGGCACTTCTGTGCTCTTTCGATTGGAGGAATAAGACATGTAACTCTTGCAAGCTAATCTGAGATCAACACTATGAATTCATTTATTCATTCATTCCATCAATAAACATTTATTAAACTTTGCTTTGTGGAAGACATGGACTATTAGCATGAAAGGCCAGATGATAATTAATTTATAGAATGTGCAGACAAGGGGGCTTAGAAGAGACAGCAGTTACAGTCAGCAAAGAGAACAGGGAAGGTTTTATGGAGGATGTGGCATTTGCACTGGATCTTGATGACTGCAGAAGGAAAGCACCTTAGATAGAAGAGTCCATACAAATATAAGGCCATGGGGCCAGGTTACATCAGGAAAAAGCAAAAAGGTAGAAGTTTGAAGAACTGGGAATAAGTCTGAAGAAAGTTAAACTCCTCCTGGGAGACAGGCACCATGTCTGGCAAGATTGCCTCATGAGGGCTCAGTACATTCTTGGAGTGACAATCAGCCCTCACATCACAAGAGCAGATTTATATGGAAGAGGATATATTTGTGGAGGACTTGGAGGTGAGGGTGGTGGTGATAATGGAAGATGTGATGAGTATAGTGATCTGGCTTAAGGGTAATGGAATAGAAAGAGCATACTCAGCTGGAAAGGCAGATCATTGGAAAGGAAATGGAAATCCTGCATTCTCCCTACACCATATTATTGGGGAAAGTCTATCCTATTTCTACTTAAGGAATGCAGCCTCAAAGATGGTATTAGGCACAGGGGAGATCATGTAATTGATAATTCAGTCAATTTAATAGTTAGCTAACCTAATTAAAGAAGGCAACGAATTTAATGAGAGCGATCAGGCTTCTTTCAAACAAAAGAAGACCCAATTAAAGACAAGTAAAACTGGTTACAAGGAAACAACCTAAGATGTATAATTAACGTGTAGTACTTAATGTCATAGGATAGAATTAATGGATAGTATTAATTTAAGTAGAACTGTAAGATTTAAAAAACATTTGGCACTTAACATGAATAAGCAATGTTATTAGTATCTAATATCCCCAGAGATAAGTATCATTATCATTTGTTAATTTCATTTAAGATGCTAAAATATGTATTTCATTGTTTGCCCTTATGAAATTAGATGCATCTGAGGATCTTACATTATATAATCTTGAGCTTATTAGTAGCCACATAAATTCTTTAGTATAACATCATTGAAATAAATAGAATCAAAATAACAATCTATGTTTTTGCTTCCAGGATTGTTTTTCTTTTTTCAAAAATCTCCATTATTATTATTTTTAGTTGGTTTTTGATGTTCCCATAATGGCTTTCATTATTGCCATAGAAGATTATGTTTAGAATAAAAGTTTAGAATAAAAGAATAGGAACTTTTCTTTACTCAACCTCACTTCCAGATATATATTCCTTAAGAAATACAAAAGTCCTTACCTTAGACTTACATATATATATATTTTTTTTTCTTCTTTCTAATAGTTATGAACCTATATTTCAGAATTAACTTTTTCTGAACCTACTTCCTACATTTTCTTACTAGTTTTTTAAAATTTATTTTTCAATTATAGTTGACATACAATATTATATTTGTTTTAACTGTACAAAATAGTGATTATACATTCATATGCCTTACAAAATGATTATCCTGATAAATCTAGTATTCATCTGGCACCATATATAGTAATTACAGTATTATTAACTGTATTCTCTATGCTGTGTTTTAGATCCCCATGACTATTTTTATAACTAGCAATTTGTATTTCTCAATCCCTTTCACCTTTTTCACCTATCCCCCCAAACTCCCTTCCATCTAGCAACCATCAACTTGTTCTCTGTATCTATGAGTTTGTTTGTTAATTTATTTTCTTAGATTCAACACATAAGTGTAATAATATGCCATTTATCTTTCTCTATCTGTCTTATTTCACTTAGCATAATATCCCTAGGTCTATCCATGTTGTCACAAATGGCAAGATTTCATTCTTTTTTATTGCTGAGTAATATTTCAGTGTATATATTATTCATTAGTTTGACAAACATTTTTCAGATGCCTATATTACACACTGATAGGCAGTTTGGACTGAGGATGAATTTGGAACCTATTCATCTAATGGGCCAAGGTTAGGAGCCTGACTAAAACCCTAATATGCAAATAGACCGAAAGGTGGAACAATCAACCATACAACTGAACAACCAGTTGTTATGATGTGCACTGACACTAGAGGGGACACACGTGGAACATGGTAGGCACTGGCAGCAGGTGGCAGAGCACAGAACATGGTGAACATCAGCTACAGCAGGATGGTGGAACAGGTGAGTGTGGGCGCTAGATCAAGGTGGGGCACTGGTTGCTGTCATCAGAGTGAGCCTCTGATAGTTACTGAAAATTCTTTGCTCATGCACATCATGGCTGCCTGGTGCTTGCACCTGTTGCCAGCACTGGCTCTGCTTGCACCCACTGCCGGCATCGGAGCCATCATTTGCATCTGCTGCTGGTGCCTGGTGCTGGCCCTGATCTCTTGGTACCATCAGCAGGTGTGAGTGGCAGCTGCTGGCCCTGATCACCCCCCAGAGCTTTTCCACCAGCCCCTGCTCCTGAGGGGCGATCGGGGCCAGAAGCCACCTCTCACACCTGCTGCTATCGATAGCCCTGCCAGCACCCACTACTGGTGCCACCACCCTTGCACCCACAGTCGGTGCCAGAGCCACTGCTTGCACCCACTGCTGGCACCTGGCACTGGTTCCAATTGCTTGGCACCATCAGTGGATGTGAGTGGCATCTGCCAGCCCCAATCACTCCTGAGGGCTTCTCCACCTCCTCCTGCTCCTGAGGGCAATTGGGGCAGCAGCCACCACTTGCACCTGCTGACAGTGTCAGCCCTGCTATGCCAGCCTGATGGTGCCAGCCCCAATTGCTCCACACCTCAGCGGGTACAAGTGGGGCCGGCGCTACATGGTAGTAGCGGCAGTGAAAGTGGTATTGCTGGCAGACAGAGCACTGGGAGCCACAGTGGGAGAGGATGGGTGGGGGTGCAGAGGATGGGCTGAGACCCACCTCCAAGCCCACCACAGCCTCAAGGCCCACAGTTCCTTTCAAGGTGCACGAATTTGTGCATTGGGCCCATAGTGGTATATAACAGTCATGTGAACAAGTTGTTTAAGCAGCTTGAGCTTTGGCCTTCATTTGTGGAAGAGGATGGAAATGCTTCCCTAGCACTGTTTTTGTAAGAATTCAAAACAGTGTCTATCTAATGCCAGGAATATGGTGGACCCTCAAGGAAGGATAGGCATAGGGTATTTTCCTTACTTTGTTGGCAATGCATTAGTCTACTTTAGTTTTGTACTACGATGTCCTAGAAGAGAGAGAATTCAGGGGAAAGTGTCTTAGCTCTTCTTCATTTTCCCCCTTTTTTTATGCTTCTTGCTTTCTATATATTTGACCCTTGAAATCTCATTTCATGCCTAATAAACTCTGAGTCTCCTCAGTTTCTCCCAGTGCTCCTCCTACTTTCCAGAATGTGGGTGGTGTACTCACACTGGCTGACTACATGGAAGGACACCTCTGCTTCCTCAGAGCTCACCTCAATGCTGACAGTGTTTCTTTGTCATTTCTTCCAAATCTATAGGCTATCATAATGTTAGGGAAGCCAAAAATTCATTTTAAGAAATAATTTTGTTTCTGATTTATGGAATGGAAATAATTTCAAAAAAAGGAGCTTCTAGTGTAAAGGTTCTAAAAGGCATGAATGGTATTTCTGGAGTATCAGAGAACATTTTCATTTGTTTGCTTTGTTACCGGCTGCAAAATAGACAAAATATGAAATTGCAATACAGGGTATAACATAAAATGTACCTGCTTGTTTTCTTGTGGCTTATATTTTCAGTGCTTGACTGTTGATTTAGCTTTGAGTGGTTTTAAAATTATGTCATATAGCCTGGCTGGTGTGGCTCAGTGATTGAGCATCAACCCATAAAATAAGAGGTCTCTGGTTTGATTCCCAGTCAGTGCAAATGCCTGGTTTGTGGGCTGGATGCCCAATAGGGAACATGCAGGAGGCAGCTGATTAAAGATGTTTCTCTCTCATGGATGTTTCTATCTCTCTATCCTTCTCTTCTTTCTTCCTCTCTAAAAAATAAAATCAATAAAAACATATTTAAAATTATGTCAAATAGATATTGTAGCCAGATTTGAAAAGGGAAGAAAAGAAGAGAAATTTCCAGAACAAAGATGAGAGAGAGAGAGAGAGAGAGAGAGAGAGAGAGAGAGAGAGAGAGAGAGAAATGGAACAGAATTCAGTTTGTCAGGGAGCTAGACATTAGTGTGTCTCTAAGTTTTACTGAGAAATCAATTGGCAAAGCACAGGAACTGCAATAAGCTTGGTATCCAATGTCTGGTGTAGGACATTGACTCAGTAAATAATCTGCTGACTGACTGATGGCAGCCACTTGTTTTCTTCTAGTTCTCTATGTAAGTGAGACCCATTTCTCCTTCTTTCTTTATTCTAACCTCATAAGGCAAGAACTTTTAACTTCTTGGAACTATCGCAGGGAAAGCTTCTGCCTTTCCTTTCACCTATTCTCCTTCACGGAGCAATGTGCTGAGGCAGAGAAAGGAGACTTCACATGTCCTACTCAGGTGTTCCAGCCTGTGCTTCCCACATTCCGCCCTCCCCCAACCCCCTGCCTTTTCAGTCTAGTCTCCTTGGAGAGTGGACACATACTTGTCCTACTTTTAACCTCCCATGCAAGGCAAACCTGGCTCAGGGCCCAGCACCTACTACATAAAGACAGGCCAGAGGCCCATCTGGCCTTGGGGCCTTGATGGGTGCACTCTTCAGCACACTTGGACAGGCCTCTTTACAGGTTTTCCCCACAAGGGATTCTTGGTCTCAATTTTGGGGAAATTTGTAAAAAGCCTTTTTTCAACTGAAAAGTCAAATCCAAATCTTATTTTCCAGGCCAGGCTTATCGTTAGCATATTTGGATTCCTATCTAACTTTTGAGTATATGGGTCAATTGTGTTAGTCTCAGAGGGTTAAGGAAATGAGGTGTGTTTAATGATTTTTTTTATGAAATGCAAACCTTCAGATTCTTTATCCCATGGCGAATTTACTAGGAAGTTTGATAAATAGGCCCAAGGGATAATTTGTATAAACAACAACAACTCTTAGAGAGATCAAGGCTTTGAGCTTAGCAGAAGTAGGAGGTATGGATCTTTATTAAAACACACTGTTCATTTGTCTTTTATTTTAAATGTAAAATTTCAATTTTATTAGGTTGTTTATTGAACACAATTATACACATGTAACCAAAAGTGTGGTGTAGTCATATGAGACTTGTTGAGATGTATTGCAACCCAATGCTCCTCTACCCTTCTTTCAGTAGAAACCATTTTTCAACTCATATCACTGGTTCTTTTCATATTTACCTCAAATGACTAAAGAACACATTTGTTTTGTTACTTCTAGATTTTGAAGTCGTAAACAATACTTGTTTACTTAGGCTTTGTTTTTTTTACTTCCCACTTTGGAAAATAAGAACTTAGGTTGCTTTCAAACTCCATCTTTCATCACACAAACAACCTTCCCATATCCCATTCTCCTAATACATAATCATGTGTTGCATAACAATGTTTCAGTCAACTATGGATTGCTTATCTGGCCCCCTTCTATATAACAAAAGCCTAAAATGCTAAGTGTCTGGTTGACCAGTAGGCCATTCAACCAATCAAAGTGTAATACGCTAATGATATGCTAAGGCTGCTCAACCACTATAATGTGCACTGACCACCAGGGGGCAGACTGATTGGTAGGTTAGCTTGCTGCTAGGGTCTGGCTGATTAAAACTAAACTAGATGGGCCAGACACACCCTGGAGCTCGCCTGTGGTCTCTCCCTGGCTGGCCAACCTCCCGAATCCCTTCCTGGCCCCAGTTGTGCACCAGTGGAGTCCCTTGCCTGGCCTGTGCCCTCACACAATCTGGGACCCCTTGGGGGATGTGGGAGAGCCAGTTTTGGCCCAATCCCACAGGCCAAGCTGAGGGACTCCACTGGTGCATGAATTTGTGCACCAGGCCTCTAGTAAGAATATAATGGAGCTGCAAACCTCCTATCACCTAGTTTCACTTTTCAAAGCTGTCTCTCCTTGAGATATCTGGCCTGTCTAGTATGCAATCCCTCATTTCTGGTGTTCCATTGTCATCGTGGGATCTCACTTCAGTACAATCCTGAGGATTCTCTTCATAGTTCTTGTGTTGGATCTCTTCCTTCCTAGACACTAGGCCTTCCTTATTCTTTACATGGAGGACATCCTGCCCAAAACACTCAGTATAGTGGAATCAGACTTTGATTTCCTCAGAGATGAGTCTCTAGTTCAGGCGTCTTCAAACTACGGCCCGCGGGCCACATGCGGCCCACAGAGGAGTCTGATCCGGCTCGCCAGGTTTTTTGGGCAGTGAGCGCAGCTGAGGTGTTACAGTAGGAATTAGTAGTTCATATAGTCCGGCCCTCCAGCTCTCTGAGGGACCGTGTTCTGGCCCCCACTTTAAAAAGTTTGAGGACGCCTGCATACATCTCACTTTAAAGCTAACAAAAGTGAGTTACATTTTAAGATTTGAGATTTTCCAAGTAATTTTATAATACCACTGGGTTATATTCCCTCAAAAAGAACCAACAATGAGAACTTTATCTGAACTTAGACATATTAGCCTATCATCATGATTAAAAACTCATATTTAATAACACTGCAAATGCACACACACAATCTTATGTGTGTTCATGTGTATATATAACGTGTTTCCCCGAAAATAAGACCTAGTGCATGGAAAGATAAGACATTCCCTGAAAATAAGAACTAGCACAACTTTGGGGGAAAAAATTAATATAAGACACTGTCTTATTTTCGGGGAAACAGGGTATTATATATACACTGATAACACACACACACACACACACACACTTTTACCTTTAAAAATCCCAAATGACTGATTGAGTGGTTGTTATAACAAATTACCACAAAGTTAGTGGCTTAAAACAACACAAATTTGTTATCTTACAGTTCTAAAGGTCAGATGTTTGACATGGCTTTCACTGGACTGAATTCAGGGTGCGGGCATGGCTTCATTCCTTTCTGAAAGCCTTAGGTAGGGGAAGATCCATTTTTTTTGCTTTTCTTAGCTTCTAGAAGCTGCTTTCATTTGTGGCCTCATGGAGCTCTTCCTTCCATCTTCAAAACCAGCAATGGCCAGTGCGTCTTTCTCAGGATGCCATTTTCCCAGTTCTGATTCTTTTGCTTCCCCTTTTCACCATTTAAAAGGCCCTTGTGATTATTTTGGGCCCACCCAGATAATCTTTTTATTTTAAGATGAGCTGATTAGAAACGTTCAGTCCATCTACAAATTTGATTTCCCAACTTGTTATGTAATACAACAGAGGCACAGGTTCTGGGGATTAAGACATGGATAGCTTTGGTTAGCCATTATTCAGCAACAATATGCTAGAACTCTTCCTTCCCCTGAAATATAATTATTTTTGAGATAGATATGATGATCTTTACCTTTGTACACTCATGGCATCAATTTAATAATTTAGGACAGAAAGTGAACAATAATTCAGCCATTCTAAACTTGATGGACAAGTTAAATGGGCAGAAAGGCAGCTGAGGCGCTGAATTTATTCTCAGTTTACCAACTTTGCACTTTGATAAAAAAGATACATCTCTGCCATAATAAATTAAATAGAGAAAACATTATTTTAAATTACTTGGTTCTAACAATCTCCATAAAAGTGGCTTGGCTGATTATACAGAAATATAAGCTTTTATATTATTCATTTTCTTTTGAGTGGTTTTGCTTAATAGTCCATACAATTGATTTCAAATAGTCAGCGTCATTATATCATTACTGAAAATATTCCTAACAGCAGTCAGTATACACCACACAAGTTAAATGACAGCATAGATAGAGATGCACATGCTTGCTTGTGTTCTCTCTCTCTCTCTCTCTCTCTCTCTCTCTCTCTCTCTCTCTCTCTCTCTCTCTCTCTCTCTCTCACACACACACACACACACACACACACACACACACACACAACCACATACCTCCCTATTGTTAATGGTCTAGAAATCAGAGTCAAAGTAGAGAGTGTTGTAAAGATATTAACACACCAATCATCATAAATTATTGCCTCAAAAGATACACTGAAAATTAAAACAGGCATTTTCCAGGAAAATGAATAGGTAACATTTGGAAGGGCTGCTTCTTTCTCTGGTCTTTCTAATAGGCTCAGGGTTTCATTTCCTTTGTTTTGCTCAAGTCAGTAATGCAAATGTTAAGCTCCCTCTCTATTAGTGCTCCTTAAAAGTAAGTTGATACTTTGGAGCTTTTAAATGGACCTAAATGGTTTTTAGGCATTTTCATTTCTACTGGCCAGGGAAACCCTAAGGGTGGGGAGTCATGCCTTCTTTGTAACTCCTCAGAGTTCCTGCAGAGTCCATTATGGGCTTAGTAGGATTTTTGTTATTCATTTGGGAATACAATAGCTGGTCAGTACAAAATTGTCTGCAGAAATGAACAGGAAATAAACATTGCTTACATAGTACTATTTACTTAAAGTACATTTTCCAAGCCTATTTTTTTAGTTGAGATCCGGAGTATAGGAAACTTAGGGTTCTATAAGATATCTTTGAACAGGGCCATTTTACTTTTAAATTAGTGACGTCTCTTTGACCCCAATGATTAAAGAATCAATTAGAATAAGTTAGAGTTGAGCCTGCAACCATTTGTTTCCCCCTACTCCCCAATTTCTAATTGCTTTGGGTGCCTGATCTAGAGGCGGCCAATAAAATATTACAGTTTTCTAAGCTATAAATTAATGGGCAACTTAGAAAATGCATGTGGGTCATCTTCCATCTCCAAACTTGGTGGAGCAAATTGCAACAGATGACTCATTTCTCACAGATCCAGCATGTTAAATCAATGAGCGTGTTTGCTTGAATCTTGTCTCCTAATGAGCTGAAACAGATAGAACATTTCTCATGCATCCAGATGGAATTATTTTGGAAAGTAAACGAATGCACATGCCCACACAAAATTCCTTTGCTATCTCTGGCCAGATTCTGTTAGCTGCTCACCAAGATGATTTACCAGCAATAGGAGAACAAGCTACTCCATAATATTATTGGCTCCATAGGAATTCTCCCAAAAGACAAATTTTTCTATTTTGCTTTTCTCAATTTAACAATATCATATTTTCTAGATGAGTTTATGTGTGTATCCATGAATGTGGGGGAGGTTTAAGTCTTATAACAGTAGTTGGAATTTGCTTAATAGGGTTATTTGACTTGACATTAATCATTTATTTCAATAATTGCTAACAATTAAAATTATTTCACTAAGTGTATTGCCCTTAATATGTAAAACTCTCTTATAAGTCACTAAAAAGGATAAATAATCCAAAGATAACAAGTAATTTGCTTTGGTTATGCAAATTGAAATAACTTTTGGCGGGCAACTTTTCAATGTGTATCAAAATCTCTAAAATGTATACTTTCCTGTGCCACAAGGAAATACACTTCTAAGATTACATATTAAGAGACTGATAATGGTCATATTGTATATCAGATTTTACAAGAAATTTAATTGCAATGCTATTTATTGAAAACAAATAAACAAATGCAAAAATTTGAAATAATTTAAATGTCCCAAAAGAGGGAATTGGTTCATGTTAGCTCAGATAGTCTAAAAGATAAAAGCCAAGATAAAATTAGTAATACAATAGATTTATTAGGATAAATGCAAGTGAGGGAAAATGAGGATGGAGAGCCATCAGACCACAATTCAGGTCCTTGTGAAAGAGAGAGGGAAGGAAGAAGTTTGGTGGAAGGGTCTCGGACAGTAGTACAGCTGAACAGTTTTGGTAAGGTTGATAGTCTTCAAGCCAAAGCTGCCTTTCAAAGAGCTCCTGGGTTTCTCAGGACTGCTCAGGGAAAATGTGACTTTTGTTCACATTCAGTGGTGGGTGCAGAGAGCAGCAGCTGAAGCTATCAGTCAATTATATGCCATGCAACAGATTTGAAAGGAATATTTTCACAGTCATCATGTGTTAAATAAGTCCCAGCACAACCACACATGGATTTAATCATTAAAGTGAACTAATGAATAACTGTTGACAAGAAAAATGCTTATAATTTACTTTTATTTAGAATTAAAATATTAATCTACCTAAAATTTTAATCAACTTTATATTATTTAATTCACTATATACTAGTATATAAAGCAATCACAGATCATTTTTATACATTTTACAATTTGGTGAAAAAAGAGAATTGAGGTAAGAAAACAGATGAACAGAATTATCTCTAGAAAGACAACTTGATTACTTCACCTTTACTATCACTTTTGCTTTCATAATAGGTGATAATCACAATAAGAAGACAGAAACTTATAAAATTCAAATGAGTATGGGTCAGTCATACATGAATCTTAGATCGAGGAAACTATTCTGGTTAAAATATAGGGCTGGTACTTTAAAATATAGGGCTGGTATTTTAAGGCTTTTGCTTTAAAATATTTAAAAATGAAATTTATTATTATTATTATTTTTTTTTTTTTTAGAAAGAAGTGATATATGTGTGGTGAATACAATGATGAGTGAAGAAACAGTCCTTGTTGATTACTAAGACTTTATTATCCTGTAGAAAAGGCAAGGAAAATAACAGGTTTTAACGGGTTCTATCAGGAATGAGTAATACCAGTTTATCTTATGATGAGTCTGGGGCCTTATCTCTCTGACCATAACCTTGTAAGCATGGAAGATCAGCAACCCCCAAGGCTGAGAGGATAGGTGGAGAACAAGAAAACCCTCCCACTCAGGTAGTATTTGGTATATGCCTGCTCTGTTCCGTGTTCCCACACATCCACTTCTGAGTATATTCTTCGATGATGATTAATAATTTCTTTGATGAGGACCTTTGTATACATGCCAATTTGCAATTAGTTGCTTCAGATTGAAAAATGGAACTTTAGAGCTGGAAGCTCTAAATAGATTGCGCTATTCCCATGATGCTCCATGAATGAGTCCCGTGGTCAAATAAGTTTATGATAGCAATTAGTATATTAGGAGATGTGATCAATCCTGTCATAAAACTCCATTTAACTTTGTTTAATACAGTATTTATGAAACATAAATAAAAGTAAAACTCTTCACATAATAACTATTAACCCACTGTGTCCGAGAAATGCACCATGGGGAATGAGAATCTTACCCTATCTTTTCATTTTCAAATGAAAACTCTGAGGCTGAAAGGGGTTAAATTACCTGTGTGGGCTGCACAGATGGTGCATAGCTCACTAGTGATACTGACTTTGTCTGTAGCTCACTCTTCCAATTATTAAAATTGATATGGCCATTATACCATCTTTTTTTTATATAAAGACATTTAAACTACTTTTGGAAAAAATACAAATAACCAAAATAGCTACTTCAGAAAGTATCCAAATTATTTGAAGTATATGGTAGGAAAATAAGATTTGCCCTCTTTTTCCTTTCTCCTCAGCTACTGTTTCCAAGATGTGTTTTTAAATTATTGGGCTAAAGACCAAGCTTCCTTGAGTGCTGCTTCAGAATAGCAATTTATTAATTGCTTCTGAAATGATTCTGAGTTATGTTTCTTTTATTGGATTCCACCGTGGAATGCTTCAGAGTGTGCTGCTTTTCTTTGATGCTTTCAGAGTTATTATGGAGGTGTCCTTTCTTGCCAAGTGGAAGGCAGATTAAAAAGCAACCATCTAACTGTGTGCTTCGGGGTGACTGTAGATTCTTCATCCCCTCTGGGAGACTGAGCAGCTGTACCCTCAGGTTGCCCCTTCTCCTGCCTTGAAGGCTGAACTCATTTCCCAGAAGATTAAAAGTAGATTGATGTAAGGGTGTGCAGGCTGGGGGTCAAACCATAGGCTAACTGGCTCTTCCCGTTGTTGATGTTTTTGTTAAAGTTTCCAGTGATCTCGATGCCTCATGTTGAGTAAGAGATCCAAGAACGTAGCCAGGTCGCTGGACTGAAACCAACTATACAAATTCTGAAGCTCTGCTGGGCTTGCACCAAGAAACACAGGTGGTCTTACCGAGCCACTTCAATCTTAGCTCGGCCCGAGAAGAGAAGCAAATACCTGGGTGTGTTTATTATTCTCTAACAAATATTTTCCCATTTATTTCATTTTTTAAAACAACCAAAGAGAAAGCTTATTCAGCTGTAAAAATGAATTTATGTCTTGATTCGGTTGATTTTTCTTTTGTATTTCTCTCAGTGAAAGGGCAGAGAGAAAGTTCTGGCAAAGAGCAAGTATTTGTACAAGGACATCAATTAGGGTGTCCTTAAGAGAAAGTGTAACTTGACATATCTTGGGTGGGGAATCGGGTAGGGGTCTCCTGCCTTAATTATTTCTGGACTGTTCCACAAAGACCCTGCAAATGTTTGTTTCCACAGAGATCTCGACAAACACTGAATGCTCATCAACCAGAGTGAATCCCTCAGTGAAATCGTGATCCTCAGCCAAGAAGCAAAGGTCATCCCAGTGGAGTGCCGTCTTCATGTTCAGCCGCTACGGAGTGTCTGGAACAGAGTGAGAACAAACATTATCCCAGTTCGATGCCCCCTGACTCTTTCGGGAAGAATCCCAACAAAGCTGCCACTGGGAATTCACAAAGCACATTCGGAGACTGGGCAAGGGCCAGGCTAAACAGAAGAGAATAGCATGCTGATTTAGAGACAATAAGATAAAGGAAATAAATGACTCAAAGAAGTGTTTTAAGCCAATATTTACACCCATATTGCCATATTTACAGCTTAAACACTGTGACCTGGACATGCAGGAAGTTAAGTTTTTATGTGTCTCCTAATGAATGTTAAGTCAATAATACCCCAAACAATGGGCCCCAGTGAACTTTACTATGAAGGCCATACAGTGAGTTATTCAAATGGAGTCAGAATCAGTTGAACTCTATGAGACACATTTTTAGAAAAGAGATTTTCAAATTAGCCATTCCTGGTATGATTCAAGGCCTTTTAGAAGTGTTTATTAGTAAAGAAAACCATGACATGTAATTAGAAGACTTCTTACAATGCTTGACTAAAAACATCTATGTCAACAGTAACAACAGTCAAAGAACAGGTGCCACCATCACCATCAACATGCAGACAAAACTAATTCAAGGGGCTAATTACCAAATTAATATACGAAACTGTAACGTCTGTGACAGCTGGGCATCTGAGTAGATAGAATGGATTTTATCAACTGGCTGGTGCAATGTAATCAGTAACTGCTTTTTTTTTTTTTTTTAAACATCTGACCCATATTGGCTTATTGGCAGGTCCAGATGAATGATGAGTAAGACAGAGAACTCCGATAAACATAAAACACAAGCCCAGCAAAAATACCACTGAATTCTTTGATCTTAGTGAGATGCTTAGACAGCATTTTTGAAACTTTTATTATTTTTCAGGTGCCCCATTGTTCAGTGCCCTCTGTTTGCATTTCCAAATGTAATAGAAAATGACTGTACTGCCAGTCTTTCTTAAAGTGTCAAAGACCACCCACCCAGCATGCCTCAGTGGTTGAGAGACGACCTATGAACCAGGGGGCCACGGTTCGATTCCTAGTCAGGGCACATGCCTGGGTTATAAACTTGATCCCCAGTAGGGGATGTACAGGACAAAGCCAATCAATGATTCTCTCTCATCATGATGTTTCTACATCTCTTTATTGCTCTCTCCCCCTTCCTCTCTGGTATCAATAAAAATACATTTTTAAAAAATGTCAAAGACCACAGAAAACAAACCTCATTCAGAGACATCCCCCATTTGTGTGTGTCATGCCAGAGAGCCAGCATCACAGAGCAGATCTCACACTTTGAAAGCATTCGGTCCTGGAAATTCTGACTTACTAAAAAGAAAATCCTTCTAATAAAAAGATATAGAATTCTAATTGGTGGCTTACATACAAATTAGTAGAAAATGATTACAGCTACCCACAATCAAATAGAGCATCACATCCAATTTCCTACCAGTAAAGACTCAAACTTCATTATCATACAATTTAGAGGACACCTCATCACCACGCAATTTAAAAAAGAAGGTTGTTTATTTAGTCGCTAGCCTTTTCTTAAAAGGCAAATAATGGGATTATTCAGAGTTGTAGAGGTAAAACCATTGGTGATAAACATATGTAAATTCACCTCTCCAATCTCAGTTTTTTCATTGGCAAAACTGACAGAGTGTCTATCTCCTAGGATTGTGATAACAATATTTGTATATATCAAATTATGCAGCACATTGCCTGGCAACTTCCATTAATTAAACCTGGGCAACTTGTTCTTACTATCAGAGATTTCTATAGATAGAAATCTGTGGTGGGTTTTGAAACATGTGTATTCATGAAACAACTCTCTTAATATTTTTATGAAAATAGTTTTGATCTCATGGATTCCCTGAGTCTCGACTCCCCACTTCCCACATTTTTTCATATCAACCTATGAATGCCACTAGACTAGGCAAAATCTTTGAACCTGTTGGGCAGGGAGAAGCCCTAACTGAGGCAGTAAGGAGGATAAATGAGAAAGGGGAAATTAAGTTGAGTACTCCTCTCTTGGGTATTTTTACCAAAATCTCTAGGCAAAATGTGTCATGATGGGCAGATACTGAATAAGAGATGGTTGCTAAGGAAAGACAAATTAAAATATATTTTGATGATTCTTAGGAAAATAAATGAGTTGGCAAATAAGAATAGGTATTCCCCTCCCTTAAACTCAAGGTCCCCCCACCCCACCCCACCCCTCTTTAAATCTCCTTTTAGCTTTATCACATTAAAAAAAACAATGTTTCCTTAAAATCAATCCCCATAAATATCATTAATGTACTGTGTACTTATGATTCTAGATGCTGTAGGTACAAGAAGTTGAAAGAGAGGTGAGCATTGGCCCAGTAAGGAATGGGATGACCAGGGTGGTCTGTAAGAGGATTCAGTGAGCAGGGCTGGAGCCCAGGGTCGGGTCCTGAGAGGCAAAGGGCATCAGAGGAGCCCAGATCAGAACAAGAGCCAGAAACACGCAGCCAGGTATAGCGAACCAGAAGTGTCTCCTCATGAGGGTAATAAGCCAATATGTAGGTGAGGTCCAAATCAGGTTGGAAGGGCTTATCCTGGGAAAACAGAAGTGTCCATTATTGAGATCAAGGTAACATACATTGACATTTTGTCATGGCAACCAGGACACTGTGTTTCAGGCTCCTAGGTCCACAGTTCCTACCCACAGTTCCTCCTGTTTGTAGCTGCAAATGATCCATTTGAGCATGTTTATTCTACAGTAAGTAAGCATGATTCTACAGTCAAGATCCTATGAAAATTTCAACCACCTCCAAAAGATTTTAGGAAACTATGCTCATGGCACATCCACATTTCAATCATGAGAAACTGGAAGAAAGACTTTTTTTTTTTTTTTTTTCAATCTCAACTATTTTAATAGGTCATAGAATAAAATAAAATCAATGGGGAAAAATGGGGCCTAGAATATAATTCACAACTTCACAAATTAAATTCAGCCATTATAGTTTCTTAATTTTTAAAAAGTACAATTTGAATTTAATATGCTAAATCTAAATGATGTAAAAAAAAAAAAAAGGAAACTAATATAATTGCATTATCATTTGAAGTAAAGGATAAATGGACACCCAATAAAAATAAAGTATATGCTGATACATCTGTGTATTATATTTTCATTTAAAACTCTAACCAAAATACTGCTTGCTCCAGATTTGATCTTCTAGTGACTTATAAAAAGATATTTTTTTCAACATGAAGTATTGAAGTATTATTAAAATACTCTCCTTTTAGTGAGGATTTTTTTTTTCTTTCACACATAGATATATTCATCCCCTCCACTCCTGTTGTTCTTTAAGCAATAATATTTTTCAAAAATATGCTTTCACATCAGTTTTATAAGATGCCTGTAGATGTTTCTCAAATAAAGTATTATTGTCAAAGACGTTCAACAAAAAGTTTCTTTATAATAATATATTCATAGCCTTTGTTATGAGAATGTTCATCAAGAAATATCAAGGTTATCCAGAAGACAATGCTTCCAAACTTACTTGGTTTGAAAAGCTTGATTTCAAGGTGGATCTAGTAACATCTCTAAGAAGCAGAGATGTTAAAACTCAGGAACACAGCTTGAGAAATGCTGCTTTGCACAAATGAACAAAATGAATAGAATTATACCTAATGCCTTTGTAGAGCTATTGAGTTTTAAAATTCTGAATGAGCTTTCTTTGGGACTAAAGAAAATAAAAAATACACAATAAATACGGTAAACCTTAATATTTTGTTGCTTTTCAAAATCAATATCAACAAAATAGTTTAAATTAGAGTAACCAAGGGTTGGAGAATATCACAGTAAAAATTACTTTCCGCCGAAGCCGGTTTGGCTCAGTGGATAGAGCATCGGCCTGTGGACTGGAAGGTCCCAGGTTCGATTCCGGTCAAGGATATGTATGTTGGTTGAGGGCACATCCCCAATAGGGGGTGTGCAAGAGGCAGCTGATCAATGATTCTCTCTCACTGATGTTTCTAACTCTCTATCCCTCTCCCTTCCTCTCTGTAAAAAATCAATAAAATATATTTTTTAATAAAAAAAATAAATAAAAAAATAACTTTCCTCCTGTTCTTCAAACCCAAGAAAAAGAAAGGGTTAAGAGGGAGACTTTGCCTCTGAAAAAGAGAATGCACTTGTCATGCTGTGTATGTGCAATTTTAAAAAAAATGCATATGAATAGACACTGAAGTTTGATTGTCTGCTGGTCATTCATCCAGGGCCACTTCCTCATTCCTTCTTGGTTAGGCTAAACACACGCAGCACTGACTGGCAACATCATCAGTTTTCTGCATGGAGTGAAGAACAGAGGGGCGTTATGCAGCTAATGGAATGGGGAAGATGGCTGCATCTATCTCTTTCAGAATGGGAGCTTTGTTATTCTGTTTGAAATATTTTGATCACTCGCAAGTCAAATATATATGAATATCTGTTCTAATAAAGACGAAATATGCTAATTGACCCTCACACTGTTGCAAAAATGGCGATACCCACAGCCAATAAGGAGGGAATATGCTAATTAACTGCCACACCCTCAAAAATGGCAGCACCCACAGCCATAAGCAGGCGGCGCCCAGTCTCCTCAGCCCTGCTGAGCACCTGCCTCCAGAGTCCCCCAGTCCCCTCAACCCCTCAGCCCCCCAGCTGCCCGGGGCCAGCCTGAAGCACAGGCAAGCCGCAGATGTTCAGGTAACCACGGCCAGCAGAGGCTTGCACTGCCTGCAGTGGCAGCAGCAGAGGTGTGATGGGGGTGTTGCCTTCCCCTGATTGCTGGGTTACCTCCAGTGCCTGAGGGCTCCTAGACTGTGAGAGGAGGCAGGCCAGGCTGAGGGACGCCCCCCACCAGTGTATGAATTTTCATGCACCAGGCCTCAAATATATATATATATATATATATATATATATATATATATATATATATATTTTTTTTTTTAAATGTAAACCCAGAAACACTATCCAAGGAGGAATATACAAGATTCTTTTAATGCCTTCATTTTTTATCATTATTATTCTCCTTTGTTGACAGGAATGCTCCAGAATGAACTCTACTTGATTTGTGTGTTTGTGCAAACATTAAATTCAACAATTATTCGAAGTTAAACTATTCTTAACTTAAATGGGCTTCACTAGAAAAAGTATGATAGTAAATACAAAAAGCAATTCTAGGGCTTCCAATTTAGTTAAATCATTGTATTCTTATAGAATTCCCAACAGTCACACAACCACATTGCTCTATGGATTTCTGCAGATACTGAAGTTTTTAACATACCTCAACAACTGTATGAGCCCATTAGGTCTACAGTGTAAGAGAAGAGTGATTCCAAAAAGGAAGAGGGGTGCAGGAGAAGAAGGAAGGCTAAAGTCCAAACCTAGTTAGCCATTCAGAAAGTTGCCAGCACAAATGAGTTGATATCTTCTTTCCACAGCGATAGCATTTGGTCCTATAGGTGTATCCCCATATCCTGTATGTACAATGTAAGCTTTGTTATGCTGTGTCTGGCCGATGTTTTGCATCGCTTTACAACAGGCAGTAAATGTGGCTGGAACATAATGTACCTGGGGGCAAAGTGTTGCTGGAGCCTCCCTTTAAGCAGGATTCTAGCTGGCAGGCCCACGGTATTTTTTACTTCCCTATCTCTCCAACCCTCCTGTTTAATGACAGTCTTAGGTTTTATGTGCTTCCTCTGATCCGACATATTTATGTGAGGGCAGTTCTAGAATACATAAAAGCCAGTTGCAGGGTGGTAATTATTGACCACGATTTTACATAGCACCTCATGTGGTAAGAAGATAAATGCATAACCACCTGGTCATATGAAAAACTCTGACTGAAGGACCAGAGGACTTTGTCATTTTACTCCACCCTCTGTGAGTCAGTGAAATGGATTGAATTATAAACCAGAAACCAGCACTTCAGTTTGATGAAACTCATCCCAAAGAGGAAAGTGTCACTACACGTTGGCAGTTTATAAAACATGATGTGCTGCCCTAATCCATTGGAACCGACATGTCCTCAATAATACCAACATTCTTTGTAAATTAAGTAGCTATTAATTTTTTTTAAAACCTGTCAGGATCTGCTTATGCAGTGATGTACATGTGATCACAGGCAGGTCCATTGTGTCCTGGCTGGGTAGCTCAGCCGGTTAGAGCATCTTCCCAATATGGCAAAGTTGCAGGCTCGATCTCCAGTCAGATATATATAAGAAGCAACCAATGAATGCATGAATACGTGAAACAACAAACCTGTCTCTCTCTCTCTCCCTCTCTCTCTCTCTCTCTCTCTCTCTCTCTCTCTCTCTCTCTCTCTCCCCCTCTCAAATTAATAAATAAAAATTTAACAAACATAGAAAAATATAACATATTTAGGAATTTGTAAAATAGTGCCAGCATCTGGGAATCTAAAGGAATGGATCTAACTTGAGTTAAAATCTGAGTTAAAATTCTGGAGATTTCTCCACATCTAAACGAGCTGAGTCCTTGGATGCTGATACATGTCACCAGGTCACTGTGGCGCAGACCCCTATCAATCACAGAGTAAATATTCATTGAGCACCTATGCTGCTCCAGGCCCAGTGCTAAGGTGCAGCACTGAGAGGACAGGAATCTTACTTACCCATTTCCATTTCTCGGCTGCTTGTTTAACTCTCTCTTGTCAATGACAAAATACTTGGGGTTCCTTCTTTCCTTTTGTGCCTCCAAAGAGATGACCTTCTCTGTGCTTTGTTCCTTTAAGGCTGGCCCTGCAAAGGATGCTTTCCACCAAAAAGGAGTGGGTTATGTTGATGGTTTAGGTGAAAAGGAATGCATTTCTAGCATAATACTAAGGTAACTTTTTTCTTTTTCTTGTAACCACCATGTACCTCAAGAGAAATTCCCTAGAATTATATTAGAGCACATTACCAATTTTCTGCAAGGTTATTTAATGACCTGATGTTTAGAACAGAGATTGTAACATGAAGTCACTCAAGACAGGCCTAAAATAACTTAGTCATTTAGAGAAATTTTCTGACATGTCTTACAGATAAACCACTGCAAGAGTCATCTTAAAGTAAGGCTTTATCTCTGATACATCAGCTTATAACCTTGGTAATGACGTGTCTGAAGCAGACAGGATATGGCAAACTGGGAAGCCAGGGGTATAATCCGGGGCTTATTATCAGCAGATCTCACTTAATGGAATGTTATCAAGGTACTGCTGAAAATTGCAAATACTAAGTTTGAAAAACCTGTGGTTTCTTTGTTCATAATATTTGAAAATGAGAACAGCAAATGAACACTGAAAATCAGAGCTATTGGATATGTAGGTTGTGCCCTGCCAAAGGGCACCAGGCAGAGAAGGAAGTTGGATTGAGGGGTAAATCCAGCTTGCTCCATGCTCACTGGGCCATGTCCCCTGAGGTGAGGCTGCATCTGCCCAGAAGGGTGCCTTTTTCCTATTGCATGAAGGTGCTATATGGCGTGGGTCTGGCACTAGCACACTTGTCTGTTTTGCAAGTTCTATCAGGCCAATGGAAAAGAGGCACATCTCACATGGCTAGGAGTTGGGAAGGACTGTCTTATTGCTAGTGGGGATGCTGATGTTCTTTCCCTAAGCAAACTGGGCACACCAGTGATTCCAAGATACTAGATAAACCCGGGGATTGAACAGCGCTGTTGTTCCACTCACCTCCCTTTCCTGGAAAATTGTCAAGAACACAAGATTTCCCCAGAGCGAGAATAATTACTGAGTAGAGTCCAGCCCTGCTGAGAAATTGTAAATTTCTCCTGAAGGCCATGTCTTCTGCATCTTGTCACCCGAATCAGGGTTGCAGTTTACAAGTCTGGTCCAAGGGACTGCAAAAACATAGAGCCCAGACTTAGAGTTGCTCTCTGCACAAAGTGACATTAGCGTGTAAAAAATCCTAGTTTCCAGTGTCATCACTAAATGCTTCCATGAAATTAGGTTGGATCTCATTGATTTTTGTGGAATGTTCCATATCTTAATGCAATCCTTCTTTGTGTGTGTGTAATATGAGAGTGTAACGGCTCAAGAATTACCACATTGCTCTGCTAGAAATGTATTTCCTAGTTCAACTACACACATACTCCCACCACTATCAGTACCAGTAAAATTGAATGAGAGAAGCTATCAGGAAATAGATAAAGAGGCATACAAGAGACTTTTTTTTTTTTTTAAGAGAATGAGGCCAGGCAAATGGATTTTAAAATTCTGTTTCTATGACTGCACCACATTTATAAGCTGAAGGCATCAAAATTTGACGTTGCTTGTAGAATATCAAGGGAAAATTGTGAAAAGGAAGTATCTATTCTTTTATTACCAAAATGTAAATTATATGTGCTCTTGAAGTATGCCCTTTATTTAATTTTAATGCATTTTAAATTTTAATATGTATTACTCTACATGAATTACCCTCTTTGTTCCCAGTATCATTAGCAACCAAAAATTGAGGAAGGGCTTCTATTTTCTGGCAATTCAAAGTATTTTATGAAGTATAGCACATAATATTGCCTCTTTTATAGAGGAGGGACTCAATATTTGTTGAAGCAATTTCAATGTGATATGTTAGCTACAATCTAGAATGAGTAGGTAATGACTTCCTATAGTTACAGCTTAAAAGATTTTTCTATTGCCATTTGCATTAAAAAATATTGGTTCTCAATAAAACCAGCATCTAGTGATAATATGTTGGCCTCTCTCTCAAATACTTATGCAACAAAAGAGATTCAAAGTCAATTGTTTTGACCCAAATTATTTTATTATCCTATAAAAAGACTCTATAAGGTCTGAATTCTATTGCACTTGAATAAATCCAGTGACTGAAAAACCTGTATTTGATGTATGGATTATTTAAATTAGTGAGCTAGATAGGAGACAAGCATTATTTTTTAGAAACAAACAGCTAGCCCAAAAGAAAAATAAATATTTGGCTCATGTTTTGTTGTTTATTTGTCTTTGTAAAGGAGAAAGGCACAACTACAAATAACTGTGATACAAGTTACAATGTGAAAAATGTCAGACAAGAGACCCCCTGCCCCCCAAACTGGGATAGATGTTCATAAGACAAGCCTGGGACAGGACTGAAGACACCATGGAAAAGGTGAGGAATGTGGCATGAACAAAGGCAGAGTGGTAGGGTGGTTTATAGCCATTGGAAGAACACAGACGTGCCTCATTTGATTAGAGTAGAAGACACATAAAAGGGAGAAGTTGGAAGATTAAGTTGTGGGATAGGTTAGAACCAGACTAAAAAAGGCTTGGAATACTGTGTATAGGCAGTGGCATCCTGTTTAATGTAGAATAACCAGATACAGAGTGTGGGAAAAGGTTGCTGCTTCATTTGTAGCATTTGCTGTTTTTCTATCCCCACACAAGGCCCCTGTAAAAATGTGAAATTAGGAAGAGATGATAACAAACAGCTTTCATGAACTGGGAAAAATCAACTCCAACAAACCAGGAACTAGGTGTTAGTTGTAGCTATGATATGGAAGGAGATTGCAAAAGGAGAGTATAGAAAAAGAAAAGAAATAAACAAAAAAAACACAGAAAGGCCAAGAAAGAACCTGTGGCTTGCTTGTGTTTAATGACAGTGAAGGGATGTGGAGCGAGATGAGGGAAAAGGAATTAGAAATCAGGAAAATAGAAGATCAAGATGAGTAAGTGGGGCACAAGTCAAAAGAGGAGAAAGAACACCAGGACTGAAGAATGACTGCTGAGTTTGTCAATTAAACAAATTTGGGATTTTCAGAGAATAGCTTTAAAAGTCAGAATATAGGGATTAAGAATTTATCCCTTCATCTGAGCCTGTAGACTTTTTGATGTATATTTATTAACAACCACCATTGAATCATATTCAAATGATTGCACTGTCTCTATGAAAAAACTGTACAGGGAAATAAACATACAAATTAGTCCAAAAAACAAAGTTAAAAATTCCACAATCAAGATTTTGGCAAACTCTCCATGACTCAGCTGGTTTGAGATGCTTCAGTGACTTTCACTTTCTCCTCCATTTCTTGAATGTGTCCACTTTCAGAAACCCTCTTCAAGGCTTATGCATGAGCAATTAGGCATGATATATGAGGTAATTCTTTTTCGGTTTAATCCCACATTGAAAAGAATTTCAAAATGATTAAATCTGGAAAGTCCATTGAACTTTTCATCAGACACTTTGGTGCTGCCCACATTAAACTGTCCACCTCTTCTCCTTTTGCCCTCCCGAGCCTTTTATTGCTGTCTGTCTCTCTAAAAGCTAAGAGTACAGGAACCTCAGCCTTCAACAAGAGTTCTCCCAGAGCTCTGGGCCACAGAGTTGTCATATACATCAGGTTTTTCTCAGGCCCTTTACCTAAAGTGACCATAACATTTATTTTATAAACTGCAACACTTAGGAGAGTGAAAAACTATGTATTAATAATTATGGTGGCACTATATACTTATAACCATTTTTACCCCATGAGGAAGTTTGCCACGTAAAACACAGGGCATTTGGTTAAACTTGAATTATCTATGGAAAATAGATAATTTTTTCAGTATAAGTATATACTATGCAATATTGGGTAGCATTTGCTGATTTTCTATCCCCACACAAGACCCCTGTACAAATGTGGAATTAGGAAGAGATGATAACAAACAGCTTTCATGAACTGGGAAAAATCAACTCCAACAAACCAGGAACTAGGTGTTAGATGTAGCTATGAGATGGGAGGAAATTGCAAAATTCTAGTAATACTAGAACTGGGTGTCTGGATGTTTATTTGCTAAATTAATCCTAAATCCAAACCCTTTACCACTTGCATAAACAACACACCATCTATACACAGAGCAGCAAAAGTTTTCTGACCTAAAATAGGTTAGATAATTGCAGTGCTTAGTAAAAAATGAAAATGTGGGGTCTCCTTGCTCAAAAATTATTACTCATTTTAAGATGATAGCAACAGAGTATTAAAGCAAGCATGGGTTCTGGGTGACTGCACAGATCACACAGCCATGAAACTGGTCCCGTTTTTACTACTTGGTATGGTGTGTTTTGCTGCAGTAAAATCTGAAAGCATTGTCTCCTACATTTATAAAATAAACAGGCAAAAACTAACATGCTCAAACTTCAGATTTTAATGAAACAGTCTGAGCGATAATTGCATTTGGAGTGAATCTTGATTATAAGGAGCACAAGAGTGTGAATTATGCCAAATACATAAAAAAAAAAAATTCTGGAGGATATCAAAGGAGAGAATGACAGCAATCCAGTTATACTAGGAGACTTTAATACCCCACTAACACCACTGGATAAATCCTCTAAAAAAAACCCCACAAAAAACTAAAAATATAGCAAAGAAACATCAATCCTAAATGACTCACTAGATCAGATGGAATTAATTGACATCTTCAGAAGATTTCACCCTAAAGCTACAGAATATACATTCTTCTCAAAGGCACATGGGTCATTTTCAAAGTAGACCACATATTGGGGCACAGGTAAAGTCTCTTCAAATTCAAAAAGATTAAAATTTGGTCAGATACATGCAAAAAAACAAACCAAACCAAACCAAACCAAAACAAAAAACACAAATGAAACTAGATCACCAACTTACACCATACACAAAAACAAACTCAAAAGGACTTAAATGTAAGACCAGGAGCCATAAAAATCCTAGAATACTCATAGGCAGCAAAATAACAGACATATATCGTAGCCATATCTTTACTGATACAGCTCCTAGGGCAATGGAAACTAAGGAGAGAATAAACAAATGGCACTACATCAAAATACAAAGCTTCTGCACAGCAAAATAATTAACAAAACAACAAGGAAACCCATTGCATGGGAGAACATATTTGCCAATGCTATTTCAGATAAGGGTTTAATCTCCAAAATTTACAGAGATCTCATACAACTTAACAAAAGGAAGATAAACGATCCAATAAAAAAATGAGCAAACGACCTAAATGGACACTTTTCTAAAGAGGACATACAGAAGACTGAGAGACATATGAAAACATGCTCAAAGTTACAAATCATCTTAAAGATGCAAATCAAAACAAGAATGAGGTAACATTTCATATCATCAACAAATCAACAAATGACAAGTGCTGGCAAGGATGTGGAGAAAAAGGAATCCTCATGCACTGCTGGTGAGCATGCAGACTGGTGCAACCACTGTGGAAGACAGTATGGACTTTCCTCAAAAAAGTTAAAAACGGGATCCAAGATGGCTGCGCCGAGGTGAACACCTAGCCGCAGCCGCACACAACAATTTCAATAAAATACAACTAAAATATAAAACGAACATTGCCCAGAACTACAGGAAGGTTGACTGACTGGAAATTCTACAGCGAGAAGCAAGGAGAAAACCAGAAGGAGGCGCGGAGGAGCTGGAAAAGCCCAAGGTACGGAGACGCAGCGTGCGGAGAGGACGGAGCCGGAGAGGAGGGAGGCCGAGTGCCTGGCGGGCGTTCCCTAGCAGAAAGGAGATAAAACTCTGACTGTGCTGGGCCCCCGACTGCTCTGAACCCCAGTTTTAGGCCAGACCCCGGGGGACTCAGGCTCAGCCATAGGGAGCCGGGCTGTAAGGCGGAACCCCGGGGAAGTGGCGAAAGGAGGTCCCGGCGGCGCTGCGCGCAGAGAAGGGACAGTTGGCTGTGCCACGGGATCTCTCTGACAGGAAGGAGACTGGGGCTCCAGTCTGCTCTGAAGGCCACCTCCAACTACACTTCCAACTGAACTGAACCCCAATACCGGGCTCATTGGGGGAGAGCCTAGACTGTTTGGCAGCAGGCGAAAATCAAGGGCACCTTTCTCTCAGAGGCGCTGGCAGCGAGCACTGAAGGACCCGCATAGGGCGGGGCTGACGGAAGCCAAAGCTGCAGGCTCCACCCTGAAACCCTGCCCCATCTGTAACTGCGAAATGCGACAACAAAATAGATCACAAACGAAAGAAATGGAGGACAAAAAGCATCTGGATATAGAGTTCAAATCTACTCTTATAAGGTTTTTCAAGAATTTCCTAGAAAAGATGGATAAGGCCTATGAAGATATGAAAAGAGATCAACTAGAATTAATAAGGAGTCAACAAGAAATGATAAGGGAGCAACAAGAAATAAAGAATACATTGTCTGAAATAAAAAATATTTTACAGAGTCCTAAAAACAGAAGGGAAGATCGCAAGAATCAAGTCAAAGATTTGGAACATAAAGAGCCAGAAGACACTCCTCCACAGAAGCTAGAAGGCAAGAGAATCCAGAAAATTGAAGATAATGTAAGAAACCTCTGGGACAACTTCAAGCGAACCAACATCAGAATTATGGGGGTCCCAGAAGATGAGAGAGAGCAAGATATCGAAAACATACTGAAAGAAATAGTGACAGAAAACTTCCCACACCTGGTGAATGAATTAGACTTACAAGTCCAGGAAGTGCACAGAACTCCAAACAAAAGGAATCCAAAGAGGACCACACCAAGACACATCATTATTAAAATTCCAAGAGCAAAAGACAAAGAGAGAATATTAAAAGAAGCAAGAGCAAAGAAGGTAGTAACCTATAAAGGAGCACCTATACGATTGTCAGCTGACTTCTCAACAGAAACCATGCAGGCCAGAAGGGAATGGCAAGAAATATTCAAGGTGATGAATAGCAAGAACCTACGGCCAAAAATAATCTACCCAGCAAAGCTATCACTCAGAATCGAAGGCCAGATAAAGAGCTTCACTAATAAAAAAAAGCTAAAGGAGTTCATCACCGCCAAACCAGAATTATATGAATTGCTGAAGGGGGTTCTTTCAGAAGAGAAAGTAAACAAAGATAAAAATTATGAACAACAAATACGTAACTATCAACAAGTGAATCTAAAAACCAAGGAAATTAAAAAAATCTGATGAACAATATTAACTGTTGAATATAATAGAATCAGAGGTATGGAAGGGGAGTGAACTGACGATTCTTGGGGAAAAGGGGAGAGGGGGGTGTGGGAAGAGACTGAACATAAACTGTGCACCTATGGATGAGGACAATGGGGAGAGGGGAAAGGGCAGAGGGTGGGGTGGGAACCTGGTGGAGGAGAGCAATGGTGGGGGGGGGGGGAAGGAACATTTGTAATAATATGAACAATAAAAACTTATTTAAAAAAAAAAAGTTAAAAACGGAACTCTCATTTGACCCATTGATCCCACTTCTAGGACTATATCCCAAGAAACTAAAAACACCAATCAGAAAGAATATATGCACCCCTATGTTCAAGCAGCACAATATAAATAGCTAAGGTTTAGAAACAACCTAAGTACCCATCAGTAGATGAGTGGATTAAAAAACTGTGGTACATCTAGACAATGGAATACTACACCACTATAAAAAAGAAGTAAGTTTTACCATTTGCAACAGCATGGATGGAACTGGAGAGCATTATTTTAACCAAAATAAGCCAGTTGGAGAAAAGTAAATATCACATGATCTCACTAATATGTGAAATATAATGATCAACATAATTTGATGAACAAAAATAGATCCAGAGACAAATGGCAGGGAGGTGTGTGTATGTGTGTGTGTGTGGGGGGGGGGTAGAGAATAACCAAAGGATGTGTATGCATACATGTTATCATAATCAATGGACATAGACACTGGGGTAGTGGGGGCTTGCCCGAGGTGGGAATGGCTGTGAAGGTTGGGGCAGTCAATTGGAGTAAAAGGAAACATATGTAAAACTTTAGCCAATAATAAACAAATAAATAAATATAGCAGTTCTCCCTTATCAATATGTTCCAAGACCCCCACTTGATGTCTGAAATGATGGATTGTAGAAAATCCTATATATACTGCATTTTTTCCTATACATTCATACTAATGAAAAAGTTTCTTATAAGTTAGGCACAGAAGGAGATTAATAGCAATAACAAACAAAATAGGACCATTATAAAATATATGTAATCAAAGTTATGTGAATGAGACAAATAAATAAAATAAGTGTTACTTGAACACAAGCACTGTGATATTACAACAGTTGATCTGATAGCCTATGGGAGGGGGGCATATATAGTGTGCATGTGCTGGACAAAGGGATGATTTATCGATACTTCCTGGATGGGATGAAGTGGGATGGCATGAGATTTCACCACACTACTCAGAACACTGAGCAATTTAAAACTCATGAATTATTTATTTCTGGATTTTTCTATTTAATATTTTCAAACTGTTGACTGTGGGTAACAAACTATGGAATCCAAAACCAAGGATGGGGGGTTTGTGCTCCCATTTACACTGTCTTTCTCAACTCAATAAATCTACGTCCACCATGGATGGAGGGTGCTGGTTTGAATTTAGAATTCTTGGGTAATGTGGTGGGTGAGGAACTGGCTCTAGCCTTTCACCCTCGGTCTGTTAGCTTTTTCTACCAAATCCCAACTTCCACTCACACCATGCAGATTCTCATTATATCTGTATGGATAACTCAGCTTACCCTTCCAAGTTTCTTCGACATTCCCCATAAAACAGTCACTTCTTTTTTTTTTAAAATATATATTTTATTGATTTTTTTTTTACAGAGAGGAAGAGAGAGGGATAGAGAGCTAGAAACATTGATGAGAGAGAAACATCGATTAGTTGCCTCTTGCACAACTCCTACTGGGGATATGCCCGCAACCAAGGTACATGCCCTTGACCGGAAACAAACCTGGCACCTTTCAGTCCGCAGGCCGATGCTCTATCCATTGAGCCAAACCGGTTTCGGCAACAGTCATTCTTAACCACAAATTAGGATGACCAATGTGTACACCAGAGAGTAAACTCATTCTGCCTTGAAGAGAACAGACCAGAAGAGGGGCTACACAGGCCCTAGATGCAGGTTTAAGGCCATGAGGGCAGCAGATTCTGGGATCCCAGTTATTGAAAGTGTGAGCTAACTGGGAGTAAGAGTTGGATAGGCTCCTAGTGTATATATATGCGTAGTTTCATGGACATTTTATTCTGTGGGAAAGGGCACAGACAGTGGAGAATCAAGGCAGGGTCCTCAAAAGAAAGGAGCTCAGGGCCAAGGTCACCTTCTCCACATCTAAGTGTGGTACTTTCCAGTCCTTATTGTGTTCTAAAAATAGATTATAAGTTATTATCCTTTATTTTTAAATTTTTTTAAAAATATGCTTTTATTGATTTTAGAGAGGAAGGGAGAGGGAGAGAGAGATAGAAACATCAACGATGAGAGAGAATCATTGATTGGCTGCCTCCTACACATCCCCTACTGGGTATCTAGCCCCAACTCAGGCACATGCCCTGGCAGAAAATTAAACTGTGACCGCCTGGTTCATAGATCAACGCTCAATCACTGTGGCAATGTATAGTGTGAATTCCTAAGATTTTTGACCATGAAACACTGTGTATCAGTGTTCTACTTTCACCTGCTTTTATTTTCTTGTTCTTTAGTCTTGCTAGGTGATGTCATTCATAACCAAGGCTTTAATCATTAACTCTATTCCAATGATTCCAAACTTTTCACCTCTCACCTCTCTCTTGAGCTCCATATTTACTACTGACCAGCTCTAGCTGAATACACAAATTCCACATTGATAACTCATTATCTACCTCTAGTTTTCCTGTCCTAAACAGCTCCTCTAGTGACTTCCTTCTTAGTAAAAGGTTCATTATTTAACACTTTTCAACATTTGCCCTAGTCTGAATTCCAGGGGTATTTTGACCCTAATTTATCTTCACACTTTGTTGATTCTGTCTCTTTGGTATTTCTCTAGTCTTTCAGATCTATCACTTTTCAAGGCTCTATCATTGTTGCATAGATTCCTGCAACTTCCTATTTCCCCAATCCTTCTTTTATTATTTATTTATTTATTTATTTAATTAAAATATACATTATTGATTTTTTTAGAGAGTAAGGGAGAGAGATAGAGAACTACTGTTTTCTGCATCTCTCCCCCCACCAGAGATGTGCCCGCAACCAAAGTACATGCCCTTGACTAGGATTGAACCTGGGACCACTCGGTCCACAGACCTACAGTCTATCCACTGAGCCAAACCAATTTCAGCTATTTTTTATTTTTAAAAATAAATCTTTATTGTTCAGATTATTATGATAGTTCCTCTTTTTTCAAACCATAGCTCCCCTCCACTAGGTTCATACCCCATCTTCTGCCTTTACCCCCCACCACGGTCCTCATCCATAGGTGTATGATTTTTGTCCAGTCTCTTCCTGCACCCCTTACAACCCTTTCTCCTGAGAATTGTCATTCCATTCCCTTTCTATGCCCCTGATTCTATTATATTCACCAGTTTATTCTGTTCATCAGATTTCTTATTCAATTTATTTTTAGATTCACTTGTTGATAGATGTGTATTTGTGTTCATAATTTTTATTTTTACTTTTTTTCCCTCTTCTTAAAGAGTGCCTTTCAGTATTTCATATAATACTGGTTTGGTGGTGATAAACTCTTTAAGCCTTTTCTTATCTGTGAAGCTCTTTATCTGACCTTCCAATCTGAATAACTTTGCTGGGTAGAGTAATGTTGGTTGTAGGTTGTTGTTATTCATCACTTTGAATATTTCTTGCCACTCCCTTCATGCCTGCATAGTTTCTGTTGAGAAATATGCTGACAATCATATAGGTGCTCCCTTGTAAGTAACTGCTTTTCTCTTGCTGCTTGTAATATTCTCTCTTTGTCTTTTGCTCTTGGCATTTTAATTATGATGTGTCTTGGTGTGGTCCTCTTTGGATTCCCCTTGTTTGGGGTTCTCTGTGCTTCCTGGACTTATAAGTTTATTTCTTTCACTAGGAAATTTTCTGTCATTATTTCTTCAAATAGGTTTTCAATATCTTGCTCTTTCTCTTCTTCTGACATCCCCATAATTTGGATGTTGGTATGCTTGAAGTTGTCCCAGAGGCTCCTTACATTATATTCATATTTTTGGATTCTTTTTTCTCTTTGCTTTTCTGGCTGTTTTTTGCTTCTTTGTATTTCAAATCTTTGACTTGATTCTTGAGATCCTCTAGTCTGCTGTTGGATTTCTGTATATTATTCATTTCAGTCAGTGTATGCTTAATTTCTAGTTGGTTCTTTTTCATAGCCTTGAGTTTCTCACTAAATTTATCAGCGGTTTCTAGAAAATTCTTGAAAAACCTTATAACCATGGTTTTGAACTCTATATCCAGTAGTTTGCTTTCCTCCATTTCTTTCATTTGTGACCTGTTTCTTTGTCTTTGCATTTTGCTACTTCCCTGTGTTGATAAAGTGGCTTTGTGTGCTAGATGTCCTATAGGGCCCAGTGGCTCAGCCTTCTCAGTTACATGTGGTGGACACTCTTGGTGCATCCCTTAGTGGACTGTGTGCACAGTCTTATTGCAGTTAAGCCTTGATTGTTGTTAGTATCACTGGGAGGAATTGACCTCCAAGCCAGTTGGCTGTGAGGATCAGCTGTGTCTACAATGGCAGAACTTCTGTGCTGGAGACACCCTTTAGGGCATGACTTGCTTTAGTAGGGCTTTGGTGCTCACTGATACTGCCCCTTGAGTGTGTCCCTTATGGATCTAAGCAGCTGTAGTCTGGATGGTCCCACTCTGATCACTGGGATATCCAAGGAAGTGCAAATTTAGCTCTGCCTGAGGCCACCCAGTAGAAACTATGGAGTGATCTGCTGATTCCTCTTCTTTGTTTGGGTTTTGGAGGTGCCCAGATCAGGCCCATCTGTGAAGCAATGCAAGCTGCTGTGGGGTCTTGGGCCTTCTTTTGGCAGCCTTGGGGCTCTCTGACCCAATTGTAGTTTGTTAGGTAATTTTAGGTTGCAAAGGTCCAGGCCATTCATATGCAAAAGTTTCTGTGCACAGTGTGGGTGGGGCAGGGTCTCAGGGCAGAGCAAACAGCAATGGCTGATTCTCAGCCCTGCCTTAAGAGGTCCCCTGGGTCTCAGTGTCCCAGGGTAATCACTGCAAACTTCTCTGAGAGAATGCTACCCTTGAGTTCTGCCCAAAGCCAGACAATCTACTTTCTCCTTGTGTGAGTCTGTGTCCCCAGAGTCTTGCCCAGAACTAGAGTTCAGAGCAGTCAGGAGCTTGTGTCTCTCTTCTGATTGAAAAACATAGTCACATCCTCAGTAGCCATCCCTTTCCTTACATGTTGCCTCTGTACCTCTGCACTTTACTTTCACAGCTGCTTTGAGTCTCGGTGTGCTTTTTTCTTTCCTTCCAGTTGTAGAATTTCCACCCAGCCAGTCTTCCTTCTGGATGATGTCTGTTTTGTCTTTTAGTTGTAGTTTTGAAGTGGTTGTGCAAAGCAGCAATTTCAGGGGTTTACCTATGCCGTCATCTTGGTTTCTCCCTCCTTAGTCATTCTTTTACATTGCAATGACAGTATTCATTTATAATTGCTGGGAGGTATAAAAGATTGAGGGATATTTTTATAAATAAAATGAAAAAATCTCCAAGATATATTATTTTTAAGTTTAAAAAAGTCGAGTGAAGAACTGGGCATAGATACTGAGTTTTATGCAAGAAAAAAGGAAAATAAAAGTATATTTGCACTTATTTGTATTTGTGAGCAATTAATAAAAGTGGTTATCTGATAGGGGCATTTAAAATAGACGTTTTGCAGCAGGGATGAGATAATAATTCATTATATACCTTTTTGATTATTTTGGTTACTTTGAAAATGTGAATGTACCAAATTAAAAAAAATAGTCAAAAATTAAAGCTATGTTATGAATTTTGCAATTTTTACATATAATATAATAAATTAAAATGAAAAAAATTAAAGAATGGAAATCTACTAGTAAAAGTTTATATATCCAATCATGCCACTGACTTGCTTAAAATATTCCTGGGTTCACTACTATTATGTTTAGTACCAAGTGAAGACCATTTACTAGTAGAATGGCCTAGAGATCCTTTCAGGAAATAAACTTTATCCACTCTGGCAGCCACATTTTCCCCAATACCCTAATACAATAATGGTCATATTGAGTGATATGGTCATTGAGATCACATTTTCCCATTATTTGGAATTCCATCCCACCTAACTTTCTGCCTGCTTAACTCAACTCTCTTCATGACTGGAATCAAACACCATCTTCTTTCCTCCAAATTGAATCAAGTGAAACTCTTCTGCTTTATTGCTCTATACCTTTCTTTCTTATTGTTCTCACCTCTTTGTACTATATTGACTTATAGGATTCCTGATGCAAGCTATGCACACATTAAAGATGAAGACTATCTTGTATCCATCTTTGTATCTGAAGCAACATGTCGGGCTTGTTCAGTGTATCTACAGATGGAAAACAAATGAAAGAATAAATGAGTGACTGAGTGAATGAATGAAGAAGGGCACTTACAATGCATTCCTTTCTCCTGTAGGATCCTGCTATGGACCAAGATGGAATGCGTGAGAAAAGGACATTGTTTTGCACCATTTATATCATTGATTTGCTTAAAATATTCCTGGGTTCAGTGCACCTTACTTACAGAGTCTTGATTTTAGAACAGCTTGTACACCTGATTCATGTTGTTGCCAATTCCTCATGCCTCAATCAAAATCATAGTTGGCTCTTCCTATCTGTAGTTTTCACATCTGTGGATTAAAGCAACCACAGATAAAAACTATTTGAAAAAAAAGTTACATTGTTGTTGATATGTGTTATATAGTTAGGCCTACAAAACATGCTGATTTTTTTTTGTTATTATTTCCTGAAGAATACAGCATAACAACTTATGTAGCATTTACATTGTATTAGATATTATAATGTAAGTAATCAGGAAATGATTTAAAGTATACTGAAGGTATGTGTTAGTTACATGCAAATAGTATATATCAATAATTTTATTTATTTATTTATTTATTTATTAAAAATGCTAATTTTTTTTTTTAATATATTTTATTGATTTTGTACAGAGAGGAAGGGAGAGAGATAGAGAGTTAGAAACATCGATGAGAGAGAGTCATCGATCAGTTGCCTCTTGCACACCCCCTACTGGGGATATGCCCGCAACCAAGGTACATGCCCTTGACCGGAATCGAACCCGGGTCCCTTCAGTCCCCTATCCATCGAGCCAAACAGGTCCCGGCTAAAAATGCTAATTTTTAAAAACATTGATTTAAGAGAAAAAGGGAGAGAGAAGAGATAGAAACATCAATCATGAGAGAGAATTACTGATTGGCTACCTCCTGCATGCCCCACACAGGGAAGAAGCCTGCAACTCAGGCATGTGTCCTTGATTGGAATTGAACTCGGGACCCTTTAATCTACAGGTCGATGCTCTTTTCACTGAGCCAAATCAGCCAGGGCAAGACCTCATTTCATATAAGGGACTTGAGCATCTGTGGATTTTGGTATCCAAGGGGATCCTGGGAAACAATCAATTATCAGATATTGAGGAATGACTGTATCCTTTGCAAATTAATCCCAAGTGCTTTCTGTCCTTACCAAAATAGTTTAACTTTATAGTTTTATTTCATTTCAACTTTCTGAGAAAAGGGTCAATTTCCCTAATAATTTTTTTTCCAAATTTTTTCTGTGTTAGGGTTAAACCCTGGAATAAAAAGAAAGAATAAGGGATGAGGGAAATGTAGATTTTTTTTCTTCATAAATAATGCTCATGAGTAAGTACCAAACACAGTATTTTATTTTCTACATAAAACTGCCAAAGAAAAAAGAATGGCAGTTCATCATTCTGGGAATTGAGATTTAAATTATTCCATAGGTCATGGAACAAGTATTTTTCTGAAATTAGGAATTTCTTTTTCAAGTCTTGAGAATGTGTTTTAATAATTGCTTTTGGAATGAACTTTCCTGGAAAAACACAATTTCTCCAAATAATGCAAAAAATTCTAACTTTGATTAGCAAATTTTAAAGTAAAAGAGATCAATAACTTTCAAGCCAGGTTCTAAGTAACCTGGATTCTAAGGATGGGCAGGTTATTCTGGAACCCTGAGCAGAGTCAGGCCCACCAGGTCTTGATATGGGGTTGCCTCAAGGGCTGCTCAAGTCTTGAGGTTGAAAGAGCCCAAATGGCTAAATCCCAGGCCACCGGCCTCTTTTTCCAACCATCAGATTTATTGAATAACATTCTTTACTTTGATGTTATTTCACTTATTTGGGTTTTGGGCCCTTCAATATTACAAATTCACAACGATTTTAAAATTAAAAGAGATTATAACCTTAGCCATTTTGGTTCAGTGGATAGAACATTGACCATGATCTGAAGGGTTCATGGTTCAATTTTGGTCAAGAGCATGTACCTAGGTTACAGGCTCAATCCTCAGCCCTGGTGGGGGCTCGTGTGGGAGGCTGCCATTCAATGTGACTCTCTCACATCAATGTTTCTCTTTGTTCCGAGCCCCCCCCCCCCCCCCCCCTCCCCCGCCTTCCATTCTCTCTAAAAGTCAGTGGAAAAATATCCTCAGGTGAAGATAGACAATAAACAAACAAAACAAAACAACAACAACAAAAAAAACAAATAAAGAAATTCTGTTTGTGTACTACACTGAGAACATTATTCTCTGGACTTACCAGTTTGAATTCCACTGCTTGTTTATGCATTTTAGGTGATGCCTCATGCTTTGTCTACTATTGTTTTGTTGAGACATGAAGAAATTTTACTAGGCCATATTTTCAGAAATGTTTAAAACTGAATTGGAGAATATGTACTCTGAAAGATGTGTTAGTATTAGGATTTTCAATGTGTGACTGAAGTAACAAAAAATTAAATAACTTGCCCAAAGCTACTCAATGAATATTTGTCAGTGTTATCTTAGAGTTTTGGATCAATATTCTGTGCTCATTTATGTTGCATATAACTCAAACACAACTCTCTGTCTTTTTCTCTCTTCACACACACACTCACACATGCACACATACTATATTGTGCACAATAAGGACATATTTTATTACCTATTATAAGTTGAGTTAAAAATGTTAACTTAATGATTTTAAATGTAAAAGACTTCACAAATGTGAAACTAATAGAACCTTTATGACTATTTTTCTAAAGCCTAAAGGATAATTTTAATATAGATGTTAGTACCCAGGAAAGGCATCAAATAGACAGATATGATACCCAATTTCTTTAATTTATATACCATTGGAAGCTGCTCAGCTTCTGCTAGCACATTTCTTTCTGGTAAAATCAAGGGACTGACACATTTTGGTACCTTGTCTCTGTGTTTCAAAATTTTGGTACCTTGTCTCTGTATTTATTGCAGGAGGGGGGGATTTGGACTAAGAAATGAATTCATTTTCAGTAGAATTTCTAACTATAATAGATATTCTCTGTGCATACAAGCTGTGGTGACTGCTACAACAATATCTTCATGTTTGACAAGCCTATTATTGTATAACTTTTAGGCTTTGCCAAGCAGCAACACAGCCTCACCTCTCTCATTTCAAATCCTTGGGCTGGCACTGGGGTGGGCAGTCTGTGTGATTTGGCTGTATGTGCCTTCTCTGTATTTCAGTAACTTTGGCCTATTGCTAATCATGGATTTCAATAAGTGATTTATTAATAATTCTCCCAGTAGTTCTTTATACACATCATCTATAACACTATTTTGGGCCATTTTTTGACTGGATGGATCACATAAGAAAACATTTGTCAGGTACTATCTGGCAAAGTCTGTCCGGCTTGGGCTCCCTGTGCTTGGGTGTGATATTACTATTACAGGCCAAGATAACATGGCTTGGAAGAGGTATAAGTCTGACAGCCAAAAGTCAAGAGAAGAAGGGAAATGAACATGCATAATAGTTTTGTTTTGAGGGAAGACATGAATAGTCATAATGAGCCCCCAAAAGAACATTTACTTAGAAGCAGACTTGAAACCTGGCATGTGAAGAGAGTTCTAGAGTTAAATATAACTGTGTTGCATTATCCAAGTGTTAACTTGTGAGTCATTTTTGAAAGTTAAATGAATTTTTTTTCATAAAACAGTTACTAGAATATAGAATCACTAGTTTTCTCTATATATTCCATTAAAATATTTAGTTTGCATGCTGTGGTCCAGCAGCATTCTCATACATAAATACAGAATGCACATCTGTCTAAGCCCATTTAAAAAATGACTGATGCGTTAGCCTACAAATATGCTAGTTTGGTTAATATCCAAAACCTTTCTTTTTGATCTTGTAATTATGGGTGAGCTCATGCTCAAGCTAAAATGACATCTATGAGATTTAATATTTTAAAAAGACATGATGCTGCTTCACATGATATAAAGGTTTTGATTTCTGATTGAGGACAAGAAGCAATGGAGGGAAGAATTCCTATAACAAAAAAAATCAAGCAATGAAGAGATCTACATTAACCTTTTCTTGGAGGTTGCCACCATAAGTAATGGTCAACCCAACCCCAATTATTCTCCAAGAATCAGGAGGAGCGTTGACAGTACTCTTTGCAAATGGGAACCTTGGAGAGAAAACAGTTGGACTTGGAATCATAAACACCAACAAGTTTTTTGGTGGACAGCCAAAAGCCTTCTTGTTGGAAATGCCCATGTCTTTCCCAAAGCATTTGGCTCACCTCCTGACATAATTGCATCTGAAAGAGAAATATTTAAATGGGCTGGAGAGAGGGTAATGGAAGGATTTCAATTACTAAGGCGCATTTTGGATTACTTTAAGTGGTATAAATCGGCTTTAAGGCAAACTCAAGGATCAGGCCTAGCATAGCTCCTCAATGCAATATGCATCTGCCCTCTCTGAAGGTAACAACACTATGTGCTCTTAGGTAATGTAAAATAAAGGTTAGGAGTCAAGATGTAATTTGAACAGAAATCTATTGGGAAAAACAAATCATAATTTCAAATGTGGAATAATGCCAAAATGATTGAGTATGCTGAAATAATGGTCAAGGGGCTTTAGGTAAGTTTGAAAAGATATAAATGATTTTAAAAATTCATGTAAATATTTATTTAGAAATATTTGGAGGCACCAATAAAGAGTGATTCCAACATTTTAAAGCAAAACATATCTTGAATATCCATCCAATGGATAAAAAAATCAGTAACTTTGGATTTAAAAATTTTAAGCAAAATAGAATAAAGCTAAGCACTGAATGTAGAGATATATGTTTTACTGTCTAGCTATCATGTCATTGGCTGTGTGTCAGCAATGCCTACTTATTGAGTGCTGAAAGATTTAGCTAGATCCATTTCCAGTCACTATAGAGGCAATGAGCTGTGTGGATTCAGTGGTATAGTTCTCTTTCACATGATTTATTGTTCTAGTCTTTGCCTTTCTTGCCTCTTTGTTTTATTCTCACACAGATTCTCTCATGTAACACCACTAAACTCATTTGTCTTTCTTCTCCTCCATCCAAAACTCCACCTCTGTCCCAAGGCTGGTTTCCCCCATAAAGCATCACGTTCATTTTGCCCACTTGCCAAAGCCTACACTGCCTTATTTCTTCTTTCAAATCATGTTCTACCAACCAAGTGCCTTTGCTACTTGGCCAAGTGAGTCAGGTGCAACATGTAGATTTAAAAAGTGTTTATCTCTGTGTCTAATTACTTGTCTTTTTTAATATTAATTTTGAGAAAGAAAAGGAGAGAGAAAGAAAGAGAAAGAGAGAGAGAGAGAGAGAGAGAGAGAGAGAGAGAGAGAGAGAGGATATGACCTTCTATGTGCCTGACTGTAGATTAAACCTGAAACTTTGGCCCATCAGGATGATGCTCTAACCAACTAAGCTACCTGGCCAGGGTCTGTAACACATGCATTTTAAAATATATATATATTTTTATTGATTTTTTACAGAGAGGAAAGGAGAGGGAGAGAATT
Source organism: Pipistrellus kuhlii (assembly GCF_014108245.1). NCBI lineage: Eukaryota > Metazoa > Chordata > Mammalia > Chiroptera > Vespertilionidae > Pipistrellus > Pipistrellus kuhlii. The sequence goes on from NW_023425529.1 coordinate 131,325,512, forward strand.
AGGAACATCGATGAGAGAGAATCATCGATCAGCTGCCCCCTGCACACCCCCAACTGGGGATGTGCCCACAACCCAGATACATGCCCTTAACTGGAATAGAAACCGGTTTTGGCTTACATGCATTTATATACGATGTTCTGGAAAAGGGGGCTGAGACAAGACCACTCTAAAATAGCCTATACCTGGGAAGTCACAATAATTAAAATGATATGATAATAGTACAAAAATTGGTATATGTATTAATGTCACAATAAAAGAGGAATAGGGAAGCTAATGAATTCTGATGCAACTTAGCTAACATTTACTGATCACTTACTATGTCCTAGACGTTGAATTTATGTGTTTCATAGTCACAGCAAGCTGACGAGGATGTGTGATATCTGAGGATGTATGTCATTAGACATGCAGGAGCTGAAAGTTGAAGTAATTTCCATCCTGACTGGTGTGGCTCAGTTGGTTGGAGTATTGTCCTTTACACAAAAAAGTGGCAGGGTGTGATCCCTGGCCAGGTCAGGGAGTATGCAGGAGGCAGCCGATTTCTCTCTCTCAGACTGATGGGGAAAATAAGACATTTTTTGGGGGGCTAGCAATCTGAATTTGTGCCAGTAACCTAATGTACATTTTTGATAACCTATTATTAGGTCACTGCCCCTTTCTCCACAAACTGGTCTTGCAAGACAGGTTGACCTAAATACCCACATGTTACAGAGGCCATAAACCATGAACAATACATAACTTCCGGAGGGGGTTATCAGCACTGGCACCAGGCCAGGCCTTTAGGTGTGGTCTCACAGCCCCCATCCCAACACACAGGGCTTTTTGCAAAGTCCGGGAAAGGTTCAGAAGTCCCATCCATATTTGGGGGACAAAGAAATCAAAGGGTATAAAGAAAATATTCCTTTTTATTGCTATATTGGTAGGCTCAGAATTTGGAGAGAAACAGTCTCACCTAAGTCACTGTACTAGTACATGTGAAACATCTGAAAATAAATGGGTTTATCCTGTATCTCCAAGTACTCGTGAGTATTTTTCAGTCTCCTGGTAAATTCTGTAACAAAATAAATTAAAAAAAAAAGTTGAAGTAACTTTCCCAGGATCAGCTGGAGCAGAAGCTAATATTGAATCTAGACCACTGGGCTCTAGGGCCATATCTTAACCTTTATACTCTACTGCCTCTGAAAAAGGCAGTTTAATAAAGCATTTGGAGAAGTAATCATTAATTAATAAGTATTTTGGGTATACAGTAATGTCTTATGGTATTTTATATGATAAGCCAAAATGAACCAAGAAAAGTGTTACATATTTCTTTAAGCCACGAAAAAACACTAGAAACCACATCCTAGAATTATTTCAATTCTATAGGAATGATGATTTTATAACAATATAAAATATTACAGAAACAAAGTCACACCTTTGTCTATAATTGATTATATACACTGAGTTGCCAGTTTATTATGATCTCTGAAGGAATAATAATCTGGCCTCTCAGTGTATATCCTATATAATAAAAGGCCAATATGCAAATTGTCCCCTCGATCGACCAGAAGTTTGATCAGCAGGCAGGTCGGCCAACTGCCCATGTCCACTCCCCCTGGCCAGGCTGGCCAGATACCACTCAGGCATGAATTCATATACACATACACACACTGAGTGGCCAAATTATTATGTATTCAGAGATTATAATAATCTGGCCACTCAATGTACTGTAATATTGACCTTTAAACTTTAAAATAAAACTTGAAAATAAAAATAATAAAACAAAACTTTAAAAACTATCAAAATAAGAAAATATTTGTAATAAGTATGATTAACAGAATTCATGCCTCCAGTACACAAAGAGCTTTAGTGTTTATAAAAATACAAATATTGGCAAAGATGATTGACACAGAGGAAATACCAATGATAATGAATAAATTTTTAATGGTCAGGCCATCTACAGAGTGTTAAAATTATTTTTTAATGAATTTTATTATAAAAGTGATATAGAAAAATTAAATATGTTATAAAAGCAATTAGGATGATGAAAATATTTGAAAAAAAATCAAATGAGGCTACTGGGGAAACAGAGTTAAGGGCCTTGGAAAGTAGAAGATGTTGCCCCAACAAGATGCCCAGATAAGCCATGTTTGGTTTATGGGACTGTCAGACCTTGAGCTTGGAAGAGGCTCAGAAATTAGGATGTAGCTTATGGCAGTGGTTATCAAATTTTAACATGCATCAAAATCACTTGAGAGCTTGTTAACACACAGCTGGGCTTGTCTCCCAGAGTGTCTCATTCAGTAGATTTGGACGAAGGCCCACTGCCTGCATTTCTAAGGGGTTCTCAGGTGATTCTGATGCTACCGGTCTGGGGCTCTCTCTGAGAACCACTAGCTTATAAGAATCACCTGTAGACAAACAGCTAAAGGTGGGAAGTACAATGAAATCGACAATGGAGAAAAGGAGGGTGGAGGAAAAGGAGACAGAGAGAAGGAGAGAGATAGGATGGAGAGGAGAGAGAAAGAGAAAAGCAATAAAAAGGAATATTTTCTCTCACCAGAGAATATCTATCTAGGGCAGCTGAGTGGCGCTAGAGAGAACTACCAATGGGGCAGACTGAAATACTCTAAGTTTATGATCACCATTCTCTCACCCTGCCCTGCCCTCTTTCCTTCCCTCCCTTGCCAATGATTTTGAATGATTAATAATCTACCATGACCCAGTCACCCCACGTCAAAACTGCACCCCAGCCCTCACTTCTTAACTAGCTTGCATTCCATAACTCTACAAAGTCTGTCTCCTGCCTTCACCTCTCCCTTGAAATCATCGTCTTAAAAGTCACTGAATCTGTAGAGCTATTCTCAGTCCTATATGCTTGACACATCAGCCATGTTTGACATTCTATCCACTCATTTCTCTCTTGGTTTTCTTTTTTTCTTTTCTTTTAAAAAAAATATATTTCATTGATTTTTTACAGAGAGGAAGAGAGAGAGAGATAGAGTGTTAGAAACATCGATGAGAAAGAATCATCTATCAGCTGCCTCTTACACACCCACTACTGGGGATGTGCCCACAACCTAGGTACATGCCCTTGACTGGAATCGAACCTGGGACCTTTCAGACTGCAGGCCGACACTCTATCCACTGAGCCAAACCGGTTTCAGCTCTCTTGGTTTTTATAACACACACTAGCCTGGTTCTTTTTCCAAATATTGAGTTCCTGACCTGCATTTCTATTTTTTAAAATATATTTTATTGATTTTTTACAGAGAGGAAGAGAGAGGGATAGAGAGCTAAAAACACCGATGAGAGAAAAACATCGATCAGCTGCCTCCTGCACAACCCTCACTGGGGATGTGCCTGCAACCAATGTACATGCCCTTGACCTGAATCAAACCTGGGACCCTTCAGTCCGCAGACTGACGCTCTATCCATTGAGCCAAACTGGTTTCAGCTGCATTTCTATTTTTTTTTTCTTTGTTTGCAACAAGGAAAGAAGACTTTAATATCTTGAGTGATAAAGTAATTTATAGGAATAGTGTATTGGTGATTGGTCCTGATTATCAAGGGAGATAAGGTAATTTCTATACTATAGGTGCAAAAAGGATTGTGTTTGGAACCTAAAGTAATTGCAGAGGCACTTCTTAGCACTTTATCATCCCAGAGTTAAAGTTCATGAAAGAAGACAGCAATAAAATATAGGCAATTATACTAAAGGCTCAGACCCTTTAGGAAAAATTGTGTGGATCATCCTACCATGTAAAGAACCAAAGAATGCAAGGAGTCAAGGTGCTGCCTGAGGACAAAGGGAGCCTGAAATCAGTTGCACAAGAGAAAAACCATATGGCTTCATGACCAGCTATAGAAACAAGGACTACAGTTGCTAGAAATATTTTCTTCTCTTCTTTGTTATTTATATATTTGTGTATTTTAGTTCTTCTTTATCACCATCCTGCCCCCAAGCCACCATGTTATATAAGATGTGTTGGTGGTGGGACTTTAAAAATTTGTCTTTAAGTTATAAAGAATGAAAGGGGCATGTGACTAAACCAGAAGACTTAATATTTCCAAGAAATGAAGAGTGACTGGTAAGATTATTTTTGTCCTCTTTATGAGAATAAATTTTCATATCTTCTCAAAGAGATCCTCCCTGATTACTCTATCTAACCTTGGTCCCTACCTATACTTATCAACCTTCTTGTTTTATCCTTTCTGAGACTTGTTAAAACTTATTATGACTTTCTTTCTTTGTCTGGTTTTTATTCTTTACTAGGGTCCCAGTGCATGAATTCATGCACCTTGAAAGAAACTGTGGGCCAAGAAGCTGCAGTGGGCACAGGGGTGGGTCTCAGCCCCTGCCTGGCTCCTCCCTCCATGGCCCCTGGTTCTCTGTCTGCCAGCAGCCACACTTCCCACCACCACACTCACATATTAATGGCACTGGCCCAGATCACACCCACCTATGGCACAGAGCAATTGGGGCTGGTGCAGGCAGCAAGTGTGAGCAGGAGGGGACTGTCAGTGGGTGCGAACGGTGACCCCTCAGAAGCAGAAGGAGGTAGAAAAGCCCTCAGGGGCAAACGGGCCAATAGCTGCTGCTCATACCTGCTAATGGCACCAAGCAATCAGGACAAGCACTGGGCTCCAGCAGCAGGTATGAGTAGCAACTCTGGTGCTGGCAGCGACTGTGAGCAGGGCCAGCACCTGCAGCAGGTGCAAATACTGAGTGGGACCATGCTGCATGGGAGCAAAGAATTTTCAGTAATCATCAGAGGCTCGCCCCAATGACAGGAACCAGTGCCTCGCCTTAGTCTGGCGCCCCTGCTCATCTGCTCCACATCCGCCAGAGCTGACCACATGTTCTGCATTCTGCCATGTTCCACGTGTGCTCCCAGGTGGTCAGCACATGTCATAGCGACTAGTTATTCAGTTGTTTGGTTATTCTACCATCCAGTCTATTTGCATATTAGGGTTTTATATGTATGATTTACCTATCTTATGGGTAGGGAAGGTCCATAAATAGTATCTGTCTCAAATTTATATATTTACTTTTAGCAACATAGTAAGAGCTCAATAAATACTTGATGATTCAATAAATAAATTGGCAGTAATAAGAATGGTGGGTGTGTAGTGGGGTGCTTTAAAAGGGTTTCAGGTCCCATCAGTTCTCCACACAGCAGCTTCTTAAACCTGAACAAAAATTAAAATGTTTTAAAGTCACAATATCTTGAATTTTAGAGTAAAATTTTTAGAATAATTTTTTCTAAGGTCCTCCAAAATTCTTTCATTGTATCAGAGGAGATAAGTATATTTTGCCCAGATAAGTATATTTGGTCAATGAAGACTGTAACATTGAGGACTTATAATGTAGTAAATACTTATTCAGTGTCTATGGTGTGTCACTGGGGATACTGCAGTGAACAAACTTGACAGAGCCTTTGCACTATGAGGCTGACATTCTAGTAAGGAGGGTACAGGCAATAAACTGGTTAACACATCAGTATATGAGATAATTACAGCTGGTGAAAATACTCTGAACAAAATAAAACAGACAGATATCGTAAGGTGCCTGAGGGGGCAATACTTTGGGTGAGAAAAGTCAGGAAGATTTGCCTGAGAAGTTGATATCTGAGCTGAGATATGAATAGCAGAAAGAAACAAGCCATGTGTGATAGATCCTTCCTTCCTCTGCCCCATTCCTTCCTTTTCTCCCCTCAAAAGGAGTATTCACCCCAGCACATGTGTTCTTTCTTTCTTTGGAAGCTAGCCCAGCAGGGGTCTTCTCCTCTAATAAAGCATGTAATCCTGGACTCCGGCCCTCTGTCTCATCTTTCAATGTGAAGATAAGAGGAAAAAGCCTTGAAGCAACAGGAAGGCCAGTGTGTAGGGTACAGGAAGTGAAAGGAGAGGAGAGGTAAGTGATGGTGTCAATATACATAGATAGAGTTGTAAAAAAGAAAGCAAACAAGAATTAAATAATTTTCATAAAATGGAAAGCAGGAACTGTTGTAGAAGACTGAAGAAACCCAAGTGATGCTCAGAGAAACGAAGTTACACAGCTCTATTACACCGGTGGTCTCAGAGGAGTCGCCTCCAGAGTCTGAGCAAACCAATATGGTGGGAGCTTTTCCTTTATATTCTTTTGGTGTCTTTGTCCCCCAGATATGGATTATACTTCCAGACTTTTTTGCGGGCTTTGCAAAAAGCTTCAGGTGTTGGGGGTCTTGAGACCATACCTAAGGGCCTGGCCTGGAGCCAGCACCGATAACCCTCCTCTGGGGGCTGTGTCATGGTCTATATGGCTTCTGTAAAATGTGAGCATTTAGGTAACAGGTCTTGCAACACCAGTTTGTGGAGAAAGGGGCAGTGACTTAATTATAGGTTATCAAGAATGTACATTAGGTTACTGCATAGATTCAGATTGCTAGGCACTCTCCCCATCCCAAATGTCTTATTATCCTCATCAGAACTAGCAACAAAACAGAATTTCTATCTAGTTTACAGGTGGAAATGAACACACTCTAGCGGGGCTGCCACTGATCGAACTTAGTCCCTGAATGGGACAAAAAACCTTCTTTGAAATGCTGAAAGCCCAGGACTGGAGGTGGGGGAGGACATCCCTCTGCTGGGGTACATTCACAATAAGAACTAGATGATTTAATGAAACTTTTGAACATGCGCAATAGGAGTCACAGTGAAGTAATAGAGGGACAGGACCTAGTGTGGGAACAATTAAAAAGGTAATTGGATTGGGTAGAAAGCATAAAACCCCAATAGAATTTACTGGGAGGAGGACCCAATCCAAGCCCAGGAAAAGTTAGAAGTTTGGGTTGGATAACTTCAATTGTTCTTTGTCTTCGACCTAAACCACGAAGATATATGGAGGATTAACAAAAGCCTCATGGCAATACTTCTAGAGCCTGCCCACCTTCTGAGCACCCGAGGGTGTATTGATTCCCATTAATTCACAATAAAATCTTACCATCACTTTTAAACCCCACATGTGTGCATTTGGAATTCTTTCCTCACATCACTGCAAAAGGACCTATTGTGCATACCAGCAACAATGGGGCAGAAAGACATCTAGGATCACATGGGGTCTTGGAGGCATGTTTGAATTTTATCTTTAATGTGATGAAAATTCATTAAAGAATTTTAAACACCAACTCATTATTTTGGTTAAAGATGTTAAGGATGACCAGTTAATCACAAGTAGTTTTCTCCTCATATTATAGGACTTTTGCTGAAACAATAGTAAAGGAATATAAAAGGCATAAAACTTTCAGAACAATGACAAAGGAATAGGAAACAGCAGGAGCTAGAGCATGACCACATATTTTTGGAAAATGGAAGCAGATGAACAGAGGAATGGTAACTGATTTAGTTAGAAGCAGGTAATTATTGTATAACCTTAAGTATATGCAGAGAATACCAAAGAGAAGTGCATCAACTTTACTGCTCAAAACTTGAAGTTATGAGGTAACATGGAGAGTGGGGTGTGGCAAAGGCCTAGAAATAAAGGGATTGGATGGAAGTTTATATATGAAGATGTTAGCTCATGCCCAGTCATGCATCAAAGTGATGACTTCTTCGGCAAGAGAAGAAACACATATTCTATGTATAGAATTTGAACTTGAATCATAAGGGAATCGGGCACATGGCAATGTGAAGGACAACAATAGGAGATTAACCTAAAACCTGCTAATTGAGTAGGGTAATTCCCATTACCTTTTACTAGCCTGTTGCACCGATGTTGGTCTATACTCTATAGGCAAGAAACTCCAGGAAATTTTTCTCAGAAGAACATGAAAATCCCCAGAGCACACATTCACGTCATTCTCTGACTAGTCAGCCTACAGTGAAGCCCACCACTTGATCAGTCCTGACTAGGCATGCAATATAGTTTCCAAGAGCTATTAAATATAAAATAGTATGATAATAACCATTAGACATTTGAGAAAAACCTCCAATATAAAAAAAGAGATAAAAGTAAACAAGAAAAAAAAACCCTAGAGAAAGCAAATAAATCAAAGAAGAGCATAATGCTTTTTTAAAAAATATTTAATATCATTAAGAAAATATTGCATATCTATGGGATAAGGAAACTAAAAGAAACCAACAAAGGAAAAAAAAAATAGGCACTCTTTCTCCAGGGAGAATGCCCCTTGCCATTCCCTTCCTCCATAAACATGCATCCCCTGAACTCTAAGGGACCCCACGAGACTTGTAACCAGGGGAGTAATGGTCAATGGCTGCTCATCCCAGGCTAACCCTCAGAACTTGCCTCCAAGTTCCCCTTTTTTTCTGATTTGCCAGTGAGCCAAAGCAGCCCAACCTAGGCTCTGCTGTCGCTTCTTCCATGCTAAGCTCTTCCTTGTTTCACCGTCCTCCCCAGCATTAATAAATGTACCCTCTGAGTGTGTGTTTGCTGCAGTCAATACACCATTATCAGAATAAAAACTCCAGCCATTGATTGGGAGAAGACATTACCTGCAATAGTATAGTAGTAATCAAGGACTTGTATAAAAAATTATATGATGTTTGTTGAGTTTGATTCCAGTTTTTGTTTTAGAAATAATTCTTTGCTTTATTACTGTTTGTGCATTATTTTACAAAGATGGGATCATACTACACATTTCATTTTGTCCCCTTTCTCCCTCACTCCATTTAATAGTATACTATAAATACTCAGGTCTTAGAACTATAAGGCACAAATAAAACCATTTAGTCTAACATTATTTTATGTCAATGTCATTTTGTTTTTTTAATAATTGAGCTGTAATTGACAGGTGACATATGACATTATACTAGTTTCAGGTATACAATATAATGATTTAATTTATGTTTTTGAAGTAATCACCACAATGAATCTAGTTCATAGCTATCACCACACAAAGCAATGCAGTTTCTTTTTCTTTTGATGGAAACTTTTAAGATGTACTCTTTTAGCAGCTCCCAAATATACAACACAGTGTTGTTATTTATAGTCACCATGCTATACATGACATCCCCAGGACTTACTATAATATTATTCACTTTACAACTGGAAGCTTGCACTTTTCAACCACCTTCCTCAAATTCCTCTTCCCTCAGCGTCCTCCTCTGTCAACTAGTAGCCTGTTTTACATTTCTTATAGAGTCCTGAAGCAGTAAAGGGACTAGCTCAGGGTTACTTAAGTGGCTGAAACTGGTGGAGTCATGTGTCTTGACCCTGATCCACTCACTGCTTCTCATCTTGAAAGTCTTAAAGAGACCTTGCATTTGTCCTTTGCTCTCACCCTAGGCTGTATCCAAATGGGTTCCTGCTTCTTTTAAAAAAAATATTTGTGAAAGTAAGTTTCGAGATTTCTTTCACTAGCTCATTTTTTGGGGGTGCCTGGATTCCTGTAAGGATACATTTTGATGAATTATAATGTCCCTTTTATCCTCAGGATGAAAAAGAAAAAAACTCTTCAGGAGCAAGAAGGAAGAGAAACATTCACTGCTAAGAAGGTTCAGGTTGCAAACTTCTCTTGCTTATTTATTGAGGTTAAAAGTTAAACAGGATTAGGACAATCATATTTTTCTGACACATTGACTTGCTTCTTAAGAAAACATATTCAGCTTTTTTTTTTTTTTTCATGAATCATTTCAGTAGAAGAGCCAGGAGTTATGTTCTTATGCTGAGTAGAAACACTGAAGGCCCCTTTGTGAGGAATTTAGCTTGCTACATGTATTTATTTGGCTCTTTTTTTACCTTTGGGCTAAATTTTGACTTAAAATTTATGCATGGAGCAGGAGGAAAGGCATTTGGGCTCATTTTTGTGATTTTCCATAGACAAAAATAGCACCAAATTTGTGGGCCTGATAGAGCTGTTCTTCAAACTGTGGCCAGGAAGGTTTTCTCATCTTTGTCACCATTTCCTTCTCTCTCTGTTCCCTCCAACTACTTTTTCTCCTGGTTCCCAATATCTAGCTTACTTTGTGCTAGTGAAGAAGAAAACACAGCTCTGGGGAGGGAGGGCATGTATGTGAGTGGCGGGGTGGGATGGGGGGGAGAGCAATGGTAAGATAATGTACACATATAATACCTTAATAAAAAAAAAAAAGAAGAAGAAAACACAGGCTGAGACTAAAAGAGGAGCAAATCTTCAGAATAACAACAATGTGATACTAAGAAATCTCGCCTCCAAATGAACTGCTATAATATGTAATCTTTCATTTCACATGACCCCTCTGTTTGCAGGGGTCATACCCTCTGTCTGTAGAAGTTTTCCACTATTGCTGTTTGATGGCTTCAGGTATGAAGCATACTTTTCATTTAGGTTTTTATTGGAATATAAATACTACTATTTTCTGGACAGAGAATTAAATTTCAAACTCACCCAATAAAAAATGGGCAGAAATTACTTACCATGACATTTCTTCTTCATAATGTGGAGATGGGAATATTTATTGATTTTATTCTGATTGTAAATAACTTAGGAAATATAGACACATATAAAGGAGAAAGTAAAATTCTATATAACCTTGCCACTGAAAGATGACTTATTGATATAATTTCAGTAGATCCTGCTATCAACATTCTTTTTGTAACTAATTTTTTAAAATTAAATGTCCATTAACCTTTTTGTATGTCAATAAATAAATTTATGCCCTCATTGAATGAATATTTCACCTATAAATGTACCATATTTATTTAACTAATTCAATATTGATAAACAGTTGACTTGTTTCTGCCAATGTGTGAATCCCTGTGCTGAATATCTTTATATCTAACTAGAGGCCCAATGCACAAAATTCATGCATGGGTAGGGTCCCTAGGCCTGGTTTGCTATCAGGGCCGATTTATGGGGCGGATGGTGGGGTGATCAGCTGGCACCCACCTTGGCTGGATTAGGGCCTACAAGCTGGGGGCAACTCTGCATTGAGTGCCTGCCCCCTGTTGGTCAGTGCACATCAGGTGACCCGTAATTCTGCCATTCAGTCAATTTGCATAATTGGCTTTTATTATATAGGATACCCTGTCTCTTCTCCATCAATTCTTAAGGACTGATCCTTAGAAGGGAAAATCCATGTCAAATGACCTAAGGCAGTGGTCGGCAAACTCATTAGCCAAAAAAGCCAAATATCAACAGTAGAACCATTGACATTTCTTTTGAGAGCCAAATTTTTTAAACTTAAACTTCTTCTAATGCCACTTCTTCAAAATAGACTCTCCCAGGCCATGGTATTTTGTGGAAGAGCCACAGTCAAGGGAGCAAAGAGCTGCATGTGGCTTGCGAGCCACAGTGCTTTTAATACATATTGTCAAGTTTCTCTCTAGAAAAGTTTTACTGACTTATGTGCTCACCAGCAGTGTATAAAAGTGATGTGTTTCATGCACCCTCAAAAGTATAGACATTCTTACTCTAAAAAGTCTATCTCAGTCTCCTAGGTGACAGCTTACCATCCCATTGTTACTTAATTTGAATTTCATTAACTGTGAGATTGAATATCTTTTCTTATTTTCCATATATAAGCTTTATAAAGTAAATTTTCAAATCTGTACCCATTTTTATATGGGAGATAATTTATTTATTGATTTTTGAGGACTCATGTATTAAATGGATTAACCTTTTGTCCAACATGTATTTTATGTAATCTGTTTCTAGGTTTTGTTTATGGTGGGTGTTGCTATACAGAAGATGTCAACTTCAATAGTTAAATCTATAAATCTTTTTCATAATGATGTCTGTCTTTGGCTATCATGTTCAGAAAGGTCTTTTACACTAATTTTTAAAATAAAGACATACACAATAGTCTCTTTTTATACTCAGTGATGGAAAATATTAATAGATTGATGACAGAAGGGTCTTTGAATTACTAGATGATGTCAGACAGAATTTAAAATATATATATCTTTATTGATTTCAGAGAGGAAGGAAGAAAGTGTTAGAAACATCAATGATGAGAGAGAATCATTGGTTGGCTGCCTCCGTACTAGGGGCATATCCATACTGTGGATTGAGTCTGCAAACTGGACATATATATGCCCTTGACCATAATTGAAGTGGAACCCTTCAGTCCACAGGCTGACACTCTGTCTACCAAGATAAATCAACTAGGGCTCCCAAAATATTTTTTAAGCATAGAATTTACATCATTTTTTACTTATGGCAAATTAATGACAGACAAAAATATTTAAAATTCACAATTACTTTGTGATTATAATTTTCTAGAACTCATCAGACTTAAAATAATCTACATTTTGGTATTTGGCATTAACAGTCATCTATTTTTCATATTTGTCTTTATTTCATTCCAAGATATTCATTTTGTTTTTTTGGTGAGTAATAGCTCAATAAAAAATTCAATTATAATGCTGAGTAAGTAAATAATATTGAAAAGAATAGTGCTTAAAATCCTATATAAAGTGTTACAGTGATATCATAGCAAAAATTAGTATATTCATATTTCATGAACTACCATTTTAATTAATTATTGTTTTCATAACTTATAATTGTTTAAATTACAAAAGGTAATATATTTGAATTTTCTCAGAAGCTAGAATTAATCTAGACATTTCAGTTTTTAATTGGCAAAAGCATAATCCTAGTTTTTCTCCCTTACTTGAAAATATTATAAATGTTGTAGGTATACTGAAGAGGAAAGATGATGAGGTACATACTGGGAGGGAAAAGGAAGAGCAGTCTAGACACTGGATATTTTCCATGTCAGATCATGGTGTATGATCTTTCTAATGTAATGCTGGAACTGATTTGCTAGGATTTTGTTGAGGATTTTAACATCTACGTTCATCAGGGATATTGGCCTGTAATTCTCTTTCTTGGTAGTGTTAGCTGGTTTGGGGATTAGGTTAATGCTGTCTTCATAGAAAGAACTTGAGAGTATTCCTTCCTCTTGAATTTTTTAGAATAGTCTGAAAAGGATAGGTTTTAGTTCTTCTTTGAATGTTTGGTAAAACTCCCATGTGAAGCTGTCTGGCTCAGGGCTTTTGTTTGCTGGAAGTTTCTTGATTATTGCTTCAATTTCTTCTATAGTTAACGGCCTATTCATTTTTTTATTCTTCCTGTTTGAGTTTTGCAAGGTCGTATTTTTTAGGAATATGTCCATTTCTTCTAGGTTGGTCAGTTTGTTGAAATAGAGTTGTTTATAGAATATATATATATATATATATATATATATATATATATATATATATATATTTTTTTTTTTTTTTTTTTTTTTAAACAATCCCTTGTATTTCTGTGGGCTTGGGAGTTACTTCACCTCTTTCATTTTCATTTTGTTTATTTGGGTCCTCTCTCTTTGCTTCTTGGAGAGCCTGGCTAGAGGTTCATCAATCTTGTTTATCCTTTCAAGGAATCAGCTCTTGGTTTTATTGATCTTTTGTATTATGTTTTTTGGCTCTATGTAATTTATTTCTGCTCTGATCTTTATTATTTCCTTCCTTCTGCTCACTCTGGGCTTTTCTCGTTGCTCTCTTTCTAGCTCTTTGAATTGTAGGATTAGATAATTTATTACCAGTTTTTCTTATTTTTTGAGGTAGACCTGTAATACTATTAACTTCCCACTCAGGACTACTTTCACTGTGTCCCATAGATTTTGGATTGTGTTTTCATTGTCATTTGTTACCAGAATGTATTTTATTTCTTCTTTGATCTCTTTGATAACACAATCATTGTTAAATAACATGCTATTTAGTCTCCAAGTGTTTGAATTGTTTTGTTTGTTTTTACTGTAGTTGATTTCTAATTTTATGCCATTGTGATCTGAGAAAATACTTGATATAATTTTAATCTTTTTGAATTTGAAGAGACTTTGCCTGTGCAATGTGTGGTCTATCTTTGAAAATGTCTCATGTGCACTTGAGAAGAATGTATATTCTGTAGCTTTAGGGTGAAATCTTCTGAAGACATCTGTTAAGTCCATCTGATTTAGTGAGTCATTTAGGATTTCTATTTCTTTGCTGTTTTTTTTTTTGGTCTGGAGGATTTATTCAGTGATGTCAATGGGGTATTAAAATCCTTGTATTGCTGTCAATATCTCCCTTGATATCTTCCAGAAGTTTTTTTTTTTTTTTATGTATTTGGGTGCTCCTGCATTGGAGGCATATATGTTTATCAGATATATACACACTCTTGTTGTATCAATTTCTTTAATATTATGAAGTGGCCTTCTTTATTTCTTGATATGGCCTTCACTTTGAGGTCTATTTTGTCACATATAAGTATTGCTACCTTAGGTTATTTATTTATTTATTTTTATTTCCATTTGCTTGAAAAATATTTTTCCATTCCTTCACTTTCAGTCTGTGTGAGTCCCTTGTTCTGAGGTTGGTCTCTTGTAGACAGCTATATGTGGGTCATATTTTCTTATCCATTCAGCCACTCTGTATTTTGCTTGGAGCATTTAGTCCATTGACATTTAAGGTTATTATTAATAGGTACTTATTTGTAGCCATTTTGATTCTTTATGCCTGTGTTTCTTCTTCCCTTTCTATTTCTTCTTTTTACAACAGTCCCTTTAGCATTTTTTTGCATTGCTGGCTTGATATTGATAAACTCCCTTAGCCTCTTCTTGTCCTTCTGGCCCCCTATTCTATGGATGTTACTTCATTTCATGTTGTCCCTAAACTCCTTTAGGCTCTTCTCCTGCTTCCTATTTTTTTTCTCCAGTTGCTGTTCAGATTGGGTGTATTTTTCAGCCTTATCTTCTAACTGACTAATTTAGTCCTCTGCTTCTTCTAGTCTATTTTTTAAACTTTCCATTGTGTTTTTTATTGTAGCTATATCATTTTATGATTTCCTCTTGATTCTTATACAAGTTGTTGATTTTCTCATCCATCTGATTTATGAACTGTATGACTCTAACTCTGAATTCTTTTCTGACAAATTGCATGCCTCTGTTTCATTTAGTTTCTGTTATGGCTATGCCACCTTTTCTTTCCTTGGAGGGTTGTTTCTTTGTCTTCCCATTTTTGCTATCTCTTTCTGGCCTTAGGCATCCTGCTAGGAGTTTCAGAGGTTGAAGATCTTATAGGGTAATGGTTTGGAAATTGTTAGCCCAAAGGCTGGATCTGCCTTGAATCTTATGCCTTTATTGTTTCTACTCTGAGTTGTATCTCCTTCTACAGATCTGGTCCCTCAATTGTCTGCTTCATATGCTTAGGGTAGTGGGAGTGCAGGCACAGTTCCTCTGGTGTGAGACTCCCTGTGAGGACTCAGAGCCCTCTGACATGCAATTCACTGTGTGGCCCCAGCACCTGTGGCAGGGTGATGCCATAAGTCCCTCTGGCAGTGTACTTTTGTTGTGATCCTGTGGCCCCTGGCTAGGTCACCCCTACAAGACTGTTCCAGGGGCTGGAGAGAAGTGGGTGTGTGTTTCTCTGGTTCATACAGTCAGGGCTTCCCTGTGGCCTGAGTGGGGCATGTGCTGGGTTATTCCAGATTTTCCTGGCAGCAAGACTCTGGGCTTGGGATGGAGTGGGTGTGGGTTGCTCTGGGTTACATAGTTCTATTTTCTTGTATCCTAGAGTGAGACGCATGCTGGGTTGCACCAGTTTGGTACTCCTCAGTGTGGAGCAGGGGGAGGTTTGCCCTGGGTCGTTTAGTCCCAGCTCTCCTGTAGCCCAGAGTGAAGTGTGTGTTCCATTGCTCAAGATGGCCCAATAGGACTGTCCCAGAGGCTGTGCACTAGGTTACTCTGGGTAGCCCCTTCTGGGCTGGAGTGAAGCAAGTGTGGGTTGCTCTGGGTCACCCCAGCAGGGCTGTCCAGGTGACCAGGGTGGAGTGGGCACAGGTTGGCTCTGGGCCAGGCTAGCAGCATGGTTATGGGGTCTGGGGCAGGGGTGGAGCACAGGCTTCCTCCTGTCTTGCACTCATTGCGGGGTCTTGAAGCTGGTTCCTAGGATGCTGGGTCTCAGAGGCCTGGTGTGGGAGCTCACTCTGGCTGCGTGCATTCCCTGCAGACATCTGGAGCTTATGAGGAGGTATGCTGCAACTCACTGCAGAAGCACAGTGGTGGTTCCAGGAGGGTTATGGATGACAAGCAGCATTCTCTAGGCATCCTCTGCCCTTCCTTATTTTAAAATAATCTCCTCTATATAATAATCAGCTGTATCTAATTTTTTAAATTCAGGGTGGATGTTCTTCAATTTAGTTGCTTTTCTGGCCTGTCCCTAGGAGGATGTGCATGAAATTGCTACCTATTCAGCCACCATTTTCTCTACTCTCTACATCCTTCTTTTTTGCTTTATCTCTATTATAACTCAATAAAAAATGTTAACTTGAAAATTTCCTCTGAAAACATTTCACAATTCAGGTGCCAATCACACAATTTACTCAGGGTGTAGGCATTCAATACCTTCTATTGTTTTGCATCTAACCTGGGTTCTCAGGAAAATTCAACTGTAAAATGCTTTACATAGGATGACTGTGCTTATTGTCCAAACCTTTAAGAGTGAGAGGATTATATGAACTATTAATAACTGAGCCAGTATAACAGGAATGAACTGGAAGTATCCCAGGCAAACCAGAGCAAAATATCATGCTATCTAGAGTAAGATTATAAACCATCATGTGAGAATATTGTCATACATTTATTATGAACTCTTATTGAGATGGCTTATTTAGGCACATCTCAAAATGCCCTGGTATCTTAAAGAAAGATGAGGTAGATTCTAAAACTAATCTGGCTATCTTTTATTACATTAAGGCTTTTTAGTCCCCATTCCCAATAAAGCATAGTTGTTTTGAGGTTGAGAAATAATAGCTAAAAACATAACATGAAAGATTTATAGCAAGACATTTCCACCTGAAAAGCCGTTGAAAACATGTGTTTATGTTTTTAATCTGTATGTTTGCTTGTTTTTGATGATTGTGAATGTTTGTAAGCCTCTAGTTAGGGAGTTACTGGGTTAGAAAGTAGTTTGTGTACAGTAAATATAAAAAGCAGTAACAGCTAATGAGCAGTATAACAGGGTTTGAGTAAGCAGATAATAATCATAGTCATTCCACATATATTATCTTTAATACTTATAAACACACTATAAGGTACCATTAGCCCCATTTTACAGATGGGGAAAATGAGGTTCCCTTGCCTGTTTAAAGTTACAAGATGAGATGAAACAGAACCACTGTCTGAATCTAAGCTCCGTGATCTCCACATGTTTTCTCTCTCTTAGGACCTGGAGATTGCCATCTTCTAATTTTCATCATCATCGCCTCAAATTTGCCCTGGGATAATTAAAGGCCTATAATAATAATAGAATCTCATGCACCTTTTCCAGCAAAAATAAATGTTATTTATTTACATTGTTTATGGTCTTCCAGTCTACCTGTTATGCCTGCTTTGCCAACATGTTTAGCCAAACAGAATTACAACAGCCTTCCACAGCTGATGGCTGTGTACCAATGACAGAAGCAGTAGTGTTTACTCAGCCACAGTAGTTTTGGAGGTAATAATGGGCTAAAACATTCCAATATTTTCCTAAAACAGATGACAAGCCTGTTCATTTAATCTGCTGAAGTAGCCAGTTTAAGCCACTACTTATCTAGGTCTGTCTCTTGTACCGCACCATCATAGCACCCCATCTTCCTGAGCCAGATTTAGATAACAAGCAGTAACAGGTCTCTGATTATTGTGAAAACTGTTCATAAGAACACAGTCAATGACTCACGGATGAACATAAACTCAGTGCCACTGATAATATGTAACAGCGATACCCTCACTAATGAGACCTTCCTCGGTGTCTGTGTAACTGGGGGGGAAGGCAATCAGAGCCTCCGATAAGAGACAAGGTCCAGGAATATTGGGAACATTGGCCCTGAAAATTCTGGCAATTCTTATGTCCATTCCTGTCAAGACTGGTCTGCAGTCCACCTGCTGAGACGTTTCAGAGTCACTGAGAGGTGGAAAGGGTGTGTTTTCCTGCTCTGAGGCATTTTTAATCATTTTTCTGAAGGCAAAAGTGGGGACTGCTGGTCTCTTTGCCTGTTACTTCCTTTATGCCACCCCACAAAATTTAGCATGCTGACTGAAGGATTTATTAGGACAGGTTCCAGCTGCATGTCTCCTCTAACTTTATCATTCTCCCCTGTCTATAAACATATCAACATTCTCCAGATTCTAAAAAACAAAACAGAAAAAAAAACTCCACAAAAACCTCATACTAATTTAACATTGCCATTCAAATTCTTTCCCTATCTCTAGACTGCTATTTTTTTAAAAAATGATGCCATGCATTTTAAAATGTCATTTAAAAACACTTTAAATGATTTGTTTTTTAATTGCAAACAATCCCAGACTTTTAGAAAATGGGAAGATAAAATACTTTTCTCCTAGAACAACATAAAGGATAAGTTGCCAACATGATGCCCCATTACCTCTAAACATTTATGATCTGGGACAGATACCTCAATATGTGCCTTCTCTGTATTCCCCTCATGAGAAATCACAATGCCTTATCCACAGATCTGCTGTAGGATATATATATATAATCTCAACTGTATCAAACAATGCCCAAATCTTCTTCACAGAGGATGTCGCATTTTCTGAAATAAGTATGGGTTTTTCACTGTCTTCACGAACTAGTCTTGCTTTAATCCTAGTCAATCTGGATCCTGTGCTCTTTGGAAAGGGCTCCATTGAGGACAGTTCCAAACCCTTTATAATTCACAATCTGATGCTCTTGTTTCTTTTTGTTTTGTTTTGTTTTGTTTAATTTTTGTTTGTTAATCCTCATCTGAAGGTATTTTCCCCATGGATTTTTAGAGAGAGTGGGAAGAAAGAAGAGGGGGTGAGAGAGAGACACATCAATGGGAGAGAGACACATTAACTGGTTGCCTCCCACAGGCACCCTCACCGGGAACAGGGAGTGAACCTGAAACCCAGGTATGTGCCCTTGAGCAGGAATCAAAACCGAGACCCTTCAGTGCCTGAGCCATGCTCCAGCTGCACCTGCCAAGGCTGATGCTCTTACATATTATTATTTTACATATTATTCTCCTTCTTGGTTGCTTTGTAGCACTTGACATTTTTACCTCCTTGTACTTTTTGAAACTCTATCTTCATAACTGGTTTCATTTGTTTATTAACTTATTCAACAGATATTTATTTCTTGAGTACATGTGATAATCCAGGCACTCTGTTAAGTATGTGTATCCAATGGCGAGTCTTCTGCCCTTATACATTTAATACTGTCTTCCAAATTAAGAATGAACTTTTCCCACATCCTTCTATAATAATATCTTAACCTTGCTTTCATTACTGCCATACCCGACACCTGTGGTTTTGAAATAGAGGGCCAAAGATTTCTGCCAGAGTCCTATGGCTTATTTTCTCCTTCAGAAATCTTATCCAGAGTTCAGTTTTTATTTAAAAAATCCTTATACTCTAAAGTGTCTTTTCTTGCACACTTTTTTTTTTTTTTGCATTATCCTTTTCTATGGTTGTCCCAGGCCTGTGTGTAAGGGATTGTGTTTTATTTGTCTATGTGCTCCTGCAACACTCAGCAGAGTGCTGGCACATCATATAAGCAAATAAAAAAGCTATTGTCAAATTGACACGAACATCAGCCCATAAATAATCAGCATCACTAAACGTATAACAAGACTTCTACAGTAAAGTCAGTAGAAATAAGGTGACACATTTCAAGGATTGTTTACATTATTGAAAAAATATTGCATGAACCTATCATTATGCTACTTTAGAGCTTTTAGGACTCTAGAATTCATCCTGCTTTTAAACTATATTCAGCCCATAGCACCAAATGCATAAGAAATTGAATTAGCTTATATTTATTTCACATTCAAAATAAACTTTCTCTTACAGATGATTGATAGAATAAACTACCTCCAAACAATATTGTCTAATTACTGTACTTCTAGAAAGGATTAGCTTATGGAAGTTAAAGCAGGAGCTTAGACATGGCACTGTGCTATGATGGAAATATCACTACAGTTGTTTACTGTACAACATTGGTGGATTTTTAAGTTGTTACTGGGGAAAAAACTCTCTCTTTCATCTCTGTATGCCTTACTCCTAAAATAAACCACACTGCTTCACACATAATGTGTGTTCAAAGTATCTATTAAGCAACTACGCTCCTCACAGCCATAGGAGAGACTGTGCTGACCTGAATGTCAGTCCAGTTAAGTAAAACAGCGATTATTACTATCAAGGCCCAGTAGGTAAGGTATACCTTCATTGGTACTTATATAAGAGAAACGTTTTTAATTAATTTATTCCACTTCTTTTGTCCATTTTAACAAAATTATATAATACATCTTTTCTCACAGAGAATTTTAACAAGATTTATTAAAAAAAAAAAAAAAAAAAAAAGAGCTGAAACCGGTTTGGCTCAGTGGATAGAGCCTCAGCTTGCAGACTGAAAGGTCCCGGGTTCGATTCTGGTCAAGGGCATGTACCTTGGTTGTGAGCACATCCCCAGTAGGGGGTGTGCAAGAAGCAGCTGATTGATGATTCTCTCTCATCGATGTTTCTAACTCTCTATCCTTCTCTCTTCCTCACTGTAAAAAATCAATAATATATATATATATAAAGAGAGACAGAGAGAGAGAGAGAGAGAGAGAGAGAGAGAGAGAGAGAGAGAGAGAGAGGGAGAGAGAGAGAGAGAAATAGGTACTTTCCTTAGATTGCCAGCATTCAATCTACCTAGTCCTTTAGGGTCTGTTCCAGTTATAAAGATTTACCTCAGAGAACAGAGAACTAAACATTTTTGGAGACCTTCCAAAATTTCAGAATATAATTTTGGCCCATCTACATCAATCAGGGAAAACTGGAAATGGGAAGTTCAGGAATCAATTTTCCCCTTGCCCTTTTTCTGTGATTTACATATTATCAGCTGAGAGTCAGGATATCAGTTCTCTGTCAATCCAGAGGCTAGTAATTATGATTTTAACTATAATAGAAAATCATCTAAAAATTATAAGTGATACTTCTGCAGAAAGAAAAAAAAATTAGTTTGTGTGATAGCACTAACAGAGTACTGGAAAAAGAAATCACAAGGCCCAAATAAGAGAGACTTTTCTAGGGAAGAGTGTAGAAGGCATGATCCTGTTTCAAAGCAGCTTTGTGGGACTCATTAAAACTATCCCTCCTCCCATACAAAGCTAGGAGCAGGATTTGAGAAATCCCAAAAGAAAGAAATGGGACTACTGTCAGAATAATAGTCATATAACTTTGGAAACTAACACCTCATAGCAATAGGATTAGGAAATATTCCTTAAGGTCAATTGATTCTATCACCAGACAAGCTATTTTTAAAAATGTTTTTTTTTAAACCTCTATATAGTCTTTCTGGGGTGTGGTACTTATTTCCTCTGTCCTTTATCTTGGCAGAACATCCCCATACTTGGTTTCCCACAAGGAAACGCCAAATCCTAACATCAGACAGTTATACTCAGAGCAAATAAAAATTATTCCACATTTTCCTTTGCAGATCAATCATAATTATTATTACCCATTATATTTGTAAAAAAATGTACCCAATTGTATAATACATTTCTAGCCACTTGGACATGCATTTTTTTTTTTAATATCTCAGCTTTAGTAAAAATTCAAAGCAAAGAGTAAAGCTTGATAGTAAATGAGATAACTAGTTAACATACTTCAGAGATTCCCAGGCCTTATCAGAAATGAAGATTTTTCAAGACAGAGCCCTCTTCCTGCAGATCCTCAGCTCCAAGTGTGGGCTGTGAGGGGCAGCAAGGAAAGATGGCCCCAACGTGTCTCTGTCCTGGAGTCAGGCTGGTCCATTTCAGGGTTAATTATAATGGTAGAGAAGATGACCTGGGAGAAAGGTGATATTTCAAGTCCTTGAGATTTACAGTGAAGCTTAACACCTCCTCTCACTGAGATTCAAATAAGGAGCATGAACAATTCTCAGCCACAAGTGTGAGCCAAAGCAGGCTGACCTTGGCATTATCCATCTTCTAGAACTTCAAATGTCTATTAAATTGCTATTTATCGTTTAACTCTAATCTTTAGGAGGTTGATTTTTCTTCATTCGTTTAAAAAAAAATGCAAGTAAGACTCATTCTTCTTTAGGTTTCATCCTCAAGTGCATGTTACATTGAATAATCCACAGTTTAAAGAGACTTACTGCCTTGAATTTTCTAGTTCTGTTCATAGCAAAATGAGCTAAGTAGAACATTCAGATACGCAATGTTAGCGATATCACTGCTTCCCAACTCCTTTGAAAGAGATAAAAATACCTTCTATTAAAATATTGCTTTTTGTTTCTTTCTCATTATCCCTTAAAAATATACTCTGAATATCCATTGCATTTATTATTATTACTACTATTATTATGTGAGGAATGAACAACATTTACTAAAGAGATCCAAAGTTGTGCTAAAGCAGAAAGATAATTTTTCTGTAGATTTTATCCTACCTTGTTAAAACCTCAAACTCCAAAGCATAAAATTTGACATCATGAGTAGTTTCAAAGAGTTAGCAAGTTTAAACAGATTCATGTAAGAGTCAAGGGTATTCTTAATGACAAATCATCACTTATTAAAATTCAAGTAAACATCATCTAGTAACCTGTGTTAAAACAAAATGTTCAACTACAACTGCTGTAAAAAAGAATGAACTCTTACTATTCACAACAGCATAGATGGGCCTGAAAAGCATTTTACTAAGCGAAATAAGCCAGTCTGAGAAATATCACATGATCTCACTCATTTGTGGACAGCATAAACTGATGAACAAAAATATATCCAGAAACTGTCAAACTTCAGAGGGAAGGCAGGGGAGGGGTGGTGGTGGTAAGAGATCAACCAAAGGACTTGTATGCATGCATATAAGCATAACCAATGGACACAGACACCAGGAGGGTGAAGGGAATGCGCGGGGTTGGGGGTTAGGGAGTAGGAGTGACTGGGGAGAGGTCAGTGGGGGAAAAAGGAGACATATGTAATACTATATGTAATACTTTAAACAATAAAGAATTTTAAAAAGTAGTAGTAAAAAAACAAACAAAAAAATAAGAACAAAGTGTTTATACTTTACTTGATTCTGGAAGCAATCACATTAGGCTTAAATAATGCCTCCCATGGCTTGTGCTGAAACACCTGTTTTCTTAAGCAGCATGGTCTCCATGAGAAATAAATTCCAAGTAAGTAAATAGGACATGAGGCCACTTTACAATGTGTGAGAAGGTAGAACCATAAAGTACCTTCTAAATTAAGCCAAATAAAGACAGAAATACTACGTGACAAGTTTGTCTACTGGTAACTCTATGTTGTTAATTCATCTTTTTTTCTGAAGCTGAAAATTAAATATTGATTTAATATGGTCTTATAAAATAAATGTATGTTACTGAGCTGATGCCAAAACCCACTTTATGGTGTACTCTACATTTTTAATATTAGAAGAGTGTCAGACAGAAAACATACTTTAAAATTTAAAATGTCAAGACCATTTTTGTTTTTAGTTTATTAATTTATTATCTATCTATTTTTATAGAATATTATAGCAAAATAATATGAGCCCCCAAAGGCTAAATTTTAAGATTGGCATTTTTAATGCCTAATATAATATTGATTTACTTTTTATATTTTGCAGTTTGTTTTTATTTTTTTAAAGCTTCCTATTGAGGTTTGAGTTGACATACAAAAGAACTACATGTTAATATGTACAATTTGAGCTTGGTGATAAGCATACACTGTGAAACCATCACCATGATCAAGGCCATAAACTAATTCATCATCTCCAAAAGTTTTACCCCTTCCCCTTTATTTATTCAAATATATATATTTTTGCTTTGTGGTAGGAGCACTTAACATAAGACCTAGCCTCTTAGCATATTTTAAGTATTGAATTAGAATTAGAATTAGAATTAGAATTAGAATTAGGATTCCTATGTTGTACAACAGATCTCTAGGACTTATCCTGCCTAACTCAAACTTTGTTCTCTTAGACCTGCACCAACCCATCTTCCCTTCCTCCTGTTCCTGGTTATCACAACTCTCCTCTGGTTTCATTAGTTAGACTATTTTAGATTACTCATAGAAGTGGAATAATGCAGTACTTATTCTTCGGTGCCAGGCTTATTTTACTTAGCATAGGTTCCTCCATGTTGTTGTATGTGGCAGGATTTCTTTCTTTTTGAAGGCTGAATACTATCCCATTGCATGTATATATCACATTTTCTTTATCCATTCATCCACTGATGGACATTTAAGTTTCTTTTATATCTTGGCTATTGTGAATAACCCAGTAATAAAGCTGGGAGTGCAGATATCTCTTCAAGATCCTGACTTCAATTTCTTTTACATACCCAGAAATGAGATTGCTAGATCAAATGGGGATTCTATTTTTACTTTTTTGAGGAACCTCCATACTGTTTTTCATAGTGATTGCATCAATGTACACATATACCAACCAGCCATCAGGATTCTCTTTTCTTCTTTTTGTGTGTGTGGTTTTTTTTTTTTTTTTTTTTTTTTTTTTTTTATAGTAGTCATCCTAACAGATGTGAGATAATATCCCATTGTGATTTTGATTTGCATTTCCCTAGTACATGCTGTTGACCGGGAACTGAACCCATGACTCATTGGTATGTAGGCTGACATTCTAACCACTGAGCACACTAGCCTGGGCCCTCTCTGTCTTCCTATTGTCTCTGTTCCAACCCTTCTGTCACAGCAGTTGTCACACTTTCATACTTTTCTGAGTCCTCTCCCAGACAGTCATTTTTGGATGTCGATTTTATTGTGTTTATCCCATAATGCATTACACAATACCTGGCATATAGCAGATGCTCACTAAAATTTTTCAATAAATGAATAAATGAAATAATTAATATCTTAATTATTTAAGGACCTGGAATTGAGCTATTTTAAGATACCAGAATAGCAAAATAGAAAATTTTAGTACTGCTATTTAAAGATAGGTATTTTATAGGCAGGAAGCTTCCTTGCTGCTTATAACACTTTCAAAGGGCAGAAAAGAAAGGAAAATAAGATCTTATAAATCATGACAGTAATTTTATTGGCTCACCAGATTGATTTGGTGGTAAAAAAAAAAAAAATTTTTGTTAAAAAGTATAACTAGCCAAAACAAAAAAAATGCTGTTACCCCTAACAATTCCAAAAGCTTGACATGAGTATTCCTATTCTGAGATACACATATTTGATAATGATTTGTTTGTTTGGGTTGGTACAGAAAATGTGCTGCTGTAATAAGACCATAAAATGCTGTGTAAGATGGAATCTTGAGTATCTAAAGGTATTTAAAATAAATATTTCTACCCTCAAGTTTACCAACTTTCAAAACAGATGTCTTCTATCAAAGAAATTAGCAGATTTTTTCTTCTTTAACTTGGCAGGAATTTTTGTATTTTCTATACTCTTGATTCTCTGATAGGGAAGCGTTTTGTTTTGTGTTTTTCATTTTTATGATTTTGTTCTCTAAGATACAGAGGTAATATGGTGCAATGGTTAAGGACAAAGGCTTCATAGGCAGGCAGTAATGAGTTTTAACCTCAGATCAAATAATAACAATAGCTAATATTTGTGGAGAGCTTACTAGGTAAGTGTCTCCTAGCTTTGGGATACCCTTCTTTACATTAATTATTTTATTCTGTTTTCACAACTTAAGTGATACTATTATGCTTACTTTTTAGACAAGGAAACTGATGTTTAAAGCATTAAGTGAAATTTCCAAGTATACTCAGCTAGTTAGTGGAAAGACAGCATTTGAACCCAGGTTTACTTCATTCCAGAACCCAAATTTTAACGATTACACTTTTAAATGCCTACTGTGTTCTTGGTCAAGTTCCTATACAATTCTGCATTTTGTTGTATTATTGTGAGCATATGGGAATTAACATTTTTAGCCATACTTATATCTGAAAAAAAAATAGATTTCAACATAACAAAGGTAATGAGAGATAAAGATGAATATTTTATAATGATAAAGGGGACACTACATTATGAAAATATAAAACTTCTCAAAATATATGCACCCAATTAGGAAGCACCAAAATATATAAAGCAACTACTAAGAGAACTAAAGGGAGAAACTGACAAAAACACACATACAATATTTAGGGGACCTAAATATTCCATTGATAGTTCTAGACAGATCATTCAAACAGAAAATCAATGAAAAAATATCAGTCTTAAATGATACTATAGACCAAATGGACATAATTGACATTTACAGAACCTTTCATCCCAGAACATCATTTTATACATTCCTCTCCAGTGTACATGGAACATTCTCAGGGATAGATTATATTTAGGTCACAAAAGCAGCTTCAACAACATTCTGTTGACCTCTTTTCAAGTTTACTGATCCTTTATTCTGCATTGTTCAATTTGCTGTTCATCCCAACAATGCTTTTTATAAATTCAGATACTGTATTTTTAAATTGTAGGTGTATTTTTTCTTTTTTACAGTTTTCACAACTCTAGTGAAATTACCCATTTCTTCATTCATTTTCCTGAAGATCCTTTAATACATTTACCACAGTTATCTTAAAGCCCTGGCTATCAATTTCACCATCAGAGAGATCTGTGAATCTGTTTCAACTAATCTTTTTCTTGACCATGCATTACATTTTCCTGTGTAACATTTTGTAAACAATTAATAATTATTTAACTTTTGATGCACATTTAATAGTTTTAAAATACTTATAATTAGGCATTGTGAATTAATACATTATAGGGATTCTGTATTCTGCAGTTTTTTTCTATGAAGAGTGTTGAGGGGGATTTTAGCAGGCAGTTAAATTAGTTGTGGATCACCTTGATCCTGTCAATATTTGGTTTTAGTTTTGAGCTATGTTAGGGTGGATCTATTTCAGTTTTATCTTAGTTCTGGATGTGATTCTCCTCCTAAGGTGTGGCCCTTCTGGGGTTTTAATAGGAAGTTCAAGATGTTCACTAAGCCCTGTTAACTTAGTAGGACTTAAATGTCAAATTCTGTCCCCTCAGGACTAGGCAGATGTTGAAATCTCTGTTCGGCCCTCTCAGCATTCCTGCACATGATTTACACTGGGACATTACATTCTCGCTTCTCATTTGTGCAGCTCAGACAAATCTGGTGCTAGTTGGTAGGCAGATTTGAGGATCTGCTCCCACTGGGGACTGCTTCCTGGGCAGAATTCCTTCCTTCAATTTCCTGGCAGCCCTGAACTCCCACTTCTGACTTCTCAGTACAGAAGGACTTCTGCTTTTTGACTGCATTCTAGACCCCATATGCTTCACGGACTGGGTTTGCCCTAAAAAGAAAAACCAGAAAAATTTATATATCATTCAGTCTGTTTCCCTTATTTCAAGGGTCAATTTGCCTCCATTTTCTGCCTGCTTTTGATTGCCCTTTAAAAAATTAAGTATTGTGTTTTTTTTATATTTTGTTCAAAGTTTATAATTGCCAAAGTCAGGAGGATTATCCTGCTATATACTACTCTCCTATTACCAAAAGCAAGAAGCATACATTTTCAATAAATTATATTATGAGTATTAATCATATTTTTATCAATGGCATGTTTACTATTAATGCTCCAGGTCTTTGGCTTAGGACCATATCTGACTATAGAAAGTGCATTCTAATTATAAGCCATCATCATTAGAGGAATGACTTAGAGATCATCAGAAGGACAGCTGAAGAGCAGGAGACTATGGAAGAGAAAATCACGGTAGGAGCCGAGCCCTACAGCAGTGTGAACTCATGATAACCTGCTGTCATTTGCACAACATCCACTGCAGCTGTCTGTGAAGTCCTTCTTATAGCCAGATGTTGCTTCTGAAAAAGTCATTGTAAAGTTCATAAACTCAGGCAGACACTTTTAGTTCTGACCTGGTGTGACTAATATACTTATTGTACAGCAGAAAATAAAATCAAAGAAAAATATATAAGACTGATGAAATCTGGAAATAATAATATTCTACATTGGAATGAACAAAACTCATTGGCTGCATGCAGATCATGTTCATATGCTCCTACTTCAAAGGATGTAGGAAATTGTGTCATATAATATGCTCATGTGAAATGTGTAACACATTACCTACTCATGGCATTGTAGCTGGTGTTCTAAGCCATAATTGCCTTTACTTAATTAATTAGTTAATTAATTTATTATTAAAATCTGTTTTTATTGATTTCAGAGACAAGGGAAAGGGAGAGAGAGAGAGATAGAAACATCAGTGATGAGAGAGAATCATTGGTCGGCTGCTTCCTGCATGCCACCTACTGAGTTGGGCCCACAACTCAGGCATGTGCCCTTGACCCGATTCAAACTTAGGACCCTACAGTCCACAGACTGATGCTCTATCCACTGACTAGGGCCATGGTTGCCTTTAAATACAGCTTATGAAAAGAAAAATTGACTTTCAAAACCACAGCTGGAAAAAATAACAAATATTTATTAAATGCCTACCATGAAAAATCTATGCAGAATACCCAAAACACTGACTTCATTTGAAAAATGACAAATACAATCAAAACTTGGTGAAAAATGACTGGACATATAAAAGTTTTAGGGAGCACTACAACTCAAACCAGAACTTAAAAAGTGAGGGTAGCAACTTATAGAAGAGGAAGATCGTATTCAGATATGGGGATAAACATAACCAAAACCTAGGAAATAAAATGACATGAATGAAGAGGAAAGGTAAGTTTAATTGGTGTGGTATATACATGGAAAGGCATGAGATTGGATTCATAGGTGGATCAGATAAGGTTAAAGAGAGTGATAAACATTAGGAGGAGTTTGATCCTGCCAATAGGATATTGCCCAAGTCTAGAAGATAGAAAATGGAAAATGTTACATACTTAAAAAAATCTTTAATAGAGAAGGTGTAATTATTCTTACAATAATACCACACATTCAATTTTACTTGGTATTACTTCTGAAATTTTTTCTCAATAAAAAAGATAAAACAATATACTCAGGCAGCTGAGGGGAAAAAAAGAGACAGATTCTACACTTTCTGGGAGTTTAATTACTATGATAATAATGGAGATAATTATTATGGTGATGCATGAAAGGAAAGACCTTTCCCACAAATAGCTTTTCTTTCTTGTTTTTACCCTTTTTTAGGAGCATATTTCCACTCTGGTGTAGCCAGTTACTTTTAAAGCCATTTTACGCAGTACACACGCAAGTTGACACCAAAGGGACTTTTATTTTGTGTGCTGAATTGTACAAATCCTCCTCTCATGAATTCATTTATTCACTCAACCATTCATTATTAAACAAATATTAAAGAGCACCAACAGTGTGCCAGGCATCATTCTAGACACTGGGAAAACTAGATGATGGGATTCTTCCCTGACAAAACTCACTTTTCTGGGCATACCCCTTTCTCTGCTCCCTCTGCCTCCTGGAGGTCACAGGCTTTCTGCTCATTTTTGTTCCTTCAGACTAATACACAATTCAGCCTGTTACAGTTGGGACTCTCAGCTTTCCTGTCTTCTCTCCTCTCATCTTTCTTCGTAGTATTGTATAATCTTGGAGAACTTCCAGAGTAAGACCTAGGCTTTATGAGGTATTCCTTCTATATCTCAGCCTGCATGAAGAACGGTTCCAAGTTGGTCACAGCCTCCCAAGCCCCAGACTTTGTTAGGTCTTGGGGAAAACAAGCTGGATATTAACCTACTTTACTTTGAACAAACAAGTGATGATCATGATGAACAGATTCTCTTTTAAGATATGCTAAGTGTTTTTGTAGCGTACATACTACAATGTCCCACATACTTTCCCCTCAGTTTACTAGTATTATCATAATGCCTCCTCTTTTCTGCTATCATCTTTGTTGAAATAAAGCAAAAATCATAATCCCATCATGCATTTTATTATTTTACTAGAGGCCAGGTGCATGAATTCATGCACAGGTGGGGTCCCTTGGCCTGGCTGGCAATCGAGGCCTATTGGGAGTCGGTCAGTCACTGGAGGGGGAGGGGCCATGAAAGGTTTCATGTGGAAGCTCATTGAACATCAGGGGGAAGCTGCTGCACTGAGCGTCTGCCCTCTGGTGGTCAGTCCAAGTCATAGTGACTGGTTGACTGGTTGTTTGGGTTGTAACGGTTGTTCAGTCATAACGGTCACTTAGATTTTTATATATATAGATTCCAGAACTCAGGCTACCTCAGCCTATCTTATTGGTCTGACTGGGCCATAGGACATGCCATCCTGCAAATGAAGACTATATATTTCAGGCTTCCTAATAATCCATTAAAGCAGCGTAATTCATAAAATATTTCAAAACTACATGAGTGAGAACCCAGTGGATTTAAGAATTTAGATATGTAAGTATAGCATACACACATTGGGTTATCTGACCTTCTTCATCTGGGATTTTTCTTTTACCTTAACCCACTCAATCACAGGGACAGGCTTTTGGCAACCATCTTCACATATTGTGAAAATGTCCAACAGACTCCAGTTTTATTGGTCCAGGGGTAGTCACCTGAAATCAGCTGAGCCTAGCAGAGTCAATTTCTTGACAATTTTGACTAAAGTCCAAGAGATTCTACCCTCAATGAGCTGGTGAAAGAAGATGTAAACTTTTGGGGCATGTTTTTACCACATAGATCAGGAAGCAGAGAAAACAGTTTGGAAAGACAGGAGAGCAAAAGAAACAGAAAGATGGGAAGAAAACTTTGTTGGGGAATTGGGGTCTTTGAAGAGGTTCCCATAACTATCTCATTTCTGGCATATTGTGAATACCCATAATATGTTTTTTAAATCCCCCTAGACCTCTCAGTATTCTAGATATTTCCTAGTATTTACATATTAAGTCCACCCCCCTTTTTTCACTTTAATTGTTGATTTATATGATTTGAACTCAAAAGTCCTAAATAAAAAATAAAAAAAAGTTAATCCTGAAATAAATTTAAAATTCATTTGAAGTAGAAATTCATTATGTATGTTCATTTTCCCTATTTGTATCATGCACATTCGTTGTCTAATTAAATTGGGAATTTTATGTCCTAGGCTTACTAAGTACTTCTTGCTTTAACATGCCCTTCCTCTGTTTGTGATGCCTCCCCATTAATACCTCGCAATCAAAATCTGGGTCAAAACTTGGGTATTCCAGGAAGTCCTCACAGCATAACCCAACCCATACTGGTTTCTTCTTAATTCATTGCTCCACAGCCCTAAAACCACACTGGATTATTTTGCATGAGTTTAAGTGTTGTCTTAAAATTATACTTAAATTGTTTTGTCTGCTAATATTTTTTTCCAAAGAGCTAATAAATTGCTTTGCAAAAGAGATAAAACATTTCACTCCCTATTTTATTTTAAATAGTTCCAGTACTATGAATTGCACACCACTGATACCTGTAAGTATGTGTGAACCATCTAACACATCCTAAATGAGTATTCAAAATCCAAATTTTATAATACTGGAATCAAATATTTGAAAACTATTGACTTAAAGAAATAAGACAGTGATAACATTTGTAAAAGTTAAAATGTTAATCATCTAAAGTTTACTTCACTCATAGATTTCCATTTCTTAAAGAGATGCAGTGTCAGAGTTCTAACGCAAATTATTTTATATATAATATGTTTGGATGACTAACCATAGAGGTCCCACCTCCCACATGTAGAAAAAAAAAAAAAAGAAAAAAAAAAAGAAAAAGAAAAAGTGCAGCTCTCCTCAGAGTCTGTGCTTTGGATTAGATTTTCCAGGTCTAACTCATCAGATGCAATGAACGGTAGGTAAACTTTGTAGAAAGAGCACATACTTACAAAACTATGGAGAGAATGAGACATCATAACCTCTGAAAAGGTGTTTGTAAAAAGCGTAGGAAGCCTGACTGGGTGGCTCAGTTGGTTGAGCATTGTCCTCTGCACCAAGAGGGTTGCAGGTTAGATTGCCAGACAGGGCACATACCTAGGTTGTGGGTTCGATCCCCAGTTGGGGCCCATACTAGAGGCAACCGATGAATGCTTCTCTGGCACATTGATGTTTCTCTCTCTCTCAAGTTAATGAAAATAACCTTGGGTGAGGATTAAAAAAAAAAGAAAGCATAGGGAGAAAATTGGTAGATTCTACTTTATAATCTACAGTGTGTCATAAAAAAAATTACCATCCCCTACTGATGAGACTGTTCTTTAATTGTAGATGTGTCCTAAAACATTTTTTTAATTCATTAGCAATTAGAAAATAATGCTAATGATCTACAGGAATTCTTATCTTAATGTTTCCTGAGGATCAGGAGGAAGCTATTGTATAAGGTTGAAATACACAGAAATTTTCTCTAATGAGTCTCAATTTTTATATTGTCACATGCCCTGAAGCTACTAGGATGAGAACATTTTTGCAAATCTAAAATAAATAACTGGAGTAGGTCTGTAATTCACAGAAAAACACAGCGTGTTTACATGAATACCTCTTCTACTTGATTCCTTTGACCTGAGAACTTGAGTGAAACTGAGAAAGCTGCCAAGTTCAAATGCTGGGAACAGACCCAGCCCAGCATGATTTTTATTCTCTTCCTCTAACTACCTGGAAACATTATCTCAAGTAGATAGGTACTGAACATTTACAGTTCCACTTTCACCAATCATTATTTGTGATACTTTTGAGACTGCATATATGAGAAGAATAGCAAGTTATTCTGTTTTGAATCATCTGTTAGGTGTGAACAGATGTAACTCAGCCAGTTTGTTTGTTTGCTTTTTCTATTTCTCCGGCTCTGCCTTCTCAAATCCATTACTCCTTGGATTTATATCCCTTGCTTTTGCCCCATCATATTTTGCAATGTCAAATCTGCTTCTGCTTAAACTTGCAGACCACCAGTTTTCCCCCAGCTATGACCCTGACAGGTGGCACCTCTGGTCAATGTTTCAGGTATAAGGACTTTCAAAACACTTGTTGGGTCAGGAAAGCTGGTAGGAAGCAAGGCAAGAGTATCACCTGAGAAAGATCAGGTGAGAAGCTGTGCTGGCTGGGGTTCTTCTCTGGCAACCTGGTAGGCCACACCTACTCCTCTGTTGCTGCCTTGAGACCATCAGACCTTTCTTCTCTTCCTTGGAGTCTGCTCAATACCGGCCACTTTATCCACTGCCATGTCAATTACCCTTCTTCCAGTCTCACCTCAATACATTTTATTTCATGATCAGCAAAGTAGACATATACTTGGTCTGATCAGGGTATTTGACCATTTTTTAAAAACAGAAATTCCTTTATCTTCCTGAATTACATATTTATTGGCTAACTGGACATTTATCAAAAAGTTTGCCTGGTTCTTACTTGACCAATCATACATTGGGATTTCCGCAGCCAAATTTTATATAAGCAGCCAAGAAGTTTTTAGGGAAAGCTATTCCACTACAGTCTACCGACTCAGTCAGTGTGTGGAAACATCTCTCAAAGACACTTAACCTCATTTCAAGAATAAACCTCTCCCCCCAAGACACTACCCAATTCTCCTTTCCTTTCCTCTCTGACTATCCTTATTTTAACCTGTCCCATTATATCAGAAAAAAATTGGACATTGCTTATGATGTTTGTTTGGCTTAAGGTCACAGTAAGTATGTATAATGCCTGGCCAGCGTGACTCAGTGGTTGAGCATTAGTCTATGAACCAGGAGATCATGGTTTGATTCCTGGTCAGAATAGATGCCTGGGTTGTGGGATAGGTCTACAGTGTGGGGTGTGTAGGAGACAGCCAATCAATGATTCTCTTTCATCATTGGTGTTTCTATCTCTCTCTCTCTCCTTCTTCCTCCCTCTCTGAAATCAATAAAATATATTAAAAAAATATCCATATAATAATGAACATGTAAACATCAGACCTTAAAAATAACTTAAATAAGCAAAATGTAACTTTGGCTTCACAAACTATTTTCCTTTTTTTAATGTTATCTTCTTAGGTTGACCCATATCACAGCATCATTTCAATTTCAATTTTTTTCTTCATTGGTTTTATGATTCCCATATTTTGTAAATGATCTACTTTTTTGCTGTATATTGGCTTTCAATTTTTTTAAAGTACAATTATCTAATTTGCCATTAATAAATTTTTGACTTACCAAGCATGTAACAAATTTTTGACTTACCATGCATTTTCCCATGTGGGTCATTACACTTTTTATACAAGGAAGAAATAACTTTCAGATGTAGGGAGCCTTTGGAATGTAAGTTTGAGTCTTTTAGAAATTCAAATAAGCCCAACTTTTGGATGCAAACAAAATAGAGAGACTTGCAAATGTTTGTAATCCATAATAGAACTTGCCCTTTTATCCAAAGAATTTTTCAGCATTTCAAAAATGCTAGTGAGAATGCAAAATATTATAGCCACATTGGAAGACAGTGTGATGATTTCTTACAAAACTAAACATGCTCTTATCATACCATCTAATTGTGCTTCTTGGTATTTACCCAAATAGATTGAAAACTTATGTCCACACAAAAACCTGCACACAAATGTTGATAGCAGGTCTATTCATTATTGTCAAAACTTGGAAGCAACTAAGATGTCCTTCAATAGGGGATTGCACAAACAATCTGTCCTCGTTCACTGGAAAATTATTCAACAATAAAAAGAAATGAGCTAGTAAGTCACAAAAAGACATGGAGAAAAATTTGAAAGCATATTGCTGAATGGCTTTTCAGAATAAGTCAATCTGAAAAGGTTAAATACTGTCTGATTCCAACTATTTGACATTAGAAAAGTCAAGACTCTCATGACAGTAAAAGGTTGCCAGGACTTTGGGAAAAAGGAAGGAATGATAAAAAGGTAGAGCACAGGAGATTTTTAAATCAGTAAAACTATTGCTCTAAATACTCTAATGATGGACACATGTCATTATACATTTGCCAAAAGAATAGAATTTGCAGAAAGAATAGCGACTTTCATGTGAACTATGCACTTTACTAAACAAGAATATATCGATATTGGCTCATCAATTCTAACAAATATACCACAGAAGGCAAGATAGTAATAGTAGGAGAAACTAGGGGGTGGGCATGGGGAATAAATGAGAGCTCTCTGAACTTTCAATCTTTCTGTAAACCAAAAACTGCTCTAAAAAATAAATTACAGTAGTTTAAAACAAAACAAAGCAAAACAAAAATGGGTCTACTTCTGGATATGACAGGGTAAGAAAGTCATAGGGCTTTCATGGGTACCTTGGTTAACTTCGTGGCCCTTTAGGAGAACAATGGCTAGACCAAACATGAAGCAGTGCATACATCTCCAGTGCAGCCTCTTTGAAAGGTGCTTCCCATGCATTACCTCAGTGGAGCCCTATAAGGCAGGTGTAATATGAGGCTTGAGCTTAGCGAGGTTACATAATTTCCTCAGGAAAGGAAATGGAAAAAAAACAAATTCAAGGCCTGTGGCTGCTCTGTCCCCATCCTAAGGTGGCCCTGCTGGGTGGGTCCAGCTGAGATCTGGGATCCCTCCTTGACGTGGCCCTCGCTCCTGAGTCGGAGGGAAACACAGTCGGGGGAGAACACTTGTGCAGAAGGCCTGTGTGGATGATCTGGCATTAATATTAGATAAAACAGAAAACACTCACAACATCCTTTATAACCCTCTCAGGATATTTTTATTACAATTACGGGTAACATCCCTTGAAAGGTAATGCCCGCAGTTCTCCATTTACCCAACCAACTACCATATTCTTGTCTTTACCTCTGCTCTTACATTAAAAAAAAGTTTCAGGGCTCACATATTACCTTTGCTAATTTTGAAAGAGAAGGAAAACCTGCAGAATCAAAAGCTCAAATAGCTCACTTAAAAAGCACTTGAGAACAAGAGAAAGTTTTATGTGATTACATTAATAGCAGTGACAAATGCATGTAGAACACTTAACCATGGTTTGTGATGCAAAGAAAACCCACTTAGGTGTCATTCATCTTTTTTGCATTAGTACAGTGAGTACTCTCTGCTTTATCTCCTGCTCAGACAACACTTGAATTAGAACCCTGCATTTTCCAGAAGCCAGAAACCGGCCTCCGAACGTTTCCTTCTCGGCTCCCTTTCATAGACATGGTTTAGACTCGGAAACCCAAAATATAAAACAAAATTTTTTCCCCTTTCAATTTTCTCTCTCTCTAAAAAAAAAAAAAACTCTTTGGAGACACTCTCTTTTTGAAGGGACACAATTTTTATTTACCAGTTGTTTATTTCCAGTGCCCTTCCTCCAAAGTAAGTAAACTATGCAAAATAAATTCTAATTCCTGATAAGGTAGTTCTGAACTCAGAATCATGTACGGGAGGGAAATAGAAGATAAGAAAGACATTAGTGATGACGGATGGAAAGAGAGAGGAGACAAATAAAAAAGGAAGAGAGAAAGGAGAATGGTTGCTCTGAACCCAGCTTCCAAGTCAGGGACTTGTGGAGCATGAAAACTTCCAGAAACTTTAGCAATTGTTCCCCCCTTACCCCTACTCCCTCCGTGCACATAATTAGGTTGTATGATATGGTGAAAAAATGTGTTTTTTTTTATTGATAGTCAGGAGCCCTGAATCTAACTAACTGGGTCCTTGGCAGGCCACTCAACTGCCCCAACCTTCTGTTTCCATACTAGAAAGAGTAGGAGTTGGGCCTGGAGATTCCCTTGTACTTCTCATCCTTGGCTTATCTGAAATCGGTCCTGGAGAAGTTCCTTGTGCAAAGCCATACAGCCAGCGCAGGGCCAGGTCTCCTGAGGAAGCATTCAGGTTTTTATAGCTTCCTTTGGGTGGAGTGGTTTGTGAAGATGTTTATTCCACGGGCTGCGGCAGGCCCTTAGCTTTCTGAGCTGCCCTGTGTTTCTCCAAACCTCTTTACAACTTTGTCCTCTGTTTTCGAATTTTCCTTGGTGGGTCAAGTCAGCCTGTACCCGATACTCCTGCTGGCTCATTTGTACTGCAAATGAGAAGCCTGGAACAGAGCAGTCTGTTTACTGGTGAGAGCAATGAGGCAGCGCCTCACTAGAGCAGAAAAGCCAAATCAGGCAGGTAAGTGCTTTGGAGCAGGGGGAAGAGAATCAGACCCTCTGTCTCCCCTCACCAACCTCATCTCCTCCCCCACAGCGGCACAGAGGGACTCTGAACTCAGTGGACAGGAGGGCCACTCTCTTCTCTGCCCTCCAAACACACAAGTGTGGACTCCTTCAAGGGGTTTCTGGCAAACTGGAGTTTTTGATGTGGAAGGAAATGTTTCCAGATATTAAAAAGAAAATCAACAAGCTCCAACATCATGCAAAAGAAAAGGAAATACTTGGGTTTGTAACGTTGAAGGGATATTAAATGAGAGATAGAATTTTGGTTGTACCAGATATGAATGCCAGTACTATAGGAAAGAAACTCATAAAACATATCAAGCCCAGGCAAAAATAAAACAAGCAAAAATAGAATATCATTTGAACTATAGCAGGCCCATAAATTTAGCTCCATAATTACAAGCCAACACACATACCATATTGTACAACTGAACCTGAAAAGGGGGAAATTAGCAATAAACCAAAAAGCTTTTAAAAATAACATGGTGAAGTAGAAAAAAAAACCAAAAACCTGTAAAGCTGCAAAAGTCAGAATAAGTAGTATCTGGGAAGAAACAGCAACAAAATATGTGATTTTCCTTTTTAAAGATTCTGGATTGCAGAGTGCATATGAAACGGTGGATGAGTCAACCTGGGTGGGTAGGCTCAGTGTGTTTGACAAATAAGTTTTGCTTCTCATCAGGACATTTGGATAGTACATAAATAGAAACCTTTTCATCTTGAGAAGCATAAGGAAGTGCTTTCTCAGAGTGAATATTTTCCTCAAATCACTTGGAAAAGAGAAAGAACATTTATTTCCATGTTTCTCATATCTAGCAAACTCTCTTGACCTCAGGTTGAACTTGAAAACATTGTTCTTAGTACAGCCTGGCTCTGAATTCCAAACTTGTCTTTCTTTACCATCTGTCAATGGTGTTAGAAACATCATCTCCTGCAGCACCTCCCACATTAAAGAATGCTTTTCACGCTGTGGGGGGCTGGTTAGAATCCCCGCTAGTGTAAGTGCCAGCGTGTGAAGTTGGGCACGTGCCTGTCGCCAGTCTCCCCACAAACCTCTGGTGGTAGTAAGGGGGTTTGTGCTAGCTGATTAGCTATGATGCTGAACCCTGGGCAAGACAGACTGTCAGTTGCTTGTTAAGTCAAGATGTTCTTTTTACTCGGTCGAGCCAATAGCTCATACCCTCTGGGATCTGGAGAGAACAGGAGCCCTCTGGCCCATCTGTCAGGACCAGGCCCCAGGACAGCGTTCACCATGCCAGGCTGCTGTGTTTCTGAAGTGATGAGCTCCTCCCATATCTGCGTCTACCCTGGGTAGAAAGCAGCTCCCAGCTGCATGCTGCTAACCTCCTGTTGCCAAGGCCCAAGTTTTGTAGTGCTGGAGGTGTGGTATGTGTTTGGAAGGTGATACTCTGCTCTCTAGTTGCTTCGTACCCACAGAGGCCTTCAAAATGTAACATTCACACTTTCCGTTTCCACCTGGTGTCAGTAAACTTGTTTATTTCAAAAAAGAGGAACGATAAATATTATACATGCCCTGAAGACGAAAGATATTGTCTGAAGGAAACAGATCAAGTGCTTGTGCTTTTCTGTGTATTTGTCCCTCTGCCTCTATTCTCTTTGAGTTTCTCTTATTCAGTCTCTGACCCACAGTTGGATCTGGTATACAGATCACTATCCTTAGAAGGAAACTGAATAATTAAAAGCCATTCAATATACCGTCATTCTTTTATGTAACCTCTAAGGGAAAGGCAGTTAGGACTAACAATGCTGTCCGGTTCAATTCTATAAAAGTAGAATTATCATAGTAATCCTAGAATGCCATGCTTTCTACTCAGCATAGGCCCTTGATGCTCATTCTTAAATAGTTGCCTTTATATTTATTTGTCAGGATATGTAATAGGGTGAACATTGTAGGGCATTTTACTTCTTCAAAAAGCTGATGTTTAAAAATCTCAAATATTTGCACTTATCTTAAAAAATATATATATATATATATATATATTCAATTGGCATATATATAGTTGGCAAAAATATATTTATTGTCAAATAAATTATGTATTTGTGTACATGTATATAAATATTCGATTACCATATATATTTTCCCTTATAACACATTCTACTTTCAAAAAATTCAGATTTTTCTCTTCATTTTCTTTTGGATCAACTCTTAATGTAAGATACAATAGTATGTAAACTCTTACTCACTAACTAAATCTAGAAATTCCATGCATATTTAATATAGAAATTCTATGGATTTCATACTGCAGTCCTTCTTTGCCTGCCGAGAGAAATATTGGAAAAAGGTCTGCATTTATGCATGCATGTTTCTCCTCTTGGGAAATGTCTGCTTGAATGGAGAGGCAGGATTTCTCTACTTTTGTGTGGGGAGCATGGGCTGAACAAGTGGTAAGCTGGGATATAAGCTGCCCTAACAAATCTAGATACTCGGGGTTGGACCATGTGTTGTAGGAACGTTTGATTTTACATTTGTTGTTGCTTCCTGTCTAGAGGACTCTCCCTAACATTTTTTACATGATGCTACTCATAAAAAATAAAAATATTTGATTCACAAACTGGTAAACTGAAGAATATTTGGAAGGTAGTTGAGGATCCTCTCTGGGACAAGTGACTCAAGGACCGGGGGCATCTCTTAACTCCTTGCTGTCTGAGAGCTCCCCTGACTGGTAGCACATCAGCTGGAATCAAACTTTCGTTGAGCAGCCCTGGTTAGGCAGTTGCAAAGCAGGCAGGCTTGGTCCTTGCTCCATC
Organism: Pipistrellus kuhlii; assembly: GCF_014108245.1. Taxonomy (NCBI): domain Eukaryota; kingdom Metazoa; phylum Chordata; class Mammalia; order Chiroptera; family Vespertilionidae; genus Pipistrellus; species Pipistrellus kuhlii. The sequence goes on from NW_023425529.1 coordinate 131,365,228, forward strand.
TCCATCAATGTTACTCAGTACTATCAGTATTTACTAAAACTCTAAAATAGGGGTGTCGAACTCAATCAGAGAAGGGGCCAAAATCTAAAATCCAGCCTAAATCGCGGGCCGAGTGGTTTACTGAACAGTCATAAACTGTCATTGTGATGGAAACGCAGAGGAGTGCAGTGATGACAGCGCGGTGCGGGCCACATTGCAAGGCCTGGCGGGACGGATTTGGCCCGCGGGCCTTGTGTTTGACACATGTGCTCTAAAAGCTGCAGCTACTGGACTTTTAACGTCCTACTTGCACTGATCAGAGCTGTTCAGGCATGAAACATAAATCTGGCAGTTACATATCTGGACTGATGCTTATTTATCTTTAAAAATGTGTCTAAGGAAGAAAACTGGAATCTTTTCCATCTTCCACTGTATGTTCTGGATCTCTTGCGTGTCTTACCCATTCAGAAAGCACCCCTTTATTAGCCCCAGTTAAGACTACCATTGTCCGATTATTAAAGTAACTCAGGTTAAGATGAGAATAAAGTTGAACACATTCCACTTAAAAGAGTCTGTGGCCATAAATCAATCTTTAATTACTGGAACCCACAGTGCAGCAGCAGTTGTTCTTAATTTCTTCACAAATCTGTAGGACACCCTCCTCCTATTTATCTTATTTTTTCAAGGAGTAGCATATAGGGAAGCAGTTTTTTTGCGCCAAAGAATCTCCCCTTCCTCCCTGGAGTCCCTCCCTCTCTTCCCTGTTTCAGGAAGAGAAGAATCTCCCATTAAAGAGAGTGTATATTGGCACCGGTAGCTGAATTCTCAAAACTTAAGTCAGAATGATGTGAAAAGTGCTTCTTTTATCCTTGATCCAACTGTCTTGAGAGGTTTACTTTTGGGCTGAAAACATCAAAATGTCTGAAAGCTCAGCTCCATCGTTAAAAAAAAAAAAGACAAAAAAAAAAAAAAAGACAGTGATCATAATATTATTGAGACAAATTGGTTTGCCTCCTGCTTACGGCTGATGCTTGGCTATCACCCGCAGCATAGTGATGTACTGAGGCAAATAGCATAGGACTTGGCATCTGAAAGACTAAAGTTTAATCCTGATTTGGCCCTTGCGCAGAAAGGTGATTTTGTGTTGATTACTGAAGTTCTCTGAATTGTCTGTTTCTTTCATCTGTAAAATGTACTATTCACCCTAGCCAAGATATGGAAACAACCTAAGTGTTCATCAATGGATGGACGGATAAAGAAATTATAATGTGTATTTACAATGAAATATTATTCAGCCATAAAAAATAACAAAATATTGCCATTTGTGACAATATGGATGAAACTTGTAGGCATTACACTAAGTGAAATAAGCCAGACAAAGACAAATACCAAATAATCTCTCATATGTGAAGTCTAAAAAATAAAATAACAAAGATACAGAGAACAGATTGCACAGATTGCTGGTTGCCAGAGGTTGAGAGAGAGGAGACACAGACATGTGTGAACTGTTTGTTTGTTTGTATTTAATTTAAATAAATTGAAGACAAAACAAAACAAAAAAGGCGCCAGCTCAAAGAGACTGATGTGCCAGTGAACTGAGGTGTGAAGGTTGCTGAGCACATAGTACCCCATCTGTCAGAACTGGTCTTATTAAGCACATGGTTTTTATAAGGCATTTCTCAGGCCTCTATCCTGCCATGTGATTTTGGGTTTTGATTAGGGGAGTCTGAAGGTAACTTTTTTTCCTCCTTAGTCTTGTGGATGGGGAAAAAGATAAAGTAGAACTTGCCTGTACCTTTAGCTTAACTCTATCCTATATAATAAAAGCCTAATATGCTAAGTGTCTGGTTGTTCAGTCAGCCACTCAAAGTGTAATATGCTAATGATATGCTAAGACCTCTCAACTGCTCACTATGACATGCACTGACCACCAGGGAGAAAGACGTTCCTAATGATAGGTTAGCTTGCTGCTGGGGTCTGGCCTATCAGGACTGAGCGAGATGGGCCAGACAAGCCCTGGAGCCCTCCCATGGTTTCTCTCCAGCTGGCCAACCTCTCATATCCCTCCCCTGCCCCAATTGTGCAATCCAGGACCCCTCAGGGGATGTCAGAGAACTGGTTTCAGCCTGATCTGGCAAGGCAGGCCTCTAGTATTAGTAATAGCAAGGAAGGCTTCCCTGAGAAGCCAGAAATCCCTGCAGAGTTGATTCCATTATCCTGGAGACCTGCTGTCTCAGAAGCAATGCTTGGGACATGATCAGATAGTGCAGATGCCTCTTGCTCTCTCCTGTCAGGAGCTAAACTCTATCCCTGCTGCACATTAGGATTTTCTATGGAATTAAAATATATATATATAGGCTCTCATATATATATATGAGATATAACAAGGCTCTCATCCCAGAGATTCTGATTTACATGGGGTAGGTTAAGGCCTGAACAACAGTAATTTGTTGCCTCAAATGATCCTCACATGCAGCCCTCACTGAAAACCACTGCACTAGATAGTGCAAATCTGAGTGACCTGGAGGCTTAGAGGTCAAGTTTGGAGATGTCTGATGGTCAGACACTGGAGAACCCTCTCTCTCTCAGGCCAGGACAAGAGAAAAGGTAGTGGGTAAAATTAGCTCTTCTTGGAGCAAGTGCTGGGCTCTGATACGCAGCCCTTTCTTGTCTAATTTTCTGAGTAGCTCTTGAATAACAGAACGTTGAAGGTTTTTACAACATAACTCCAGAAGCATCATTTAAGCTGATATCATTATGGACTTTTAAATCTCCTGCTTGCATTTAGTTCTTTTATTTCTGAATTAAGAAGTACTTAAAATGTAATGACTTACTTGAATTGCTTGTTCTGTAATGGTGGTTACAGTGCTATGCTCTTAAACCACTGCACACGGAGGATATTTTGATCAAGTCGGAAAGAGCAACGTGAAAGCAATGAAATTATGGGAACAGAACCAAGATATCTCGATTTCCAGTCCTCTCTATCAATTAAAGTGCATGATAAAACTCAGGAGGGCCCCTCCTCTCCTTGAAATAGTGAGACAGACCAGCTTTTTCCCCTTCCTTTTACTGACAAGGATCTCTGGCCAGCCGCAATGACCACATTTCTTTTCTGCCTCATCTGATGAAATCCTTTCTTACTGTTTCTTGATAAAATCTAATTTCCACTTTCATTCTTGTCTATTAACACCCTCAATGAACCAAGATTCCTCCTCTCCTTCCTAGTGAACAAAGTCTCATACTGAGTAAATAGTAATCTTCAGCATCTTAGGAAACAGAAACAATACCTAGTCTGTCATTCTCAAATAATTAGAAGCTACCTTAAGAACTACATATAAATTAAAATTTAATGCAAAAATAAGTATTTCTGACTTAGATATCTGCATAAGTAGATTCATGTAGTTACCTGAACCAAAGTCAAAATCAAAGGACCTTACTGTCCTTATGCTATTCTCCTCTTAGCCCAAAATATATTAATACCAATGGTTAAGGAGAAAATTTATAACCCACACACTCTGATGTAACCAGGATGGATTCAATTACCTTTAGTCAATTTGGGCACGCAAGCATAAGGATAGTTGTGAAAATAAGCACCTACTAACTCAGAACCCGTCTCTCATCCTAATGACAGTAGGGCAAAGAAAAGAAGAATTAAAAAAAAATTTTATTAAATTTTTTAGAGAGAGAAGAAGGAAGAGGGATAGAGAGATTGAAACATCAGCAAGAGAGGAATATCATCATCAGGCTTTCTCCTGCACATCCCCTACTGGGGACCGAGCCCATAACCTGGGCAAGTGACAGGACCCTGATTGAAATAGAACTGATGTCCTCTTGAGTCCTGGGTCTATGCTCAACTGCCAAGCCACATCGGCCAGGCAAGGAGAAAATTTTACCATCTGATTTGCAGATGAAGGAGAGCACTTCAGAAAAGGAGCTCTCAAGGCTTATTGTTGGTTCACTCTTTGTAGTGGATTCCTTCATTCCACAAATATGTACAGAACACAACGAATTTGTTGGATGTGTAATATATTGTTGGGAGGCAAGGTGATTCTGTTAAGTAGATCACCTGGACCTGCCTGGGCTTAGTGTACCTGTATTTAAAATTATTTCTGAATCCCCGGTCCCAGTGCCCTTATAAATGATTTACCAGTTTCTTGGAAAATCATCTATTTATTTCCACTTTTAACTTTATTTTTATAGAGTTGGGCCCACAAAATTAAAATTCTTTATATTTTCTTTCTACTTCATTTTTATTCCCTCTTCCCTACCATTTACATTCCTTACCATGATTCACTTTATTACTAATAAAAAATAACTGTTTTAAATGAATTAGAGAGTAAAGATGGATATTAAACAGGTTCGTTGAGCACACTAGGGACCTGTTTTCGAAGTCCAGCAGTGTCAATCCTGTGGACTTAGGCTTTAGTTCTGCCGAACTTGATTGTGCTTTTGATAACTGGCAGTGTGTCATCAGTGTGGATTGCCAAAACACTTAGGGGAAGTCACTTGATCAACTTGTCCTTGGCGCAATGGCCATTCTGAAAATAGACATACTCAAGTGAAATGAGTTATATTAAAGTCTTATTCCAAATGTTCAGTTAACTGAGTGCATGTTGTGTTTGAAAAACATGTTTTAAAATGTGGAATCATTTTACAATAACATTAAAAACCCCGCCCTAATTGCAGTATTTAGTTTTGAGACATGTCTCCCTATAATCTGGAGTGCCCTTCTGGGCTGGTCTCCCTTGCCATGATCCCTTTAGAGATTTCCAGGCATATTCCAAAGCAGGAAAGATTCCTATGTCTGGAAGTGAGAGAAAAAGAACATGTAAAGAAGTTTGCCAACACAAATACACAAATCAAGGAAAAATATTTTTTACAGTTATAGGGTTATCCTTTATATTATAAGGTGAATTTTTATAAATTCATTGAATACACAAAGATAAATTAACAAAGGCTATATAAATCAATGGTCCTCAAATGAGGAAATATGGTTCATTCATTCAATAGTTTAATACAGTTTTGTTTGAGTCCTTGAGATGTGAAACTCACAAGTTTGTCATAGGGTGCCTAAATGAGACAAATCAGAGGAGAGAACCTCACCTTCTATACATTAAGAACCTCCATCAATATTTCTAGTTAATGACTACAGAGAGCATTGCTTTAGTCTGAGATGAATGGATTTGCTGGGAGTACTCCTGAGCCCTCCCTACCACAAAGGAGTGTCATGTTCTATAGTTACTTAGTTTGTAGCTTTCAGACAGGTAGACTAGTTATAATTGCCAACACCAAGTCATACACAGTACCATCTTTTTACCTCTGAGTAGCTTGCATCATTTCCCTTGTGCTTCCCATTCCTCACGCCCTGCTGCCTAGGTACTACTCACTAATTTGGGATATAGAAATTCAGGGTAATTTGGGACCTAAGAGTGTGGTGGAAGCAATAGGGACAGAGTGAGTAGATAAGTTCATGAACTACTTCAGATACTATCTTGGTAAACTTGACAATTTTATTGGATGGAAGCTTTGGGTGAGAAAAGGGGAGGAGTAATGGAGAGTGCTCACATTTTCTTTTTTTCTCTCACCTGAGGATACTTTTTCCTTTGCTTTTAGAGAGAGTGGAAGGGAAGGAGGGAGAGAAAGAAGAGAAAGAAAGAGAGTGAGAAAGAAATATCTATGTGAGAGAGATACATTAATCGGTTGCCTCCTGCAACTCCCAGACCAGGGCCAGGGATCGAACCTGCAACCAAGGTCCATGCCCTCGACCAGAAATCAAGTCCCTGACCTTCAGGGGGCCAATGCTCTAACCACTGAAAGCACCAGCCAGGGAAGCACTCAGGTTTTTTGGGTGAGAACCTGAGGCATCATAGTAACTGTAACCGAAATGGAAAAATTACAGAAGAGTATGAGGAGATGAATTTCAGTTCAGAACATGTTGCATTTGATGAGTTTGGTCTGTGAGATACCAAGGAAGAGGGTTGGTTATATTTATCTGGAGTTAAGCAAAAAGATCTAGGCTGGAGATACATATTTAGTTGTCATCAACATAAAGATGGGAATCAAGCCATCCAGGGGTGTGGATGAGATTGCTTAAGACTTGTTTGTAGTGTGAGATGGTAGCGAATACAGGCTAGGGACCTGAGTAACCCCAATTATTTAGGGATGTGTCAAGGAGGAAGAGGTAATAAAACAGAGAGAGAAGGGAAATTGGGAGGGTGCCTCTGTTCAGATCCCTTTCCCTGGAGTGACCTCCCTCTCTTCTGTGCATGGTCAAATACAGCTAATCCTTTGAGGCATCTCAAATGTCTCTTTGATGAAGGAAAACTTTCTTGATTCCCTCTCTACTTCCCCAAGTGCATAAAAACTGCTTCCCTTGCTCTGCTTCTATAGAACTTCAAACAAAAGCAAAATTGTGAACACGGCCACTGAAAACACCTCCTGCCCCCACCCAACTGTTTTCTGACCTAGTAAATAGAGTACAGGTGATTCTATTTATCTTTATTCTTTGGATAAATTAGCACCAAGCAGTACATGTAAAATGATCAATCAGTGCTCAATTAGTTTTATTGGTTTGGCATTGAAAACTTTGTTCCTCATTCTGATAAAGATTTCAGCTCAATGGGACACATTATTCAGGAAAAAAAAAATCTGTATGTTTTAAATAACTCTTGTTTTGTAATGAAATAAATTTGTTTGTTTGTTTTTATAGCCTTTGTTTTATTTTTAAATTTATCTTTATTGTTGAAAATATTACATATGCCCCCCCCCCCACTTCCTCCTCCACCTCCAGGCTTCATGGCATTGCTAGTCAATTAGTTTATTATTCATGCCACAACTACTTCCAAAAAGAATTTGAGATAGCTTGCAGTGAGTCACATGAATAATTACATATTTAAAAACAGCATAAAAGCATCAAGCACTGGAAAAAGGTGACAACATTACCTGACAAATTAGACCAAGGAAAGTTACTGCAATTGAGATTAAGATATAGTTTCTTCTTAGTAGACAAGGTGATACATTCTCTGTTTTTGAATAACTCTGGAATTTTTGTGAGACTTTGTGTAGGTGAAGGACCATTACTCAGACTAGCTAAAATTCTGCTTAATTATATCCTTTAACTATTTATTTGCAATGTTATATATAATATGCTTATAAGTGGCCTATTAATTAGAACAAGAAAAAATAACTCTCTCACATGCAGAAAAAACTAGACAGACCTTCTGTCCTGCAGAATGAGGATTCTTTTTAAAGTTAAAAACAATTTTAGCTATTTGATAATTCTATTTTTAGAATATATTGCTTAAAAACAATGACAAAAACTACTGCAAATCTAGTAATTCCTAAATATTTTCAATTTATTAAAGCAATATTTATGAATATATTTTTAAGAAAAGGCACCGATATTTGCATAAGATTACGTGCATAGTACAGACATCACTTGGTGAAGACATGGATTTGAAATGTTTTTGCTGTAGCTCCAGGAATCTTCTGATCAGAGATTAGAAACCACTGTCAAAGTTAGTGGTTTTCCAAGTTATTATTGTAATTAGTTTGTTTGTTTAGTTGTAATTGGCTTCATAAAACTCATACTCTCGAGATCAACAAATCAACAGATCAGATGAAGACTGGAATCATAGTCTACCTGAATGGATCCAGAAAGGAACTTATCAAAAGCCTGTTATCATCGCACAAAAATTATTCAAAAAAGAAAATATGAAATATCAAAAATTTTCCTACATGTTGTTAAGTAGCTTGGCATTTAATGTTAGCTCCAGGATATTCTTTTCAAAAATATTCATGACTTTACAATAGGCACTGCCTTTCACTTTATATCTTCAAATTGCAGATGTCTTCTGAGAACCTTCTCAAAGTGCTAGGAGATTCTTTAGATTATATGTTAGTCAAACATGTAGACTTTGAGGGGAAAATGATACTCTGTACTTTATAAAGTCAAATGAAATTATGATTTTTCAAACTTTTACCAAAAAAAAGAGTATGCTGAGGTAAATTCTTTCTCTAAATGTTTGTTTTATCTACTGCTACTATATCACAAAGCACATGCTATAAATTTATTCTGTGATAGAATGTCTTCTTAATATTTTTATAATTCAAAAGGTAATGTTCACTCATAATTCTTTAGCTCACCTTCATTTCTTAATGTTGGTAAAATGTAAAGAATTTGAGAATCTCTCTTGGTGTGTTTTAAACATATACACATACATGCCCTCAAAACATGTCAAAATACACAGTGAAAGAATGAAATTATTTTTTCCTTCACAAGCCAGCACTTCTGAATCAGCGCTCAGTATCATTGTTGGACATCTTGCATCTCACAGATTATTTGTACTGTGATTCAACATAGATGCTGAACCCTGAGAATCTACTACTGACTCAAGCTCCTTGAAGGCAGAGGCAGTTTCCTACTGAGCCTTGTATTTAGCATAATCTGTGTTCAAAGAATTAAATTAAATTAAATATAAATTCCTATCCAAGTATAAAAGAAGATAGGTGCCTCTTGTTGTCCTCTCTACCCTTTCAATCCCATATTCCCACCCTAATCCTATCCCTAACTCTACCCTCAGTCATAATAAACTTTTGGTTCCCACCTGCTTCTTTCTGGACTAGCCTTTGGCCTTTTGCAAATAATATTCCATTTTTCTGAATTATCCTTCTCCACTTTTTGCCTGGCTACATAATATTCATTTTTCAGGTCTATCCTTTTTTTTTTTTTTTTTTTTTTTTTTTTTTTTGCCTCTTCTTTGGGAATACACACACACACACACACACACACACACACACACACACACTAGAGGGTTGTCCCTCAGCCCAGCCTGCACCCTCTCCAATTTGGGACCCTTCGAGGGATGTCCGACTGCCCGTTTAGCCTGATCCAGATAGGATCCAGCCTAAACGGGCAGTCGGACATCCCTCTCATAATCCAGGACTGTTGGCTCCCAACTGCTCACCTGTCTGCCTTCCTGATTGCCCCTAACCACTTCTGCCTGCCAGCCTGATCACCCCCTAAGCACTCCCCTGCCAGCTTGATTGATGCTGAGCTGCTCCCTTGCCAGCCTGTTTGCCCCTAACTGCCCTCCCCTGCATACCTTGTCCCTCCCAACTGCCCTTCCCTGCTGGCCATCTTGTGGTGGCCATCTTGTGTGTTGGAGTGATGGTCAATTTGCATATTATTATTTTATTAGATAGGATTAGGTAGGATAGAGGCCTGGTGCATGGGTAGGGGCCAGCTGGTTTTTCCTGAAAGGTATCCCAGATCAGGGTGGGGGTTCCCTTGGGATGTGGGGAGGCCTGAGTGAGGAGCCTATGGGCCATGCTCCCTGGCAATCCAAGAAGAGGCCCTGATATCTTCAATTTATTTATCTTCTAGAATTGAAACTTTGTAGCCTTGAGCAAAGGCCAAGGCAGACCAGGGTTGTGGGAGCTTGGCTTTCTCCATTTCCCAGGGCAACTCAAGCCTCCTGCTCTCTCCATGGCTGTAGCCATATTGGTGGGGTTAATTTGCATACTTGCTCCTGATTGGATGATGGGCGTGGCTTGCAAGTGAGACAGAGTGATGGTTAATTTGCATATCACTCTTTTATTAGATATAATTGTTGGCACTATGGCCTTGTTTTAAGTTAAGCTCTGTTGCTATGTTTGCTAAAAAACCAAATACATGCACACAGGAAAACCCCTCCCACCAACCTGCTGAAAATAAATGATCTTGAAGCTGAAAGTACCTTAGAATCAAATCCTGCAGCTGTGTTCACACCATTATCTTTTATGTAAACAAGGATAGAACTTAGGCTCCTTGCCTTCAGCTGAAAGATGCCAACTTAGCCTTCCTCCTCTAGCTCCCACACTGCCTACAGGTATGCCATTGAATATGTGGAAGTGACCTCTTCATTTTTATTCATTCAACAAGCATTGATTAAGGGTCTCTTGAAAAAAAATAAAACTGTGGATTTGGCAGCAACTCAGGAACCAGAATTCCACTGAAGCATGCCATCGTTTTAGCAATCATGAACCAAAAAATGCCAGGCAGAGAATGGATAAAGTAAAAACCCTTACACACTATTCGGAGAGTACTCTTTAAGCTATAAATATGTATTGGCTAATCCTTTGATCAAGTCTTAATATATGCTTTTCCTCATAGTAAGGAATCATCCCCACCCTCTCTTACAAAAACATATTAAAGCACATTTAGAGCCATCTGGAAGAAGACACTGGTTGATTAGGGTTCAGTCTTTCTCCTTAGAGAACAGCTTACACAAAATTACACTGAATAGAGTTTCAGAATCAAGCTGCTTTTCCCTTTTCCTTTTACAATATGTACTTTACAGAATGCATACTGATCTCTCTGAAGACATTTTTCTCTTTTATTTCCTAGTCTCTTTCTGACAGAAATTCTTTTCTTTGCAGGAAAATAAGGCTTTTCTTTCATTGCTTCTATTCCCTTGATGACATGAAGTATTCAATCACAACCAATTTGCAGATAATGTTGTGCTAGTTTCTTGTGTGTGTTTGTCAGTTTCGTCACCTGTGCCAGATTGTCAAATGCATGCCCTAGATAATGTTGATACCTTAGTCAACAAGTTTCATCGTGCTTCTAAATGGAAATGTTCTGGAAATCTTTCTCTTGGCTCTTTTTTCTTGCCTGAATCTTTTTTGGATGACTCTGAATTGGATGTTCTTTGCTTGGCCAGAGCCTCATGTTCCGTAGTACTTCCAGTTTCGGAATTAACCCTGTTGTTAGCTATTTGTCCAATCAACTTGTGAACAAGGTGTCAAATGAATTCTCTAAGTCACTGTAGGTCATCAGCTGGGAAATGCAGATGAGATGGGAACAAAGCAAACCTTCCACCAACAGGTCAAAAGGTGTCTTATCAGTGGCAGTTTGCTGAGCCTAAGATCCTCAGGTGGTTTCCACTTTCCTCTACAAAGGAAATTTGAAAAAATCAAATGATAAGGAAATGCTGCTGAGAGTCTAGCAACCCACATTTTCAGTACATTTGGGTAAAGTAGCTTGATCAATTTTACTTCCAAGTGCAGGATGGGAATACCTTTGGTTTTGGTGTGGGGAGGGACAGGCAGAAGGAAAGAGGTTAGTGCTAGTTTTATCGATCTCATCTATATTGGTGACGTACATTGCCTTACTAAAAGTGAAGTGAAAGGTAAGAGGTAAAGTAACTACAGACTACAGATTTCTAATCCCCAGATCTCTATCCACATACTTAAGCACCCAGACTCTCGTTTTCTCTTTGTCTTAGTCAATAGCATGAGCTGTGTGAGTGAGCTTGTGCTGTTCTCTAAGTTGACAACCAATATAGGAAAGTTGGCATGTCCCTGGATTATGATACAAAGATGGCACCTTGTTCTGGGATCAACTTCCTGCTCAGTAGGCAGGAAGTAGGTATGGTTGGGACAAGAGCTAGAGGCAAAAGTCCTGGGTTCGATGGTCTCCATGCAGGCTGACTGCAGGGGCATGTGACCATAGGGAATTGCTTAAAATTTCTATTCTTGCTTTAAGACTCTGTTGTTGCCTTCTTGAAATCTTCAATAATTTTTGAAGATAAGGCCTTGCATTTTCATTTTGTGCTTTCTCTAGAAAATTATGTAGCTTTAAGACATGTTCTTATGCCTGGCCGGTGTCTCAGTGGTTAGATCATCAACCCGAACAGTAAAGGGTTTTAGGTTTGATTCCCAAGAATTAACGGCATCTACCTTGGCTGGAGGCTCAACCCCTGGCCCTCATGGGAGCTCATGTGGGAGGCAACCAATTGATATGTCTCTCTCATATAGATGTTTCTCCCTCTCTCTTTCCCTTTCATTCTCTCTAAAAATTAATGGGGAAAAATGCATCCGGTAAGGTAAGGACTAACAATAACAAAGAGAAATGTTGTTGAGAAATGATAAAGCAGTGCAGAAAAATGTGTATAGCAAATGATTAGAAAAAAAAACAAGTCATGTACCTAGGCTTTAAACTCCCCCTCTCCACAATCCCCACAACATACTTTTTGATGCATTGAGAGACAATTTTGAGTAATAGTTAAGGTTAAGGACTCTACAGCGAGATTGCCTGGGTTTGAAACTTAACATAGAAAAGTTACTGTACATCTTGGTGCCTCAGTATCCTCATCTGTATTGTGGGTAAAAATGGTTTGTATTTCATACAATTGTTGTAAGGATTAAGTTATTTAATAAATGGAAAGTCCTTAGAGCAAAGGCTGGCCCTTAGTAATACTAGATTACCTATTATGTTATGGTATTATTTAATTAGATTATCTCTGGAAGACTGTCATAAACTAGTAAAACTGGTTCTCTCTAGACCACATGTGTCAAACACAAGGCCCTCGGGCCAAATCCGTCTCGCCAGGCCTTGCAATGTGGCCCGCACCGCGCTGTCATCACTGCACTCCACTGCGTTTCCATCACAATGACAGTTTATGAGTGTTCAGTAAACCATTCGGCCCGCGATTTAGGCTGGATTTTAGATTTTGGCCCCTTCTCTGATTGAGTTCGACACCCCTACTCTGGACAAAGGAACTAAGGAACAGGAGTAGAGGCAGAAGTGGGCTTTGTGACTCAAACTTACACAAGTTTTCTTTATAAAAAACAATATAAATTATACATACAAAATAAGGCAAATATTTTAAAAATAAAACATTTTTAGTGCTAAAAAGTATTACAAAGTTCAGAAAAAATTAAATATTTTATGTAATTGACTAACAAACTTCTAAAACACTTTATCTCCACACTTTTGCTGAATAATATTTGTCTCATTTGTGACAATTGTATAATATTCTCTTCTCTGAGAAAATAAAGATATTTTTATTTCTTGTGAGACTAGAAAGATAATTCACTTTTGTCTATATTTTAAATCAGTGCTATTGAGGTAAATTAACATACCATAAAATTTATCAGTGTGAGTGCATAATTTGGTGATTTTTGGGGGGTAAATTTAAATAGTTGTACAACATGTTTTAAACCATTTTCATTAACCCAGAGAGAAAGTCCTCTCATGTCCATTTACACTAGTTTTATTAAATTCTTCAGTGTTTTATTCTTTTTTTTAATTAAAAATTTTATTTATTTATTTATTTATTTTTAATATATTTTTTATTGATTTTTTACAGACAGGAAGAGAAAGCGATAGGGAGTTAGAAACATCCATGAGAGAGAGTCATCGATCAACTGCCTCTTGCACACCTCCTACTGGGGATGTGCCTGCAACCAAGGTACATACCCTTGACCTGAATCAAACCTGGGACCTTTCAGTCTACAGGCCAATGCTTTATCCACTGAGCCAAAGCGGTTTCGGCTGTTTTATTCTTTTTGATGCTATTATGAATGAAATTATTTTCTTAATTTTATATTCTGATTGTTGCTAGTATTTCATACAATTTATTTTTAAATTGATTTTGTATCCTAAAACCTTGCTGAAATTGCTTATGTTATGGCATACTTTTAATAATATGTATTTCTTATGATTCTGTACATGTAGGATCATGATGTCTGCCAATAACGTTTTACTTTCTCCTTTAATTTTTTATTCCTGCAATTCTGCACTGGCTAGAAGCTCCAACTCAAAAAGTGGACATCCCAACAGAAATTGAGAGTGGACATCTTTACTTGTTATATATATATAACTTTGCTCTCTCTCTCTCTCTCTCTCTCTCTCTCTCTCTATATATATATATATATATATATATATATATATATATATATAGTTGATTTTTTACAGAAAAGAAGGAAGAGGGATAGAGAGTTAAAAACGTCGATGAGAAAGAATCATCGATCAGCTGCCTCTTGCACACCCCCTTCTGGGGATGTGCTCACAACCAAGGTACATGCCCTTGACCTGAATCGAACTTGGGACCTTTCAGTCTGCAGGCAGATGCTCTATCCACTGAGCCAAACCAGTTTTGGCTTTACTTGTTCTTTTTCTTTGAGGAAAAGCACTCAATCTTTTATCACTAAGTATGATGTTAGTGGTAAGTTTTCTCACTCTGTTTCAATTGCCATTCACAGTTTGTGGAAATTCCCCCTCTATTTTTAATTTGCTGAGAGCCTTTATCATGAATAGGTTTGGATCTTTTCAAATGTTTTGGCTGCATCTATTGAGATGTTCATGCATGTTAATCTTTTTTTTTTTAAAATATATTTTATTGATTTTCCACAGAGAGGAAGGGAGAGGGATAGAGAGTTAGAAACATTGATGAGAGAGAATCATCGATCAGCTGCCTCTTGCACACCCCCTTCTGGGGATGTGCTCACAACCAAGGTACATGCCCTTGACCTGAATCGAACCTGGGGCCTTTTAGTCCGCAAACCGACGCTCTATTCACTGAGTCAAACCGGTTTCGGCAACATGTTAATCTTTTATTCTATTAATATGTATTATATTAATACACTTTCAGATGTTAAACCAACTTTGTCTTCTTTGGTACAATTCCTTTGTATGAGTTGATGGATTGGGTTTGCTGATATTTTAAAAACTTTTGCCTCAATATTCATAAGAAACATTGTCCTATAGTTTTCATTTCATGTGATGTTTATATCTGGCTTTGACATCAGAATAATTCTGACCTTATAGAACAAGTTAATGTGTTCACTCTATTTTTTAAATGAATTTGAATAAGACCAGTATTATTTCTTACTTTAATACTTGAGAAGATTCATCAGTGAAGCCATCTGGACTTGGACTTTTCTTTGAAGAACTAATTCAATTTTTTAAACTAGTTTTATTCTAGTCAGTTATTCCATTTTTATTGGGAGAAGAATTTGTATGAAACGTGTGACTTACACACTATCTGTTCTCACTGGTTTCAAAACTGCTACATTTCTGTGATTTACAAGTTAAGGAACTTTGATAAATTCTATTTTTTGGAATTCCCATTAAAAAAGAGGGGAAAAGCCCTGGCCAATGTGACCCAGTGGTTAGAGTGCCGGCCCCAAAACAGAAGCGTCTCAGGTTGGATTCCTGGTCAAGGGCACCTACCTCAGTTGCACTTGGTTCCCTGGCCTGGTCTGGGCGCATGCAGAAGGCAACCAATTGATGTTTCTCTCTCACATCAATGTTTCTTTCTCTCTTCCTCCCTCCCTCACTTTCCCTCCCTCCCATTCACCCTAAAAATCAATGGCAATGATATCCTTGGGCAAGGAATAACAAAACAAAAAACAAAAACAAAAAAGCAAAGGAAACCTGTGGAACATTTTTAACTGTAAACACTCTATGACTGAGTATATTGCTATTAAGAGACAACTCTATTTTGCCTAGACATCAGTGAAAACAGAAACTTCTACTTACAATTTTACTTTGATGTCTGTAAGAATTAGTCACAGACTAACTTCTGGTTCCATATCATAAATAATTAGTTTCACTTCCACTGTGCATGCACCTCCAGTGCTGGGCACTAGGTACTTTGGCACACCTTCATATAACATGAGCTCTAGTCTGAATATTTTGTGTTATGATACTATGCAGGCTAGAAAAATGGTCAGTAGGATTATTTGAAGTTAATTCTACTTTGAGACTGCTAGTAATGATGTAACTATACACAGAAGTGACTGCAAGCCACATAAAAAATATCCCATTAAGTCCAAAATGAAAGTGTTCCCTACTCACTTTCCTCTTAGTTGGAACCCTAAAATGCCAGTGGCCACTCCAATGCCAATAAAAAAAGAGAGAAGGCATGATAAAGTAGGAATGGAAAGAAACAGAATGCTCTGCCAATTTGTGATTACTAGTAAATTATCGAACTTTTGCAAATATAAAAATGTTAGCTGTGTGAACATATTGTTGGGTCCCTCAAGAGTCTTAAAAAGAGTCCATGCACATGAGGGACTCTGCAGCTTATTTTTAGAGTATCATGGTGAATGATAAATTAAGCTCTGGGTGTAAGAAAGACTGACTCCAAAAAGTACTGAGTTCCATAACTTCCTCTTACAATTTTACAAGGTGTGTACCTGACCTATTGAATAAGGGCTTTACCTTTCTCATGTGGAATAAAATTAGCAAAAGTAATTGTTGGCCTTTCTTAACCACTTCCTGCATGCTATTCACTTTAAGCACATTATCTCAATCCTTACAACCTTTTGAAATAGGCTTTATCAAAAATTCCCATTTTACAATTAAGGAAAGTAGGCAACTTTCCTGAAAAATACTAATGATGACTTCATATCATTGTCCTGTGCTGTTAATGTGAAAATAAATAATAAATGTGTCTCTATACTCTGAAACATTAAATCAGTCCCCATCAGAGAGAGAGAGAGAGAGAGCGAGAGAGCTCTTATAAGTGTGAGAAATTCATCAGCTCACCTGCAAGTCCGAGGACCATTAAATGGCCAATCAGACTGAACAAAGTCTGGTCCTGGAGTGTCTCCAGCCTACCATTACTGCTCATCAGGATACAGGTCCAGTGGGCAGGGTAATGGATGATTGCACACAATACACAGTGCAGTGGTTTTAAAACTTTATTCAACATAAGAACCATAAAGAGGGAATCATGCTGTTGAGAGGAAGAGTTCCTGGGACTTATCTCCAGATATTCTAATGCAGTTGGTCCAGGACTCAGTTTCAGGACTGCATTTTTATTAAGTATTCTGGGTGACTTTTATAGAAAGCTTCTTGGGTTGTAGATAAAGCACAGAGAAATGGATTCTTAGGGGAGGAAGCTACTATCCTACTTTGTGTTTTTTTCTCCCCTTGTGTTTTTATGTCCTGACTTTAAAAAGAGAAAATGGAAAAAAAAAAATATGGTTATACCACCTACTTGTTAATATTTCTTTTTTTTTTAAATATATTTTATTGATTTTTTACAGAGAGGAAGAGAGAGAGATAGAGAGCTAGAAACGTCGATGAGAGAGAAACATCGACCAGCTGTCTCTTGCACACCCCCTACTGGGGATATGCCCGCAACCAAGGTACATGCCCTTGACCAGAATCGAACCCAGGACCCTTCAGTCCACAGACCGACGCTCTAACACTGAGCCAAACCGGTTTCGGCAATACTTCTAAGACTTTGATCCCTCTGGGAGGTGATTTTGCATTGTTATGTATCATTTGGATTTTATTGTGAGTGAATTTCATGTGTTTTCTTGAAATTTTATAAAATTTTTTTATAGGGCAAGTTTATAAAAAAAATTTTTTTGATTGATTTCAGAGAGAAAAGGAGAGGAAGAGGGGAAGCGGGGGGAGAGAGAGAGAGAGAGAGAGAGAGAGAGAGAGAGAGAGAGAGAGAGAGAGAGAAAGAGAGAGAGATATCAATGATGAGAGAGGATCATTGATTGGCTGCCTCCTGCACGCCCTCTACTGGGGATCAAGCCTACAACCTGGGCATGTGCCCTTCACTGGAATCGAACCTGGGACCCTTCTATCCCCTGAGCAAAACTGGCTAAGGCTAGGGCTAGGGCAAGTTTTAATAGAAAGGGAATATAAGGATACATGGTCACTGCAATTGATGAGATCTTTCCAATGAAAGAAAAGACAGACAACTGGGAAGGACAAACTTGCCAATTTCTTCATTTTACTTACACGGAGTAATGCCAGACAGGGCCAATAAGTAATTTGTTACTCTATGGGGCAACTATGGGCAGACGTTGGCACTAATCCAGCCAGCTTGAATTGCAGCTAAAGGAAAAGGAAAATCTGAAGTTTAGGAAGAGTTCTTAAACTTAGAACCCAAAAAACATGTAAGGATTATATGTCAGATTTTACCAGGTGAGGGATACTAATATTTTGTCAAATATGTCTGAGGCACTGTGTCATTTAAGGTGTAAATAAAATTCATTGGAGCACATTCCAGGTGAATTTAGTGAATTGGGAGCCTCTGTGTTCTCTCGCTTTCTAGAAGCCGTGTCAGCACATTGTTCTGTAAAGGACCAGATGGCAAATATTTTCAACTTCATAGGTTGTACAGTCTCTGTCACAGATACTTAACTCTGGCATTTAAGCATCCATACACAATATGTAAACAAATGAGTGTAGTTGTGTTCTAATAAAACTTTATTTATAGAAACAGGTGGCGTCCGCATTTGGCCTAAGGGCTCAGTTTGCAGACACCTGTTCTAAAAGGTGAAGATGGCTTACTGCTTATCTGTGTATGTCTAATTCTGAGTTTCTGCTTCTACTGAATTAATTCAGTTTATTCGTCATTTTATCATCCTGTGAATTTCTCTCTATTCTGAAATTTGTAAGGCTAGAAATGGAACACAGGCAGTCAGAATGGAAGTTTATTTACACTGAGATCCAATCAGGGACCCGTGTCTGACCATGAGACATGTTTCTTGTTAATAACTTACATGTCATGCTCCAAAATGTTATATAATTCTCAGCTGACTCACTCATTTTGATGTGGGAAACAGGTTGTATTGCCTTGCACTAGAGGAAGCATGAAAAGAACTGATAGCTTCTCAACAAACCCTTGGGGTAGGGAGAGACCCATGGGGCTCCAAATATTACTCTGTAAACCAACAGTTGTCAAGCTAGTGCTCCAGGTTAAGCTGGTCTGATACCAAATTGTCTTTTCTGACTGAAAAAAAGTATGGGGTTGATCCATGACACTTGGAATTCAAAAAATGTCCCCATTTTGCTAAATCATGTTAAATACAGCTTGAACTTTTTATTTCCTAAGATTTCTGAGAGGTCCAAACTCATTGATTTTTCAGTGCTTCTCTCTTTACCTTGGGCCGTAGCAGCATCCTAAAATTTGTTGGATACAAATCTGTGAGGAACATAGAGAACAGCATCATTCCTCAAGCTAAGCTCCGTGTGCTTGTAGCTGCCATATGCCATGTTTAACGGTTTGTTAAAATATGGCCAGGTGTCAGGCAGTCCCAATTGTTCCATCCATGAATGACTGAAGGACCTTCACTAAAACTCACAAGAGCATAGGACCTAGTTCATAGTTCTTACATCTGCAAGGGGCTGCATTTTAATCAGCTCTGATCTACATCACTTAGGCAAATTGGTGCTTTTATCCTCTTCAGTAGCAAGAATCAAATCAATTTCTCAGGAACTTGGTTGCTCCCATTATCGAATTTTAAATCACTGAGCCTCTGACAACCACCCCCCCCCCCTTTTTTTTTTCCTTAGGAAACACTGTTTAATATTCTTATTGGGTTCAGAAGGTTGGAAAGAAAAATTGTTTTCACCATTTACAACCCTCACCACTCTATTATTTTGCTCCAACTAGCCCTTTTTGTTGCTATACTTGTCTGTTCTTGGAGAGGTGGTGGAATAATTCTTTTGTTTCTTTCTAGAGTTTATAATAGTAAGAAGTAATAGCATTTGATTTCTCCATACCATATTTTAAAATTAATACATTTTAAATTAACCATTCTGTTGTAAAGATTCTATTTGTTATGGCCCAGTGGTTCTCAAGGTATAGGATTTGGCATAGTAGTATCATCTCCTGGGAACTTGTTAGGTAAACAAATTCTCAGGCTCTACCCCAAATCTACTGAAACAGAGTCCTGGGAGCGGGGCCCACTAATCCACACTGAACCCCTCCAGATGCTTTAGATGGATATGCAAGTTCAAAAATCACTGTTCTAGAAAATGTTATTCAGTAGATCCTCATTTAGTGTTGTTGATAGATTCTGGGACTTTAAGCAAAAGTATGAATAATGAAACCAATTTTACCATAGGCTAATTGATATAAACAAGAGTTCAGTTCCTATGGCCTCTCATTAGTATTAAAGTGAAATGATGCTCAACTAAAGGACATTATTAGAGGATCTGCTATACTTGTGACTAACCATCTGCTAGAGGAAAATCTGTCATTTAGAGCTAATGGTAATCCTCAGATTAATACTTAGTTTTTGGTCCTTTTTCCAGACTCTCTTGGAATGCATACCAGTATTCCTCAAAATTTGCTTGATGCCCTCTTGTGGCTATGAGAATTCCCAAATGAATCACTATGTCCCTGACTATTATTGCCCTCTGGCCTTGTATTGTTTCATTTCAGGAAAGCTCAATTTTGATGTTTTGACATTATTCCAAGCTATATTCTTCATCTTTGCCTACCACACAGATTTTTCTTCCCGCTTTCCCCCCTTTATTACCAATGACCCTGGAGCAGAACTGGACCTGGTACTCATTAGATTAACTTGAACGATTCACTGACCTCAAGTACAAAATTTAAGGGGACTCCAAAAATCTCAGAATCATGATAAATAGTATTTTAACGAAATATTTTCTGAAAGTTAAAATTAATGCAAGAAAATCTATGATGACCAAAATAAACATTTTTGAAAGACATTTAATGCCTTGTCATTCCAAGCCATATTGGCTTGAGATAAAAGGGAAAAAAATGTCAGTAATATTGATCCTGTCTTTGCTTAAAATTTTGATATTTTATTCATTATGGATATTTTTGCATAGTTTTTATTTTAAAAATACTGCATCAAAATATTATCTATTTTGGTTACTGAATTTTTTTGCTGCTCACTTAAATTTTGTACTTGAGGCATAATTTTGTGCCTCACTTCCCTCACCAAAGCCCTGGAAGGTGGAATGTTAGTGTTTCTCCCATGCCTCACATACAAATGCAATTGCTTTATAAAGGTGCCTCTTACTCTTCCCTGTGTTCTCAGATGTCTCTGCCAATTACAGATGGAACCAGCAAGCAGGAAATAAAGTTGATTATAAGCAGAGATTTGAGGCAATGAAAAGTCTCCTGACCTGTCAAATTCATCTCTTTGTTTTAGATTACTATGCATAGTTGACACGTTGGTCCCAGAGGGAATAAAACACATTTTGGTTCCAGGTTCCAAAGGAAATACATGGAAAAGTCTCAGGTCCCATAAGTCTCCCTTGTATTGGCTTAACAAGTGATGGGGCTCTGGAGAGCAAGTTCCCCGGTAAGAGGACAATTGAAATGGAAGGGAGAAGCCTAGAATAGAGGAGAAAGATAATCAGTTGCCCAAGGCTCTTGGCTATCTGCTCATCATCTGTTTAATAACTGCACACTCAGTGTATTTAAACAATCTTATGCATGCTCACATACTGCCTTGTAATTAGTCTCTAAATAAATCAACTGTGTATATTTATCTTCATCAACCAGACTGAACTTTTTTATTTTAGGGTTCATATTCTCTCTCTCTCTCTCTCTCTCTCTCTCTCTCTCTCTCTCTCTCTCTCTCTCTCTCTCTTTCTTCTAGACTTTGAAGAGGATGAATTACATAGCCAATGTTGAAGCCTGCTTTATGCGACATTTGACTTTATTTATTCAATTCTTTTATTAATTAAGTTCACAGTACACATGAGACCTAATACAACTTGAGGAGATGTCATTGAATGAAGCAACTTCATATTAGAAAAAGTTAAAAGTGTAGTTGGCTTTGGTGTCTACTAATTGCTGACAGTTATGTGGAGATAATCTCAATTCTCCAGGAGCTTCTAAAGCATGGAGGTAGATGCCCCAATGCAGACATATATAAATAGTACATATAAAATAGCTTAAAACATTAAATCAATGTATCAAAGTAAATTGACAGTTAAATCATATTCTTAAAGGATAGCATTGCTTCTTTCATATGTTTCCAAGCCAAATGCTACATGTACCCACAGCCAAACTCATGGGTCTTTGAAGATTCAGGCATTCTGAGCACAAATTCACCTTTCATGCAAAAATTCCAAAACCCAGTTCACAAACATGCCCTTCATAAATCACCACACAGTCTCTTCAGTTGTAGTACTATACAAATTAAATTGTCAAGAATGTTTTCCTTTTATAGCAGTTGACTCAGTATCTTTTACAGTCTTCAAAGCTGTCAGATTTCTACATTTGAACTCCAATAAATAAACTTACGCCTTTCTTTGTATGTAGAAGTTTACAACATAGAATTTCAAGCTCTGACCTGTTGAGAAAGTTACCTTACCAAGTGGGATTTTATTACTATGGTGACTTAACAAGAAAGAAGTATTAGAAGCAATTTTCCCTAGTACTTTCAGGAGAGTTTGCCATTTCTGAATTCAAATCGCTGTCTTACATTTAAAAAAAATATTGGGCAATGATCTTTAGATAGAGCATTTATTTTATATTCTTTCATAATCTAGAATGAATTTGCAAGTGTATTGAACAGAGTGAGTATATTTTGGAACATTTTTGCTCTGGTGGCAAGTTGTTTCGCTTCTGTGAGACTTTGTGCCATCAAGACAGCACATATGCCAATCCACTCTGCTTGGTTCAGCAACTGCAGCAGGCAAGGAGGAAACTGTCAACTATGTGACGACTTAGTTTGTTTTGAGCTGATGAATGGCTATGGGAAGTGTCAATAATTGATGGAAGAAAGCCATTCCAAAGTCATTGTCCCAGAGATTCACTCAGAAAGCCACATATATAAACATCTATAGGATATTGCCCATTGCCAAGTTCACTGGGACATGGGGAACAGAGCCCTCACTGCAGTTGACCTTCAAATCTGTGAGGCACAGGAACATGGACATACAAATGAAGGACATGCTATCCATTTCTATGTATTATATTTACAGACGATTCTAAGGGATCCCTGGGTGAGTGACACAAGGAAGGGCTCACAATATTATACACCTACTGTACAAGATTGTGAAGCTCATGCCCTGATGGAAGGGAGGGACCCTCCAATGTCAGTACTGTCCTGGGGAACAAGTGAGTCACAGTAGGAAAAAGCCAAGGCCTTCAGACATTTTACACAGTGCTTTGCATAAATAAGTCATGAGGCAACTTTCAAAGGCATGAGGTTAAAAGCAACTTTTCATATTAAAATTTTGAAATAAGCTCTAAGCCTTATCACAGCAAAATTGTGTGTGTATGTGTGTGTGTGTGTGTGTGTGTGTGTGTGTGCACACGCACGCGCGCACGACATGGGCGATTATGTGTTTTGCTTGGTTTTTGGTTATTCCTCTGAATGTCATCCTTGTAGGGTTTCTCTGCTCCTATAATACCTGTTGAGGGTGAGTCAATTCCCTTTCAGTTGATATAATTTGCAGCCACATTATCCTGTCTAATAGGAACCAAAAGCAGCCAGAAAGATTTCACGAGGAGCAGAATTGACACATGCAAATGTGAGGCTGCTCATTTTAATTTGGGTTGTCATGACATTTCCTCAATTACCTCACTTCCTTACACTGCTTCCGCCTCAGATACAGACTTTTTTTTTTTCTTTTCTTATTTGGAGAGCCCAGAGAAAAACCATGAGCAAGTCTGGATGTTATATTGCTCTCAAATGCTGCACATAGGCAGAATGTGTCATTTGAAACCATCACCTACAAAGAATACAACAGAACAAACCTGCCAGTCAAACATTCATTGGGCCTATTTCTTTGTCAAGGAGCCATTTATGGATGATTTTTTCATTTTACAAGGAGAGTGAAAAAACTCATAAGTGATAAATGTGGAGGGTGCAGAGCACATTTGGCTAAGAGAAATAATGTAAGTATTCACGTGAAACCACATGGATGGCACGGACACAGATTTATGTATGTTCTGTAAAGCAGTCTGCCCTCATTCTTCCAGGTAGATGCTTAAGAAATGCTAGCCCGGCCCAGCATGGCTCAGTGACCTATGAACCAGGAGGTCATGGTTCTATCCCAGTCAGGACACATGCCTGGGCTGCAGGCTCAAACCCCAGTGTGGGGCGTGCAGGAGGCAGCTAATCAATGATTCTCTAAATCATTGATGTTTCTATCTCTTCTCCCTCTCCCTTCCTCTCTGAAACTAATAAAATGTATGAGAAAAAATAAATGCTAGTCCTCATCTTCACTATTGCTGGCAAAATAAGATTTCTAATAGCTCTCAGTTATGTTTCAAAACATAGAACAGGAAGCTTGGTCAAATCTTTGCAATCACTATAATTTGTCCTTAAGAAGACATTCAGTACACATTCTATCTATTTTTTATGAATAAATATCCATTAGACAAATATAGTAACAAATAAACTGTCACATAAATATGTGATAAACAGATTACAAATGTGAAGTATCTTCTTATAACAAGAAATATGATATGCTTTTCATTAAAAAGAAAAAATCAGCACTGATTGATATACACATGTATATATAGAATTAGTCTTTCGGATTAGTATGGCAAAATAGGTGAAAGGAATGGTTGCAGTAATAATTTTCTGCTAAGTTTTATGAATGCACACAACATTTTTTAAATTTCTTATTAGCTGTCGTCATACATTGCAAATGAATAGAATTTACTAAACTAGATGCTGATGGAAATATGGACAAGTACAAGTGAGGCCTCTGCTCATTCTCCTTATGTCTAACCTATGGAAAAATTCAGGCCAGTCTTTCCCAGAAGTGGCGAGGGCACATTGTGTCTGAGATCAGGTGGTCAGGTGTGCAGCCTGTGTGAATAGGCCCGTTCTGCTAATATTTACCAAAGGCCGCAAGTTCCTGTAGCTGGAGATCCAGGAGCTAACCTATTGTTTGAGCAAACTGAAGCTTTCTTTGGAAAACCTTGGCAATGGGAAGTGCATTTGTGTCTTTATTTATAACAACTGTCATCCATTTTTCCCTCTAAAGAAAAATAAGTCTTTAATTTCCTATTGAAATTGTTCAGTTGACAGAATATTTTAAGCAATAACTTCATGTATAAAACATGAAGCAGGAACAAACTGCCTGTACTATATGGAAATCTTCTGGAAAAAAAATATCTCTTTGGTTTGAATCATTTACATTTAAACACAAAGATGATCTTATTGAAAGCAGTGCTGTATGAAGTGGATGGCTGAAACAATTTCCAAGTTTCATTTCTTTAGAGTACAGATAATATGGTAGTAAATTGAAACAGGCACACAGAGATAATTTTAGAAATGGGTTTGCAACACAATTATGACAATATTTTTTCTTAACATCTCCTAGTGTGATATTTTTCAAATATGGAAGAATACTAGAACACTCATTTTAGAGATACACAGCCTACATTATGTGTATGACTATTAGTATCTCATAGGCTCTATCAGTATACATAATTCCTTAGACTTCGGCAACATCTTAAAGCTTAGGAAAGAACCTATTATAGCTTATGAGAGCACTCTATTCCTCTATCCTCAGTTGGATTCTGGAAGTCTATCAAACTCCTTTATTCTTTCAGACTCTGTTGCATTCCCCTTACTGGCTTCAGCCTGGTCTCTGGATTCCACAATTATTCCGTTAAAGCTGGGGACTGAGTCAAGTCAGAAAGCCGGCAGTAACAACAGCAGGTCCTCTTACCTAATACATTTCCAGAAATCCTGAATTCTGTTTATTTCCCCTGCACCCTGTCCTCACAAATATTTGGAGAAAGAAAAGGACTTAATATATGTGACCTATCCTAAAAACACATCCAAGATCAGTAATTTCAACAATAATCTGGAGACCTTCAAATAAACCTTTATCCTTCAAAATGGACCAAAATATTCTGAGCAGGTCTTGGCTAGCTTAAGCAGCAGTACAAGAACTCTCTGGAAACAAAGCAAAACAAATACATTGTTTTGCCAGCTAATTAGCTTTCTGATTGCTGATAGGGAATGTTAAGTTTCCATGTGTTCCTCCTTTCCAATATTTTGGTGTGGTATTAGTTTAGTCTTATTATGTGGCAAAAGATATATGGTATGTGTTAGTTGATCTGTGTAAATATGTTCTTTCTGAGTCCATCAAATATTTTTATTGAGCTCCTTCTATTGCTAAGCACTATGGTTATAAAAGAGGCACAAGATTCAATCCTGAGTTTCAGGTTTACAATTCTGTTGATAAGACCAAATTAATGGAAATTGAAAAGGCAATGTATTGCTAAATGATCCAGTATTGAATAGCATACAATGAAACAAGTTCACAGAGTAATGAAAAGATATGAGAGAACTGAATGGGGAAGGTTCAATGAATAAGGTAACACTGGAGCTATTTACTGGAGGATGATCTCCACAGGTAGAGTGGTGACAATAGCCTTTAGCAAATGTCCCCAAAAGGATCATAAAATGGAGAATAGGAAGGAGAACTATTTCACATTTATTCCATATTTATGAATATGAAAGATGTCATACTTTTTCTCTAGACATATTGTCTGTTTAACCCCAAAGGCTAATTCATGTAATTTCCTTCCAATGCAATAATATGTTATTCCAAATATAAAATGGTCACCTGAAAATGGAAATATCTTTTTCTCAGATTTCCTGAATTACAAGTACAGTTTTTTTTTTCCTTTAAGGCCAGGAAATTAGTATGAAAAATATGCTAAACTTTCTTTTTAATATCTAGTGAGATTTGGGAAATTTAATCTTAACAGAATCCAATATTTGGTAACTCAATTAATCAAATTATAAATGCCATGATAAAAACACACACACATATTTCTTACTAATTGTGTCAAAACTAAGGCCTGTTGCATGAAATTTGTGCATGGGGTGGGGAGGATGGTGTCCCTCAGCCCAGCCTGCACCCTCTCCAATATAGGACCCCTCGAGGGATGTTCAACTTCTCATTTAGGCCCAATCCCAGTGGACATCCCTAAATGGGCAGTTGGACATCCCTCTCACAATCTAGGACTGGCTCCCAACTGCTTGCCTGCCTACCTTCCTGATTGCCCCTAACCACTTCTGCCTGCCAGCCTGATCACCCCTAACTGCTCTCCCTAGCAGGCTTGATTGCCCCCAACTACCCTCCCTTGCTGGCCTGGTCCCTCTCAACTGTCCTCCCCTGCTGGCCATCTTGTGGTGGCCATCTTGTGTCCACATGAGATCTTTGACCACATACAGACAGCCATCTTGTGTGTTGGAGTGATGGTCAATCTGCATATTACTCTTTTATTAGATAGGATAGAGGCCTGGTACATGGGTGAGGACCAAGTGGTTTGCCCTGAAGGGTGTCCTGGATCAGGGTAGGGGTTCCCTTGGGGTGTTGGGTGGCCTAAGCAAGGTGGCCTGACTGGTGTTTTGCAGGCCAGCCATGCCCCCCGGCAACCCAAGCAGAAGCCCTGGTATCTGGAATTTATTTATCTTCTATAATTGAAACTTTGTAATCTGGAGCAGAGTCAAGCCTCCCACTAGCTCCATGGCTGCAGCCATTTCTGTTGGAATTTATGTATCTTCTATAATTGAGACTTTGTAGCCTGGAATGAAGGCCTGAGCAGGCCAGGGCTGCAGAAGCTTAGCTTCCTCCATTGCCTGGGGAAACCCTAGTCTCCTGCTCTTCTAGCTCAGTGGCTGCTGACATTTCTGTTGGAATTTATTTACCTTCTATAATTGAAACCCTTGAGTAGAGGCCTGGGCCCTCCAGGGTGGGTGGAAAGCTTGGCTTCCTCCATTGCCAGGGAAAACCAAGTCTCTCAACTGCTCTCTGTGGCTGCAGCCTTCTTGGTTGGGGTTAATTTGTATACTCACTCTGATTGACTGGTGGGTGTGGTTGCTGGGAGTGGCTTATCTTTTATTAGATAGGATAAATTACCTTTAGATTGTACAGTGGTTCTCAATCTTTCTAATGCTACAACCCTTTAATACAGTTCCTCATGTAGTGGTGAGATCAGGTTGAGAACAGCTAGCAGGGTCGCTTAAGACCATTGAAAAACATAGATATTTACATTATGATTCATTAACAGTAGCAAAATTATAGTTATGAAGTAGCAACAAAAATGATTTTCATGATTGGGGGTTCACCACTACATGAGGAACTGTATTAAAGGGTCACGGCATTAGAAAGGTTGAGAACCACTGCTTTAGAAGAACCTTAAGCTTCTCAGTGATCTAAAGTTGCAGAAAGATAATTGTGATATAGTTAAAGTCTAGTTAGCTCCATAGAGTCCACAAGGATTCATTAAGCTTATGTGTTAGCATGTCTTAGGTTTGGTAAAGTCATGTTTACCTTACTATGGCCAGAAATTATCTCTCTATTTTTTGCTTAGGAGCAGTGCCCCCCAAAAGTCAAAATGCATAGCTTTCCAAAGCTTTATCAAGATTGCAAAAATCCTGTAAAGTATCACTAAAAACATTGTTATAAACCTTCAGAGTTTGAAGACATTATAGACATCATTATCCAACCCTTTCAGATGATAGTGAAGAAAGGTAAGCTGTATCAGAAGTCCTGGCCTTGGGGCTGAAGGGTTTGAGCACACCCATATGTAACTTGCAATTTACTCTGTATGTGGATAGTCCCTTCTATTTTTATTTCTTTCTTTTTAGAAAAGTAAGCATTCATTTTTCCCCCCACAAGTCTATAAGTAAGGTAAGATAGCTTTACTAATCCCTTCTCTTTCCCACAAACTTTCAAAAAAGCCTAATTAGAAGTATACAAGTTATCATGAGGTCCCTCTCTCTCTCTCTCTCTCTCTCTCTTTCACTTTTTTTTTTTCTAGAAGGAAAGAAACTTCTCAGAGGCCACAGGCTGGTAATATTGGTGGTCATCGGTTGTTATGGACTGAATGTCTGTGCTAGTGTGATAAGTAAATGCACAAAGAAGACAAGAAGACTAAGAGGGACCTGAACCTGAGTAAATGTATGTGAGCACCATTATCTCCTCTCAGAGAGCCCAAAGACCTTTTGAATCTGATTAATTTATGGAAAACAAGTAGGTGGGACTCAAGTAACACTTTGGGGACTTTGTAAGTAAATATAACCTTATTTTATACTCATGTGTATCTTAGCCTTGAACACTTAATTGTAAAAATTTGTGTAGTAAGTACCGGAGACTGGTCCCTGGAGAGAATAATAAGTCATCATGCAGCAGACCATTTCCAGAAACTCTTGAATAGCTTCCTTAGTTAAATAAGTATAGGGTGAGTACTGAGCAGTCTTTACCTGGGGAAAGAGTATAATGGGAACACTTTGTGGCCTGGCTGAAGCTAATTCCTCCTCATTTGCTAGAGAGGAATCTGATAAATTGCAAAAGAAACTTAGGACCTTTAGAGAGAAAAGGAACCCAGTCCTGTTCACCTATTGGGGTGGATGGAGATAGGTAGATCAAAGACTTAAGGAAGCACATCAAGATTCTTCAAAGTGAAACACACCAAAAAAGAATGCGGCATGGGAGCAGTAAGGCATATACAAGAAGAGGGCTATTTTAGGAAAAACACTATGGGTTTGCCTTAGGACTCAGCTCTGCTGGCACATTGCTGGGGTTTAGGGGTGAGCATTGAAATCTGGGATACCTTTTGGTTGAGTTTTGAGGTGTCATCACAGGATGGACATGCTTTCATGCACAGTGCAGGTCTAGTTTTGAACAATGGCATTTAATTGTAGCAAAAAACAGAACAGTAATGCAGGATTAAACTCTTTCTCCCTCAAGACTGAGTAAATCTTGAGCTTCTAAACTTAAAAAGAGTCTGTATGTGTGTGGGAGGGGAAGACTTTCCAGGGGAGGTCTCAAGAGTGAGATGCTGGACTTTCCACTAATAAGTCATGTGGATGCTCATTGGAAAAAACAAAAAGATTTCACTGCTTTGTATCCCCCTGTTAATGACTCAGGACAAGCTTGTTACATTTGTAAAAGTATAGAGAAATCACACTGTTGCATTATGTAGGGTAATCCCAAATCATAATGTATATTCTGCCTTTCCCCTCAAGTTTGTTAATTTAAGTGAGAGGTCTGTGGAATCTTAGATTAACAGAAATCCTAGAAATCTTAGACTTTGTCTCTTCTAGAAGGTCGGTAAGAGCAAGTCATAGCACCTAAATTTCTTTCCATGGCTATCAACTAATTCCTTAATATCCCTCTTAATTGGTTTTAATGGAAGTCTGAAAGAATATAATATGAATGGTGGGTAATTTATCAATCTGTGGCTTCTCATTATATACTTGATCCAATATCTTAGTTTGTTGCATTCATATATCTCTTCATAATTAACAAGGCACTTTCATATACATTATTTGTGTCTCACTTCAACACTGATGGACATGTAGAACAGTGATTATAACTCTATTAATATATGAGTACACTTGGGTCCTAAGAGATTAGACAATACAACTATAAATGAGTATTACAGAGTTTAAATTTAATTAATTACATAGAAAAATAGCAATTTTACTGTGAAGACACATAGTGATACCACTTAACTAAGTTGTCAAAATTAATGTCACCAATAATGAGACATCAATATTATGTACCTCCTAATATGCACTGAAAAGGGCATGACATCACCTTTGGATGATTATTGGCAGATATACTAAAGGTGCTGTGCATTGGGCCTCTAGTTATCAATAATGAACTATAACATTCGCTAATTACTGATTACTATAATCATGTTGCATTCATTTATCTTATGCACCTTATGTACAGGTGCATCATTTCTCTCCACTAATACTAGCAGCAAGTATTTTAGCACTGATTGCAACTTCATTAGTCTTGGACTGACTTTTTTGGTATGTGCAACAGGAAATATTTCACTTTTGGAGAACAAGAAAAATAGGTTTATTTGCCTTATGCTTATTAATTTGTGCAGTTATTCAGTGTCTGGTAATTAATGTTCAAGGAAAAAAAGATTATTTTTTATTGAAATGTATTATTTTATGTTAATTATTACTCATTTATTTCAGCCCCTTGTATTCAGCATGTCTCTATCGAAATAAACCTACATTTCTATGAAAATTTAAGCTTTTTTTTTTCCAGCCCACATAAACTTAAACCTTGTTTATTTGGCTTGTGTTAGCCT
The DNA here is from genome assembly GCF_014108245.1 of Pipistrellus kuhlii. Taxonomy (NCBI): domain Eukaryota; kingdom Metazoa; phylum Chordata; class Mammalia; order Chiroptera; family Vespertilionidae; genus Pipistrellus; species Pipistrellus kuhlii. The sequence goes on from NW_023425529.1 coordinate 131,395,815, forward strand.
TTGAGTTTGACACAAAGAATACAGACACTTTGTGTACTATTTTTGCCACCTTTTTGTAACTCTGAAATGATTTAAAAATCAGAGTTTAAATAAGTAAACAAATAGACAAATAAATCAATAAATAGGTTTGCTCTTTTAGCCAAGTCAAATTAATTTTTATCTTCAATTACAATTTTTACAAACTTCAAAATTCAACTGGTAATAAATAGACCATTTTTGCATTATTCAAACCCATGGATAATGTTTCTGTAGGATTAGTCTATGTCCTAAGGTAGAATTCTTGGAGATATAAAGCATGGAGGCAAAGACTATAGGCCTTGGGTTTGAATAGACAAATCCTAACCCTGTCATTTTTGACATATGTCTACCTCAGTTTCTTTATCTGAGAAATGGGGGTAAGTAATGATATTATAGAATTGTTGTGGGGTTGAGTGATTCAATGCATGGTAAGTCCTTACCACAGTGCTAGGAATATGTTCCAACTTTTTAGCTCTAATTAAATTTATTTATTTATTTATTTGTTTTTTTAATATATTTTATTGATTTTTTACAGAGAGGAAGAGAGAGGGATAGAGAGTTAGAAACATCGATGAGAGAGAATCATCGATCAGCTGCCTCTTGCACACCCCCTACTGGGGATGTGCCTGCAACCAAGGTACATGCCCTTGACCAGAATTGAACCCGGTACCTTTCAGTCCGCAGGCCAATGCTCTAGCCACTGAGCCAAACCAGTTTCGGGGCTCTAATTAAATTTAAATAAAAGGGTGAAAAAAGATAGCTTCCTGGGCCAGTCACCACTTTGTGTTCGAATGGTTCCATTGGCTGGTATTTCACCAACTTAAGTGGACATTGCTTACTCAAAAGCTGTTTAAAGCATGCTCACTACTACTAAAAAAAAAAAAAAATCTGAAAGAAAGGATGTCATTTACACAAATTCCCTAGGGATATTTTGAAACAATAAGTGAATCACAGTGAGGAGCTTGGAGTGGAAAATATCTCTGCCTCAGTAGTCGGTTGGGTATTGTCACTGGAAGGGAGAGTGGAAAATCCAAGTTCTTTTCAGAGGTTTCTCTGCTCATGATGGAGAGCAGGGAAGGAGCCATGGCTGCTGTGGGAGTCCAGCAAAACCTGCCCTGAGTGGGCGGGCAAAGCTTTCAACAACTTGGAAAGCCTCTTCAAAGAACAATTAAAAACAACCTCCCATGGTGGGAGGTGAGTCTGGCTGGGAGACTCCTGCTATCTTTTCCCCAGGGTTGAATTCCCAGGCTTCTGGATTCTTGTGGAGTGGCCTCGGTAGTGGACTCCGAAGGATGTTCCCTTTTCACTTCCCCGGGTTCAGAGTGGTGGTCTGAACACATGGGGTAAAGAACATCTGGCTCTCCCTAAGCTGAAAGAGATTTGCAGTCAGCAGGTGGGGGCTGGAGGTTTGTGAAAATAGTGGGGCAAAGTTCATTTTGTGGACAACTCTTGGCCATGGGTGTTATTTACTTCACATTTTATACTGCCGAGCTCCTGTGGGCTTATTACAGATCAGTTCATAAACAAACACACGCTAAGTTGTGTCCTGGGGATAAATGATGAGTTTATGTGACTTTGAGGTTGCGTGTTCGAGGTAAGAGGGGAGCCACAGCTAAGGACTCGGTGTGATACCCTGAAATTCCAGGCTACTCCCCTATTTGGGAAAAAGACTGCAGAAGAATCCATGAACTGTACACAAGCTTTTAGGCACTAAATTAATGTCTTCAACATTTCTAAAAAGAATTGTTATGGGCTAAGGGCAATAAATAACCCCACAGAGCATCTAGCTTTAAGTGTATGAAAAGATAAAATAAGTACTTTTGAACCTGAAATAGTCTATAAAATAACTTCAATATGTATTTAATATTTCTAACAATGATTACCCAAAATCATAATTTATTCAGTCATCTCATAAATATCAAATTGTGTGTCTATTGCTAGTATGTGCCAGAATGATATATGAGCCAAGCTTCTAACTAACTTATGGTCAATATTTTTTGATGACTTGATAGTTTCCTCTTCATAAGAAAGCTTCTACTTTTTGATGTAATGAGCATCAAGAGATACCCTTTGCAACTCAAAATAGATCCCCATGTAGCAATTCTGTGCACACACACTGTTATCTTTATGTGTTTAAAGTGGTGGAAATTCATTGGATGACAGAATGAGTAATCATGAGAGGGTTATGTATGGCAGTCCTGTCTGAGCAGAGCCATGAAAAAGGAGGCTGTACATTCCCAAGCTAGACATGAAACAGAAAAATGTTTATTTCTCACTGTGAGGTCGATCTGAACACGATCTCAGGAAGAAAAGCCATCATCAAAGGGAAAGAATCACAGTGATTCCACGAGATCATTTATCCTGCAAGTCCAGAGTATCTCTTTGCAACACAAAATGTAACAGGTAGGCAGTGATGTCAAATCTTGGGTTGTATCCTCTCTAGGATATAAACAGAAGCATGAGTGGAAACTAATGAGAGGAACACCACATGGGAGAGGGAGAGAATCAGATAGCAGTTAGAGGGAGAGTGAAAGAAAAGTAGATACCCCTGGAAGGACCCGGAACCCTGCTCTAACTCCCCACATGTGATACAGTAGTGCTTGTAGCATGAGCTGCCCTCTCTGCTTCAGCCCATCCCTCACCCCCAAGAGAGGTTCCTCTCGGTACAGAATGGCCAAAAGCTCTAGAGAGGATGCAACCCAAGATTTGACATCCGTGTTAGGGAGAGATCACTTTATGAAACTGACTTTGGATGAATAGCAATATGTATTGGGTAACTTCATTAACTGCAGAGTAACCCAGAGTGGGAAATAGTTTGTAAGTGAGTTAATGAGGGGATCAGCATGCTTTTCAGTTCAATCAATAGAACTCTCCAGTATATTGTGACCTTCAGCATGAGATAATAGAGACTTTGTTAACTAATAAAATAGTAATTGGACAGTTAAAATTTGTTAGTGAAATCTGTCAGTGTTAATTCAACCTAGTCCATTGGAAAGAGGCACTCGACAAAAACAATTATCCCAATCCTGCAAGGGTGAATTTGTTATCTGGGACAAGAAACCTCTCTCTCTCTCTCTCTCTCTCTCTCTCTTTCAAACACACACACACACACACACACACACACACACACACACACACACACCACTTTGTATATCAATTGTACTCAATTTCTTCTTGCCATTATGAATTTGTGTGTTTCAACATCAGTTCAGTGTTCTTTGAAAATCATTTTCCTGCCCTTTCTAAGTCATCACAAAAGTTTATTGCTTTCACCACTTTCATTATGTTTATTACTCTCACTACATCTGCTTTTGAACTACCCCTCCTCCCCATTTGGGAGCATTCACTCTAATTCCTTAGTCTAGTACAAGCATGTCAAACTCAAAGGCTAACACGGGTCAAATAAACTAGACATGTGGCCCATGGGCTGAGAGTTTGACATGCTTGGTCTAGTATATAAGGCCTCAGACTTCAGTGCCCATTTTCTTGACTACTCTGTGGTATTTAATACAACTGCTCTGACACTCTAATTTATAATATTTTCCAGTATACCACTCTCTGTTTCTTTTCTTCCCTCTCTGACTCTTCTGTTTCTTTCCTTTCAGTGTCACTGTTGGCTAGAGCTCGGTCCTGGGCTCAGCACTCTCACTGGGAAATTCATCCTTCCCCATGTAACCCACTTCGTATCCAGCACACCTCCTGGATGGCTTCTTGTCCATCACTGCAGACCAAAGTAAGTACAACTCACTATGGATGAAAAGAAACCTCATTTTTCTTCCCAAGCATACTCCTACTATTTTTCTTAGGTTGATGAATAATACATCCATCCATCAAATAATCCAGGGCCAAACTTGGGTTTCTTAGATTCATCCTTCTTCTCATTTCCTATGTTCAAATCTTTAGCTACTTAAATTTCCCAAATCTGTCTACTCCTTCCCACCCTAACTGCTGTGCCTCAGTTCAGGGCCTTATCACCTTTTAATTTGGAAGAAATTTAAATATTTTTCCAACTGATTTTCCTGTCTCAGTTTTTTTATATCACTAATTGATTATCCACACTTCAGCCAAAGTGATAGTTTTAAAATTCAAACCTAACCAAATTACTTCTCTAACTTAAGACCCATTATTGGCTTCTCATTGCTTTAACAGCTCTCAAATGCTCTTATGTGATGTGTAAGGCCTGATACAGCCTGCCCTGTCCTGATCCCTGGCTTCGCCTCTTCCTACTGACACAGGCTATGGTCCCGGGACAGCTCAGTAAAAAAAGTCATGAATTGATTGACTTATAGGCTTTAATTGTATCTAAAAATATATTTTTAAATGTCTAAGAATGATTAGGCTTGATATTTCCTTTGCCTCTAAGAGCTTGCAATCTGACTTATACATTATGTTGAATTTCATCATTATTGGATATTGTTTTTACTGCCTTCAATCTTATGTATACTGGTTGTTTAGGGCCCATGTAGTGCTCTCATACCATTTCTGATATTTATTCCCTCTGAGTAAAGAAGACATTCTTCATGTTCTAAAAAAAAAAAAAAAAAAAAAAAAAAAAAATGGGAAAACTTATTATCACATAGCTAGGATCTGAGGCTCTTTGGCAATAGCATATGTCATTAATTTCAGTCTTTGATAATCTGAGAAGTATGGAAATTTCCCACCTCCTACCCTTTTGCAGGATTCACAACTCTGCCAAGTTTTATAGCTCATCGGGATATTTACAAGCTAAATGCTGAACTGTGGAAAAAAAGACATCTTCACATCTTTAGTTAGAAGCTTCACAAAGAGCATGTGTGGTTAGGAAGGCAAAACTGGATTCCATTTGCAGCTTTTCCAGGAACAAGGGCTGTGATCGTGGACAAATTCCTAACCCTTTCTAGGACTCAGTTTCCTCAGCTGGTCTCTGAAATGGCTTCCAGCGCTAAAACAAAACAAGACAATCAAAACATTGACAATTTTTTTTTTTTTTTTTCCAAATCCCTGCCCAACATAGTGACTAATGACTATCTTTCACGGGGAGGGGATATATAAATTGGCTTTTGAAGTTTTCCAAAGTAGTTCTTCCTTAGGTCCCTCAGTCTTTCACTGCTTACAGATCAAGTTATGTCCATTGTTTAAAGTAGTTACTGAAAAACTGAAGACACTTTTCCCCCTCACCAACTTACCCTGTGGATAACACCCTTTCACAACTGCTGCTGGTATAATGTACAGCCCTAAGAGTTTTCTTCTGCTTGCTTTACAAGGAAAATCAGCTTTTCCTCTGGGTAAGAAATATCCTAGAGCCTTTCCTACTCTGAAATTAGCATGAAAATTGAATGTTTACAAAATGGTATGCACTCCTTAGTGGCTGGCCCTGAGGGGTGAAGGGTGAGGAGCAACATGAAAGGAGGAAGAGAATGCATGGCAGGAGTTCAGAAGTGAACTCTCTCTAGAGAGGGAATTTCTGTGTTACTTTCCTCAATTCTTTCACACTCTCCCCCAGAGGAACACAGGGTCCTTCTCTTTCCTTTCAGACTATATGACAGACAAAAAAATGCTTGGACTAAAACCAAACCGGAAGCACAATGAACATTTTGGCTTTATCAAAATTGGAAATCTAGCCATGCTCTGGGTGACTATGTTTTCTGTCATCCAGAAACACAATTACAGCACAATTAAATTAAAATTGCTAATAAAATATATCTGAAAAAGTCCATACATTTGAAAATCAATGCATATAACATACACATAGGACATCATACTGAAAATTAGAAAACACTTAGAACAAAAATATTTTTAAATCACATATCAAAATATTTAAGAAGAAAATAAAGCAGTAATAAAAAAATTAATTTTAAATGTATATTAAAATAAAAAGTAAAGCATTAGATGGCCAACCCAAGAAGTTTAAAAAGAAACAACTGAGTAAACTCGAAGAAAAAAGGAAGACAAAAAAACAAGAAAACAGAAATTAATTAAAATATATTCAATGCTGTAGAGAAAAATAACCAAATCAATGGCTTATTCTTTGAAAGGCTTAGAAAATATACAACCTTTAGAGAGACTACTCCACATAAAAAGTAAAGAGAGAGGAAAAAAAATAACAAACAATATTGAAAGTAAAAAAAAAAAAAAAAAGTGGGGCTTATCTGTAGATGCAGCCCAGATAAAAAATAATAAGAAAATACTATCAATAATTGTGTGTTAATAAAACTACATATCTGAATGAATGGCAATTTCCTGGGAAAAAATCATAACATCAAAACTGACTCCAGAAAAAGAATACACCTGAATAGTACACACTTTAATGTAGACACACACACACACACACACACACACACATACACGGTGGGCAAAGTAGGTTTATAGCTGTTCATATGAAAAAAGACATACAGGTTATGATTATTATAATAGCTTTAACTGTGTTTTTCTCATACTCAAGACTGTATGCTTGCTTTTGACAACTCTTGTATATATACCAAACATTACCCAGACAATTTTACAAGTTCTACCAAACATTCATAAGTCAGATCATCCCTATCATATCTAACTGTTCCAAGGAACACTAACTTTAGCAACTTCTGAGTTAATAAATACTCTGCAATTAGGAATAAAAGTGATTTGTGTTTTTCAAATGTGAGCAGTGTTTTTCAAAAATCTTATAAGAATCATACAAGTCAAGAAAAATGTAATGTGTTCCTTTAAATATGGAAATGTGGACCAAGAAAATGATGCCCACTATCACCCTTGAAACTGGGAATCTCATCCAGCACAATAAGATGAGAGAGAGAGAGAGAGAGAGATTTTTTAAAAATAGCAAATCTGGTATTTTTTAGAGGCCCAGTGCACAAAATTCATGCACTGATGGTGGGGAGTGGGGATAGTCCCTCAGCCCAGCCTGAGTCCTCTCACAGTCTGGAATCCTCACTCCTTACTGCCCACCTGCTCACTGCTCCTTACTGCTCAGCTTGCTGCTCCTTAACCCTGCTGGGGAGACAGGAGTGGCTCCTGCCACCAGCGTTATGCTTGCCAACCATGAGCCTGGCTGCTAGCTGAGCAGCACTCCCCCTATGGGAGTGCACTGACCACCATGAGGCATCTCCTGCATTGAGCATCTATCCCAGGTGGTCAGTGCACATCCTAGTGACCAATTGTTCTGGTTGTTCCACCATAAGGGTCACCTAGGCTTTTATCCTATCTAATAAAAGAGTAATATGCAAATTGACCATCACTCTAACACATAAGATGGCTGCCCTCATGAGGATACAAGGTGTCCCCCACAAGATGGCCAGCAGGCGAGGGCAGTTGGGAGGGACCAGGCCTGCAAGGGAGGGCAGTTGGGGGCAATCAAGCCTGCAGGGAAGGGCAGTTAGGGGCAATCAGGCTGGCAGGGGAGCAGTTAGGCATCAATCAGGCTGGCAGGTGAGTGGTTAGGGGGTGATCAAGCTGACAGGCAGAAGTGGTTAGGGGCAATCAGGAAGGCAGGTAGGCAAGCAGTTGGGAGCCAATAGTCCTGGATTGTGAGGGGGGTGTCCAATTCCCTTTTTAGGCCCAATCCAATCTGGGACCCCTTGAGGGATATCCGACTGCCCGTTTAGGACATCCATCAAGGGGTCCCAGATTGGAGAGGGTGCAGGCTGGGCTGAGGGACCCCCCCTGCATGAATTTCATGCCCGGGGCCTCTAGTTATATAGATAATATCAGGTCTAGTAATAACTAATGTCGTTTTTTAACATTCGTTTAAAATCTTGCTTGGCGTTGACTTGTATTGACATAACCTTCAAACACGTGGTATCTACAGAATGTGTGAAGTGCAATTAACAAGTTTTGCTTGAAAAAGTTTGTGTTTGGTTTGGTTTTTGTTGCAAAACTAGAGCTAAGAAGATGGCGGAATGAAGAGCATATTCGGCACTGCATGCTTTACGAGTTCCAATTAGGAAGAAAAGCAAGTGAGGCTGCAAAAAACATCTGTAGTGCTCTTGGTCAAGATGCAGTTAGCGCCAGAAAATGCCAGCGTTGGTTTGAGAAATTTTGTGAGGGAAATTTTTTCGTTAGATGACAAGAGTGGTCGAGGCCCTGTGTCCAATTTTGATCAAGAAGCTCTTCAAGCTCTTTTGGTGCAAAATCCTCAAATTACCCAACAAGAGCTTGCGACAACTTTAAATTGTTCACAAAAAACAATTTCCAATCAATTGCGTGCACTTGGCAAAGTCCAAAAGTTTGGAAAATGGGTTCCTCATGAGTTGACCGACAACACAACAACTGTAATCAAAGAGTCACAATTTGCAGTTCGCTCCTCTCTCGTCAAAACCGTTTGCTGTTTTTAGAGCAAATTGTTACCGGAGATGAAAAATGGGTGCTGTATGTTAATTTGAAAAGGCGGCCTCAATGGTTGGACAAAAATGAGGCTCCGCAGCCCATGCCAAAACCTGACTTGCATGCGAAAAAAGTGATGTTGTGTGTTTGGTGGAATTCTTCATTATGAACTTTTACCATCTAACCAAACCATTACAAGTGCAGTGTATAGTGCCCAATTGGAAAGGTTAGCCCAAGCTTTAAGAGAAAAAGAACCCGCGCTGATTAATCGGAAGGGCGTAATTCTTCACCACGATAACGCATGACCGCATACTGCAAGAATCACTGCTGAAAAACTGCGTCAGTTGGAATGGGAAGTTCTCCCTCAACCTGCATATTCTCCTGATATTGCCCTTTCCGATTACCATTTGTTTCGTTCTTTGCAAAACTTTCTTCTTGGAAAAAAATTTAATAATGAAGAATGCCTCAAAAATGCATTGACCGAATTTTTTGCATCAAAATCACAAGAATTTTACAAGTGGGATTAAAATGCTTCCTGAGCGTTGGGCACAAGTAGTAGAAATCAACGGCAACTATATTGTTGATTAAATTTTGTTGTATTGTTTAAATAAATTCGATTTAAAAAAGTATTAGAAAACGACATTAATTATTACTAGACCTAATATGATTATAAACAAAGAGGATGAAAGAGAATGTACAGAAAATTAAAATAATAAGAGTCCATAAAGGTTGTGGAATAAATGCTTATTATTAAAAAGGCAATAATTTGACTTTAAATTTTCCCCAAATAGAAAATTTGATTTAGAATATGTAATATTAACAATAATAACAAAAATATATAATACCTAGGAATAAATCTAATAATACTGTGCAAGACCTGGCTAGAAATAAAGATAAAATTACTGAAAGATATTAAAGAAACTCTTAGAACAGGGAAAGACATGCTGTGCACAGCAGTAGAAAAAAATCAATATTAAAAATGATATCAATTCTCTCATAATGCAATCACAACATTATGCAAAACATGGCCCATCATCTGATTCATTACATTACAAATAACCAATGTGCCAAACACTTACTTTGCTCCATTTCATATTTAAAACAGTGTTAATAAATGCCCGATTGAACTGTGTCAGTTTTTAAATAGGTACTGAAAAATTAAGTGCTCTTTTTTCCCCTCACCAGCTCACCCTGCTGCCACCATTTCACAAACACTGGCAGGATGATGCACAGCCTCAAGATAATGTGCAAGATTCTTTAGACAATGTTTTCATTGGGAGATTTTTATTAGTCAAGGAAGAGTATTCATGGCCAATCCTATATAATAAAGAGGTAACATGCAAATTGAATCTCATGCCCTCGCACAAGATAGCTGCCTCTGTGTGGTCAAAGATGGCTGCCCCCATGTGGTCAAAGATGGCCACCACAAGATGGCCAGCATGGGAGGGCAGTTGGGGGTGATCTGATCAACAGAGGAGGGCAGTTGGGGGCAAACAGGCTGGCAGGGGAACAGTTAGATGTCAATCAGGCTGGCAGGGGAGTGGTTAGGGGGTGATCAGGTTGGCAGGCAGAAGTGGTTAGAGGCAATCAAGCAGGCAGGCAAGTAAATGGTTGGGAGCCAGCAGTCCAGGATTGTGAGAGGAATGTGCATCTGCCCATTTAGGCTCGATCCTACCATGATTGGGCCTAAACCAGCAGTCAGACATTCCTTAAGGGATCCTAGATTGGAGAGGGTGCAAGCTGGGCTGAGGGAAATTCCCTTCAGTGCACGAATTTTGTGCACCAGGCCTCTAGTAGAATTATAAAGTTCCCTTTGCTACTGCTCACTGTCCTATCATGATTTTCCTAGTACTCGCTGTGTCCCTGCTCTCAAATAAGAGGGAGAAGCACGTTTGCTTTTGCTATGTTGGGTAGTCATGGAAGTTGAAGATTAGCCACTCCTCTGCATGTGACTGGTTTTCTGCCTCTTTAGAAGCAGAGGAGCTTCTAGTTTCTAGTCATGGTCAATATCAGCTTCAATTAGTCTAGAGAACCTGTTTCCTCATTCCTTAAGGTGCCCAGATAAAGCCACAGGTTAAGATAAGGTGGCAGCAGAGCTTCCTGGCAGATGGTAGAATCCAGCTTTTCTACTCAGCTTACAGAAATAGCTCCTTACTGACAGGTCCATGACTAGTGTTGTTAATGCTCTGTTACAACAGCAGACATTTAGCCCAGAATAAAACACTGGGAGGAAGTGTTGTGAGCATTTCACTTTGTCTCTCTCACTGAAGCCTCTGTCTGCTACAATTAACCATCCTTCCTTTTTTCCCTCTCTAGCTACATCTCTTTTCCTCCCTTTAATTCTCATCTGTATAGCATCTTTCTTATAATCTTCACTCTATTTCATTATTCTCTATTCCTTTTCCCTTAATTCTCTCCTTACCCTCATTTGCTCTTCTTCTTCTATACTTAACTACCCTCCCTATCCCACTTTCCCCCTCATTTTCTTAGTATGTCCCATGTTTCTGCCAACTTCCCAAGGTTCTCTTCCTCCTTGATCCTAATCCCTATCCCTCTGGCATTCACTCTTCTACAACTTTTTTACTTATCTCATGGCAGCATGTAGGCCACCATTCTAACAAGAAGAACGAGTGAAACTCCCAACACAGCAGATGCACATTAACAGAACAAAAACATCATCCAGATGAGGGTCTGTGTTCCATGAACTTCCAAGCCTCCTCCTCTCTTGGCAAATGTATTTTTTTATTTTCTTTTTTGTGTAGGCAGATAATGTTTCGGATAATACTCTAGAGATTAATTATCATGAATTAGCCTGATGCAGTTTTTTTGCAGCTATGTTTTTTTATTATTTTATATTTAAATACTGGCTTAACTAGGAATCCAGAAACTCTAACCAGAGCTCTCTGCCTAAGTTATCAACAAGACTATTTTACAAAGAACTGGCTACTCATATGTGCTTATGAAATTGTAATTAGATGTGCCTCAAGAAATTAAGTCAGTGATTAGCATGTATTTCAGAGGGAAACTATGTCCTGGCTGTTTGATTTGTAGAATCATTTTCATCTTTGTATCCTTAGTACCTAACACAGTTCTTCATGTCAAAGAGAATCTCAGAAAGTGCTTGTGAAACAAATATTGGTTCCCATCCAATGTATCCTTCTGGGACCCCTAAATACATAACTGAAAAACTCTCATATTTCCATTCCTGTAACAAATAACAAAATTTGCACGTAAAAGATTAGCATGACTGAATTATTTCTTGGCATTCAAATAATCTTTTACAAAGGCAAGCCATTTTATAGTTTTTATGAACTGGCTATTCATCATTAAAACTCTATGGGAAAGGGGTTTTTACAAATTTACCGATGAAAAAGCCAAGGAAGAAAAATGTATATCAAATCCCTGAATAATGTCATCTAGTTCTATGACCTTTTTTTATAACATTGATGAGATGCTGTAGGAACCTCACTCTTGTTTATATCAATTAACCTATGGTAAATAGCTTATGGTTTCATTATATATCATTTTGCTTAAAGTCACAGAATCTATGGACAATACTGAGGAGTTACTGGGCACAGATCCTTACAAGTGATAGTTTCATCCCTATTTTAAAACAAATAATAAAAACATAAAGGAAAATTATTTGTTGTGGCATATTATTAAAACATAGCTTTTTTTTTAGTAAAAAATGGGGGGAAATGACATGAACATGAAAAAATATATTGAACCAACTTCAAGTGATCTCAAAAAGTCTCTGGATTTGTTCAGTTACTTGCCCCCCTCACCCCCCACCCCCAGCTTTCTCTCTATATAACTAAAAATATAGCAACTTAGCAGCAAAGCTCAGTGCTGTATTACTTGGTGGAAACTATTAGCATATTCTGGAAGACTAGCAAAGCAGAGGCACAAATACTATGTCTTCAATGATATTTCAAAAAGCATTTCAAAATAGCTACCCCTAAAATCATGTTTGTTTATCATCTTTTTTTATGGTTTAGGGATTTTTAAAAATTCTGAATTATGAATAGAGGAGGTGTAGGAGCTACAGTAAGTGATAGTTTAGGCCCTATCACCTAGGGGTGTCGAACTCAATCAGAGAAGGGGCCAAAATCTAAAATCCAGCCTAAATCGCGGGCCGAATGGTTTACTGAACAGTCATAAACTGTCATTGTGATGGAAACGCAGCGGAGTGCAGTGATGACAGCGCGGTGTGGGCCACATTGCAAGGCCTGGCGGGACAGATTTGGCCCGCGGGCCTTGTGTTTGACACATGTGGTTTAGGGCCTCTAAAGGCTAGTCCAGGAAGGATCCAGTTATAAAACTTGACCATTGACTTTCCTGTAAAGTTTTTACTAACATTTTTGTGTTTTGAGCAGATAATCATATACATGAGCAAAAGTGAACAGGCCAGGTAGCCATAGAGTAATCAAAAATATTCATCTGACCCACTCTGAACACTACAGCTGATCATTATAGCACTATTAAAAGTATTAAGCACAGATCGTGTGAGAGGTTGGTGAGATAATCTTGTTCACAATTAGGCTTAGGACTGCTTCTGGCACTTAGATCGCTCCTCCCCATCCCTCCAATATGGAGCTGAAACTGAAGACTTGTTAACTAAGGCTTAAGCTGTGATTCTCCTGGAGCAGGATGGCCAGGAGGAGGAGAGCAGTATACAGTTGTGAAAAGCAATGGGTTTAGGGTTCAGACAGACATGACTTTGTGTTGTGGTTATTTTACTTCCTAGCTGTGTAATTCTGGGCAAGTTTCCTAAAGTCCCTGACTATAGAGACAATAATACCAATCTCACAGAATCTTGGGAAAATTAACAAAAGAAAAATAATGTGAAGACATAGAAAATGTGTGAAAGCTGAACTGGTACAAAGAGTAGGTGTTTAATAAATGGTAACAACTGCCCAGCCTATGTGGCTTAGTGGTTGAGCATCAACCTATGAATCAGGAGGTCACAGTTCGATTCCCAGTCAGGGCACATGCCCGGGTTGCAGACTCTGAGAACTGTTTAAGAGGTAGCCGATCAATGATTCTCTCTCATCATTGATGTTTCTATCTCTCTCTTCCTCTCCCTTCCTCTCTGAAATCAAAAGAATATATATTTTTTAAAATGGTAACTACTGCCAAATGGTAATCATAGCTTGGTCTCCTAGATAAGAAATCTCCAATATTTATTGCACACAACTATGGACCAAGCACTGAATTGGATGCTGAAATAAGTTATAGACTGTTTCTGATGTGGGGGGAAAAGTAACATGGGACTAAAATTGAGGAAAAGATGTGTAATATGGCAGAATGTTGCTCTCAGCCCCTTTACTGAGAGAGAGGCAGTTATCCCTGCTTCTACAGGATGAAATATCAACAATCAAAGGGTCTGTCAAGTTGATGAATTCAACACCAGGCAAAGCTAAAACAAGTATTTTCATTTCATGCAGTTTCCTTATTTTAAACTCCTCCTCTCATAGGTGAATTAGTTCCAGTCGTTTAGAGGCTATATCCAGGCCTCTCTCCCAAGTTACCTGGATCTCAGCTCCAAACAAAAGACTGGATTAAGAAGGGAAAGCAAAGTAATTCTGGCCCCTTCCCTCCAGCAGAGAAAAGTCTACCAGGATAGAATAATGGCCCCCCAAAGACTGTCCTGATACTGTGAGCATTTAAATTTACATGGCAAAATATTTTGAAATGTGAAGATTATGCAGGCTGCCCAAGGTAATCACATGTGTCAATAAAATATGAAGAATCTTTCTCAGACATGATCAGAGAAAGACAAGTGACAATGGAAGCACCATTAGAGAGATGCTACACTGTTGGCCTTGAAGGAGGAGAAAGGGGAGCATGAGCCAAGGAATGTGTGGGGCCTCTAGGAGTTGGAAACGATAAAGAGATTAGTTCCCTTCTATGGTCTCCAGAAGGGATATAGCTATAGTGACATCTTGATTTTATCTCAGTGAAATCGATATTGGAGTTCTGTCTTGCAGAACTATAAAATAACAAATTGTGTGCTGTGTTAAGCCAATAAATTTGTGTTAATTTGTTACAGCAGCAATAGAAAATCTAGGCACAGGGGACAGGAAATAAGAACTGTAACCAAAGAGGGAGGAATTAGAGGGCTAAGGCAGAGCAGTGGGAAAGTGAGTTGAGTGAATCCCCTTCCTTCACCCAGAGACTACACACAGCATGAGCACCATGAGGCTGACCATGGATTAAAACAGAAACTGGGCATTGGCATACAACAGGCATGTACACATATTTGCCCACTTTACAAGAACTTGATTCCCCATTCTGGAGCATTTCTTCTCTAAAGATCTCTGTCCTTATTTTACATTCCTGTCACTGTTTCTTACCTTCTATAACTTATCTTGAGGTGTTAGCATCTTGTTTCATTTTTGGATTACTTGTCTAATACTGTATTCCACATTAGAATATAAATTCCCTTATTCCACATTAGAATGAAAACTCTGAGAGCAAAAGGTCTACACGTGTATATTCATCATTGTATTTGCAATGCTCGTTCACTGCAAAATTAATGGGGGCATCTCCGTCTGTCTTCTAAGCCTGCCGTCCCCTCCATGTTCCTGCTGTCCTCTCAGGCCACAACCTATCATAGAGTTCTAGGGAGGATAGGTATGAACTAAGAAGGAAGTTTGTCCTTCAGTAGTTCATGGTCAAGGAATTGATTTGTTTACAGCAGCTAAATCATTTATTAAAGTTCATTTTTGCCAAGACCGGTTTGGCTCAATGGATAGAGCGTTGGCTTGGGGACTGAAGGGACCCGGGTTCGATTCCGGTCAAGGGCATGTACCTTGGTTGCGGGCATATCCCCAGTAGGGGTTGTGCAAGAGGCAGCTGGTCGATGACTCTCTCTCATCGATGTTTTTAGCTTTCTATCTCTCTCCCTTCCTCTCTGTACAAAATCAATAAAATATATTTAAAAAAAATAATAAAGTTCATTTTGTTTTGTTCTTTGGGGTTAACCTCAATTTCAGATATGTGAACCATTGAGTGTTAAATTTTAATATGATCATGAAACAATTGTGAAAAATCAAAACACTAAAATAGTCACCAAACAAGGGCAGGAAAATATGTGGTTTTATTCAGTGATCAACTTGAAATACAAAGTTCTTGAAAATTACAAGGAAAATTATCCAAAGGGGAGCCAAAGGCTAGTAGAGTGGACCAGCCAAAGGTCATATATAAAAAGACTAGGTGGAGCTAGAAAAAAATTCTAGAATTCATGATTTTTTAGTTTAGAAGTTTAGTGTTTTTTTTTTTTTTCTTCCTGTTTTTTTCTGAAGCACCTCTTTCCCCAGCAGACCCATCTGAAGGTGGGTGGGACTTAGACAAATTCTGTTTCTTTTGTAAAAAAACCTATTTCCCACTCCTCAAAAAAAAAAAAAAAAATGCTTATACTGGTAAAATCAGGTGAAAAAAGTGAGCCTCATTTCTTTTTTATAAGAACCAATTGGTCTTTGTAGAGAGATAGGACGGGGCCCTTTCCTCATTTGCTGTCTCCCTCCACCAACCTGGAACATGTGCCATGAGAGTCCTCAAGTATTGCCCAAGAAGCCCACTTTTGGCCCTTTAAAAGATGTCCAAGACAGTCAAATCTATCATAGCAAGAAATTTATTTCTTTTTCTTTCTCCATCTCATCTCCCCATTTCCTCTCTGTCTCTTGATGATGTCTCATGCTTGTCCTAGGCTGTAGTTCTGGTACCTTCCCTGATTTAGCTCTTGACCTTTCTCTGTTCAGAAACTGATTCTGGCCTTGCTACATTACTCCACCTCTGGCTTCCTAAACAGGACTTGATATTCATCCCTGGCTTTCCAGCCAAAAACCAGCCTGCTCCAAGTTTCAGTCTCATTAACATAGCATGTGACAGGCTCTCTGTGCTAGGGACATCTCTAAGTTTTATTATTTTTTCTTGCTTTTCCTGATAATCAATGGGTGAGGTACTTATGATAGCATTCTTCTCTTTTCTTTCCTTTTAAAAATGTTTTCCACTTAGAAACAGAAAATAGAATGGTGGTTAACAGGGGGGAAGGGGGAAAGGGTGTTGTTTAATAGGTATAGAGTTTTAGATCTACAAGGAGAAAATTTATGAAGATCTCTTTCACAACAAGGTAATTATACTTAACACTACAGAACTGCAGACTTTTAAAATGGTAAAATGTAAGTTGTATGTTATGCATGCTTTTTTAGAATCACAAAAGCTTAAAAAAGAAATTAAAAATATTTTTTTTCCTCAAATGGGGGCATCTGCAATACTTACAACAATAAAGATACATTAAAAAAAAATTTCTCCTGAGTTCTCCTTTTTCTGCTTTTTGTACCAAATTTATACAACTGAATTATAGAATATGCCAACTGGACCTATCTTTAAGTTTGCCCAAATTATTATTTTTCACTTCACAGACCTGAGCCCAACACTATGGAAGCATATTATTCCAGGAATAATGAATGGTTGAGCACCAACTATTTCCTAAGCAGTGGCAGCAATTCAAAGATGACTGAACACAAGTGATTATTACTAAAGTTTACACACCTAAACTATAATTATTGTAATAATTGTAACAGAGCTTCCATCTATTACTGTTATTCTGTGCCAGAAACAATATATAATATGTTTTACATACATTATCTCTATATTTTTTAACAACTTAATGAAGTATATAATTTTTCTTCAATTCCACAGTCTTTTTTTGTTGTTGCTGTTAATCCTCACCCAAGGATATTTTTCCATTGCTTTTTAGGGAGAGTGGAAGAGAGAGGGAAAAACAGAGAGAAACATCAATGTGAGATGCCAGGGCCCAAGGAGTCTGCAACCAAGATACATGCCCTTGACTGGAATCGAACCTTGGACCCTTTGGTCCACAGGCCAATGCTCCACTGAGCCAAACCGGGTAGGGCTCCACAGTCTTTTAAATGAAGTTGATATGTACTCATTCACAAAGTGAAAACAGGATGAAATCTATTGAAAATGGAATTAATATATATTAATGTCTTTAAGCCAAACAGAGTACTGAAAAGTTTTACCCATGACATTTTATCTACATTTTATAGATAAGGAAATTGAGGATCAGCCAGGTTAAGAGAATTGCCAGAGGCCATTTAGCTAATAAGACAAACGATATATTTGAAGCCAGTTTCTGGCAGATCCCCAGGCTGCATAAAATCTTACTGTCATGTGGCCTTTTTATATAGCAGTAATACAAACGGGAAAGTGGTTAAGTGCTTTAGGGTCCATATGAAATCATATAGGAGGTGAGAGAAGAGATTTACTCCTAGATGGAGCTGGTGGGGTGAGAAAGTAACCTAAGAAGGGAAAACAAGATATGTAAAGGAGCAGAAGGAGGAACACAGGGTTTATATGTGGTGAACAAGCAGTCAAGTTGGCTGTGAACTTCCTGGCAAGAGGTAGGGCTTCAGGTATGTTTATCTACCTAAAGTGTTGGAGATAAAATGAAGAGAGGTTAACAGGAAAGGAAAAAGAAAAGAGAGGAGAAGGGAAGGGAAAGGAAGGGAAGGGAAGGAAAGGGAAGGGAAGGAAAGGGAAGGGAAGGGAAGGGAAGGGAAGGGAAGGGAAGGGAAGGGAAGGGAAGGGAAGGGAAGGGAAGGGAAGGGAAGGGAAGGGAAGGGAAGAAAAGAGAAGGGAAGAAAAGAGAAGGGAAGAGAAAAACCTATCTAAACTTCCCTCTCCTCAATTCTACTTCTTTTTAAGTTCACATTGACCTTGACACTGGAAATATGTCCTCAATGTGTTGAAATCAAGGATTTAATATTGTATTTGCCTGAAACTACTTGTTTTTCAATTAATTAAATATAATTTTTTAAAAACATTTTCTCTGAAACGTCTGTAGGTTTAAGACATAATTTGAAGTTCATTTTCCAGGGAAGAATCCAATTTGGCTTTTGTTGTTCCTGGTCAGATATTATATGATTTTATTTTTTTATTGCAAGCCTTTAGAATGGTTAACAGATGTTGCTGCTAAAATAAATCCTTCTGGAACTATTTGGTTTGAAAGAATCTCTGTTGCTATGGGTTAAATGAATAGGAAACCTCATTTAAAATTCAAGGTTGTGTTCAAACTTAGAAAATAATAATTCCTTAAATTTATATAAGGCAGTCATAGGGACAAGTGTCACAGTTCCACATAATTGCACTTATAGTTGAGTTATGCTGTGTTCAAATTAAAGATTATCTTTCCCAAGGACACAGAGATCAACCAGATCAATGTTTTTATAAATTAAGAAATTTATGCTCTTATTTGATCAATTATACTGAAGAAATATGGTTATTAAAAATACATCTGGCTTAATTTATACATATGGACATGATGTAATTTAAAAGACCATTTACCATTAAAATAATTTTTAAATATGTGGCCAAATATAAAAATCAACTAAACAGCAAAACAGCAACTGTCATTGCATGTAGGCGGCACCTAAAATGTATTTCTAGTCTTTTCTTTCACTCTTCCTTTTAGTGAGCTCAGCCATTGCCACTAAGTTTTCACTGTCACCCACAAATAAAGGATTTGCATGTCTATATTTCTAATTCTGACTTATCTTTCAAAATCCAAATCTATTATATTCTACTATGCATCTCCCCAGCAGGCACCTAACACTCAAGATGTCCAAACCATTTTATCCACAATACTGTTGCTCTTGCATCTGGTGCATAGATTTAGCCTTGGCCAGTGGCTCAGCTGGTTGGAATGTTGGATGGTACACCAAAAGGTTGAGGTTCAATATTTGGTCAGGGCACATACCCATGACTTCAATTCTATTCTGGTCAGTGTGCCTATAGGACGAAACTGAAAGATGTTTCTTTCTCACATTGATGTTTCTCTTTCTCTCTTCCTGTCTTCCTTCCTCTCTCTAAATATCCATAAAAACATATCCTGAGATGAGGAGAGAGAGAGAGAGAGAGAGAGAGAGAGAGAGAGAGAGAGAGAGAGAGAGACTTATAGTTAACCAAGTCTGAGAAAACCCATATCCTAAGATTAAACTTCTAAAGGCTCTTATCTCTCCTGTAGTGGTAAACATGTTTATACCAAGGTTTTATTTGATCTTTTGTGTATAATCTCTTTTAATATTATGAAAAACTGCTCATCACAAAAGATACTTGGAGAACAGCCACTGTAGACCATTTTTTCTTCTCCTGTCCCTCAAGCACTACATAAAACTCATCTTATGCCTAAGAGTACATCTAGAGCCACTCTATCTGAATCCACTTCCTGACTTCACCATTTACCAGTATGTTAAGATCTGGGAAAGTTACTTAATCTTTCCTTGCTCAGTTCTCAGGTCTTTACAGTGGCTAACCCTTCTCAAGGAATTGTAGGCATTAAATAAAGTAATTCATGCAATGCACCTAGAATAGGGCCTGGGACATAGTATCTGCTCAACAAATGCTCACTTGTATTACTATTATTGCTAACTCTAAAATGTCTCCAATATTTTTTGTTTCCCATTGCTTTTGACACTTCCATGATTTAGGTACTCATGATAATAACAAGAGAAACTTACACAGAGTGGTTCTTTATAAATTTACTTGATGTTTTCATGTGCATTATCTAATTAAACTAATAAAAACTTCATTTACTCTGTTCACAAACACTCTACTAGGAAATTAATTCACTACACTGCCATTTAATTCTTTTTAATGCGTAAATCTAATGATGCTCTTCCTCTGCTCAAGGACATTTAATGATCTTCTAAGGTGAGCATAGACTGATTTCACATTCCCCAATCACAGGCTGTATTATCTAGTCACCCTGTACCACTCCTTGAGTACAGATACAATGGGCTTTTAGACCACTTGGCTTGGCTGGTACTGTATTTCTTTTGCCTTGAATACAACTTCTTTCTTCTCCTTCTTCTCCTTCTCCTTCTCCTTCTCCTTCTTCTCCTTCTCCTTCTCCTTCTTCTTCTCCATCTTCTTCTTCTTCTCCATCTTCTCCATCTTCTCCATCTTCTCCTTCTCCTTCTTCTCCTCCTCCTCCTCCTCCTCCTCCTCCTCCTTCTTCTTCTTCTTCTTCTTCTTCTTCTTCTTCTTCATGATAACAAAGTTTGCTTTTTTAAAAAATATATATATTTTATTGATTTTTTTACAGAGAGGAAGAGAGAGAGAGATAGAGAGCTAGAAACCTCGATGAGAGAGAAACATCGACCAGTTGCCTCTTGCACATCCCCTACCGGGGATGTGCCCGCAACCAATGTACATGCCCTTGACTGGAATTGAACCTGGGACCTTTCAGTCCACAGGCCGACGCTCTACCACTGAGCCAAACCGGCTTCAGCACAAAGTTTGCTTTAAAAAAATATATATTTTGTTGATTTTTTACAGAAAGGAGGAAGAGGGATAGAGAGTTAGAAACATCGATCAGCTGCCTCCTGCAGACCCCCTACTGGAGATGTGCCGGCAACCAAGGTACATGCCCTTGACTGGAATCGAACCTGTGATCCTTCAGTCCACAGGCTGACGCTCTATCCACTGAGCCAAACTGGTTTCGGCCTTTCTGCTTTTACTTATTAAAAATCCCACTTATTCTTTAAGGTCCACCTCAAATTTTGTCTAGTCCAGGAAATATTTTTCAGTTCTATCCATTAGCTTCTCTTCATGATTTTACATTTTCTAAAACAAACAAACAAACAAACAAACAAAAACTTATATAGTCCTGGCCAGTGTGGCTCAATTGGTAGGAGTATCATCCTATACAATGAAAGGTCCTGGGTTCAATTCCAGGTCAGGGCACATGACTATGTTTTCAGTTCAGTACCCAGCCCCATTTAGGGCACTGATTGATGTTTCTCTCACATTAATGTTTCTCTCTCTATCTTCCCTTCCATTCTCTCCCCTTCCTCCCCTCCTCTCTCTAAAAATCAATGAAAATATCCTTGGATTAGGATTAAAACATATATATATACATATATATATATATATATATATATATATATATATATATATATATTTAATATCTCTATATATAAAAGGCTAATATGCAAAGTGTCCCCTCAGGTGTTTGACTGTGAGACTGGGAGTTCAATCACTTGCTATGACATGCGTTGATCATCAGGGGGCAGCATGGAACATGGTGGGTGACCAGCAGCAGATGGCAGGGCGCTGAGGGAGTGAGGGAAGGAGGGAACCTGATGGACTCTGATCACTGGCCAGGCCTAGGGATCCAACCCATGCATGAATTTCATGTATCAGGCCTCTAGTGTGTGTGTGTGTGTGTGTGTGTGTGTGTGTGTGTGTGTGTAAATTATTTATATACTAGAGGCATGGTACATGAAATTCACTAAAGGGAACATTAAAAGGGAATTAATTAGAAAAAATATTTTAATATTGCTATTTGCCCTTTCTCTATTAAAAAAAAAAGTGTCAGAGATGAAAGAAAATTAGTAAAATGTATATTAAAATCTCCCTCCTGTCAGAGTCTCGGGTGCACTGTGGGATCCAGAGTCAAGTCCCAGCTCACCCATGTGTGCCTCAAAATCGAATGAGACCCAGACCTGCTGGCCCTTCCCCCATTGGGTGAGATTCAGACCTGGCTGGCCCCACCCCTCTCAAGTCCCACCAGGTGGGGGAATCAGCCTCAGGTCCCCCGTTATGCTCCACTGGGTGGGAGATGCAGGACACAGGCTCACATTCCCTGCCAAGCCCCACCTGTGGGGGAATGAAGCCTCCTGCTGATTTTGAATAACAGTCATTTGCATATTAGCCTTTTATTATTAAGATCATATAGTATTATGTTCCATCTTACACAATTAATTTTAGAGATACAATCTTCCACATTAAATTCTGAGCTCAATGAGAGGCGATGTCAGATTCATTCTTTTATACTTTACCAATCAAACACAATGCCTTACATAGAGGTGTTCATATATTATAGATATTTATTGACATTTGCCTAGATAGAGGGCTTCTTACTACTCATTAGGGTACAGCACACCTTAACCAAATATTACATTTAAAAGAATCAAGTGATTGGTAATTCTCTCCTTGCCAAAAGATTCTACTCTTTACAAAAGAATTCACAATGGAACTTTTAATAGGGAAGTTAGTCATATCTTTAAATCAAAACATAATCACATGGAACTTTTTAAAAACACACCCACAACACACACCTGTATCCACTAAGCATCCCAGGACTCTGACTTCTTGGGATAATACTATGTTTTTGTTAGGATTCTCTTGGAATAAATATAAAGGCTAATTAATATACTGGCTCTATAATAACAATATCATATCTTCATTTTTCCTATGGAGACTTCCTGGTTGGCTCTCAGAGAGGTGATCGAATCTACAGTCTTACTCCCTAATCTAAGTTCACTTTCAGGTCATATGTCCCCAGCTTGTTTTCTGATTCAATGACCTCATCTCCTTCAAGGTGGTAGTACCTCTTCCTTCAAAGGCTGCTGTTGGAAAATCACACTGGAGACTTACCTACTACAGATACAAATTTTCCAGATCTGAAGTACGAAACTCGCTATGTGCATTGTTTTCAACAGCTCCTTCCTGGTCTAAAAAATGATGGCTAGAGGTAGGATGAATAACTCTTTAATAAACCTTCCATTTTCTGACAAGTGCATTTAATTAATGTTTCCCAAACAAGTTTGAATGCTTATGCCTGAAGGCTTATTTTCATTTTTCTTCTTATTCTATGACTATAATGGGACTCACATCAAGTCTAAGCCGGAGACGTCTCTGTGGCATGAAAAGGTTTGGAACCCGTGTTATGGGTCACATTTTCTTTGTTTATCCCAGAATTTATGATTCACACTTATACACAATATAATGCTCTAGACTTCATAGTCATCACTGCTTCCCATGACGTGGGTAGTTTAATTCCACTTTTCTGGTTAATAATAAACTATTATCTATCCCTGTTGCACCTCTGCCAAGAGCTTTTTTTTTTTTCCCCCCAGCAATTACTTTATAGTTATTATCTAATCTTTATAAAACCATGGAGGAAGTTTTCCCATCTAACAGACGGTAAATGATTAAGGAGAAGACAGTTAAAGAACTTGCTCAAGGTGACACTGTAATTCAGTGATGGAATAATACCAACGGTTCCCAATGTTCATTTTCCATAGTTCGATATGCAAACCTCTGAATGTTATCTGAGTGAGTTCATTTAGAGTTGCCTTATTTTTCTTTAAAAAATTACTTAGTGGTTAAGTAAAATAGAATATGTATATGAAAGTATGGAATAGAACTAAAAGTGCTCTATAGAGAGTTACATGCTGATTTTATTATTGTTGACCATCAACTTGGCTAGAATACACCTGTTTTTGAAACAATTGCTTGATTACAGAAACAGTTACAACCACAGGTCCAATTAAGTACATAAGATATTAAGACTTTCCCTGGATATTATATAAATTATCAAAGTAATATTAAAGGTTATATTTTACATTTTTTTAAATTAAAAGAGAGTATATTTTTCCCTAGAATGTTTGTATTTGTTTCAGGGTACACTCTACTTTTTATTAATAACTATGTTACTGGGAAGCAAGTAGGTGGGAGAAATGAACTCTTTGAGGGTATTTTCAAAATTCGGTAGCTATTAATTATAGCAATAAGTACTGAGTATATAATTAGTAAGTGCTAATTATTTTCACTTTTTTAAAACAAAGTTTATTAGATCACATTCAACATGTTCCTCTTTTTCTCTCTAGAAATTTAAAAAGCAAAAAATCACCTTGCTTTTTACAGTTTATAATAATTCAATTCATATTTATTGGTAAGTATTTATAAAGTTTGAACACCAGACTAGTTACTTGAGTGTAAGCCCACCACAATGTAACAACAGAATGTAGCTTCCATGAGCAAAAGGAGTTGTTCATTCTAGTTGGACACCTAGTATCTAAAAACGTGCATAGAATATAGCAGGTGCTCAATAAGTAAGTAATGCTTTAGGAAGAGAGAGGTGAATATGGTGCCTTCTCTATCCTCTAGGATATCAAAGAACATTTGGAGATGGTTCTAATAATGATATATTGCTATTCATGGTAAAACTAATTTTTGAAATAAAAATTTTGTTCTACATTTTGTTGTCAAACCAACAAAATTTAGATGTGTGCAATTATCTTATAAATAGTCTGTATCATTGTATGTTAGTTTTAAAGAACCCTCATATAAAATTTACATAATAAAGTCAGGAAATTAAGTCTTTTAAGATGCATTTCCATACCTTGTATATGTTGTTGTTATAGAGTTCCCTTTCTACTGTGGCAGGCCACCTCAATGAAAGCACTCAGCTTTGGGTGTCAAAATAGATAAACAAACAAAAAACCAGGAACAACTCATTGTGAGAAAAATAGGCTTCAAAGGCAGCCACTGACAAGAAAGACAGACTATTATAATTCTCTCAGCTTCTCCGGCATCAACAGCAAGGCTTGGCGGACCTGATTACAGTGTGTGGTGATTCCTGCCCACCAATAACTCTGTTCCCTTACTCATCCTGGGTGCATAGAGAGACCACATGCCCAGCCTTCCTACAATCAGGTGTGACTAAATGTGCCCAAATCCCAGCCAATGCAATGCAAATCGAAGTGCTGTGTGTCACTTCCAGGCCAGGTTGAAAAAATGTCCCCATTGTGATCTTTCCTTCTTCCAGATTTCTGGGAGGAAAAAAACCCCAAGATGATTGGAAGTTACAGGGCAGAGCATTTTCTGAGTGATTAGTGACATTGAGCACCTTTTCATATACCTATTGGTCATTTGTATATCTTCTCTTGAAAAATGTCTTTCAGGCTCTTTGCCCATTTTAAAAATTAGGTTTTTTTTGTTTTGTTTTTTGTTTTGTTTTTTTGTCTATTGAGTTGTGAATTTCTTGTATAGTTTGGATATTAACCTCTTATCAGATATATAGTTTCCAAATATTTTCTCCCATTCAGTATGTTAACCTTTCACATTTTGGGAATCACAACTCCGCCCTAAAGGAGATAAGGAGAACCATCAGCCAATGCTGTCAAACCGAGAGACCAGCCCACAAGCCACACATGCATCAGACCTGGAGCAGGCACCTCAGACTATGTGGGGACACAGGGCCAGGGCCAGTCAAGTAACTTATGTGTCCAGACACAATCCTGGAGAGGAGCAGGGTCAGGAAAAGAACACCTATGCATTTTATTCAAATGAGACTGAGAATTTAATGAAATTTTTTAAATTATTGAGTCAGAAAACATGAAATTGGTCTATAATAGCATATAGTACCAAGCATTTTGGGTATTCATGAAGGAAATAAGCTTAGCTGCAGGATAAAATAAAGAGAGAGTACATTTTCTCTATACATTGGATTGCATTTGTGACCCCACTGGAGCAGCTGTCACAGGAGATGTAAGTGGAAGCGATGGAAATGACTAAAGAGAATAACAGGAAGGGATCTGCTGAAAAGGACTTCTACCCTGAAGTTCTCTTCCAGGATGAATTTTTCTGAAGAGATAAGGAAGTCAATCCACATTTTCTACTTATCATCCTATGAGAGTAAAAAGTGAATTTTCTTATTAAAAAAACTAGTGGAGTTGGAACATCAGAAACTCCAGGCTAGAGTTTATGTCAACCCAGAGATGCTGCCCACAGCTTCTAAGCCTTGCAAGTAGACTCAGGGAAAGCATGCTGTATGAACATGAGACAGCGAGTGGTAAACAACTGCACCTGTAACCTTATGTTAAAAACAACAGAAGTTCAGCCAACAGTCCTTCTCTTCTCCATTTGAGGCACAAACTGGATAACTGTTGAGTTTGAAGGGTTTATTTTGAACATTGCTGACACCTGTGAAAGAATCTTATATAATAAAAGCCTAATATGCAAATTGACCAAACAGTGAAACTACTGGTGGAGCGACTGGTTGCTATAATTCACACTGACTACCAGGGAGCAGGCACTCAATGCAGGAGATGCCTTCAGCCCACAGGCCCCAGGCCAGCCAAGGCAGATGCCACCAGGCACCCCCCATTGCCCCGCCAGTCGACCCACAGAGGGAGGCAACCAGCAGCTACGGGGCAATGGAGATCATGGCCAGCTGGCTAGTGGGCTGGCACCACACCTCCTTTCAATAGCCCTACTGGTCGCCTCCCATAGTGGGAAGTGACTGGCAGAGGCAGCAGGGGGTTGGGCCAGCAAGCAGGCAGTGCCAGGCCAGCTAAGGCAGGTGCCAGCAGGGGCCCCCATCGTCCCACTTGTTGCCCCACAAGTAAGCCCTGATCACCAGCCAGGCTAAAAGACCCTACCCATGCACAAATTTTGTGCTTTGGGGATCTAGTCTTAAAAATAATAGCACTCCTAAAACAGCAGAGTGCCCTCCCCTAGTCTTTTAAGTCACAAAAGTCATGGAAAAAAAATAAAAAGACCAGCATATAAGAAAGGAGTGGAGTGTTTAGTTAACCTGCTGTGTCTTATTTGATGTCTAAGGTTTAAATATTGATATGAAATTCATTGGCTAGAAGCATTCTCTGTGTCCCTGAACTTTGTTCTTAAATATAACTGCCAATCTTCAATTATATTGAATCACTATTTCTTAATGTTGAACTATTACTGTATTCCTAAAATAAATGCTATTTTTAATGTCCTGATGGATTTTTATTTATAACTTTATATCTTAATAATCTTATTTTTGCTTGCCATCTTTGTCAAGTCTTAGTAGATTATGCTAGCCACATATAATGAACTACCATGTCCATAGTTATATGTACCCCTTAACAGCTTCATTAGCATAAAAATAATTTATTTTAAAAGATTAGAATAAATTTATCATAAAAACTATGGGGAGATTCAGAAAAATAACAATTTTTTGACAACTTCGTTGATTTCTTTTGTGATTATTATTCTTTTGTTCTACTATTCTTTTAAGTTCTCCCTGTTTCCACTTTTTACATTTATATATTTCCTAGAAAAATCATATATTTTATCATTTTTCAAGTAGATTATCAAGAAATTGTGGATAGTATTCTCTTAAAATTTTAATTTTTTGAGTCTATAATTATATTCATCTTTCTTATGTTACCTAGTTTTGGGTTGAAAATTTAATTTATCAAATGAGGTATTTAAATTTCTAAATATTCATATCTTGGCTGTGCCTCATAAGCATCTTATACAGCAATTTATAGTTAAACAACAACAACTTAAATGTCAGTGTTTGAGAAATTTATCTAAAAGCCCATATTCAAAGGATGTAAATATGCAAAAAACAAACAAACAAAAAAAAGTGAATACTTTGAGAATAGTGAAATTTCAATGAGCTATAACCAACTAACTGGAACTATCCAGTTAGACTGTCTTGTTTTCTGCTTTTAAAAGCAAATTATATGGGGAAAACTCACATAAGATATATATTAAAAATTAAAAAAATTCTTCAAGAAGGTTACTTGGGTCAAAGTATATTAATTCCAAATTCCCATACCTCTTTTCAGTTATTTAAAACATATATATTGATTTCAGAGAGGAAGGTAGAAGGAGATATGGGAACATAAATGATGAGAGAAATTCATGCCCCCTCCTGGGGATTGAGCCCACAACCCAGACATGTGCCTCAACCAGAATCGAGCCATGAACTCCTGATTCATACGTTAACACTCAGCTACTGAGCTACACCAGCCAGGCCCTTATTTAGTTCTTTATAATAACCAATCATGTCCAGAAGGATGTCCTGAGATATTGCGAAATTATCATCAGAGATTACATTGTCTTTACTAGTCAAGAAATGTCATGAGTACATTTCTTTTTTCCTCCTTTTCAACGTATTTAATTATTATTTATTTATTAATATATCTTTGTTGAAAGTATTGTAGACATCCATGAGTACATTTCTATAAGAATTGGAGTAACATTTACAAGGCTTTTGACACAAAGATATTTCCACTTAATTCTTAATCATCTACAAAACACCTAATTTTATGAGCATTTAAATAAAACATGATTTCATACTATCCTATCTAATAAAGAGAGAATATGCTAATTGGCCCTCACACTGTCACAAATATGGCAATGCCCATAGCCAATAAGAAGGGAATATGCTAATTGACTGTTCCGCCCTCAAAGATGGCAGTGCCTACAGCCACAAGATGGTGGCACCAAGTCCCATCATCCCCACTGGGGTGGCAGGCATGTTCCTACCTCCAGAGTCCCCCAGTCCCCTCAGACCCCAGCCATCCAGGGCCTCCTGAGGCTCAGGTAACCAGAGCCGAGGCTAGCACTGCAGGCAGTGGCATCAGCAGAAGTGTGATGGGGCACTGCCTTCCCCTGATCACCAGGTTGCCTATCACCCCTGAGGGTTTTCGGACTATGAGAGGGGGTAGGCTGGGCTGAGGGAGAACCCCCCCCCCCTCCAGTGCATGAATTTTCATGCACTGGGCCTCTAGTTTATTATATACCAATAACAATAATGCCTGCATTTTCTGAGGGCTTACTATGTGTTAGTTGGTATTTTGTCACTTTAACTGTATAACATAACAACCTAAAGAGAAAGGCAGTGATGAGGAAACTGAAACACAGAGTGTCACATAGCCAATAAATAGCAAAGTCAGGATTCAACTGCTATCTTCCTTCCGAGCCTGTGTTCTTAATTCCTTACTGCACCACCTACCAAATGGGTTGAAAAATGTGAGGCCACAATCACAAGAGTAATCTTTTGTAAATTTATTATTGGCTGGTATGAGACAGGACAACATTACCTAGCAATATGGCAGGATAGCTCTTTTGAAGCTATTTCACCACTGCAGTGACAAGAGTGGCTTACCTAATGCAGAAACACTTTTTCTGCCATCCCAACAAATAACTATGTCCATGAAAGCATTAGCATGAACACCTAGACCGTTTCTGAATTGCCTTCCTAGTCATGAATTTTCCTATTCAAAGGAATTGAATTTCCTAGTAAATTTTCCTATTCAAAGGAATTGAATCTGAAGGAGCCTTTGCCTCAGGATGTCGCCATACCTGAGTTAAGTAGGTGGTTTTATTTGTCTGTGGCATCAGTGTTGGGAACCAGGTGCAGAATTCCTAGCAGATCAGAAGATGTGCTCCCCACACAGGCCACCCTCGAAGAATGTTTTCTTTCACATCCATATGCTCTTTCCAACTTGGCATAGGATGTAAACTTTGGTTTTGCTTCTGGAGTATCTTTTGTTTTTAAAAAGCTAATATTCATTTCCTCATTTTCCTTGGCAAAAAATAAAACAATAATAGTAATAATAGTTGGCACTAACAATGAGAACCTAGAGGAAGATTAAAAGTAACAACTAATTAGGCTACTCCACTTCATTCAAAGGGACACTCAGAAATTTTACTTAAAACACCAATCCATACATAATCTCAAACTTCTTCATTTTCATAAATTTATCATGACTTACCATACTTCCATCATAACAATTAGACAAAAGATCATAATCTTATTCTGACTCTTATTCTGCATGGCCTGTTAAATGTTTGCACAGCACAAGTCTTTCTTTGCAGGGACCAAATGTATGTCACTTTTATTGTGCTTGCTACCTTACCTGCCAAATGAGTATGAGTTTCTCCTAGTTCTTGTACTTGCTTAGTCACGCAATGTCTTCTTTAAAAAAAGAAAAGTAAAGGAGCTTAAATAAAACAAACAGTTGATATTGATCTAAGTTCACTACAAAGGAAAGTAATTAAAGGAAGGATCATTATTTCTCTGATGCAATTGTTAGTCGCCCCCACAATAAATTCTCTACTCTGATTATTACATTCAGAGATTTGACCTATTGTATTTTATGTTTTACTTAGTATAGTTCAATTGAATTACCTCATGAATGTGATCAAGGCAGTTTTATTTGATTCTTGTTTTAATAAATACTGTCTTAGTCATGAGCTGGGATTTTGCTGTTGTTTTTAAAGACTCTGGACAAATAACTTCAATACTGAGAGTCTATAGAAATGTAGCTATGTCAACAAGAATGAGTTGCTATTCAATGTTAGTCTAATTATGTCTTGTATTTACTATATTGAATTGAAATGAGAGAGAACAAAGTCTTCTCATTTAAGCTGTACCTTAGCAACTTTCCTACATTCTATATAATATAATAAAATGGAATTTTTAAAATTCTTGTTGAAAGGGAATTAATTTTATTTCAGTATGACAAGACTTCAAAGCATTGTCATTATTTTAAAATATAGAACAAAATATGCATAATTTGTTGTTTTCACTGCATTGATTTTCTATTCATTGCTTTCTCTAAATATTGAGATACTCATAATTTTGGGATAACAGCACTAGATATTATAATACAGCATTTAGCATTTAGCATAGTTGCATCTCATTCCTTCATATGAAGGTCTTTTCTTTCTATTTTTTTTTTTAATTATTTATTCCTAGTTTAAGCATGGTCATGTTCTGCCACTTACTGGTTGTTTTTTTCTTTTCTTTTCTTTTCTTTTCTTTTCTTTTCTTTTCTTTTCTTTTCTTTCTTTTCCTTTCTTTCTTTCTTTCTTTCTTTCTTTCTTTCTTTCTTTCTTTCTATCTTTCTTTTAATATATTTTATCTCCCCAATCCTATCTAATAAACGAGCAAATTGACCATCACTCCAACACACAAGATGGCAAATTGACCATCACTCCAACACACAAGATGGCCGCCTCCATGTGGTCAAAGATGGCTGCCTTCATGTGGACACAAGATGGCCACCCCAAGATAGCCTGCAGGGAGGGCAGTTGTGGGCAGTTAAGGGTCACCAGGCCAGCAGAGGAGTGTAGTTGGGGGAGACCAGGCCAGCAAGGGAGGGCAGTTGGGGGGGACCCAGGCCTACAGGAGAGGGCCGTTGGGGGGATCAGGCCAGCAGGGGAGGGCAGTTAGATTGATATTTGATCTGTGAGAACCAAAGATGTTTCTTGCTGCCAAAGATGGTGATTCATTTCTTCTTCCACTGAAAATTACAGGTGAAAGCAACTTGTGACCATACTATGATAGGTGTGTACTATAGGCTATTAAAGGGTAGTTTTAAAATTGAGAGAAAAGATACTTTTGATCCCAAACTTCTGCTCTTATTCATCATACAAAAGATAGCAATATTTTCATCATACAAAAGGTAGCAGGAGAGGCGAACAGTCCAGAAAAATACAGAAGAGTACCTCCAACCTGTTATAATGGGCCAGACAGAACGAAGCCCCGATAAAGATAAAGCTGCCAAACTAAGTAAATTCAGAACAAGAATTTCATAAGCCTCTCTACTTCTGAAAGATGTCAGAGAGAAGATGAACTTGTCCACATTCTAATTTTCTTTTATCATCTTTGTCAACATGATTGGCTAAAAAGAGGGAAAGCACTTGTAAAGAGGCAACTGAGCTTGAGATTGGTTAAGGGATAAAAGGAGAGGATGTAATTACTCTAAATGAGTTTGAATTTCATTACCCATATAGATTACATCTGGGATACAAGAAGAGCTTATGTTAGTGAATTGTGGTAGACAAAGGAGGTGCTGAAAGGCTATATATGTACATACCCAAGGATTGGGTATATATGTACATACACAATCTTTAAAGGGGTAAAGACAACAGATTTTCCAAACTACGTGCCATAAACTGAGTTATTGATTCTAGATACAATTCTAGACGAATTAACAAAGACTATCTTGGAAATCCTTAAAAATCCCCCAGTCATAGAGTAGAATCAATTATATTATGTATTAATTTGCTAGGGCTGCCATAGACTGGTGACTTAATAGAAATTTATTTTCTCACAATTCTGGAGACAAGAAGTCTGAGATCAAAATCTGAGCCTGGTTGGTTTCTTCTGAGGCCTGTCTGCTTGTCTTTACATAGCCATCCTCTT
The DNA here is from genome assembly GCF_014108245.1 of Pipistrellus kuhlii. Taxonomy (NCBI): domain Eukaryota; kingdom Metazoa; phylum Chordata; class Mammalia; order Chiroptera; family Vespertilionidae; genus Pipistrellus; species Pipistrellus kuhlii. The sequence continues at coordinate 131,427,937 of NW_023425529.1, forward strand.
CCTGTCTTCACATGGTCTTCCCTTAGTACCTGTCTTCACATTTCCACTTCTTCTAAAGATAGCAATCATATTGGATTAGGGTCTACTTTAATAATTTCATTTTAACTTAATTCCCTCCACAAAGATCTGATCTCCAAATAGAGTCACACTATAAGGCAATGGGGGTTAAGACTTCAACAAATAAATTGAGAGGGATAGCATTCATCCCACAGCAGATTAAGTCAGACTTCTTTTTATTTTAAATAACAATATAGTCAGTCATGTGTCACTTAATGATGGGGATACATTCTGAGAAATGAATATTTAGGTGATTTTGTTATTGTCTGAATATCATAGTGTACCTATAGAAACCTAGATAGTATAGCCTACTAAATACCCAGGTTACATGGTATAGTCTATTGCTCCTAGGCTACAAATATCTACAGTATGTTATTGTACAGGATACTGTAAGCAATTTAAGACAATTGTATTTATTTCTCTAAACATATCTAAATATTAAAAAGGTACAATAAATATAGAGTATAAAAGATAAAGTGTGTGTGCACATTAGGGACAGGGCAGAGTCTGTGAAGAGAGGTGCCCTTAGCAGGAGAGTAGAAGTCAGGAGGAGGGAAGGAGAGAGGAAATAAAAATGTGAGGAAGGGAAGGGGAGAGAAAGGAAGGGCAGAGACCAAAAGAGACTCAGAGAGATGAAGACTGAGATGAGAAATAATAAAAGGGAGAGAGAGGGAGAAGTATGGGTAGAAGACAGGGAAAGAGGAACCAGACTGGGAGGAAAGAAAGAGAAAGAGAAATGGATGGAAGGGGAGTGAGTGTGTGCACACTAATGTGTGGGTGTGGGCATGTTGGGTAAGGGGCAGGCTCCTAGACTTGCCTTCTCCCTGGCTCTTTCCCCTGGCTCCCTCACCAACTCTGAGTCTTAGCCTCAGGGTACACAGCAGGTGAACAAAGTAATGAGCTTCCTTGGCTATTTAAACCACACAGAGCTAGCAATAAATTTATTTTAATCAGGTCCAACCTTTTCTCCCAACATTCAAACAAATTCTTGGTCATAATCCATTATAATCCTACAAGAGGCCCAGTGTAGAAATTTGTGAATGGGTGGGATCTGGCCAGCCTGCCCGGAGCAGGGCTGATCAGGCCAAGCCAACTGAAGGGAGGGGTTGTGGGCAGTTGGAAGGCTGGTCCCACCCCCTGGTCAAACTCCCAGTTCAGGGGACAATTTGCATATTAGCCTCTTATTATATAGGATGAAGTCACTATACTACTAGTATATGTAGTCTGTCATTGATTGAAACATTAGAGCTTCATTATGTGACACAAGACAGCACAGCTGAAAAGAGAAAAATGAAATACCCTTGATGTTTTTTATTTTATTTTATTAATTTTTTATGGAAAGGAAGAGAGAGGGATAAAGAATTAGAAACATCGATGAGAGAGAAATATTGATTAGCTGAAAATGTGTCCCTAACCAAGGTACATGCCCTTGACCAAAATCGAACCTGGGACCTTTCAGTCCACAAGCCGATGCTCTATCCACTGAGCCAAACTGGTTTCGGCAACATACCCTTGATTCTTAAACCAAGATGGAGAGTGGTATATTAGAATCAACTGACACATTTTTTCAAAGTATATTTCTAACCCTACATGGAGATTCTGATTATTCAATATTCTCTCCTTGCCCCAATTGAGGGTTACCATTTTACATTTTTAAAATCCAACATTTATTGGATACTTGCTATCAGTCAGGCACTGGTAATGTGCTTTATGTGAGTTCTTTTATCTAATCCTCATTAAAACCCTATGTGAAATTAACATTGTCCTCATTTTATATGTAAGAAATCTGAGGTACAGAGAGCTTAAGTAACCTGCAAATGATGTCAAAGCTAGTAAGTTGAAGAGCTAGGATTCAAAACCAGTATATCTGGCTCCAGAGCCCATGCTTGTAATCACTGTACCATCCTCTCTCATAATAGTGTATCTGAATTTCAGCAAAGTATTTCTCATATGACTTCATAAACACAATGATATAATGGAAACTGAATTATACAATAGTTAAATGAGCTGATAACGTTTGAATGACTTTCTAAAGAACATTAACTAGTGGATTGATTATGAAATGGAAGATAGTCTCCATTCTCATGCTTTGGGCCTCTTTCTTTGCTCAGCTCTAGTTTATATTTAAAGCAATGACTTACAGAAGAACATAAACAAGAATTTTAAATTAACAGATGAGATTGAACTGCGAAGGATGGAAAATATTTGTATTTTAGAGTTAAGATTTGCTTTTCAGCTCTGTGGGAAAACACAAAGGCAATCATTTCTTTGATGACTAAGGCCAATGGAATGAAGATCTCTTAGCCTGTGGGTTCTCAGAAGCATCTAAAAGGAAGGCTTCTTGCTCTCTCTTGATGTCACCTTCTAGTCCCCCTGATAGAAAAGTCATGACAAACATGAGGACATGGAATCTGGGGGGAATGATGATAGAGGGGACTTTGTGAACCCTGACATAGGCATAGTGGGATAAGGCCCACTTAACACCTCACTCATGATCTTACCTCAAGACTTCTGAAGCTTTGACAATTTCCCTTGTTTGTTGGTTTGGTTTTTACTCTTCTTTGTTTCTCTTTAGTCATTATTAGAAAGACTCCCAAGCCCTAGAAATCATAAGGAGCCTATGTGATAATCTTTGAAGAGAGCAAGTAAAGGAGAGACAAGGATATGGTTTCTTGCTCTTCAAACTTGGGGGCAGAGATAATGGGAAAATCTGAGAAAGTGGTGTGACTTGTGACAGAGACTAAGAGTGTCTGTCTTCCTGCGGGTGAGAAAAGGAGGTCTATAAACTGTCCAGGGGCCCCAGGACAGAAAAACAAGTTCCTGGTTAAGCCTCTAATAACTAGAGTTATTTAATAAATGCACAAGAGTAATTTTAAAGTAATGAGTTTCCTGCAGAAGATGGATAGAATTGTAGAGAGGATTTGTGTGGGAGAATAAGAGGTTATTGTAGATTCTGTTATGAATCTATGGATTCTATTATCTATGATTCTATTATTATTGAGACATGCAAATTAAATAGATTAATTATTTCAAAGAACAGGTCCAAGTCCAGGTCTAGGATTATACACTGATAAAAGTCTACTATGTATTTGCAAAACTTAAGAGTAAATAAAGTGTTTTCAAAGACTTTACATCCAATATTTACATAGTCTCATTTAATTAATCACTGGTCAAATAGCTCCAATCTAGTTTCCACTTCCACCACTCTACTAAGTTGTTTCTAACAAGCTATCTCCTATTTTCTACATAAAATGCATGTTTTTTACTCTTATTTAACTAGACTCACACTTCTTCGCTCCTGCATCCTAAAATGGTACATGGTTTCAATTATATTCCTATCTCTCTGACCATGACTTTTTGATCTCCTGTCACCATTGCAGGCTCTTCTGGCTTCTTAAAAATGTGGGATTCCTTGGGCTTTTTCCTTGCTCCTTTTTACTTCTCAAGCTCCAAATTCTCCTAGGACAATCACATCTAAAATCATGGCCACAAACAGCTAGTTAGTGATATATCCAGCTGAGTCACTATTCCCGACATTTAAACCACCTTTTCCTACTGTACACTGAACATCTTCATTTAGACATCCCAGAGGATTTTCAGACCAAGGCATGTCTAAAATGGAATGATTCATCTGGCCTCGTCATTTCTTCCTTGCTCCTCTCTCAGTGTTTCCAGTGTTGTCGGATAACATTTCCGAATTTCCAAGTTATTAACCTGGAAATAGTGTTGGATCTTTCCCTATTTCACACTTATAATCAGTTATTAAGAGCAGTTATTTCCTAATCATTTCTTAAAAACCTTTTCCTTTTGCTACCCATATGGTTACTGCCATAACTCCAGTACGTACTCTCTTTTGTCGGATAGTTGTAATCAACTCCTGCTGTGGTATTAGGTTTCATTAGTTCAACCTCCACATCACAGCCTAAGAAAACTTTTGAAAATACAAACCTTGGGGTGTCACTGCTCTGCTATATTTGCTCACCATCGCCTTCAGGATTAACAACCTTTATACCTCAGCACAGAGTACAGTCTCATACAGGTCTACACTGGTGCCTTACCACCCACCCTTCCTTGCTAGGCACCACATGTGCAAGTTACATTATGCTCTGGATAGTTCCTGATCACACTTCTTTGCAGATGATATCTCCTCTCTGGACCATATTGCTCATTCTCTCTTATACTCAGCTCAGGCATCACTTCTTTTCTGATATCTTTAATAGCTGTCCCTAGCTCCCCCTGAAAATCAAGAATCTCTTCCATGCTCCTGTGGCATCCTGGGTACAGCTCTGTATTTGTACTTATTCTGTGTTTTAACAGTCCATGTGTTCAACTATCTTCTTCAAAAATGGAAACTCCTTAAGTAGATACAATGTATCATTTCTCTTGTGACCTGGCAGTTACTACAGTGCCTGATTTATGGTGGATTACAAACATCTGTTGGATGAACAAAACGTGTTCTGCCTAAAAATAAATAAATAAATAAATAAAAAATAAAAATAAAAAATTACTAGGAGAAACTTATAAAAAGTGATTAATTTCCATTGCAGAGCATTTGCGTGTTAATGAAGTGCATATACCTCTGACAGGGACGCCTACATCAGCTGAGATTGGTGACCTCCAAGAGTTCTAGTCCTACTTTTGCCCACTGCAACAGCCAGGACCCCAGGAGGAAACAGCAAATGAGGCTTGGGAAGGCTCCCTGGCCTTGGATGATCACCTGGCTTATCCTCAATGCCCCCGATTGGCCTCATAGATACCCCACCCTCCACTCTCATAGGCTTTAAGCAGAGGTAGCTAAGAGGATACAAAGAGGGACAAGGCCTGACCGGCATGGCTCAGTGGTTGAGCATTGACCTGTGAATGAGGAGATCACGGTTTGATTCCCAGTCAGGGCACACACCTGGGTTATGGGCTCAATCCCCAGTGGGATCATGCAAAATGCAACTGATCAATGATCCTCTCTTATCATTGATTTCTCCCTCTCTCTCTCTCTCTCTCTCTCTCTCTCTCTCTCTCTCTCTCTCTCTCTCTCTCTCTCTCTTCCTCTCCTTTCCTCTTTGAAATCAATATATATATTTAAAGAGAGACAAGTATATAAAGTGAGGAGGGAAGGAAACTTTGAAGAGACCCAACATGAGCAAATAGTTATCTAGAGAATGGAAGCATCATGACCCATGGGTCCCAACTGCAAGGGAACTAAAAAACAGTGCATGAAACTAAGTCACAGACCCAGCAATGTACCAGAAAGGAGACACTGCACGTCAACTGGCAGAGCAAAAAATTCAGAGATGACAGGTGGTATACCTCGTTGGAAAGTGGGTGATTTGTGACCTTAAAGAAAATTGCCAAGGAGGTGACACAAGGCATGCTGAATGCCTGTGGTAGGTAGCAATGCGTTTACGTTACAGCAGTCAGTTGTGTGGTCACTGTCACCTTGTCTTCTGTGGGCAAACAGCTTATGGGACAAATCCAACCCATGGCTTGTTTTTTAACAACTTGTAAGCTAAAATTATTGTTTAAATATTGTAAAAACAATAAGAAGAGTACGCAACAGAGAACATATGGCTGCAAAGTTTAAAACATTTACTATCTGGCTGAACCTTTACAGAAAAACTTTCCTGACCCTCGTGTAGACGCCTCTGTACCTTATATCCCTCTCACTTCCAGAATAGTTTATAAAACTGCACACACTGGAATGACTTTTTTTAAAAAAAATTATACTCTTATTACATTATTATGGCCATCTTGGATGTTTCCATATTCAAATTTATAAAGTAGACCTTATTATCTTGCATTTATGAATGATTTCTATTTGTAGTGAACCTCTGTGTTCTAGTGGGATCAGGAAGTCAGAAGATCTGGTTCCCAGTGACAACATCAGGACTATTTGCAGATCTTAGGCAGCTCACTTAACATCACAGCGTTGTAATTTCTTAATCTGCAAAATGGGATAATGCCTGTCTTACTGCCCTGGCATGGTGAGAGGATATAGGGCGATAACAGATATAGCACACTTTGCAAAGTTGAAAGGGAGATACAAATAGAGGCATTATTATAAATATGACATCATCAACCCTTAATTATAGCTACTTTGGAGGAAGATGGAAGATAGATAAATTGTTGGTTATTAGTGGAACTTTCTACTCATTTATTCTTTTATCTCTTTCCTCATTAAATCTTTGATAAAACTAACAAGTGGCAGGGCTGATTGAGTTTAAAGTTTGTATCCCTTAATTCAATAAGTTTGTGTATTTGTTAATTGTGTGTTCTATGCTTCGTTCTTTTGAGAAGATGGAAAATGAGCCACTAATGGCCAAAAGACATCATTAGAATTTGAGGAGGGAGGAAGCAAGATATCCAATAAATTTTAAAATACAAACAAACAAGAACACCACACACTTTTATTATCAGCTTTCTATATTTTTTTCTTGGCCATATTTTATTTTTTTAATTAAATCTTTACTGTTGAAAGTATTACATGTGTCCTCTTTTCCCCAAATTGACCACCCCTGTCCCCTGCCCCAGGCCTTTACCACTCTATTGTCTGTATCCATGGGTTATACATATATGCATACAAGTTCTTTGGCTGATCTCAGCTATCTCTTTAAAACTGGTAAAATTGTTTCTTTCAGGACTTAACTCAAGGTTAAACTTCTTGGAAATGCCAATAAATCTAATATAGTTTGACTTATTCCCTTCTGTATAGACACAATGATTTTATATATATATATATATATATATATATATATATATATATGTTTGTTATTGAGAGAGAGAGAGAGAGAGAGAGAGAGAGAGAGAGAGAGAGAGAGATTTGTTGTTCCACTTACTTATGCATTCATTGGTTAATTCTTGTATGTGCTATGACCAGGGATCAAACCCACAACCTTGGAATATCAAATGACACTCTAACAAACTGAGCTACTTATCCAAGGCCAAGACAATTTTTTACTAGACTTTGTTCATGTCCCTTTTCATTAGCACAATGAAAGACTGCGTTTCTCAATGACCCTTGCAGTTAGGTTGGGACATGTGACTAATTCTGGCCAATGAACTTAGGCATAGTGACATGCATCACTTCCAGGACAAAGGGTAAAAGAATAGTGTGAGTTTTCCAAGAACTCTCTTTTCCTCTGCTCTAGAAAGCTCATGGAAGATCCACACCAAGATGACAAAGCCATAAAATGGGAATAGCCTCTGAACATTATTTGGAGAATGCTGTCCTTGTGAAATGGAAGCATCTTCTTTTTATGAAGAAGAAAAAATAAGTAATGGGGATTTCAATATTTGTTTTTAATGCAGATTTACCTAGCCCACTCTAAGATATTTCCCCTTCAAGCTGAGTGTCATAGTTAATATTATTCTTCATCCTATCTAATAAAAGAGTAATATGCAAATTGACTGTCACTCCAAAGACACAAAATGGCTGCCCCATGTGATTAAAGATGGCTGCCCCCATGTGGACAAAGATGGCCACCACAAGATGGCCTGTAAAGGAGGGCAGTTGTGGGAAGTTAGGGGTGACCAGGCCAGCAGAGGAGGGCAGTTGGGGGAGATCAGACCAGCAAAGGAAGGAGCTGTGGGGGACACAGGCCTGCAGGAGAAGGCAATTGGGGGGGATGAGGCCTGCAGGGGAGGGCCATTGGGGGGGACGAGGCCTGCAAAAGAGAGCAGTTAGGGATGACCAGACCTGTAGGATAGGACAGTTGGGGGGACCCAGGCCTGCAGGGGAGGCCATTGGTGGGGGACAAGGCCTGCAGGGGAGGACAGTAGAGGGAGAGGGCCAGGTCTGCAGGGGAGAGATGTTGGGAGCCAGTAGTCCTGGATTGTGAGAGGGATATTCCAGCAGGCAGTGGGAAACCTCTCGTGACACCTCCCTACCCCAGTGCACTAATTTTTGTGCTCTGGGCCTCTAGGTGAAATATATAAATCTATATTTTAAATAACTTATTGTTATCATAGAGATTTTACAAAATTTTTATTTTTTTCATATTTGTCTTGCTTTATACTTTGTGTGTACACTGTTATCCCTAACACTAGACCTAATAAATCAGTTAATATATATATATATGAACTTAAGTTGTAAAACAGGGATCAGGCAGGCAGAGGGGTTAGGGGTGATCAGGCAGAAAGGCAGGCGAGTGGTGAGGAGCCAGTTGTTCCAGATTATGAGAGGGATATCAGTCAGACATCCCTTGAGGGGTCCCAGATTGGAGAGAGTGCAGGCCGGGCTGAGGAATCCCCCTCCATATACAAATTTCATGCACAGGGCCTCTAGTTAACTATAATGGTCTGAGAGATCCCTGTTTTAGAACCTTAGTTGTCTCCTCGACTTAAAATGTTCTTTTCCCAGATATTTCCTAGACTATTCCCTTATCTCCTTTAACTCTGTGTGCCTGCCTCTGGGGGTACCCCAGTCCCCTCAGCCCCCCAGCCACCCAGGGCTGGCCTGTGGCACAGGCAAGCCTCGGATGGTGGCTACCCAGCCAACACCTGAGGTGCAGGTGAGCCTCTAATGGTGGCTGCCCAACTGCCCAAAGCCACCCAAGGCTCAGGTAACCAGGGCCAGCCAAAGCTTGCAGTGATGGCAGTGGCAGAAACAGAGGTGTGATGGGACATCACCTTTCCCTGATAGCTAGGTCGACTCGTGCCCCGGACTGTGAGAGGGGGCAGCTCTGGTTAGGGGGGGGCCCCCGCTAGTGCATGAATTTTCATGCACTGGGCCTCTAGTTATAGTATTAAAAGAACAGAGATGCTTTTCAACACTGTGCTTCCTTTTTAAGATTTTGAACTGCCCTTATTCTTCTGCCAAGCATTTCACAAAAGCTTTCCTATAACCCCAAAGCAAAAATTCAAAAATAAAAATGCTATTGTTAAACAAGTTTGGGAAACACCACACAACATATCCATTCAGGAGATTCTTAATGCTCATTAACATATTAAGGCCTCTGAGAAGTCCAATAGCAAAGGCCTTTGTTTAACTTTGTTCACCTTAGGGTTTCATAAATTTATTGACAAAAGTAGGTCCATTTCTTGTAACATCTAATCCTGCAGAGCTAATGTTTAATGAAACAAACATACTTTAGTAAACACAACCCAACCAGCATTAAAGCAAAGTATTATTCTGATTTTGCAGTAGATTAAACAAATTCCATCTCAATATCTGTCCAAAACAGTACAATATGCGCAGGTGTCCCAAAGCACTATACAAATTTCATTTAGTGTTAATGTGCTCCCCCATACAAATAGAGAAACAGAGACATAAAGAAGCATTAGGTTGCTTGCCAAAATACACACAAGATTGAGACAAACTGGAACCAAAGCCCACATGTCCCAACAATGATTTCCAAGCTGTGTTTATCAACAGAACCAAATTGTAGCTATTCACCCGATTCTAACTGTGGAGGTTATTTAAGCAAAGTCCTGCCTTGGTAATTGCTTTTTCAATTAATGAATTTTAATGCAACACACTTGAAAAGTTTACACAAATTAATTTTTGGCACTTTCCTTCACATACTTACCTCTTTAGAGGTAGTAGTCCCTTTTGTTAATGGAGTGTTGAAGAAAGCAAAAGGGACTCTACCCATCACTTACACATACATCTTACTGAGTAGGAGATATTTCTTCATGTTATTTTAACATTAAATAAAATAAGAATCAAGGTAAAAAGTGTACTCAAACCAGAAATAGAAAACATGACTTTGCAGCTCATTGGGACAGAGTAGCATTGACCTAGACAGACGTATGTTTGATTTCTGATGACTTCCATCAATAATTGAGAAAAGAAACTAATATTTCTAAGGTATAGGGATTTAAGGATCTACTGTCTTAGCTCAGAAGCTCATTGAAAAAACAAGACATAAATATATGGCTCTCGGTTGGCGAGATTCCGACTTTTGGAGAATGAATTTCAGTCATTTATAAAGCCAAATAGATTTATGTGTTCTGAAGCTTGTCAGAATAATGGGTGTTGCTCAGTGTTTTGGAATTGCATGCTACGTGACAGGAGAATAACTTTTAGAACATACCTGCCTACCCCCTCTGCCAGAGCAGGAGGTGGGGAATGTGATGTGTGACTTAAGCATCAAATTTATAGACATCTTTGCTGCTTATACTTTATCTTTGAATACTCTCTTACACCACAGGGCCTCATTCCCTCTGTCACAAACAATATCTGTTATTTCAGAACACTGCAGTGCTTTACCTCAAGGCCGAATGAGAGTTGTCAAATAGAGATTAAGAGTCTTTTGGCAAAAAAAGTGCTCTTAAAATGTTTACCTTCTCATACCTAATGGTTTTAGATCATATCTTATTAGCCTAGGAGACCATTATATAAAGTACAATTAAGATCTCCTTGACATTTTCTAGGAGTTCCAGTTCAGCTCTGCTAATGGCTATAACTTCATTGCTTTTTTTCCCCTTTTAATTTAATGCCACACCGTGTAGGAAATGCAGTTTACAATAATGTGGACTACCCAGGGTGCACTTGCAGTAATTACACAGAATGTCAACAGCCTCTCAAGCTGGGTCCTGTGTTGATTGCGTCTTGTGACATTCTCACTTGGTCAATTTGTTAGAATTATATCTCTACCTACAGCCTCCTGCCCCCCAAAAAACTGTTCAAGAATTGTTCCTCAGACTTTCAGTTTGATCTCGTCTATTGAGTTTAATAATCACCAGATGAGAGAGATGAATTAATTAGGCCTAAGAACGGGAAAATTGTTCCCATGGCCAGTATCTCACGCATAAAGTCAGTAACTTTCCTTCAAGAAGCATCATCTACTGAATCTCTCTATCCTATGTATTTGGCACTATTTTAGGTGCTAAGGACACAAAACTGAGGAAGATCCTCTTCTGTTGTTCAAGTAGGAGAGCTCAGAGACATCTTTCCACCCTGAGAAGAAACTCTTCACAGAAAAGAAACCCCACAGGAGTTAACACGAGCCATGGCATTCTCTCCATACCCCCTTTCCTTTTTTCCTTTACACGTTTTCCTCCATCGGCCCCTGCTCTCCAGACCTCTGGTTATCAATAGGCTTTATGTCATTTAGAACTTGGTAAAGAGATAAAATTTATGTAGTGCCCATGCTGTATGTATTGGGCTCTACCATAACCTATACATGCCAACTCATTTAATCTTCACAATAAGTCTATAAGGCAGATATCATTATATCCATTTTACAGACAAGTAAACTGTGGCAGAGATTTTTTTATTTTTATTTTTTTATTTTTATTCTCAGCTCGTGCGGAGAGAATCTGAGGTTTGATACTTGATTATTTTCCATCAGAGAGCCTGATACTGCTCTGCCATTAGGTGGAAAGTGCTGATAAAGTATAATAAATGAAACAATACTGTCCCCAGAAGATGATTAACATTTGTCATAAAATTAAGATGGCTTAGAAAGAAGAGGATAAGGCCGAAGCCGGTTTGGCTTAGTGGTAGAGCGTCGGTCTGCAGACTGAAAGCTCGCAGGTTCAATTCCGGTCAAGGGCATGTACATTGGTTGAGGGCACATCCCCGGTAGGGGATTTGCAAGAGGCAGCCGGTAGGGGATTTGCAAGAGGCAGCCGGTCGATGTTTCTCTCTCATCGACTTTTCTAGCTCTTTATCTCTCTTCCTTCCTCTCTGTAAAAAAATTAATAAAATATTAAAAAAAGAAAGAAAGGAAGAAAGAAAGAAAGAAAGAAAGAAAGAAAGAAAGAAAGAAAGAAAGAAAGAAAAGAGGATAAGGACAGGAAGAGAACAAAGACTTTTCTCTTAGCCATCCCTGCTTCAGTACCAATGGCACCGATTTTTTGTAGAGGGATAGAGGTTATAACAAGAACAACCGCATCCATATGTGATGGATTCTTAATTATTTTTTCTAATTCTTTCCTGTTGTTGTTGTTAATCCTCCCCTGAGGATATTTTTCCATTGACTTTTTTAGAGAGAATGGAAAGGAGGAGAAGAGACAGAGAGAGACACATTGACCAGTTACCTCCTGCCCATGCTCCCGACCAGGGCCAGGGATTGAGCCTGCAACCAAGGTACAAGCTCTTGACCTGAATCGAACCCAAAACCCTTCAGTCCACAGGCCGATACTCTAACTACTGAGCCAAACTGGCAAGAGCTGTAATTTATTTTAAATATACTACTGCTAGCTTAACTTAGTGTATACCATATAGTTGATCCTGTATGGGAGGTTTGTTCAGTCAAACTACCCAATTTTGTTTTGTTTGTCCTGAGACACTCATTATTTCTAAGCCCATTTTTTATCTGAACAGAAGGAGCAAGTAGGCAAATAGGTTAACTGTTCAGGTTAGCACTACATCTCAGAAAGTGCAAAATTACATTCTAGGAAGTGTTAAACCATTGAGATACCTTGCCTGTTATGAAAGGATCACCTTCATTCTGAAAGCTAGGATGGAGGGGGTAGAGTTTCTCTTTCCAGTATCAAGCATAGTTTTTACTTGCCAGACTGGTTAAAGAACAGGTTTGGTCCTGTCTCTAGATTTCTGCAGGGTTAAAATGTAAAAGAATTGTAAAATAGTTGTGCTTATTTGCACTGGCTCCTATTTAGTTCTCATTGGCTTTAAATACAATTTATTACTTACCATTTATGTTCTTTTAAAGCTATTTGCTTATCCTTTTCCTGACTGCAAATTCATTTGAGTCTGGCTAAAATAAGCTCCAAAGTTTATTTATGATTCTCTTGGCCATTGAGTTAGATGTTTTCTGTCATTCTTTAGATATTATCATGCTGTAAGTTATTGGTCATAAAACTTTTGTACACTTTTATAATTGTGTTGGCTAAAAAACCCCACAATGTTTTATCAATATATTTGAAAGATAAAATATGTTTGAGAAATTTATTTTTAGCCATATATTTATATAAAAAAGTATTTTTACTAGGTTTCATTATACTTTGTTATAGCTGGCTTTATGAGTTCTATGCTGAATAAAGTTTTAGTGCAAAACTTTCTATAAATTAATATAATGTGGATATACTTATATAATAGTATTAAAATAATAAAAATCTGGGGCTTTATTATGAATGAATAAAAATACTACCTTTTTACTTAGTTTAGATGAGATTGTTAAGCTATTGCCTTTCATTCCTAAGTAAATGCAGAGTATGTAGCACAAATAAACAGATAAAATAAGAAAATATAATGTCAGCATCACTGAGAGATGCCATAATAGCTTTCATGATGAGAAAATGACAATAAAATGGTTTGTTTCTCAAAATAAATATCTATACTTGTATGTCAAAACATATATCAGTATGTTTGTCAAACTTGTTAATGTACACAATTAAGATCTGTGCATTTTACTGTTATTTCCCAAAATATTATGCATTGTTTAGAAACTTACAAAATGGGAAGCAGAATTATACTGATGAGCATTTTAGTGAAATTTTTAAAAAATAAACCTTTATTGTTCATATTATTACAAAAGTTCCTCATTTTTCCCCCCTCCACCAGGTTCCTACTCCACCCTCTGCCCTTTTCCCACCCCGCATTGTCATCATCCATAGGTGCACAGTTTTTGTTCAGGCTCTTCCCTCACCTCCCACTCCCCTTTTCCCTGAGAATTGTCAGTCCACTCCCCTTCCATACCTCTGATTCTATTATATTCAACAGTTAATATTGTACATCAGGTTTTTTAATTCCCTTGGCTTTTAGTTTCACTTGTTGATAGTTACATATTTGTTTATCATAATTTTTATCTATATCTCCTTCCTCTTCCTAAAGAACTCCTCTCAGCAATTCATATAATTCTGGTTTGGTGGTGATGAACTCCTTAAGCTTTTTTTTTTTATTTGTGAAGCTTTTTATCTGGCCTTAGATTCTGAGTGATAGCTTTGCTGGGTAGAGTATTCATTGCTGTTCATCACCTTGAATATTTCTTGCCATTCCCGTCTGGCCTGCATGATTTCTGTTGAGAAATCAGCTGACAATAGTATGGGTGCTCCTTTATAGGTAACTACCTGCTTTGCTCTTGCTGCTTTTAATATTCTCTCTTTATCTTTTGCTCTTGGGATTTTAATTATGATGTGTCTTGGTGTGGTCCTCTTTGGATTCCTTTTGTTTGGGGTTGCTTCCTGGACTTGTATTTCTTTCCCCAGGTGGGGGAAGTTTTCTGTCACTATTTCTTCCAGTATTCTTTTGGTATCTTGCTCTCTCTCTTCTTCTGGGACCCCCATAATTCTGATGTTGGTTCGTTTGAAATTGTCCCAGAGGTTTCTTACACTATCTTCAACTTTCTGGATTCTCTTATCTTCTTGCTTCTGTGTAGGAGTGTCCTCTGGCTCTTTGTGTTCCAAATCTTTAACTTGATTCTTACGATCTTCCATTCTGTTTTTAGGACTCTGTATATTTTTTATTTCAGACAATGTATTCTTTATTTCTAGTTGATCCCTTTTCATATCCTCATAGGTCTCATTTATTTTATCGGCCTTTTCTAGGAAATTCTTGAAAAACCTTATAAGTGTGGTTTTGAACACTATATCTAGTTGCTTCTTGTCCTCCATTTCTTTTGTTTGTGATCTGTTTCCTTGTCTCGGCATTTTCACAGCTTCCCTGAGTTGGTAGGGTGGCTCTGTGTGCTAAGGTGTCCTATATGATTCAGTGGGTCAGCCTCCAAGTTACCTGAGGTGAACAGTCTTGGTGTAGCCCTTTGTGGGCTGTGTGTGCAGTCTTGTTGATAAGCCTTGCTTGTTGTTGGTATCACTGGGAAGCATTGATCTCCAAGCCAATTGGCTATGAGGATCAGAAGTGTCTCAGATAGTAGGGTTTCTGTATTCTGCTTGAATGGGGCAGAGTCTTGGGGTGGGACAGACAAGCTTTGTTGAATCCCGCACAATTGGTTGCAGGCATGCACACCTCTTTGGTATAGGCGCAGACAAGCTTTAGATTCCTGTCTGTCACTCCCTAGGAGAGTCTTATTCACTGCGAACAAGAAAACTAGCCACTGGAAGGCCTTCTGTGCTCTGCTTGGATGGGGCGGAGCCTCGGGTGGTGCAGACAAGCTTTATTCAGCCACTCCCTACGAGGGTCTGGTTTCTGAGTCCCGCAGTAATGGCCGCTGGTTTCACACACCTCCGAGAGATCTCTGCCCACTGCCTGACAGTCTGGCCTCTCCCTGTCTGGGGCCATCTATCAAAGCAATAGGGTGAGTCTGTTTTCCTCCCGGTCAAGAAAGCAAGCCACACATTAGCTGTCCGCCCTCTGTGCATGCAGGGAGTAAGCCAGTAGCGAACTCTGCCCCCATCTTTGCACTCCACAAGCAAGCCGGCAGTGTAGTCGGGTGGCCGCCTTTTCACGCACACAGTTCTCTGTACCTTCACAGTTCCTGAGGTTCACTGTGTCTTCTCTCTCCTTCCCAGATGGTAGAGCCTCCTCTCAGCCAGCCGTCCAGTGCTTCAGGGTGATGTTTCCCCTGTTTCTCAGTTCTAAATTCAAATTTGTTGTGGTAGGCTACATTCAGGTGTCTACCCTATGCCGCCATCTTGGTTTCTCTCTTTTAGTGAAAATTTTAAATTTCATTTAAAAAATAGTACATGGTAAAATTGACTCTGTTATGCCATGTATGAATCTTAGCATGTGTATAGATTCATTCAATCACTACCACAATCAGAATACGGAATAGTTTCATCACCCCAAAAAACTTCCCTCGTGTCACACACTTTTTCCCCTCATACCCTTAACTTTGGTTATCAATGATCTGTTCTCCACTTATGTCATTTTGTCTATTGGAGAATGACATGTAAATGGATTAATATAGTGTGCAACCATTTTTTTGTGATTCTCACCTGAGGATATTTTTTTCTATTGATTTTTAGAGAGAGTAAAAAGGAGGGGAGAGAGACAAAAACATTCATGTAAGAGAGATACTTGATTGGTTACTTTCTGTATGTGCCTGGAACTGGAGCAGAGAATGAACCCGCAATCCAGGTACATGCCCTTGACCAAGAATCCATGATCCTTTGGGGTGTAGGGCGATGTTCCAACCATTGAGTAACACCAGCCAGCGTGAGTATGCAATCTTTTGAGACTTCCTTCTTTCATTCAGAATAATGCCTTTGAAATATATCCAAGTTTTTCTGTTTCTAGAGTTCACTCCCTTGTATTGTCATATAGTATTTCATTGTATATTTGTACCATAATTCATTTACTTATTGAAGTCATTGAAGAGCATGTAGGCTATTCACAATTTGGGCATTTATAGAGAAGCTATAAACTTTTGTGTGCAAGTTTTTATATGACCATGATATTTGATTTCTTTATGCTAAGTGACTATGAGTGGGATTACTGGGTCACATATAAGTATATGTTTAACTTGATAAGAAACTGAAACTGTTTTCCAAAGTGGTTGTTCCATTTCTGCATTCCCACCAATTCTAGTGGCTCTGCATCCTTGCAAATATTTGTCAATCCTCACCAGAGGATATGCTACTGGCTTTAGAGAAGGAGTAAAGCAGAGAGAGAGAGAGAGAGAGAGAGAGAGAGAGAGAGAGAGAGAGAGAGAGAGAGAGAGAGAGAGAGAGAGATACTGATCTGAGAGAGAAACATCAATTGGTTGTCTCCCACATGTGCCCCAACTGGGGATCAAAGCCACAACTTAGGTATGTACCCTGACTGGGAATCAAACCCAAGGCCTTTCAGTGCACAGGATGATGCTCCAACCAACTGAGCTACCCGGCCAGAGCGCAAGCATTTTTAAAAATTTTAGCCATTCTAATACATATTTAGTGGTTTCTTGTTGTATTTTAATTTTCATTCTCTAATGGTAATGACGATGAACATTATCAAGGATTGTGAAGGTTTTGAGATGCTACTGTACTTGCATGATAACAATTTAGCCTACACAGTTTCATGAATGCTGACAAAAGACATGAGTCTCCAAAGTCAGAGACAAAGGACAGCCCAATTGCTAACAGCAGTAGAAGTAGCTAGAGGATAAGCATTTGCCCCCCTTCTACAAATGCCTTATTTCTACGGAGTGGTATGAAGAGAGCCAGGTGATACCTGAATGTGCGAATGTGCGGTGGAAGAGGAACCCTGGTCTTAGAGAACCCAAGTCTTTTATAATGGGCAACAACAAGCCTGTATACCCTTTCCATGAGGGAGGTACCATCTCTGTCTTCAAAGACTATTTGCTACATGAATACCCCTGAAATACTATTTGAAACAAAAGCAGCCCATGCCTCTGATCCAACTCTTGGGGATAAAGCAAACAAGAGTCCTGTTCTGGTAGAGATCACACTATAAAAGAAGAGCTGGGAGAGAAGGTCATGGAGGGAATTTGACCAATAGTATATTGTTAAAATAAGCACACCCAAAGTGATGAGCATAGGGGGCAGGGCTGGGCCAATCAGATGAAGACCAGATGAATGTGACTAGGGGGCAGTGAAACAGAAAAACAGTAGGACTCATAATATTAACTAAGGAGAGAAAAGAAAGGAACATTCCTAAGCTTCAAGTTTGTTAAAATAAAACTCTGCACAGATACAAAGAACAAGCTGATGGTTGCCAAAGAGAAGGACAGAAGGGATGAACATTGAAAAAGAAAAAAACACACAAAATAAATAAAACTTTTCAAGCTTTTGGGCCATGTTATACATTCAAAGCCTTTATAAATCAATATAAATCAACTCATAAAATATTAAATTAACTATCTATTTAAGCAAAAATAATTTTTTAATATATTTTATTGATTTTTTTGCCCCCCTCCCTCCCACACATACCCTCCCTCCCCAGAGTTTTGTGTCCATTGGTTGTACTTATATGCATGTATAAAAGTCCTTCGGTTGATCTATTATCTCCCCCAGATCTTCCTCCCCTCCCCGCTGTAATTTGACAGTCTACTTGTTGATATACTGTCTCTATATCTATCTTTTGGTTATCAGTTTATAATGTTCTTTATCATCCACAAATGAGTGAGATCATGTGGTGTTTCTCTTTCATTCATTGGCTTATTTCACTCAGCATGATGTTCTCCAATTCCATCCAGGTTGCTGCAAATGATGGGAATTCCTTCTTTTTTATGGCAGCATAGTATTCCATTGTGTAGATGTACCATAGTTTTTGGATCCAATCACCTGCTGACGGGCACCTAGGCTGTTTCCAAATTCTGGCTATTGTAGATCGTGCTGCTATGAACATAGGGGTGCATAGTTTCTTGGGATATATTCCTAGAAGTGGGATTACTGGGTCAAATGGGAGTTCCATTTTCAGTTTTTTGAGGAAACCCCACACTGTTCTCCACAGTGGTTGCACCAGTCTGCATTCCCACCAGCAGTGCACGAGAGTTCCTTTTTCTCCGCAACCTCGCCAACACTTGTCATTTGTTGACTTGTTGATGTTGGCCATTCTGACAGGTGTGAGATGGTACCGCATTGTTGTTTTGATTTGCATCTCTCGGACAATTGGTGACTTTGAGCATGTTTTCATGTGCCTTTTGGCCTTTCTTCTGTCTTCTTTTGAAAATGTTCTATTTAGGTCCATTGCCCATTTTTTAATTGGATTATTCATCTTCCTTTTATTTAGTTGTATAAGCTGTTTGTAGATGTTGGAGATTAAACCTTTATCAGTGGCATCATTTGCAAATATGTTCTCCCACACAGTGGGCTTTCTTGTTGTTTTGTTGATGGTTTCTTTTGCTGTAAAAAAGCTTTTTATTTTGATGTAGTCCCATTTGTTTATTTTCTCTTTAGCTTCCATTGCCCTAGGGATAGTATCAGTGAAGAAGTTCTTTTGGCATATGTCTGAGATTTTGCTGTCTGTGGATGCTTCTAGTATTTTTATGGTTTCCCGTCTGATGTTTAAGTCCTGTATCCATTTTGAGTTTATTTTTGTGAATGGTGTACGTTGGTGATCTAGTTTCATTCTTTTGCATGTGTCTGTCCAATTTTCCCAACACCATTTATTGAAGAAACTGTCTTGACTCCATTGTATATTCGTGCCTCCTTTGTCAAATATTAATTGAGCATAGTGATTTGGGTTGATATCTGGGTTCTCGATTTGATTCCATTGATCTATATGTCTGTTCTTGTGCCAGTACCAGGCTGTTTTGAGAACAGTGGCTTTGTAATATAGTTTGAAGTCTGGTATTGAGATCCCTCCTACTTTACTCTTCTTTCTCAGGATTGCTGTGGCCATTCGGGGTCTTTTATTGTTCCAAATGAACTTTTGGAGAGTTCTTTCTAGGTCGGTGAAATATGTCGTTGGTATTTTAATGGGGAGTGCATTGAACCTATAGATTGCTTTAGGAAGTATGGACATTTTGATGATGTTGATTCTACCAATCCATGAACATGGTATGTTCTTCCATCTCCTTACATCTTCCTCTATCTCTTTTTTCAGTGTCGTGTAGTTTTCTGCATATAGGTCCTTTATTCCTTAGTTAAATTTATTCCTAGGTATCTTAATTTTTTTTGGTGCGATGGTAAATGGAATTGCTTTTTTAGTCTCTGTTTCTGCAGTTTCACTGTTGGTGTATAGAAATGCCATGGATTTCTTGGCATTAATTTTGTATCCTGCTACATTGCCAAATTCATTTATTAAGTCAATTAGTTTTTTAATGGAGTCTTTTGGGTTTTTTATGTACAATATCATGTCATCTGCAAATAAGAATAACTTTACTTCTTCTTTTCCAATTTGGATGCCTTTTATTTCCTCCTCTTGTCTAATTGCAATGGCTAGTACTTCCAGTACTATGTCAAACAGGAGTGGCGAGAGTGGGCATCCCTGTCTTGTTCCTGTTCTTAGAAGGAATGGTTTTAGTTTTTGCCCATTGAGTATAATGTTGGCTGTGGGTTTATCATATATAGCTTTTATTATGTTGAGGTATGATCCTTGGACTCCCACCTTGTTAAGAGTTTTTATCAGAAAAGGGTGTTGGATTTTGTCGAATGCTTTTTCTGCATCAAT
Organism: Pipistrellus kuhlii; assembly: GCF_014108245.1. NCBI lineage: Eukaryota > Metazoa > Chordata > Mammalia > Chiroptera > Vespertilionidae > Pipistrellus > Pipistrellus kuhlii. Next base: position 131,447,909 of record NW_023425529.1, read on the forward strand.
TGATATGACTATATGATTTTTATCTTTCAATTTGTTTATGTGATGTATCACATTTATTGATTTGTGGATATTGTACCATCCTTGCATTCCTGGAATAAATCCTACTTGATCGTGATGTATGATCTTTGTGATGTTCTTCTGGAGTCGATTTGCTAGAATTTTGTTGAGAATTTTGGCATCTATGTTCATGAGGGATATTGGCCTGTAATTCTCTTTCATTGAGTTGTCTTTATCTGGCTTTGGTATTAGGGTGATGCTGGCTTCATAGAAGGAGTTTGGAAGTGTTCCTTCCTCTTGGATTTTTTTGAATAGTCTGAGGAGGATAGGTTTTAGTTCTTCCTTGAATGTTTGGTAAAACTCTCCTGTGAAGCCATCTGGCCCTGGGCTTTTGTTTGCTGGAAGCTTTTTGATGACTGTTTCAATTTCTTCCCAAGTCACTGGTTTATTGAGATTTTTAGATTCTTCCTGATTGAGTTTTGGAAGGTTGTATTTTTCTAGGAATATGTCCATTTCCTCCAGGTTGTTCAGTTTGTTGGAGTAGAGTTGTTCATAGTATTTTGTAACAATCCGTTGTATTTCAATGGGGTCGGTTGTTATTTCACCTCTTTCATTTCTGATTTTGTTTATTTGGGTCCTCTCTCTTTGTTTCTTGGTTAGCCTAGCTAGAGGTCCATCTATCTTGTTTATCCTTTCAAAGAACCAGCTCTTGGTTTTGTTGATCTTATGTATTGTTTCTTTGGTCTCTATGTCGTTTATCTGTGCTCTGATTTTTGTTATTTCCTTCCTTCTGCTTACACTGGGCTTTTCTTGTTGCTCTTTTTCTAACTCTTTGAGTTGTAGAGTTAGATCATTTGTTACCCTTTTTTCTAGTTTTTTGCAATAGGCTTGTAAGGATATGAACTTCCCTCTCAAAACTGCTTTTGCTGTGTCCCATAGATTTTGGATTGTTGTGTTTTCATTGTCATTTGTTTCCAGGATGTTTTTAATTTCTTCCTTGATTTCTCTGGTAACCCAGTCCTTGTTTAATAGCATGCTGTTTAGTCTCCATGTGTATGATTTCTTTGGATTATTTTTATTGTAGTTAATTTCCAGTTTTATGCCATTATGGTCTGAGAAGATGCTTGATATGATTTCTATCTTCTTGAATTTGAAGAGACTTTGCCTATGTCCCAAAATGTGGTCTATCTTTGAGAATGTCCCATGTGCATTTGAGAAGAATGTATATTCTGTGGCTTTGGGGTGGAATGTTCTGAAGATGTCGATTAATTCCATCTGGTCTAGTGAGTCATTTAGGATTGATATTTCTTTGCTGATTTTTTGTTTAGATGATTTGTCGAAGGGTGACAGTGGGGTATTAAAATCTCCTACTATGATTGTATTGCTATTAATCTCCCCCTTAATGTCCTCCAGCAGTTTTTTTTTTTTAATGTATTTAGGTGCTCCCGTATTGGGTGCATATATATTTACCAGGGTTATTTCTTCTTGTTGTGTTGTTCCCTTTAGTATTATGAAGTGGCCTTCATTATTTCTTGTTATGTCCTTCACTCTGAGATCTAATTTGTCAGATATGAGTATTGCTACCCCAGCTTTCTTTTCATTTCCATTTGCCTAGAAAACCTTTTTCCATCCCTTCACCCTCAGTCTGTGTGCATCTCTTTTTCTGAGGTGGGTTTCTTGTAGACAACAGATGTATGGGTCTTGTTTTCTTATCCAATCTGTTACCCTATGTCTTTTGATTGGAGCATTTAAACCATTTACATTTAATGTTATTAATGATAAGTACTCATTTGATGCCATTTTTATTCCATACCCCTGTGTTCCTTCTTTGCTTCCTATTTCTTTATTTTTACAGTAGACCCTTTAGCATTTCTTGCATTGCTGGTTTGGTGGAGATTAATTCCTTTAGTCTTTTTTTGTCTGTGAAGCTCCTGATTTCCCCTTCAATTTTGATTGATAGTCTTGCTGGGTACAGTATTCTTGGATTCAGACCCTTTCTTTGCATGACTTTGTATATTTCATCCCATTCTCTTCTGGCCTGATAAGTTTCTGTTGAGAAATCAGTTGTTAGTCTGATGGGGGTTCCTTTATATGTAACTTTCTGTCTCTCTCTGGCTGCTTTTAAGATTCTTACTTTGTCATTGGTGTTTGCCAATTTAATTATAATATGTCTTGGCGTCGGTCTTCTGGGATCCATTTTGCTTGGGACTCTGCAAGCATCTTGGATTTGTGTGGGTTTTTTCTTATCTATCTCAGGAAAGTTTTCTGTCATTATTTCTTGAAATACGTTTTCCATGTCTACCTCGGTTTTCTTTCCTTCCGGAACCCCTATTATTCGAATATTGTTTTGTTTTGCATTGTCCCAAAGCTCCCGTAGGCTCTCCTCCTGCTTTTTAATTTTTTTTCTAGAAGCTGCTCTAATTGGGTATTTTTTTTCCATCTTCTAGCTCACTGATGCACTCCTCTGCTTCTTCTAGTCTGCTCTTGATGCTTTTTAATGAGTTCTTCATAGTAGCGATGTCATTTTTCATTTCATCTTGAGTCATCTTCATTTCCTCTTGTTTTTTTTTTCATTTCCTCTTGGGTCTTACTCATATTGTCAAATTTGTCTTCTATTCTTTTTAGCCATCTTAAGATCGTTACTCTGAATTCTTGCTCAGGTAGGTTGCTTGCCTCTAACTCGTTTACTTCCTTTTCTGGTGATGCCTGCTTTTCTTTCATTTGTGGGCTGTTTCTTTGTCTCCCCATGGTGTCTCTTCAGGATGTCTCTCTCCTGTGTTGATTTATCTCTCCTGCATTGATTTAAAGGCACAAAATACAACACAACCAGGTACAATACACAAGGCACAGAACAGAAATGTGTTTGCAATATTAATAACTTCCAATAAAGGTAACCACTAGGGAAAGGCAAATTAGGGAATAGGGGAGAAAGAGGAAGAGTAAAAAGAGAGGAGGGAGGGAGCAAAAGAAAAATATAGGAAAAAGAGTGTCAAAATGAATTTGGGAAACAGGGAGGAGAGAGAGAGAGAGAGAGAAAGAGAGAGAGAGAGAGAGAGAGAGAGAGAGAGAGAGAGAGAGAGAGAGAAGGGGAACAAACTATATATATGGGGAGAGAATTTCAATTGAACAACCACTAACCCCAACAAATGGTGTCAGCAGTACCTGGAGAATAATACAATTTACAACATCCCCTAATTTCCAACACAGTAAGGGAAAACAGAAGTAATAAAATAACAACTAACAAAAACCAATCAAATAAGAAAATACTGAGCACCAGCAACAACAAAAGATTAAGCAAAATATTCTCACTTAAAAAGCATAAAAATATAATATAATCATCATTCCCCCAAGCAGCATCGAAAGAACCATTAGGAAAACATTTTTTTTTTTTTTTTTTTGCTAGTTAATATAGCTCAGAGAGGGGTGTGTATGCACTTGGCACTAGGGATGGGAGATAAGATATATAAGTAGGGTAGAAATTTTAGCAGGGGGGGATACAGAGAGAGTAAAGAAATCTAAAGCAGGAAAGGGTTAAGATAAACAGGATAGCAAAAAAGGGGGAGGGGTAGAAAGAGAATGATGGTGTAAAGGTTGTGTTGAGTTAGGGTTAAACAATGTTAAAGGAGAAATGAAAATAAAATGAAGAACGCTAATTCCAATTGTAAAATAAAGAGGAAATAAAATGGCACTTAAAAAATTAAAATAGCAGTGTTAAAAATGCTTATTGAGCCTAAAAATGTAAGAATTAAAAAGTTAAAATCTAGTGAGGAAAAAAGGGAAAAAAAATTGTTTCTTAAGTAAAAGATGCAAAAAATGAAGAAAAAAAAATTAGCAAAAAATAAAAAATAAAAAAATGTCCAGTTGTGAAGGCCATTCACTTCTGTTATTCTACAATATTTGACACGCCCATTTCTTAGTCCAGCCAGTATTGCAGTTCCCTGCATTCTGCTGCACCTCAGTGGCGATTCCTTAGTTTCTTGGTTTTTGATCAAATAAAACTAATAATAAACAGTCAGATTGTATTCCAGACCCTAGGTGGCAGTGTATGTGGATTGATGTCCCGTCTTTTTGGTTGCTTTAGCCTTCTTTTTCTGTGGCCCTCAATACCAGTTTTTTTTATTTTATTTGTTTATTTTTATTTATTTATTTATTTATTTATTTATTTTTCCTCGGAGCTGAATCCTGGGTGATTTCTCCCTGCTCTGCTTCTCAGTTTCCAGAAAAGCAGATTCCCCCTGCTGTCTTTTAGGGTCAGCCAATCTGGGTGATCTCTCCTTTGTAATCAGAAGCAAAGTGTTGCAGGGGAACCAGCCCAGGTGCGCAATGTGCGAGTCTGCGCGCACTTACAAACAGACTGCTTTCCAACTCCTATGTTCTCCCTCCAGGCGTGATCAGAATGGGTTGCTCCCTAGAGAACCCCACTAGTAGCAACCTTGGGGACCCCCATCCACTCTCTTGAATCATGCCAGCCCCAACAGTGGGGGGCTTCTGTGGACGCAGATTTCCGGGGTCCCAGCGTGCGCTTTTTTTTTTTTTCTCTGCCGCCCCAGTTGCTGCCGCTGTTGTGGCTGCTGCTGCTTTCACTTTCATTTTCGCAACACAGACACCCCGCGTTATCCCTGCAAAATCCAACCTTTCTGTGGAATCCGCCTGTCTGCTCAGGTCAGACTGCCCCGATTCTTAACAATCTGTTCCGTGTCCCTTGGCGTTTTAAAAGAGTCCCGCTTCTGGGGTAGATTACACCAGACCCACACCTGGCACTGGGTCTCCCCAGGCAGGATATTCGCTGCAGCCAAGCCTTCTTTCGGCGCCGCTCGGTGCGGGGCGCGGTGGCTGCAGTTGCTGCAGGCGCAGCGGGGCCCGGATCCCTCAGGCTATTCCCGAAAACTCTAACCTTTCCGTGGATGATTGAAGATCTCGCTTGAATCCACGCGTTTGCGCCAATTGGGGTGTCTCAGCTGCTCGATGGTCTCCTCTGCGGTGGTTTTTCCAGGCCTCCTGTTCCAGTCTTACCCACGTAAGGAGATCAGGCTCACAAGCTGGGAACTGTGGCGAAACAGGGACAAACTGCCATCTTTTTTTTTTAAGCAAAAATAATTTTTGTAATTCCATTCCAGGCATCAGACTGTTTGTTTATTTATTTATTTATTTATTTATTTATTTAAAAATATATTTTATTGATTTTGTACAGAGAGGAAGGGAGAGAGATAGAGAGTTAGAAACATCGATGAGAGAGAGTCATCGATCAGCTGCCTATTGCACACCCTCTACTGGGGATATGCCTGCAACCAAGGTACGTGCCCTTGACCGGAATCGAACCTGGGACCTTTCAGTCCCCAAGCCAACGCTCTATCCATTGAGCCAAACCGGTCTCGGCTGTTTATTTATTTAAAAAAATATATATATTGTATTGATTTTTTTAGAGAGGAAGAGAGAAGGATAGAGAGTCAGAAACATCGATGAGAGAGAATCATCAACCAGCTGCCTCTTGCACATCCCCCACCGTAACTAAGGTACATGCCCTTGACCTGAATCAAACCTGGATGTGCCCGCAACTAAGGTACATGCCCTTGACCTGAATCAAACCTGGAACCTTTCAGTCCACAGGCCAATGCTCTATCCACTGAGCCAAACTGGTTTCAGCCATACTGTTTAATTTAGTGACTCTGATCAAGCCACTTACTTTATATTTATTTATTTTATTATTATTTATTCATCTTTATGTATTTACTTTGTGTGTGTGTGTGTGTGTGTGTGTGTGTGTGTATGTATTTCCACCTAAAAAATTCAGGCAAAAATATGTGTTTCTATTCTTTTCACAGAAAGATTGTGGCCCATTCAGGTAAGGATTGTAAACTTGTAGTTCTAAGTGAAAAGTTCTACTGTCCTATATAATAAAAGCCTAATATGCTAAGTGTCCAGTCATCTGGACACCCATTCAACCAATCAAAGTGTAATATGCTAATTATATGCTAAGGCTGTTCAACCATTTGCTATGATAGGCACTGACCACCAGAGGTCAGACAGTTGACTGGTTGACCAGTCACTATGATGTACAGTGATCACAGGGTACAGCTGCTCTGACTGGTAGGTTAACTTGTTGCTGGGGTTCAGCCAATTGGGACTGAGCAAGACAGGCCGGACATGCCCTGGAACACTCTTGGAGTCCCTCCCAGGCTGGCCAACCTCCCGCATCCCTTCCCAGTCCCAATCATGCACTGGTGGAGTCCCTCAGTCTGGCCTGTGCCCTCCCATAATCCGGTACCCCTCAGGGGATGTCTGAGAGCAAATTTCAGTCCAATCCCAAAGGCCAGGCCAAGGGACCCAACTGGTGCAGGAGTTTGTGCATAGGGTAGTATTATATGACACTTTGAAATTAGAAGTATTTACTTTTTGTAAATGTTTACAATTGGGATCCCTTCCAAGCTGTTTAGGGTGGGTGATCCTAGTGGGTACAGACATCCAAAGGTTCTGCTGGATGAGCATCAGGTTGAGCCAGAGATATCTGCTTGGATGGGAGAGTGCCTCTTCTAGGGTTCATTATTGCAATCAATACAGGGAATCCTGCATCACCAGGGTGGTTTCACCTCTGTCCAGTTAGTTGTTCCTCTTTTTTTTGCCTATGATTGCCATTAATTCTTTCTCTTCTGTTCTGAGTCACTATAGAGATATCCTTTTGCTGCTGCCACCAACTACATTAATTATGGTGCAGAAGCCTTTCGAAAGCTCCTTCACCGGTACACATTGATTATGCCCACACTACAGCTTTCTGCAATGTCTGTCCTGAAGCTATTAATGTTCAGGACACTGACTTCTCTGCAAGGCTGGCTTTATCTTCTAGAGCTCCTGGTGATGTTTTCCATCGTTGCCAATGCTACTAGACTAGGGCTGCCACTTTGCACTCTTAACATTCTAAATTCCTCCCTGAATTTTTTATTTTATTTTATTATTATTTTTTTTTTTGTGGGGCGAGTGATATTTGTTCCTTTTATTGCCACACAATGCAATGAAAAGACTCTTGTCAAGAACTCTTTAGCACTAGGCCAGTATCTGAGTGGCAAACTCAGTGTGATTCTCACAATCTTTCTTCCCTTTCCCAAATCTGCCCTGTGTTCTTGAGTTATTATCTGCCACTAGGATGTGCCTTTTCAAGGGTTTTTGTTAGTCCTTCACTTGACCTTAAATGGCTTGCCTCTGTTAGTCTGCAGATGTGTCCAGATGTACTGAATTCCAAGTGCACACAGCATCACTGGCTAGATATATGTACTCTCTTAAGGGTAGTTACATTTCACGTTTCTATTAGGTAATCAATAACATTCTTAATAGACTTGTTTCCTATATTTTTGAATAATAAAAGTAGCCAATATTTACTTAGCACCTCTTATACATCAGGCACTGTCCTAAGTCATTTATAAGCAGCATCATATTTCATACTTTCAATTCAGGTGGGAAAGGGTTTTGCTCCCCCATAATTTAGAGATAAAAACTAATGGTTCCTGAGGGGTTAAATATATTCCAAAAAATCACACACCAAGAGTGTCCATCCCCAGCTGCCTGTCTCCAAAGTCTGCAGTGTGAAGCCTGCCCTCCCTCATGCCAAGAGAAGGATGCACGTTATAACCTCTAACACATAAAGTCTGCAAGGAGATCCTCCAAAATGATTTAGATTTATTTTAAATAGTTTTAAAGTTGGCATTGTTGTATCTGATTACATTTTTTTCCCTAGGCCCACATTGTTTCTCAACTTATATTCTTTTGCAAAACTAAATTTTGTTAAAATACTTCATAAGAAAGGTCATATAATAAAATTATGTGAGATGTGCCTTTTCCAGAATTTTATATCCAACTTGCCCTCACTTTGGTTAAACATGCTGGAAAATGGTTTGTTAGCTGAAATGAAATTGCCCTTTTAAAAATTAGAGATAGCCCGGCCAGTGTGGTTCAGTGGTTGAGCATCGACCTATGAACCAGAAGATCATGGTTTGATTCCTGGTCAGGGCACAAGCTTGGGTTGCGTGCTCAATTCCCAATAAGGGGTGTGGGTTGTGCGAGAGGCAGCCGATCAATGATTGTCTTTCATCCTGGATATTTTTATCTCTCTCCTTTTCCCTTCCTCTCTGAAAGAAGTGGCCCTTTCTGGAGCTCAGGGGGAGGAAGGGTGAGGGGAACTACATGCTGTGGAACTTGGATGGGATGGTGCCCTCTTATTCTGGGCCAGTAGATGGGAAGTTCCCCGGCCCAGGTCTGAAACTCTTGTCTTGTTGTTTGGCAACCCATGTGTGTTAATCATTCACCTCAAGGATTTCTTAAGGAGTATTTATTCCCAAAATAGAGATGTGGAAGTCAAGCTTATACCGCTGGGCAATAATTCCATCTCTTGTAAGTTTCCCATAGGAATAAATCTGATCAATGTCACTGTTGTTGAAGTTATACAAGTGAACCAACTATAGAGTGGAATTCCCCCCTGCCACCCTCCCTCTTGTTTTCATGTACTTTGTAACCCGAGGAGAAGTTTCCACGAGGAAGCAGAGTTTATGTTGAAGTTACTGAGTGATGTATGGAAGATCTCAAATACAGAAGCTGCCTTCAGACTTTAAAAAAGAATAAAACTCTGTTGTGTCCACGATTGACCTGTGCAAGTAGAATGCTAAATGTTTTCCTTTGCAGAGGCGCTGGCAAGGTTCCTTCCCTCACGTGAGGATCTTACAAGATGCCCACTGTTCTCCATTCTGACGTTCCCATGGTGACAGAACCGCCTAAATAACACTGCCCATGAGGGGTTTCCAGCCCTTGGCAATGATGCTCATTCATGATTGTGTGGGCAGCATTCTTTGCTTTATGTAGGAAAAGATTTCCTACTGTACGGATGCCCGCCTAAATGTAAGCTAAATATAAACACAAAATGGAGAAACGACTTAATTATCTAATAGCTCTGGTTAGTATTTGGATTATTTGAAACAAAATTGAGAAGTTTTTCTGTGTAACTCTTCAAAGCGCTGTAACTTGGTATATGCCGTAATATCAGAGATTAAAGCTATGGAAGCTGTTCCCACCCATGTCTTCTTTATTCAAAATTGCTTATTTAAAAAAAAAAATCTTTTCCATTTCAATTTTATTATAGAAATTAGTATAATTATGTGAACATATCTGAAAGCCGTACCACTTAACAGAATTGAATCAAGAAGAAGAATATTTTACCTGGAAATGTTTGACACTTGACAAATGTTGTTTACATTTATTTAATTTCTAAAATTACCTGAAATCTAACTTGAGATCTAATTTTGAGGGTCTTGTTTTTGGTACTTTACTGGTGCTTTACCCCTGAGCCAAGTTGGTTCCAAACTGAGGAGAAATTTTAATCATAAGCACAATCCACTTCTCTAAGGTGAAACTGCATAGAGGGATTTGTGAAGCCTCCACAGAGGGGTATTGGATCTCTTATTTATAATGAATAGATGTCACGTTCTGGGTTCAGTCCCTGAACCAGAAAAATAAAGGTTAGCTGAATGAGCAGGTAAAAACCAAAAACATTTAGAGAAAGAATCATTAATTTATTTACTTTCTTCAATATTGCCTGATGACACTTTTATTTTTAGATGAATGCTTATGTCATTAAATGGTAGCTATTGTTCCCCAGAGATGCTAATAATTCTGTGGTGATTGTATAAAAGGCCAAGAATTACTGGGTACTCCAATGTTGCCAGGCCAGTGCTATATAAATGTTTCACATGTAATCACTCATTCACTCATACAACCATCGTGCAAAATTGAAGTGGGTTCTGTTATTACCCTCAGATATTGATGAGGGGCTTGAGTCACAGAGATGAATTTACATTTTGAGTGCTTATTTAATTTGGTCAGTAGGGAGAGCGGAACAGAAGGGAAGCAGAACTAACATGCATTGAGCTCCCAGTATATGCTAGGCATACCACACTCACTAACTGAAACCAAAAGAACACCTAGAAGAGCAAATGTTAACCCTCTTTTAGGAAGGAAGACTAAGATTCTGAGATATTAAATAATTCCTAAATATACATCATAGGAAATGAAAGTAACAAGAGATAAAGTCCAGGACCCCTCAGAATCTGCCTATTCAAGATAAACAAGGGATCCAATTTGCAGGCCCTCCTTCCCTTCTTCTCTTCTTCCCCCCCCCCCACCCCCCCAGGACTCTATATTCAATTTCACCTTCTACATAAGGAGAAGGAAAAAGTCCCTTGTGGGATGCATTTGAAGACCCAGGAGATGTTCTGTGGAAGTAGACAAGTGATTAGAATTATAAATTTCTCTTCTGTTTGGCTATAGAGATGAAATTTAAATGGAATCTGTGTTAGTGTCCTTGGGATGCTGTAACAATGTACAATGAACATGGACTTATTGTCCCACAGCTTGGGAGGTAGAGTATACATTCATAATTAAGGTTAATTAGAGAAGATTAGTTCCCTCTGAAGGCTGAGGGGCAGAGCTCTTCAGGCCTCTCTCCTTGGCTTGCAGATGGCTACCCTCTCCCTGTGCTTCTTTATGTCACCTTTCCTCTACGCAAGCCTGTTTCTGTGTTCAAATGTCCCCTTTAATAATGACGCCAGTCTTACTGGATTAGGACCCACCCTAATAACCTCATTTAAACTGGTCACCTCTGTAAAGACCCCCAGCTCTAAATAAGGTCGTGTTTTGAGGTGATGAAGTTACTAGCATATCTTTTTTCTTTTTTGGAGAAGAGACACAATGTCACCCATAACAGAATTAAATCTCAGACTTTACAGAAAATGAACTATGGTGGTGTGGAGGACTCTGAATGCTTATAAAGCATCTAGCTGGGCATTTGGTCCTGTTATTTGGTCTTGGTTCAGAACTAACCACTGGCTAAGGAATGAAAACAAGAAATGAACACAGAGAGAGCTGGACTCTAGATTCTCTAGTCTGTAACACTGACTTTCCTGGCAGAGAGGTGTGCTGCCCCTCCCCTGCGTGTGAGACCCTCGGAAGGAGAAAGGACGTCTTGCTTGGGTCACTTGCCAAGCTTCTAGTCCCACTGACTCAGGATTGACATCTTCCCACACTGGGAAGAGCTGAGAGTGGGCTTCACTGTAATCAGAGGGGCTCTGCTGGCCTGCGGCTCCAGCAGAAAGACCTGAATTGGTTTCTCCGTTATGTTCTGCAGATCCAGCACTGTAACAACTTCACTGTGGGAACACTGTCTGTGCTTATCTTTCTAGTCTTGATCAGCTGCACTCCCTTCTTTCTTAGAACGTCTGTCTTCACGTGTTTTCTAGTTGGCAGGTAAGATAAATATAATTTTGATATTGATCTGATCTATTGATGTGGAATCCATAAGATAACTTTAGTACAAACATATTCAGGTGCAGATTTATCTGGAAATATTTTCAATGATGAATTACATATATTTTCGGTAACAAGATTCTGAAAGCTTACAAGAAAAAAAGATATGATCTCAGAGGCCAAATTGGTGGGTAAATAGACAATTGTTATCTCTGCTGATAACATTCTTGCTGCTTAGTATGTGATGTGGCGTGTAAAGACCTGAGAGAAAACTGGAAAATACTAAAATGAGTGAAGGGTTTATATTCCAGAGAGAGATAGAGAAGCCAGAAGAGTGAGAGAGATAAAAGAAACCCTTTACAAGTGTTTTTTGACACATTCTTGGTCTGCTCCTAGAATGCACAGAGGTATAATTAAGTCAACAAATTCTGAGTCTTCAACCCAGAAAAATCTGTTTATTTTATATATTTATTTAATATTTTTATTGATTTCAGAAAGGAAGGGAGAGGAAAAGAGAGAGATAAAAACGTAAATAATGAGAGAGAATCATTGATTGGCTGCATCCTGTATGCCCTATACTGGGGATCAAGCCGGCAACTCAGGCATGTGCTCTTGACAGAAATTCAACTGGGGCCCCTTCAGTCCGCAAGCCGACGCTCTATCCACTGAGCCAAACGAGCCAGGGATCTCTGCTTATTTTTAGTTCAGGAACAAAGGAGTCATAATTATTAAAAGTAGTGGATTCCTTGTAGTGGGAACACAGTCATAGATTCCTAAATTTCCCCAAGTCTGACTTCCCTCATTGACCTGATGTTCTCCTTCTGATAACAGGTGTCCTGTTTGGAGATGCATCTCTCCCTGAGGATGGACAGGAAGAATAGCCTTATCTTCTAGGTGCCATCCACTCCCAACTCTGATGGGCAAAGCT